>NC_091291.1:89923806-90587556 GCF_032444005.1 Ranitomeya imitator
ATTCAATATGGATATTCAAAAACACTTAACCTACTGATGTCTCCATTAATTTTACTTTTATTGGTGTCTATTTTTATTTTTTAAATTTACCAGTAGCTTCTGCATTTCCCACCCTAGGCTTACACTCCAAGTTTTCCCAGTTTTTTGTGGCAAAACTAGGAGGATCTGCCTATACTCGGGTCGGCTTCTACTGAGTATATACAGTAATTTTATTCCAAGACTAGCTGAAGAGCCCGGCGTTGCCTGGGCATAGTAAATATCTGTGGTTAGTTATAGCACCTCACTTCTTTTATTTTCCCATCACGCCTCTCATTTTCCCAATCACATCTTTAATTTTCCCCCTCACATCTCTCATTCCCCCCCCAACACTTGTCATTTCGACCTCACATCTGTCATTTTCTGATCACTCCACTATTTTTCCTCAGTCCTCATTTTGCACTCACCTTTTCATTTTCACCTCAGTATATACGTTTGTCATCTCCCTTATATACAGTATACACCTGTATGTCATCTCCTGTATATAGTATATACCTGTATGTCATCTCCTCTGTATATAGTATATACCTGTATGTCATCTCCTATATATAGTATATACCTGTATGTCATCTCCTCCTATATATATATATATATATATATATATATATATATATATATATATATATACACCTGTGTGTCATCTCCTCTTGTATATAGTATATACCTGTGTGTCATCTCCCCTGTATATAGTATATATCTGTGTGTCATCTGCTCCTGTATATAGTATATACCTGTATGTCATCTTCTATATATAGCATATACCTGTGTCATCTCCTCTTGTATATAGTATATATCTGTGTGTCATCTCCCCTGTATATAGTACATACCTGTGTGTTATCTCCTCCTGTATTAGACCTCGTTCACACGTTATTTGCTCAGTATTTTTACCTCAGTATTTGTAAGCTAAATTGGCAGCCAGATAAGTCCCCAGCCAACAGGAAGCCCTCCCCCTGGCAGTATATATTAGCTCACACATACACATAATAGACAGGTCATGTGACTGACAGCTGCCGTATTTCCTATATGGTACATTTGTTGTAGTTTGTCTGCTTATTAATCAGATTTTTATTTTTGAAGGATAATACCAGACTTGTGTGTTTTAGGGCGAGTTTCGTTTGTCAAGTTGTGTGTTGAGTTGCGTGTGGAGACATGCATGTAGCGACTTTTGTGAGATGAGTTGTGTGGCAACATGTGTGTAGCAACTTTTTGTGTGTCGAGTTGCATGTGACAGGTTAGTGTAGCAAGTTGTGTGCAGCAAGTTTTGCGCATGGCGAGTTTTGTGCGTGGCGAGTTTTATGTGTGGTGCCTTTTGAGTATGTGCAAGTTTTGTGTGAGGCAACTTTTGCATGTGTTGCAACTTTTGTGCATGTGGCAATTTTTGCGTGTGGCGAGTTTTCCATGAGGTGAGTTTTGCACTTGTGGCGAGTTTTGCGTGAGCCTAGTTTTTGCATGTGGCGAGTTTTGCGCGTGACGAGTTTTGAGCGGCGACTTTTGTGTTTTCGACTTATGTGGCGAGGTTGGTGTATGTGTGGTGAAATGTGTCCTGAGGGTGGTATGTGTTCAAGCACGCGGTAGTGTGTGGCGCATTTTGTGTGTGTGTTCATATACCCGTGTGTGGCGAGTATCCCATGTCGAGGCCCCACCTTAGCATCTGTACGGTATATACTCTTTGGTGCCATCGCTCTCACTCTTTAAGTCCCCCTTGTTCACATCTGGCAGCTGTCAATTTGCCTCCAACACTTTTCCTTTTACTGTTTTCCCCATTATATAGATAGGGGTAAAATTGTTTGGTGAATTGGAAAGCGCGGGGTTAAAATTTTGCCTCACAACATAGCCTATGATGCTCTCGGGGTCCAGACGTGTGACTGTGCAAAATTTTGTGGCTGTAGCTGCGACGGTGCAGATGCCAATCCTGGACATACATACATACACACACACATTCAGCTTTATATATTAGATGTTAATTAAAATGTAGTTTGTTCATGGAGAAAACCCCTTTAAGGCCGTCGAGTTTGTCTTCATTTTTACACCAAAACAACAAAGATAAAGATTTACCCAGGACAAATGCGGTGTGTGAATCCAGTAATTGAACCATTTTTTGTCCGCTAGAATGGTCAACTTTCCGCCTCATAAATTTGTTTTGCTAGAAATTCTTCATCCTTTGTGATTCACTTTTTTTTTTTTTTAACAAAGCCCTTATCCCCTTTCTAGCAAAACAAACTGCTAGGAAACATGGCTTCTTATTCCTCAGCCTCTGAGCCGTCGCGTGTAGCATGCCCTCACACCCCCTGTATTTGTCTTGTATGTAGACAGTCAGTGGATTTTATGTTTAAATTCTCATCAGATCCTAAATGTGTGAAGATGGGAATAAGTGCTGCAAGATACAAAGATCTTTACAGATCACAGACAGTCAAGTAAGTGACATTTCGAACAGTAGGAGACCTCCCCATTTGAGTGAATCTCTCTTCTAATTTATCAGAGAAATCCAAAAATAAAATTAGTCATACGGCATTGTAGCAGGCTAGCTCAGTGTTTTGCACTGGGGTCCTGGGGTCATAGCCTACTAATGCCAACACCTGCAAGGGGATTGGCAAGGCTCAGATATGTTCATACATATGACTTGTGCTTATCAACTTAAATTGACCACTAAAAGTACAATGTGTCATTAAAGAAAAATTTGAATCACTGGATATGTAGAAACATGTCAGAGTTATTACCGCATAAAGTGATCTCAGATTTGAAATATGTGTCCTGGTCAGGAAGGTAAAAATTGGATCCGGTTTGAAGGGGTGAAAATATCTGACACCATGAACAAAGGTAAGAGCCCAGCAGTACTGTGCTTCAAGGAAAGGCATCCATGCATAGAAGGGATTCACTCAGGGGAATAGTAGGATTCCTTATCACAAAAATTCTACATGAATATTGTAAAAATAAGTCTAAGGCTGTGCGCACACGTTTCGGAATTTGCGCTATAAAAACGTGAAAGAAAACACATACATTAAGCATCCTATTAGAATGCATTCCGCATTTTTTTTGTGCACATGCTGTGTTTTTTCCGTGGTGGAAACGCATTCCGGAAAAAAAAAACACGCATGTTCATTCTTTGTGCGGAATCGCGGGGATTCCGCACACATAGGAATGCACTGATCCGCTTACGTTCCACATGGGGCTATGCCCACCATGCGGGAAGTAAGCGGATCATGTGCGGTTGGTACCTACCCAGGGCGGAGGAGAGGAGACTATCCTCCAGGCCCTGGGAACCATATGACATGTTAAAATTAAAATAAAAAGTGATATTCTCGCCTTCCGGCGTCCCCGGCAATCTTCCCGTTCCCAGTAATACCTCGCGGCAATGACCCGTGATGACGTAGCATCTCAAGACCGCTACGTCATCTGAGGTCATTGCCGCTAGGCATTACTGGGAACGGGAGCATCGCGAGGAGCGGTAAGATTGCTGGGGACGCCGGAAGGTGAGAAGATCACGATTTTTTATTATTTTTAACATTAGGTCTTTTTACTATTGATGCTGCATAGGCCACATCAATAGTAAAAAGTTAGTCACACTCGTCAAACACTCTGTGTGTGCACATAGCCTAAATGCACAGCAATACACTGCACAAGATCATCTCCATAGATCACCACAGGTCTCAAATAAAACACCAAGGTGGTTTGAAAGTTTGCACCAAAAATTGGTACAGCATGGATTTATGCAATTTTACTAAATACACATACACTGAGGCCTAATTAGTGATGAGTGAACGTGCTCGAATAATGTGTTATCTCAGTATCTCAGGCATGCTCGGACCCCGTGGCTGCATGATTTGCAGCCGTTAGACAATCACAACACGTGGGGATTCACTAACCGCCACAAATCATGCAGCTGCAGGGACTAGAACATAATAAACGAGCACTCCCAGACGCTCCGATAACACGTCATCCGAGAACGTTCGCTCATCACTACTAACGCCACATCATGCACATATACCATTTGCCTACAAAAGTGTCTGTAAATTGACACTTAATCAATTTGACAAATACACAAAGACAATGTTGTGATTTCCAGTGGGTATTTATTAAGTTAACAGAAAATCATCCTCCAGTTTGTACCATTTTTCTTCCATACATAAGGTTATTAAACCTAACCAACAAAGAAACAGAAAAAAAAAACCCACTGGGCCATTTTCTCAGGTTTTAGATGAAGCAGTGATGGTAGCGGCTTAATTAACTCCACTGTGGATAATGAATTAATTCTGGCACCAGTGACAATATCCAGTGATTACAAGTAAGCCGCTACCGATCAGAGACGTTTAATTGGAAAATGGCATTGAATATCCTCCTGAGGCCACTATTCAACTTGGACCGCAGCACCAAGAGGATCAGTTACTGAAATTGGGGATTACAATTTGTCTGCCACCAAATGTTAAACTTCTTGGCGTTACAACTGTTGACATACAAATGGTTATTCTCCACCCATCAAATTAAGGGTACAACCAACATTGTACCTACCCCATATTGGCCCATGAGATCCATTGTAACATATTCGGAACAATTTCATTTCATTTCTCCACAGTTTCATATGTAAATAAATTTTTACTTTTTTTTTTTTTTTTTAATCGGCTATGCAAAAAAGGAAAAAAAAAAAAAAAGTATCAAGCCACTTTTCTGTTTTACGAAAGAAAAAAAAAAAAACACCTCATTGTTGCCATTTCACTGCTCTTAGGTGGAAAGTTAGGAGAAAAAAAAAAAAAAAAAGATTGGAAGAACATTTTAGAAACGGATCCCAATATGTTTAACTTTGGATCATAACCCTATTAACTCCCTCCCAAAATAAAAAAACAAAAAAAATCAGAATGAGATGCCAAACCTGTTTAGTTTTCAAGCATATATTAAAGTATACCTGACTGAACACTGAACAGTAATACTTCATTTCCAACGTGTTGTTTTCATAAAGGGTGAATGGAAAAATTTCTACTAGAATTGAAAGATGCTCCCATCTCATTCTGGGACCAAAAAAAAAAAAAAAAAAAAAAAAAATAAATGGTAAAATAAAAACAGTTCCTCGCTCCCGTACCCAACATTGGGCCTTATCAGATTGAGCCATGAATATTTTGCTGCTATAATGTGGCGCCGTACTACAGCAGTATGGTTTTGGAAGCTTCTCTGGCAGGCCTGGACTTCACTCCATAAACTCATGCTGCCATTTCATGGATCATCAATTGCAGTCATTCACAAAATGCATATTTGGGTGCAAAATTAGACTAGCTTGCTGCCAAAGCTGGCAAGACTGCAACCAATAAGTGAGGTGTTCTACACTAAAGGAGAAAAACGATTAAAATTTTTTTTAAGTATTTCAGAGCATCTTTCAATTCGGATCTTTGTTTACATGCGCTGCACCCGACGAGACAGCAGTTCCCAAATCGCTGCCCCTGTATTCCTATAGCGCTCGTTAAGCCAATCCCTGGCGTGCGGTGTAAAGCATACGCAGGGTATGGACATTTAGAGAATTTAAAATAAAAAATATATATATAGCGTCATTCAAGGATCATGGATTTAGCACCAGCGTAACACTGCATTTCAGCATCGCAGCGGCACAGAATTGCACAATGACGGGTGCAGCCTAAAACACAACTGGGCAAGAGGAAGTCATTTATTGCACCATGATCCAACACTAAGCTGAAATTATTATCCAAGAATAATCCCCTTCAGTAGCAGAGCGATCATAGTATTGTTAAATATTAAATAATCCACCCCACGAAAAAGAAATTTTTTTTTTTTAAATTCTGCCAATTGTTCTCTTGCGTTACTGAAGGTTCAGGCTCTTTACAAGTAGCTGTGCTTCTACGGGCACCTGGATGTGCAATATTCAGTGCTAGACGGTGCTAGCAGGCTTCAACTAAACAATGGGATAAGCTTTATTTTAGGGCACAGGCACAATGAAGAGTCTTCTTCTAGAATACTGCACGATCCAGGTGCCTCGAGTTTTGGGACAATGAAACCAAATGAACAAGTGATGGTTCCTCACTCACTTTGCCTGTACATGAGGCCAAGCATCTAGCATGCTGGGAGAGGCTCAGATCAAAGCAACATTTCCCTTCCAGCCTCCACAAAAAAGTTTAAAGAAAACTATGCCTCGTCCTAGATTTTCAAATAAGAGCGTCTTTGCCTTAACGCATCGCATTTTTTTTTTTTGAATTTCTCATTTTTAATACGGGCGGTCTAAATGAAGTAAAAAAGACGAGGAGGAAATTCCACGTAAAAGCCAAACGAGTCGCTCCGTATTAGAACAAAAGGATTTGGCTTGTACTTTACCTCCTCAATATTAGACCACGCTCTCTAAAATGTTGCCATAAACTGAACCTCTCTCAACTTACGCTGCAAACCTAAAAACACAAAGAAACCTTCAACAAACCATCATCAAGGAAAAGAAAGAAAATTATTCCGCCTAGCCCTCCCCCACGCCCTCCCAACAAAAATATTTACAGATTTTATACAAGTATACACAATGTTTTTTCTTTAGATTACCCCCATACCCCTCATGCAAGGGAATTTTGTGTGTTTTTTTTTTTTTTAGAGGGGGTATGGCTTTGGAATACATCTGGAAACAAATGTTGCTGCAAATTGGAAAAAAAAAAAAAAAAAATCTATAAACACCCCATTTAGTGTTTAGAAACAGAAACCAAACCAGCACCTGCCTTTGTGATGTAGAGTAAGTGTCTGGAACTTGCACTTTAAAGCCCGTTTTCTGCTCGTGTAATGACAGGTAGATGTATTTACAAGCTATTGGAACCCCCGATATTGGCAATCGCTTGCTTTCCAGATGTGAGGGGACAAATATACAAGTGGAAGAGTGGAAGAGTTTCACGGCCAGCAGTTTTTGATCTAAAAAGCACCAGCTTGGTGATCTGCAGATGTTAGATGGTTTAAAAAAAATAAAATAAAGCAAGGAAATGAATGTATTGTCTCGTAAGGGCTGCAGTGAAGAGAACCTTGAATGGTCTTGTAGCATAAGGCACTTTGCACAAGTAAAATAGTTTGCGTTATGGAGGGGGTGGGGTGGGATTGACATGAACTCCACACTGCCATAAGAGAATGCACAATACAAAAAAATAAAATGGTAATAAGTACTTGGAACTTCTAAGAAGGGGTTTAGATTGAGTATTGCATTGTTGAACCAGTTGGTGGACTGGGTGGTGCGGGGTGCACACATGAAAGAGGCTTAAATAGTGCAAGGGTCCTTCAGCAGAATATCAGATTCCAGTATGCTTTCCATCTTCCATGGGTAAAAAGTGAGAGGGGGGAAAAAAAACAAAACAAGTGCAACATCATGAATCCTGTGGATGCACAGTGCAAACAAATGGGGCTCAAAATCACAGATAAAAAGGAGGAGGGGGGGAAAAAAAAATATCTTCAGGCTCGAAATGAAGTTGGTCAATGTTCCAGAAGGCAGAGGAGAACAAAAAATGGGAGGCAGGCAAGTGAGAAAACCCTCATCAACAAAAGGATGCACTGTCAAACTCTTCTGGGGGTCAGCCAAAGCCTGCAATAATAATAATAACACAGTCAGTATCATCCTCACATTACTCCATGTAACCCAGATCACAGGGTGGCACATTGTACAATTCTACGGTGGTCCCTACCACAATCGTAGTAGGACAAGGTCCATTCCCGGCTGCATATTCACTTAGGTCACCGTATGGCGCTCATGCATTTTGGTGAAGTGTGCAGGTAAAAGCCAGACTGCACGTACCCCATCTAGCACCATACTGCAGTTGTGGGAGCAGTCCCATGTAACCAGTTCCTGACCAGTGACAAATGCATGGTCGGGTGCTTATTGCAGGTACCATCTTCATATGCCTATCAATGCCGCTGTATAAAGCATTGCCATTTATATCATGAGAAGATCACATGATTCAGTGTCCTAGTGAGGAAATCCCTAAATGACTGCAGCTTTAGGTTTAAAGCACCATCCCAAATACATAGAGGTCTGGAAGACTATAAAATGGCACCAGAGAAAGCCAACCAATTCCTTAAACTGCTTGGCTGATGGGGGAAACCTGACAAATAATATTACAGTGCAAAAAGAAAAAAAAGCTTTACATTTGGAATATGCAAGAACACTAAATTTGTCATTTTAGATATATTACATACATCACAAAATGGTGGCAATAAAGTGGGAAAAAAACCGCATAGACTAAAAGTTGTGGCTTGTGGAAGAGGAGAAGGGTTAAGGCGAAATTCTACATATTGTGCAGTAACAAAACTTCACATGAAAGAGCGCCTCACTCACATGCAGATTAATGCTTCTCTTCTCCGGACTCGCTGTGATATTCGGCCACATACAGGCTTTTGTCGATACTGCTGGGTATGGGTTTGATTTCTGTTCCCAGCTGTTCTTCAATACTTTTAAGGTTAAATCTGTCATCGTAGGTGATCAAGTTAATAGCAAGTCCAAGGTGGCCAAAGCGACCTGAGAAGGGAGAGGAATAAGTACATAAAACCTAACAAGTTAACAATAGACTGTCAACAACAGAACACAAGCATGAAAAGATCACAGCAGCGCAACGTTCATCATAAGGCTGTGCTCAGACTCGGCAATCGTGTGCTTAGGGAATCGGTCAGCAGGTTTTGCTCCCTCATCCGAGAGCAGCATTAAGTAGGACAAGAGACTGATTCCAATGATGTATCACTTTGATTACTGGGTGCAGCAGTTGTCCGTCCTTAGATGTAGCAGAGCTGAGAAACGTGACCATCCACACTAGGCTCTGTATGTACTTGGTTTCTTGACCATGAGCTGCTTATCACAGGAGGGGGCGCATCGGTCCTAGTAGTGCTCATCTCCTAGTGATAAAACCTTCATAGTAAACAGCACAGACTGATGAGTGACATCACGGAATTCAGTGTTTTAACCCCCTGCCTCATGCTGTCCTCAGATTACATAAAAATGTGACAGATTCCCTTCAGCATTGCATGCCTGTAATTAAAGCCAAAACGAAAAGAAAGGAAAAAAAAACAAAAAAAAAAAAACATCCCCCTCCACCATCATGTATTACGTTCTGATGTAGATTCTGGTGTTGAGTCTGACAAATGACAGACCTGCCATGGCCTTCCCACTGGATGTATATAATATTTTATTTCATACAAGATTAGGAAATACAGACAGCTTTCCGGGGTATAATAAAATGGTCGTCGGGCAACCATATAAAGATTCATATACTCTGCCCATTCCATAACACCAGACAGTATCGCTTCTTACCTGATCTGCCTATGCGATGAAGATAGGTCTCTGCCAGCTTTGGAAAGTCAAAGTTTATCACCACATTCACAGCTTGGATATCAATACCACGGGTAAACAAATCTGGGGGGTGGGGGGAAAAAAAGGCATGGTAAAGAAAGTGCAACTTCGCAATGAAGCAGAGGGGTGATGGGAGCTGGAATAAGTCTTACCAGTGCAAACAAGGTTACGGCACAATCCGTTTCTGAAATCATGGAAAACTCTATTCCTGTGTTCCTGTGAAAGAGAACGTGCAGGAGCGTGAAATACAACAGCTACTCGCTATAAACCATCACGGACAGATCCTGGAGAGCACCAGACCTTTATAGGTCTCCACTATATGGAATGGGATCACACAGGTCTACTAGCTGCATGACATCAAAGGTTCCTCCTAATGTATCAATCCTTGTAATTTGGTCTTTTATTGGTGATCAAAATGGATTGTGCATACCAAAATGGGAATAACCCTTGAATTGTGATCATCTCATAACGGCACTAACATTTTGGTATTCTTTTGCAATATATTGGCACATTCATGTCAGTGTATTCTGCGTCTGCATAGACTACAGCACTTTTAACCCCTTCATGACCCAGCCTATTTTGACCTTAATGACCTGGCCGTTTTTTGCAATTCTGACCAGTGTCCCTTTATGAGGTAATAACTCAGGAACGCTTCAACGGATCCTAGCGGTTCTGAGATTGTTTTTTCGTGACATATTGGGCTTCATGTTAGTGGTAAATTTAGGTCAATAAATTCTGCGTTTATTTGTGATAAAAACGGAAATTTGGCGAAAATTTTGAAAATTTCGCAATTTTCACATTTTGAATTTTTATTCTGTTAAACCAGAGAGTTATGTGACACAAAATAGTTAATAAATAACATTTCCCACATGTCTACTTTACACCAGCACAATTTTGGAAACAACATTTTTTTTTGCTAGGAAGTTATAAGAGTTAAAATTTGACCAGCGATTTCTCATTTTTACAACGAAATTTACAAAACCATTTTTTTTAGGGACCACCTCACATTTGAAGTCAGTTTGAGGGGTCTATATGGATGAAAATACCCAAAAGTGACACCATTCTAAAAAATGCACCCCTCAAGGTGCTCAAAACCACATTCAAGAAGTTTTTTAACCCTTCAGGTGCTTCACAGCAGCAGAAGCAACATGGAAGGAAAAAATGAACATTTAACTTTTTAGTCACAAAAATTATCTTTTAGCAACATTTTTTTTATTTTCCCAATGGTACAAGGAGAAACTGAACCACGAAAGTTGTTGTCCAATTTGTCCTGAGTACGCTGATACCTCATATGTGGGGGTAAACCACTGTTTGGGCGCACGGCAGGGCTTGGAAGGGAAGGAGCGCCATTTGACTTTTTGAATGAAAAATTGGCTCCACTCTTTAGCGGACACCATGTCACGTTTGGAGAGCCCCCGTGTGCCTAAAAATTGGAGCTCCCCCACACGTGACCCCATTTTGGAAACTAGACGCCCCAAGGAACTTATCTAGATGCATAGTGAGAACTTTGAACCCCCGGGGGCTTCACAAATTGATCCGTAAAAATGAAAAAGTACTTTTTTTTCACAAAAAAATTCTTTTAGCCTCAATTTTTTTCATTTTCACATGGGCAACAGGATAAAATGGATCCTAAAATTTGTTGGGCAATTTCTCATGAGTACACCGATACCTCACATGTGGAGGTAAACCACTGTTTGGGCACATGGTAAGGTTCGGAAGGGAAGGAGCGCCATTTGACTCTTTGAATGAAAAATTATCTCCATTGTTAGCGGACACCATGTCGTGTTTGGAGAGCCCCCGTGTGCCTAAACATTGGAGCTCCCCCACAAATAACCCCATTTTGGAAACTAGACCCCCCAAGGAACTTATCTAGATGCATATTGAGCACTTTAAACCCTCAGGTGCTTCACAAATTGATCTGTAAAAATGAAAAAGTACTTTTTTTTTCACAAAAAAATTCTTTTCGCCTCAGTTTTTCATTTTCACATGGGCAATAGGATAAAATGAATCCTAAAATTTGTTGGGCAATTTCTCCCGAGTACGCCGATACCTCATATGTGGGGGTAAACCACTGTTTGGGCACACGGCAGGGCTCGGAAGGGAAGGCGCGCCATTTGACTTTTTGAATGGAAAATTAGCTCCAATTGTTAGCGGACACCATGTCGCGTTTAGAGAGCCCCTGTGTGCCTATGCATTGGAGCTCCCCCACAAGTGACCCCATTTTGGAAACTAGACCCCCCAAGGAACTTATCTAGATGCATATTGAGCACTTTAAACCCCCAGGTGCTTCACAGAAGTTTATAATGCAGAGCCATGAAAATAAAAAATAATTTTTCTTTCCTCAAAAATGATTTTTAGCCTGGAATTTCCTATTTTGCCAAGGGTAATAGGAGAAATTGGACCGCAAATGTTGTTGTCCAGTTTGTCCTGAGTACGCTGATACCCCATATGTGGGGGTAAACCACTGTTTGGGCGCACGGCAGGGCTCGGAAGGGAAGGCACGCCAATTGGCTTTTTAAATGGAAAATTAGCTCCAATCATTAGCGGACACCATGTCACGTTTGGAGAGCCCCTGTGTGCCTAAACATTGGAGATCCCCCACATATGACCCCATTTTGGAAACTAGACCCCCAAAGGAACTAATCTAGATGTGTGGTGAGGACTTTGAACTTCCAAGTGCTTCACAGAAGTTTATAACGCAGAGCCATGAAAATAAAATAAAAATTTTATTTTCTCTAAAATGATTTTTTAGCCTGCAATTTATTATTTTCCCAAGGGTAACAGGAGAAATTTGACCCCAAAAGTTGTTGTACAGTTTCTCCTGAGTACGCTGATACCCCATATGTGGGGGTAAACCACAGTTTGGGCACATGTCGGGGCTCGGAAGTCAAGTAGTGACATTTTGAAATGCAGACTTTGATGGAATGCTCTGCGGGCATTACGTTGCGTTTGCAGAGCCCCTGATGTGGCTAAACAGTAGAAACCCCCCACAAGTGACCCCATTTTAGAAACTAGACCCCGAAAGGAACTTATCTAGATGTGAGGTGAGCACTTTGAACCCCCAAGTGCTTCACAGAAGTTTATAACACAGAGCAGTGAAAATAATAAATACGTTTTCTTTCCTCAAAAATAATTTTTTAGCCCAGAATTTTTTATTTTCCCAAGGGTTACAGGAGAAATTGGACCCCAAAAGTTGTTGTCCAGTTTCTCCTGAGTACGCTGATACCCCATATGTGGGGGTAAACCACTGTTTGGGCACACGTCGGGGCTCAGAAGGGAAGTAGTGACTTTTGAAATGCAGACTTTGATGGAATGGTCTGCGGGCGTCACGTTGCGTTTGCAGAGCCCCTGGTGTGCCTAAACAGTAGAAACCCCCCACAAGTGACCCCATTTTGGAAACTAGACCCCCCAAGGAACTTATCTAGATATGTGGTGAGCACTTTGAACCCCCAAGTGCTTCACAGACGTTTACAACGCAGAGCCGTGAAAATAAAAAATCATTTTTCTTTCCTCAAAAATGATGTTTTAGCAAGCAATTTTTTATTTTCTCAAGGGTAACAGGAGAAATTGGACCCCAGTAATTGTTGCCCAGTTTGTTCTGAGTACGCTGATACCCCATATGTGGGGGTAAACCACTGTTTGGGAACATGTCGGGGCTCGGAAGTCAAGTAGTGACGTTTTGAAATGCAGACTTTGATGGAATGGTCTGCGGGCGTCACGTTGCGTTTGCAGAGCCCCTGGTGTGCCTAAACAGTAGAAACCCCCCACAAGTGACCCCATTTTGGAAACTAGACCCCCCAAGGAACTTATCTAGATATGTGGTGAGCACTTTGAACCCCCAAGTGCTTCACAGACGTTTACAACGCAGAGCCGTGAAAATAAAAAATCATTTTACTTTCCTCAAAAATGATGTTTTAGCAAGCAATTTTTTATTTTCTCAAGGGTAACAGGAGAAATTGGACCCCAGTAATTGTTGCCCAGTTTGTCCTGAGTACACTGATACCCCATATGTGGGGGTAAACCACTGTTTGGGCACACGTCGGGGCTCGGAAGGGAAGGAGCACCATTTGACTTTTTGAATAAAAGATTGGCTGGAATCAATGGTGGCGCCATGTTGCGTTTGGAGACCCCCTGATGTGCCTAAACAGTGGAAACCCCTCAATTCTTACGCCAACACACCCCTAACCCTTATCCCAACTGTAGCCGTAACCCTAACCACAACCCTAACCGCAACACACCCCTAACCACAACCCTAACCCCAACACACCCCTAACCCTAACCCTAATTCCAACCCAACCCTAACCCTAAGGCTATGTACCCACGTTGCGGATTCGTGTGAGATTTTTCCGCACCATTTTTGAAAAATCCGCGGGTAAAAGGCACTGCGTTTTACCTGCGGATTTACTGCGGATTTCACCTGCGGATTCCTATTGAGGAATAGGTGTAAAACGCTGCGGAATCCGCACAAAGAATTGACATGCTGCGGAAAATACAACGCAGCGTTTCCGTGCGGTATTTTCCGCACCATGGGCACAGCGGATTTGGTTTTCCATAGGTTTACATGGTACTGTAAACCTGATGGAACACTGCTGCGGATCCGTAGCGGCCAATCCGCTGCGGATCCGCAGCCAAATCCGCACCGTGTGCACATAGCCTAATTCTAAAGGTATGTGCACACGCTTTGGAAAACGCTGCGGATCCGCAGCAGTTTCCCATGAGTTTACATTTCAATGTAAACCTATGGGAAACAAAAATCGCTGTACACATGCTGCGGAAAAACTGCACGGAAACGCAGCGGTTTACATTCCGCAGCATGTCACTTCTTTCTGCGGATTCCACAGCGGTTTTACAACTGCTCCAATAGAAAATCGCAGTTGTAAAACCGCAGTGAAATGCGCAGAAAAACCGCGGTAAATCTGCCATAAATCCGCAGCGGTTTAGCACTGCGGATTTATCAAATCCGCTGCAGAAAAATCCGCAGAGGACCAGAATACGTGTGCACATACCGAAACCCTAACCCTAACCCTAACCCTACCCCTAACCCTACCCCTACCTCTACCCCTAACCCTACCCCTAACCCTAACCCTACCCCTACCCCTAACCCTACCCCTACCCCTAACCCTAACCCTAGTTCTAACCCTAACCCTACCCCTACCCCTAACCCTACCCCTAACCCTAACCCTACCCCTACCCCTAACCCTACCCCTACCCCTACCCCTAACCCTAGTTCTAACTCCAACCTTAGTGAAAAAAAAAAAAAATTATTTATTTTATTATTGTCCCTATCTATGGGGGACAAATGGGGGGGGTCATTTACTGTTTTTTTATTTTGACCACTGTGATAGATTATATCACAGTGATCAAAATTCACATTGGAACGAATCTGCCGGCCGGCAGATTCGGCGGGCGCACTGCGCATGCGCCCGCCATTTTGGAACATGGCGGCGCTCGGGGAAGAAGACTGACGGACCTCGCCAGGATCGGTAAGTATAAGGGGGGGAGATCAGGGCACGGGGGGGCGTCGGAGCACGGGGGGGGAGGGATCGGAGCATGGGGGAGAGTGATCGGTGTGCGGGCGGGTGGATCGGTGTGCAGGGGGGGGGGATCGGTGTGCAGGGGGGGTGGTTCGGAGCACGGGGGGGGATCGGAGTGCGGGGGGGTTTGATTGGAGCACGGGGGGGTGTGATTGGAGCACGGGGGAGCGGACAGGAGGACGGGGGAGCGGAGCACAGGACGGAGGGGAGCGCTGCACAGATCGGGGGGCTGGGGGGGCGATCGGAGGGGTGGGGTGGGGGCACATTAGTATTTCCAGCCATGGCCGATGATATTGCAGCATCGGCCATGGCTGGATTGTAATATTTCACCATTTTTTTAGGTGAAATATTACAAATCGCTCTGATTGGCAGTTTCACTTTCAACAGCCAATCAGAGCGATCGTAGCCACGAGGGGGTGAAGCCACCCCCCCTGGGCTAAACTACCACTCCCCCTGTCCCTGCAGATCGGGTGAAATGGGAGTTAACCCTTTCACCCGGCCTGCAGGGACGCGATCTTTCTGTGACACAGCATATGCGTCACAGGTCGGATTGGCACCGACTTTCATGACGCATACGCTGTGTCACAGGTCGGGAAGGGGTTAAACTCCTTTACATGTCAGGTGGACCTCAGTCTAGTCCCACATGTCTGTAGTGAATCACCCTAAACAAGGCTACAAAAGCTTGCCTGCCGTCTGGAGCATGGCTGTGTGGTTTGCACAAGTGAGGGTAAATTGCATTGTTAATGGCAGTTGTGCATTAGTCATCCTGTCACCGGAGGTTGCATGCCCACAGAGGCAGTGACCACTGACCTTGATGTCATCGCATGGTTAAAGGGGTTGTCCACTACTAGGCCAATACCTTCTTGATTTAAACGTTTGGTGCCAATAAAATAAAACCGCTTATACTCACCTCCCGTGCCGGGAGCCATTTCAGCGGTGTCTGCACTCGCGGTCCTGTAGCTCCCATGTGGTTATTGTGACATGTCATACGTGCATGAGAGACCCAAGAAGGAGAGTGCCGACACCACTGGAACAGCACCGTCAGTAGTGGACAACTTTAAAGGGCCCTCAACTATTTAAGACAACAGACATAGCAGTAAGTGAAGTGTGGGAAAGGGTCAATATGTCAGAAAACCAAACATTGAAAATACAGAACCCAAGAACTAGATATTGTTTTGAACCTCTGATATGTACAAACCTGTCTCATCTTGGCATGGATATAGAAGCAGGAATAACCCAACTGGGAGATTTTCTTCGCCAACAGCTCTACCCGCTGGGAGGAGTTGCAGAAGATTATAGACTGATTTATCTGGAGCTAAAAAAAAAACAAAAACAAAAAAAAAGCACACTATAATAATCGCTAGAACATGAAAATAACTCCCATGTAGCATTAGAATACAGTGCGTAAATGCGATAAGACTTAAACACTTGCATGTGGAGCATTTTAACTCTGATCTGTTCTCATCAAGCATAAAAACTAGACTGTGCGGCCTGTGGAGGAGCGCCGAGAGACAAAAATAGAATTATTCTTACCGTTAATTCGGTTTCTAGGAGCCTTCCACGACAGCCATCAGGAGGTTGTCTCCATTCCCTAATGGGGGACAGGAAGCACAAGAGGTTAAAAACCCCTCCCACCTCCCATTAACCAGTGACTTACAACTGAACCCATAGCACCGGTTACCTTTAGGTTCTCAGAAAAATATCCAAGAACATCGGGAGGGAATTAATGCTGTCGTGGAAGGCTCCTAGAAACCGAATTAACGGTAAGAATAATTCTATTTTCTCTAGTAGCCTTCCACGACAGCCACCAGGAGGGATGCCAACCAATTCTGTATTTAGGGAGGGACCACAGC
The DNA here is from genome assembly GCF_032444005.1 of Ranitomeya imitator. Classification (NCBI taxonomy): domain Eukaryota; kingdom Metazoa; phylum Chordata; class Amphibia; order Anura; family Dendrobatidae; genus Ranitomeya; species Ranitomeya imitator. The sequence goes on from NC_091291.1 coordinate 89,940,522, forward strand.
TTGAAGAACCTTTCGGCCAAAAGCAAGATCCTGATTGGACCAGAAATCCAATCTATAATGTTTAGTAAATGTGTGTAGAGAAGACCATGTTGCTGCCCTGCAAATCTGCTCCGAAGAAGCGCCAGCCCTTTCAGCCCAAGAGACGGAAGTAGATCTGGTGGAATGAGCCTTTAGGCCCGCAGGAACAGCAATATTCTGATTTAGGTATGCTTCAGAAATGGCCTTTTTTATCCAGTTGGCAATGGTACTCTTCGCTACCTTCTTGCCTTTGTTTCTGCCAGAAAGATGAACGAAGAGATTTTTGTCAATTCTAAATGATTTAGTATAATCTAAGTAGTATAAAACTATACGTCGTACGTCCAAAGTATGGAACCTGTGTTCTTCCGGATTTGAAGGATTGTGACAAAACGATGGGAGGACTATGTCCTGTGATCGATGGAATTCTGACACTACCTTCGGTAGGAAACAAGGATCTGGACGGAATACGATGGAGTTATCTCTTATGGTAAGATAAGGCTCTCTAATTGAGAGAGCTTGTATTTCCCCCACTCTTCTTGCGGTAGAAATTGCAACCAAGAAGGCCGTCTTGCAGGACAGAAGATGCGAGGAACAAGATGATAGTGGCTCAAATGGAGGAGCCGTAAGACCCTTTAGAACTATGTTTAGGTCCCAGGATGGCACAAAAATTTGTTTTCTTGGACAATGTCTTGATGCCGCGACCATAAACCTCTTTATCCAACGATGACCTGCAAGATCCTGATCGAAGACGGAACTCAAGGCTGACACTTGAACTTTCAAGGTACTTGGCTTCAGCCCTAATTCTAATCCCTTTTGTAAAAAATCTAATATTTGTGAAATATTAGGATGAAAAGGGTCAGGTTTATGAGGATGACACCACGAGGAGAATCTTTTCCAGATTTTTCCATATATGGCATTGGTAATAGGTTTCCTAGATTTTTGTAGAGTAGAGATTACTGACTCTGAAAGGCCCTTAGCTCTTAGTACCTGGGCTTCAATAGCCAGGCTGCCAGTTTGAACTTCTGTGGCTCCGGGTGATAAAAGGGGCCCTGGCAGAGAAGATCTTCTGATACCTGAAGAAAGACTGGACCGTCCACCTTTAATTCTTCGATGAGGTGGTACCAGCTCCTCTTCTGCCACGCTGGAGCTACTAGGATAGTCTGGACCTGATCGTCCCGGATCTTCCGGAGGGTCTTCGCAAGTAACGGTATGGGAGGGAACCCGTAAGCCAGATGGAACTTCCAAGTATGAGCGAAGGCGTCTACTCCCTGAGACCTGTCTTTGGGGTTTAGGGAGAAGTAGTTCTTGACCTGTGCATTCTGGCTGGACGCTAGAAGGTCTATATCGGGAAGACCCCACCTGTCTGTCAACATTTTGAAAACGTCCGTCTTCAGGCTCCATTCTCCTGGATGCAAGTCGTGACGGCTTAGGCGATCTGCCTGGACATTCACCGACCCCTTGAGGTGTAACGCTGAAAGTGAGAGGAGATGTTTCTCTGCCCAGCAAAATATCCTGTTTGATATTGCTTTTAGTTGGTTGAACTTTGGACTCCCCTGGTGTTTTAGATGCGCGACAGTCGTCATATTGTCCGAATAAATTCTGACATGTTGACCTATAATGAGACTGCTGGCTGCCAGAAGGGCCCTCTCCACTGCCAACAATTCTCTGAGGTTGGAGGAACTGGAACTTTCTCTCTGATTCCAGTGACCCTGGAATGGGATTTGTGAGACCACTGCTCCCCAACCTTTTTGACTGGCGTCTGTTGTCACCGTAATTAGCGGATCTTGCACCCAGTCTACACCCTTCAGCAGGTTTGATTGGATCGACCACCAGGTTAACGAGGCCTTTACCTTCCCTGGAGTGTAAACTCTTCTGTTTAAGGAATTTGGATTCCCGTTCCAGTTCCCTAAGATGTGCGCCTGCAGAACTCTGGAGTGGCTCTGAGCCCACTGGACTGATTGTATACAGGCCGTCATCGATCCCAGAAGAGACATCGCAGTTCGTAAGGTCGGAGAACGTTGTTTCCTGAAGTGTGAGACCTTGGAAATTAAATTTATCCGATGTTCCTCTGGTAAGAAGGACTTTTGACCTTCTGAATCCAGGAGGACTCCAAGGAATTTCCTCACCTTTGATGGTGACAGCCGAGATTTTTTCAGGTTTGGAATCCAACCCAACCCCTGTAAGATGTTCAGAGTTTTGGAAACTCTCTGATTGAGAACTTCGGCGGAAGGACCAATTATTAACAGGTCGTCTAAGTACGGGACTATGGCGATGTCTTGACTCCTGATATGGGCTACTGCTTCCGCCATGACTCTGGAGAACACCCTTGGGGCTGAGGAGATCCCGAAGGGGAGAACGTTGTACTGAAAATGTAAGATCTTTTGGTTGAATTGAACCGCAAATCTCAGGTATTTCCTGTGGCAAGGATGTATTGGAATATGGAAATAGGCATCCTTGAGGTCTATTGTTGCCATATATGAGTGAGGAGCTATTAGAGGGATGGCTGTTTTTACTGACTCCATCTTGAACTTGCGGTATGTTATGTATCTGTTGAGAGCCTTCAGATTTATTATAATCCGAGATTGTCCGGAAGGCTTTTTTACTATGAAGATACGGGAATAGTGGCCTTCCCCCCGCTCGTTCACTGGAACCAAGGAAATAGCTCTTGAGTTTAGCAAGTCCTGAATTCCGGCCATCATCAACTTTTGAGTCTCCCGAGATGACAGGGAGGTGACTCTTACGATCCTGGGAGGAGGCGCATCGAACTCTATCAGCAGACCCTGTTGGATAACACTCACCACCCAGGGGCTGTTGGAGATATTCTGCCAACTGTGGACAAAGTCCGAAAGCCTCCCCCCTACCGGATCGGAGTCATTGCTTCTCTTGTTGTGTTTGTTGGGGAATAAGGATGTTTTTAGGCTTCCCCTTAGCATAACTCCACCTTCCGGATTTTCCTTTCCCTCTACCCTGGGAGGGGTGGGGCTGGGAGGGCCGAAAAAAACGCTTCCTGGGAGGCTTCTGTTCAGGGAGGGTTTTCTGTCTGTGGCTTTCTCTAAGATATCATCTAAGGAGGGCCCAAACACATATTCACCCTTAAAGGGAATAGAACACAGTTTTATTTTTGACGTAACATCTCCGCTCCACATTTTTAACCAGAGAGCTCTTCTGGCTGAATTTGTCTGGACCAAGGATCTGGCGGCCACACGGATAGATTCCAGTGAGGCGTCTGCAAGGAACCCTGTTGCTCTGTGCAAGATAGGCAAAGAGTCCAGTACTTCTTCTCTTGGGGTACCCTGAGAGATGTGGCTTTCTAACTCTTCTATCCAACGGAAGAGCGAGCGGGCAACACATGTGGATGCTATATTGTACCGGAGGGCTGAGGTAGACGTTTCCCAGGATTTTTTGAGAAGACTCTCAATCTTCCTATCCAAGGGGTCTTTTAATTGGGAAGAATCCTCGAACGGCAGAGCCGTCTTTTTAGCCACTCTAGCCACTTGGACATCAATTTTTGGAATGTTCCATTTTATCGAGTCTTCATCAAGAGGAAATCGGTGCTTAAAATCTGGAGGCGTTGTTAGCCGTTTCTCGGGTAATTCCCATTCATTATTAATCATATCAATTATGCTTTTATTGACGGGAAACCCGGGCTGCTTTTCAGTATGTATACCAAACAGCTCGTCTTGTATAGATTGAGGCACTGATTCCTCTTTTAGCCCCATTGTGTTCCTCACAGCCGATACCAAATCCTCAATATATTCTGAGGAAAAAAGGTATTTCCTGATCTCCGCAGATTTATGGGGTAACGTGTCTTCCCACTTGACAGAGGAGGACGTATAGGACTCCTCAGACTCTGACTCAGAGTACTCCTGGATTTTCCTCTTTTTGGGGAGAGATGGACCAGGTGAGGATGGTGGCGGAGGTGGAGGTGGGGCGAGTGTAGCCAAGGAGGTTTGAACCTCCTGCCTAACCAAGGAGCGGATTTCATCAATCAAAGAAGGGTGTTCCGCTCTGACGATTTTATCCGTACAAGGTTGGCATAACTTTTTCTCCCAATCTGGTGGCATTTTCGCATTACAGGTAGCACATCTACGCTTGGTAATGTTTTTAGGGCCTGGCTTGACTCCCTGCAATGAGAGAGGAAGCCGTGTAAGAAAAGGTATATTATGTACCTTTAAATGGGACACCCTCTGCCGTACTTACTAGGGCCTGAGGAGCGCTGGGCTCTGCAGCTGCAGGGCAAGACGAGTCCATGCTTACAGCAGGCTTACCTGAGACGTCTTCGCAGCTTATATAGAAAATAAGTCTGCAACCAGCGTGTGCAATTAGCCGCCCCTCCCCCTCCGCAGTCCCAGGCAGGCGTGCGAGGATGCAGCGTGCCTCGCACGCCGTTCGGTAATCCATTGTTCTGGACTTGTGTCGCTCCTGTGCAGGAGCACCGACCCGGAAGTGGAGCGCCACTGACTTCCGGGTCGCCGAACAGCGCGCGCTGGAGGGGGAGACGCCGGAGAGCTCAGGGAGGCCTCCGGGTGGGCTCACCGGCCAGCTTTGTCCCCGCGAGAGGACGCAGGAGGACCGGGAACGCGGTCCCAGAATCCGGAGGAGATGGGAGACACAAAGCAGGAGGAAGCCGCGGGGGACCCGACCATAAGTGCCCGGCGAAAGATCTGATTCAGGTACTCTGCTAGAGCCGCCGCAGCAGCGCACCAGGAACCTCTCCATGCCCCATGGGGGACAGGAAAGACACTGGTTAATGGGAGGTGGGAGGGGTTTTTAACCTCTTGTGCTTCCTGTCCCCCATTAGGGAATGGAGACAACCTCCTGGTGGCTGTCGTGGAAGGCTACTAGAGAAATTGGGTGAGGATAAAATTAAAAAGGTGCAAACCTTTATTGAGGAATAAATTCGACAACACGTTTCAACGGCAAGACGCCGTCTCCATCAGGTGGTGTCCCCATCCACTGTGTCTCAGCGCTCCTTACAGACCGCATACCTTCCTTGTTTCTGTTCTCATCAAGATCACTTATGTGGGACACAGATTTAGGGAAGCATTTGGCTTCATTGTACAATTGTACATTTAAACAATTTTCCAATAAAACCTCCTTTATTAAATGAGGACTTTAATAATTTGCTTTCAGTGGATAAAGCCGGCCCTTGTCATGGCTCCCTGGCAATGTTACTACATGGCTATGATGACTATCCGGTAAAGGTGCAGTGTCCTTTAGGTCCATCAGGGCTGTGAAGTCGGTAATCCAAACCTCGGACTCCGACATTTTCCTGACTGACCCCAATGGTCACTACTGAGCCTGAACATAAAGTGCAGGACAGATTCATCTCAACTAACAGCCCAGACCCTAACACCAAGAACAGAACAGACATTTATAGAACATTTCAGAACTTTCCCAAATTCTTATGAAAACATTTACATCACATCCTGCATTATACTACTGTACCCAATTATATATTTCAGGAATCGAATATACAGACTCGACCCCCACAGCCCTGGTGTCCACCACACAACATGCCCGGTCACACTGGCTGTTCCAGGGTCCACACTGTACAAGGTGCCAGCAGTTTGTTGCATGGCTCCATTTACCCTATCCATGCCTTCCAGGGGAAGGTATGATGACCGAAAACCTGTAACATTGGAGTCTCAATTGTTTAAACTGTTCACAAACGTGAAGAAGCAGATGCCGGCTGTACAACACCTACCTGGGATAGAGCAGGCTCAGCTCCTGAGCCTGTGCTGCACATCCACACCTGACAGAAGTAAATATACGACTTGGGAAGGTGAGGGGGTGAAATAACCACCTGAGCAGGATACCCAAAGTTATGGGTTATATACCCTATGGGTGTCCATGCCATCATTCAGAATGTATGTACACCAAGCAGAAAACCGAAGCCGACACAAGATGGGTTAATTGAACTCTGTTTAAAGGCAAGTCATCTTGCAGGGAAACCGAAGCTTCACCCATGGGTTGACCGTATAGTGTATATCCCCTGCTTAACCACCACAGTGCCCTAAATAAAATATTTCCTGCGATGTCAGTGCTACTATTCTCGGCAAGTCGATCAAGCAGTTATATGACACCAAGATAAGCAGCTTCATTGTAACTTCCAAAACAAGTCCTATCAGACAGCCCAAGCTAACCGCTCCTGGCAGTCATCCTTCACACCCATTATATCACAAGTAAAGCAGAAACTTTTGTTTTGCCATAAAAGCAGAACTTTCACTAGTCAGATAGAAGTGTGGTGTGACCACATTGCACAAATCCTTACACAGCAGTTCTGCATGCTCTGTACTGTACTAAAGCCTATCAAACAGGAAACAAAAGAGGCTACAACATGCAGATACTTTCCATTATGTTACAAGTAAGCACATTTCACACCTACAGAACATTCTGAAAACTTACATGAATCTTAGGACAAGAAAGGAACCACAAAGGCAGACGCAGCACATCGATACTTACTCTTGAAAAAAGTGTATTCAGGCAGTGAACCTTTTGCCTTTCTGTCACATAGGCGTAGTACTGCGTTACCCCCTTCAGTGTAAGCTCCTCCATCAGGTTAATTTCATAGGGTTTTTGCAAATGAGAGGACTGTAATGAAAAAACGCCAAAGTCAAAATGCAGCTGAACATGACAGACAAGCTGTATATATTAAATATAGAGATTGTCTGTAACCAGGTGGGCTTACATAATAGCAGCACCGCCAAGAAATTACATTTTTTTCCTGTAAAGATGAACAAAACCTACCATAAATTTCTGTACACTGAGGGGAAAGGTGGCTGAATAAAGAAGAATCTGCCTGTTTTTAGGTAGCGTCATAATTATATCTTCCATTATCTGCACAAAATCTTGAGAAAGCAGTTTATCCGCCTATAAAAAGGAAAAACCATAAACTAGGTTTAAAGAACAGAAAAGCAGCACATGTGTAACACCATTGTTATACACTACATGGTAAAAAAAAAAAAAAAAAAAAAGAAATGAATAAAAGATTTTTACGATGTAGACAAAATGGGTACACAGACTTCTCAACCAACAAGGTGGCACGCAGGGTAACAGGAGCATCTCCTGACCCCATGGAGCATACACTAGCTCTAGATCACATTAGTAATCCATAACATTACATTTATAAATATGTCCAGCATGATCTGAGTGATGAAGCATAACCTAAGAACAACTAAAACTTCCCTCTAGGTCTTACGGAAGTCCGCAGCCATACTAGGCCACCTCTGGCTACTGGTCATGTGCTGGGAAGGAGTACAGCAGAACCATGGTACCTACCTACTCGGCACTCATTACCTGGATTAATTGCACCCGTTTGATCTTGTTACCTGTATAAAACACACCTGTCCACACACATTCACACTCCAACCTATCCACCATGGCCACGACCAAAGAGCTGTCCAAGGACACCAGGAACATAATTGTAGATCTGCACAAGGCTTGGATGGGCTACATGACAATAGGCCAGCAGCTTGGTGCGAAGGCACCAACATTTGGCACAATTAGAAAATGGTAGAAACATAAGAGGACTCAACTTTCCTCCGTCTTGGGCACCATGCAAGATCTCACCTTGTGGGGCAAGGATGCTACTGAAAAAGGTCAGGAATCAGCCAAGAACTACACCTGGGACCACAGTCTCAAACATTACCGTTAGTAACACACACTACTCAAGCCATCACATGTCCAGGTTTGTTTGAAGTTCACCAATGACCATCTGGATGATCCAGAGGAGGTATGGGTGAAAATCATGCGGTCAGATAAACCCAAAATAGAACTGGTTGGGATAAACACCACTAGCCGTGTTTGGAGGAAGATGGTCGAGTACGACCCCTAGAACACCATCCACACAGTGATGCATGGTGGGGAAACATCATACTTTGGGGGGTGCTTTTCTGCAAAGGGGACAGGACGACGTCACTGTATTGAAGGGATGGTGGATGGGGTCATGCATCATGAGATTTAGACCAGCAACCTCCTTTTCCCAGTTAAAGCATTGAAGATGGGTCGTGGCTGGGTCTTCGGCATGACAATGACCCAAAAGAGGAGTGGCTACGAAAGAGGCATTTCAAGGTCCTGGAGTGGCCCTAGCAAGTCTCCAGACGTGAACCCAAGAGAAAATATTTGGAGGGAGCTGAAAATGTTGCCCAGCGACAGCACCGAAACCTGAAAAGATCTGTAAGGAGGAGTGGGCCAAAATCCCTGCTGCAGTGTGTGCAAACTTGGTCAAGAACTACAGGAAACATCTGACCTCTAATTTCAAAGGTTTTAGTACCAAATATTAAGTTCAGTTTTTCTATTGTATCAAATACTTATTACATGCAATAAAATGCAAGTTATGTAAAAAGGATATAATGCCATCTCCTGGAGATTTTTTTAAAATTCATCTCAGTTCAACTGTACCTACCATAATTATTTATTTTATTTTTTTAACAGACCTCTCCATTCTTTGCAGGTGGGAAAACTTGCAAAATCCACAGTGTATCAAACACTTATTTTCCCCATTGTATGTGGTTCTGATCCTATCCCAGCACATAGACCCCCTTATATTGTCTAGCCTAGCACAACTGATCTATATGCCCACACATATGAGAAGACCATTGATTTGAAACATCAAAGATGAAAAAGAATAGCAGCACTCACCTGATCCTTGTTCAACTCGTGCATTTATTCCATTACAGAAACAGCATATTACATGAGGAGGTGCAGGTGTCAAGGCAGTTTGTGAAATAGAAGACTTGACGGACTACGGGCTTTTCACGCCTTCCTGGCGCTTCTACGGGTCCATAAAAATGGAATAAATGCACGAGAGTTGAACAAGGATCGGGTGAGTGCTGCTATTCCTTTCATCTCTGATGTTCCATTTAATTCATACTATGCATCTGCACCACCCTGAAGAGAAACTACCAGGAGATTTGTGAGGAGTAGATTGTGTAACACACTGAATACAGTGATTAGTGCCCGAAATAACTCTTCCATTTTTGTGACCATTGATTTATTTGCATCAACCGAATTGAAATGATTTTTAATTTTATAATGTACAACTTGTCATCTAGGTTGCAGGTCACCCCGAAGTCAGAGTTACCTAGGCAAGTAGCGCATTGCCCGAGTTGTCACATTGCATTAAAGCCTGAAAGTGCCACAGCAGCGGATCCAGCCAGATCCACCTCCACCCTTTTGCAGCAGAGGCAAAGCTGCTCCCATTACCAGCCTGAGAAAGAGCACAGGGGAGCAATGTGGTACAACCATGCCGCTGGTCTGAATAATTACCGTATATACTCGAGTATAAGCCGAGATTTTCAGCCCAAATTTTTGGGCTGAAAGTGCCCCTCTCGGCTTATACTCGAGTCACGGTAGCGGTGGGGTCGGCGGGTGAGGGGGAGAGGGCGCTGAGGTATACTCACCTAGTCCCAGCGATCCTCACGCTGTCCCTGCCGTCCCACGGGCTTCTGTGCTGCAGCTTCTTCCCCTCTTCAGCGGTCACGTGGGACCGCTCATTACAGAAATGAATAGGCGGCTCCACCTCCCATAGGGGTGGAGCCGCCTATTCATTTCTCTAATCATCGGTGCCGGTGACCGCTGACAGGAAGAGGCTGCAGCACAGAAGACAGGGAGGAAGGCGGGGAGCGCCAGGATCGCTGGGACTAGGTAAGTATGGCATATTTACCTGTCCACGTTCCAGCCGCCGGGCGTCGCTCCATCTTCCCGGCGTCTGCGCTCTGACTGTTCAGGTCAGAGGGCGCGATGACGCATATAGTGTGCGCGGCGCCCTCTGCCTGATCAGTCAGAGCAGAGACGCCGGGAAGATGGAGGCGCCGGGACCGGACGCTGGGAGCTGCAATCAAGAGAGGTGAGTATGTGTTTTTTTTTTTTTATTGCAGCAGCAGCGGCCATGGCACAGATTTATGTGCAGCATCTATGGGGCAATATGAACGGCACACAGCACTGTATGGGGCATCTGTGCAGCATCTATGGGGCAATATGAACGGTGCAGAGCACTATATGGGGCATCTGTGCAGCATCTATGGGGCAATATGAACGGTGCAGAGCACTGTGGGGCATCTGTGCAGCATCTATGGGGCAATATGAACGGCACACAGCACTATATGGGGCATCTGTGCAGCATCTATGGGGCAATATGAACGGTGCAGAGCACTATATGGGGCATCTGTGCAGCATCTATGGGGCAATATGAACGGTGCAGAGCAATATATGGGGCATTTGTGCAGCATCTATGGGGCAATATGAACGGTGCAGAGCACTGTATGGGGCATCTGTGCAGCATCTATGGGGCAATATGAACGGTGCAGAGCACTATATGGCACAGCTATGGGGAAATAATGATTTTTATTTTTGAAGTTCACCGGTAAATGCTGCATTTCCACCCTAGGCTTATACTCGAGTCAATAAGTTTTCCCAGTTTTTTGTGGCAAAATTAGGGGGGGGTCGGCTTATACTCGGGTCAGCTTATACTCGAGTATATACGGTACTTCAGGATCACACCACCCTAGAAAAGCAGAGAAGCCAGGAGTGGTGGTCTCCTGAAGATTCATATTGAGACAACCCCTCTAAGTTCTGCTTCCTAAATATTTGTGAATGGAAGCAATAAAGAAAGATGAAGGCTTAATGAACGGAAGACGATAATCATATTTCTACCATGATTGGCTGTAGACAAAATTGAAAATGGCAACAGAAATTACCTCATCCAGAACTATCATCTGAATGTGGTCCACTTTAGCTACACCTTTTTTGATAAGATCCAGAATCCTGCCTGGAGTAGCGATCACCACATGAACTGAGGGTAAAATCAAAAGTGAAAGTTAGAGCAAACTATGAAGATTATAACAGATTTACAGCGTTTAAGGGTACATGCTTGACAACTGTGCCCTTCATTTCTGTAGGAGTGACAGATAACCGCGTCATGCACCTTCCACACAACAGAGGGATAGATATCTAACCTGTGAGGGCTCCTAAAGGTCCAAGGTAATCCCAGTTTCATTTCACTACGGTTTTATTCAATGTCCAAGTCTAATCCAAAACAATAAAGTGCAGCCCTGTGCTCCTTATTTTGCCCATAGCAAAAGAAAAGCCCAAGTTACACCAGAACCATTAAAACTTAAGGTTAGGGCTTTTCTAACATTTGTCTTCACACCAGCTGTCTAGGGCCCCCTCATAATGCCACATAGCTAACACGTGGCTTCCACAATTTAGCCTAACCCACTAGATAGTCCTTGGATCATTTTTGATAAGCAGTAGCCACACATGCTGACCATCCCTCCCCATACTGATCATCCCCCACAAGACCCATCATTTTGGAAATACTCTAACCCAGTTCTTGAGTCATCAGATATTAGTCCAAGTGTTAGATCCCTACACCCGCCACTGTCCTTGGTTATAGCACAACAATAAACTGGGCACTTGCTGCCCAATGTCAGTCGCTTAACCCATTAGTGGCTATAATGCAATGTCTCTTGGTGGTTGTTACTTCTCAACCATGTTTGCTGGCAGCATCACAAAAACATGCAGCCATTTAAAGGGAACCTGTCACCCCGTTTTTTCAGATTGAGATAAAAATACTGTTAAATAGGGCCTGCGCTGTGCGTTACTATAGTGTATGTAGTGTACCCCGATTCCCCACCTATGCTGAGAAATACATTACCAAAGTCGCCGTTTTCGCCTGTCAATCAGGCTGATCTGGTCAGGTGGGCGTGGTGACATCGCTCTTTTCTTCCCCAGCTTTCCGTTGGTGGCGTAGTGGTGTGCGCATGTCCAAGTTCCGAAATCCCTGCGCGCACGTGAAGAAACAGCGCGCGATCTGCGCTGTTATCCCTGTCATTGGTGGGGGCGGCCATCTTCCTGAGGCCGCGCGTGCGCAGATGGAGTGCTCTGCTGCACGGGGCTTCAGGAAAATGGCCGCGGGATGCCGCGCGTGCGCAGAGGAGATCGCGGCGGCCATTTCCCCAAAGCAGAGTTTGCATCTCGGCTTTGGGAAAATGGCCGCCGCGATCTCTTCTGCGCACGCGCAGCATCCCGCGGCCATTTTCCTGAAGCCCCGTGCAGCAGAGCACTCCATCTGTGCACGCGCGGCCCTAGGAAGATGGCCGCCCCCACCGATGACAAGGATAACAGCGCAGATCGCGCGCTGTTTCTTCACGTGCGCGCAGGGAATTCGGAAATTGGACATGCGCACACCACTACGCTACCAACGGAAAGCTGGGGAAGAAAAGAGCGATGTCACCACGCCCACCTGACCAAACCAGCCTGACTGACAGGCGAAAACGGCGACTTTGGTAATGTATTTCGCAGCATAGGTGGGGAATCAGGGTACACTACATACACTATTGTAACGCACAGCGCAGGCCCTATTTAACAGTATTTTTATCTCAATCTGAAAAAACGGGGTGACAGGTTCCCTTTAACCCTGCTGTTCTGTTGGTCAAAAATGACCGACTTTGAACTTCAATATTCTTTAAAATATTCAAGATGCGGCTCTGAAACCCGTGGCCGACCGACCCATCCTCATTAAGTCAATCAACCACAAGTTTCAGAACCGCATCTTGAACACCCCAAAAAATACCAAAGTTCAAAATAGGTCTCCCCAGACCGAACAGAACAGCAGGGTTAAGAAGTCTTAAAAATTCATTATTTGATAGTCATAGATTTTACCTGTATCATCCAGCCTCATTATATCATCTCGTAAATTGGTGCCTCCGGTTGTTGCCATAACTTTAACCCCTCCCATGTGCTTGCTGACTTGGATGCAGATCTGACTGACCTGAAGTGCAAGCTCTCGAGTGGGTACAATAACCATTGCTGTGGAAACCAGGAAGAAAAAAAGGAAAAAAGTGAAAACTACTAAAATATTCATAAACATTTCATTTTGCTGACAAATCCGGTTTAGAAGTCAATTAAAGGGGCTGTCCCCATGTAGAAAGCCTTAACTGATACATAGAATTCATTGAAAAAAAAAAAAAAAACAGCCACACACAACTTTGCTTTACTTATCCTTCTAGGGTTCGGCGCAGAGCCTCTGATGCTGCCCCAGTCTGCAGCGGTGATGTCGCATCAGCATCACTGAAATCACCGGCTCTGCACGTGTATGTAGATGGCACAAGCCGCTGAACTCAGGAATTGGCTGAAGTGATGTTGGTGTGCGCTCACCACCGCAGCTAAACAATGGAGAACGAGGCACCACGGAGACTCTGAACCTGGGAAGACAAGTAAGGCATAGTTTGTATTTACACCACGTACTGCACATATCAGGAAAAGTGTTTTCTGAAAGGGGACAGTCCTAACCTTGTATGCAGTCCTTCTTTAAGTCTAGCCGTTCAAGTAAGGGAATGAGGTAGGCTCCACTCTTGCCAGTTCCATTTTTTGCTCTAGCCAAGATATCCCTACCAGACAATGCAATGGGAATGCTTTCCTCCTGTTTAAAAAAAAAATTAAAGTCATTTGATGAAGACGTTTGTTTTTGGCATTTTGTTAAGCCTGGTTTGCCTCCATTTTACAAACCTGAATTGGGGACGGCTTCTCCCATCCCATTTCAAAAATCCCCATGAGCAGCTCTCGTTTTAAGCAGTAATCTTCAAACTCATTGCCTTTTGTGGAGGTGACATCCTGGAAACAACATGAAAGTCCGATCACAGAGAGGAAATTATTCAAAACCATTTCACCTTCAGGTTTTACGCTTTTGTTAATCCCTTCACTACCCGGCGATTATCTGTTTTTTCTCTTCCCCATATTGCAAGAGTTATAACTTAAAGGGAACCTGTCACCCCGAAAATCGCGGGTGAGGTAAGCCCACCGGCATCAGGGGCTTATCTACAGCATTCTGTAATGCTGTAGATAAGCCCCCGATGTTACTTGAAAGGGGAGAAAAAGACGTTAGATTATACTCACCCAGGGGCAGTCCCGCTGCTGGTCCGGTCGGATGGGTGTCTCTGGTCCGCTGCGGCGCCTCCCATATTCATTCCAAGACGTCCTCTTCTGATCTTCAGCCACGGCTCCGGCGCAGGCGTACTTCGTCTGCCCTTTTGAGGGCAGAGGATAGTACTACAGTGCACAGGGCCTCTCTGACCTTTCCGGCGCCTGCGCACTGCAGTACTTTGTTCTGCCATGAACAGGGCACATAAAGTACGCCTGCGCCGGAGCCGTGGCTGAAGATCAGAAGAGGACGTAGATAGGAGGCGCCGCAGCGGGCCAGAGACACCCATCCGACCGGACCAGCAGCGGGACCGCCCCTGGGTGAGTATAATCTAACGTCTTTTTCTCCCCTTTCAGGTAACATCGGGGGCTTATCTACAGCATTACAGAATGCTGTAGATAAGCCCCTGATGCCGGTGGGCTTACCTCACCCGCGATTTTCGGGCTGACAGTTTCCCTTTAATTCTCCGTCCCCATAGCCATATGAGGGCTTGTTTTTTTTGTGGAACGAGCTGTACTTTTGAAGGACATCACTGATTTTACCATAGTGTTCAGGAAAAACTGGTAAGAAAAAATTTTAGCGCAGTGAAATTGCAAATTTATTTTTAAAGGGAATCAGTCATTTAATTTTGGCCCTACAAGCTGTGGCCACTGTCATCAGGGGCTTATCTATAGAATTCTGTAAAGCTGTAGATAAGCCCCCGATGTAACCTGAAAGAAAAGAAAAACAAGTTAGATTATACTTACCCAGGTGCGGTCCGGGTCCAGTGCCTCCCATCTTCATACGATGTCATCCTCTTTGCTTCATGCAGCGGCTCCGGTGCACTGATTTGCTCTGTTGAGGGCAGCGTAAAGTCCTGCAGTGCGCAGGTACCAGACCTCTCTGACCTTTCCCGACGCCTGTGCACTTCAGTACTTTGCTCTGCCCTTAATAGGGCAAATCAGTGCACCTGCGCCGGAGCCGTGACAGCAGCAAGGAAGAGGACGACATATGAAGATGGGAGGCGCTGGACCCGGACCGCCCCTGGGTGAGCATAATCTAACTTGTTTTTCTCATCTTTCAGGATACATCGGGGGCTTATCTACAGCATTACAGAATGCTGTACATAAGCCCCTGATGCCGGTGGCCGCAGCTTATAAGGCCAAAATTAGGTGACTGATTCCCTTTAATTACCATGTTCACTATATGGTAAAACTGACCTAGCAGTAAGTAGTAGGATTCTCCAGATCCATGCAAGTACGAAGATATAAAACATTTTTTTTAGGTGATGGGAAAAAAAAATTTGTTTTTGTTTGCATTTTCCGATACCCATAGCATTTTCATTTCTCAAGTTCTGGGGCTGGGCGATTGCTTATTTTATGCACCTTGAACTGACTTTATATGTACCATTTGGGGTAGATGCGATTCTTTGATTGTCTAATATTGCGGCGGCCTGAAGAAAAAAAATAAATAACGGAATTCTGGAGTTCAGATTTTCTTTTTGTTACCCGTTTAACGATCACATTAACTTACTTTATATTTTGATATACATTTGGTTCAGAAACTTAGTGTATTTCTATTGTTTTATTTTTCATGGGGCGGGGTGTGATTTGAACTTGTGTTTTTTAACCCCTTAGCGACCGCTGATACGCCTTTTAACGGCGGCAGCTAAGGGTACTTAAACCACAGCGCCGTTAATTAACGGCGCTGTGGAAAAAGTAAATAGCGCCCCCCAGAGTCGGATTTTTTCTGGGGTCTCGGCTGCCGGGGGTAGCCGAGACCCCAGAGAACATGATTCGGGGGGTTTTTAACCCACCCCGCATTTGCGATCGCCGGTAATTAACCGTTTACCGGCGATCACAAAAAAAAAACAAAAAAAAACGCGATCTCTTTAATTTCTCTGTCCTCCGCACATCGGAGGACAGAGAAAAGGGGTCCCAGGTAGCCCCCCAATACTTACCTGTCTCCCCCGGTGCTCCTCGTGGCTCCCGGTTGGCGCCGCCATCTTCAAAATGGCGGGCGCATGCGCAGTGCGCCCGCCGGCCGGCCCCGCGAGAATCTTTGGGGTCTCGGCTGCCGGGGGTAGCCGAGACCCCAAAGAGCATGATTGGGGTCGGTTTTACCGACCCCTGTTTTGCGATCGCCGGTAATTAACTGTTTACCGGCGACCGCAAAAAAAAAAAAAAAGTCAAGGTGTAATTCTCTGTCCTCTGATGTGATCGCACATCAGAGGACAGAGAAATAGGGGGATTCGGGGACCCTACCATACTTACCGGTGTCCCTGGGTCCTCCTGCTGCTCCTCCTGGCCGCCGGCATCTTCTGGGCAAAAGAAAATGGCGGGCGCATGCGCAGTGCGCCCGCCATCTGTCTCCATCTGTCGGCCCGGCAGGAGAAGAGCAGTTGGGGCTAGGGTTAGGGCTAGGGTTAGGGGTAGGGCTAGGATTAGGGCTAAATTTAGGGTTAGGGTTGGGGCTAAATTTAGAGTTGGGGTTGGCGCTAAATTTAGGGTTAGGCTTCTTTCATACTTACGTCAGTACGGGGCCGTCGCAATGCATCGGCCCGACATACCGACGCACGTTGTGAAAATTGTGCACAACGTGGGCAGCGGATGTAGCTTTTCAACGCATCCGCTGCCCAATCTATGTCCTGGGGAGGAGGGGGCGGAGTTAAGGCCACGCATGCGCGGTCAGAAATGGCGGATGCGACGTACAAAAAACGTTACATTGAACGTTTTTTGTGTGCCGACGGTCCGCCAAAACACTGATCCAGTGCACGACGGACGCGACGTGTGGCCATCCGTCACGATCCGTCGGCAATACAAGTCTATGGGCAAAAAACGCATCCTGCGGGCACATTTGCAGGATACGTTTCTTGTCCAAAACGACGGATTGCGACGGATGCCAAACAACGCAAGTGTGAAAGTAGCCTTAGGGCTAGGGTTAGGGTTGGGGCTAAAGTTAGGGCTACGGTTGGGGCTAAAGTTAGGGTTAGAGTTTGGATTAGGGTTAGGGTTTGGATTAGGGTTGGTATTAGGGTTAGGGTTGGCATTAGGGTTACGCTTGGGATTAGGGTTAGGTTTGGGATTAGGGTTAAGGTTAGGGTTGTGATTAGGGGTGTATTGGGATTAGGGTTAGGTTTGAGGTTAGGGTTGAGATTAGCATTAGGGGTGTGTTGGATTTAGAGTTTTGATTAGGGTTATGGTTAACATTAGGGTTGTTTTGGGGTAAGGGTTGTGATTATGGTTAGGGTTAGTGATTAGGATTATGGATCAGGTTGGGATTAGGGTTAGGGGTGTGTTGGGGTTAGGGTTGGAGCTAGAATTGGGGGGTTTCCACTGTTTAGGTACATCAGGGGGTCTCCAAACACGATAGCCAATTTTGCGCTCAAAAAGTCAAATGGTGCTCCCAAACAGTGGGTTACCCCCACATATGGGGCATCAGCGTACTCGGGATAAATTGGACAACAACTTCTGGGGTCCAATTTCTCTTGTTACCCTTGTGAAAATAAAAACTTGGGGGCTACAAAATCCTTTTTGTGGAAAAATATAAATATATTTTTTTATGACTCTGCATTATAAACTTCTGTGAAGCACTTGGGCATTCAAAGTTCTCACCACACATCTATACAAGTTCCTTGGGGGGTCTAGTTTCCAAAACGGGGTCACTTGTGGGGGGTTACTACAGTTTAGGTACATCAGGGGCTCTGCAATCGCAACATAATGCCCACAGACCATTCTATCAAAGTCTGCATTCCAAAAAGGCGCTCCTTCCCTTCCGAGCTCTGCCGTGCGCCCAAACAGTGGTTTACCCCCACATATGGCGCATCAGCGTACTCGGGATAAATTGGACAACAACTATTGCAGTCCAATTTCTCCTGTTACCCTTGTGAAAATAAAAATTTGTGGGCAAAAAGATAATTTTTGTAGAAACAATGCGATTTTTTTTTCACGGCTCTACATTATAAACTTCTGTGAAGCACATGGGGGTTCAAAGTGCTCACCACACATCTAGATAAGTTCCTTAAGGGGTCTAGTTTCCAAAATGGTGTCACTTGTGGGGGGTTTCCACTGTTTAGGCACATCAGGGGCTCTCTAAACGTGACATGGCGTCCGATCTCAATTCCAGCCAATTCTGCATTGAAAAAGTCAAACGGCGCTCCTTCACTTCTAAGTTCTGCAGTGCGCCCTAACAGTGGTTTACCCCCACATATGGGGTATTGGCGTATTCAGGAGAAATTGCATAACAAAATTTATGGTTACATTTCTGTTTTTACACTTGTGAAAATAAAAAAAATGGTTCTGAATTAAGATGTTTGCAAAAAAAAGTTAAATGTTCATTTTTTCCTTCCACATTGTTTCAGTTCCTGTGAAGCACGTAAAGGGTTAATAAACTTCTTGAATGTGGTTTTGAGAACCTTGAAAGGTGTAGTTTTTAGAATGGTGTCACACTTCATTATTTTCTATCATATAGACCCCTCAAAATGACTTCAAATGTGATGTGGTCCCTAAAAAAAAATGGTGTTGTAAAAATGAGAAATTGCTGGTCAACTTTTAACCCTTATAACTCCCTAACAAAAAAAAAATTTGTTTCCAAAATTGTGCTGATGTAAAGTAGACATGTGGGAAATGTTATTTATTAACTATTTTTCATGACATATCTCTCTGATTTAAGGGCATAAAAATATAAAGTTTGAAAATTGCAAAATTTTAAAAATTTTCGCCATATTTCCGTTTTTTTCATAAATAATCGCAAGTAATATCGAAGAAATGTTACCACTAACATGAAGTACAATATGTCACGAAAAAACAATCTCAGAATCAGCGGGATCCGTTAAAGCGTTCCAGACTTATAACCTAATAAAGTGACAGTGGTCAGAATTGCAAAAATTGGCTCGGTCATTAAGTACCAAATTGGCTCTGTCACTAAGGGGTTAAATCATTTCCATATTTATTTACTTCAATAGTCTCCTTAAGAGATTTCAATCTGCGATCATCCGATTGTCTATGATATAGGTTTTAACCCCTTTCTGACCTCGGACGGGATATTACGTCCGAGGTCAGATACTGCGCTTTGATGCGGGCTCCGTTGCTGAGCCCACATCAAAGCCGTGACATATCAGCTGTTTTGAACAGCTGACATGTGCACGCAATTGTGGCGAGCTGACAGCGGCATTTAACTACCACTTCCGGCTGCATGGCTGGAAATGCGTGCATCGCCGACCCCCCATCACATGATCGGGGGTCAGCGATGCATCTGCATAGTAACCATAGAGGTCCTTGAGACCTCTATGTTTACTGATGCCGGTTTGCTGTGAGCGTCACCCTGTGGTCGGTGCTCATAGCAAGCCTGTAGTTAAGCTTGTAGATTGTGAGCCCTCGCGGGCAGGGTCCTCTCTCCTCCTGTACCAGTTGTGACTTGTATTTTTCAAGATTATTGTACTTGTTTTATTATGTATACCCCTCCTCACATGTAAAGCGCCATGGAATAAATGGCGCTATAATAATAAATAATAATAATAATAATAATAATAATACTTAGGAGCGATCTGATGATCACTGCTATGTAGCAGAGCCGATCAGGCAATGCCAGCTTCTAGCCTCTAAAATCAAATACCGTATTTTCCAGCGTACAAGACGACTTTTTAACCTCTAAAAATTGTCCCAAAGGTCGGGGGTCGTCTTATACGCCGGGTACAGCGTGTGCAGGGAGCGATCCTGGATGTTCCCAGGGTCTGAAGGAGCTCTCCTTCAGGCCATGGGATCCATATTTATGTAAAAAATAAAGAATAAAAATAAAAAATATGGATATACTCACCCCTCTGCCAGACCCTGGCTCTCAGCGCTGCAAGCGTCTGCCTCCATTCCTAAGAATGCAGTGAGTGAAGGACCTTCGATGACGTCAGTGAGTGAAGGACCTTCGATGACGTCGCGGTCAGGTGACCGGTCACCTGACCGCGACGTCATCGAAGGTCCATCACTCACTGCATTCTTAGGAACGGAGGAAGACGATAGCAGCGCTGAGAGCCAGGGTCCGGCGGAGGGGTGAGTATATCCATATTTTTTATTCTTTATTTTTTACATGAATATGGATCCCAGGGCCTGAAGGAGAGTCTCCTCTCCTACAGACCCTGGGAAGCATACGCCGTATAAGATGACTGGGCGTATAAGATGACCCCCGTCTTATAAGGCGGGTATATCCCAAATTCCATATTTTACATGGAAAAGTTGGGGGTTGTCTTATACACCAGAAAATACGGTATATATATATTTGGTATTGCGGCGTTCAGAATCGTCCCATCAATAAAAAAAAAAAAAAAGGATTAACCTGATCGCCAAAATGCGTAGCTAGAGAAAATTCGAAACGCCAAAATTACCCTTTTTTCGTCGCTACGACATTGCATTAAAATGCAATACCAGCGATCAAAAGAATGTATCTGCACGCAAAAAATAAGCCCTCACCAGACCCCAGATCACAAAAAATAGAGACGCTATGGGTATCGGAAAATGGCGTATTTTTTTTTTTTTTTTTTTAAAGCAAATTTTGGAATTTTTTTTCACCACTTAAATAAAAAATAACCTAGACATGTCTATGAACTCGTAATGACCTGGAGAATCATAATGGCAGGTCAGTTTTAGCATTTAGTGAACCTAGAAAAAAAAGCCAAACAAAACACGCATGGGACTGCACTTTTTTTGCAATTTCACCACACTTGGAATTTTTCTCCCCATTTTCTAGTGCACGTCATGGTAAAACCAATGATGTCGTTCAAAAGTACAACTCGTCCCGCAAAAAATAAGCCCTCACATGGCCATATTGACAGAAAAATAAAAAAGTTATGGCTCTGGGAAGGAGGGGAGTGAAAAACAAACACTGAAAAACGGAAAATCCCAAGGTCATGAAGGGGTTAACAGCCACCATGTGCATGGAAAGTTGTGGGCTCCGAATGCGAGCCCACAAAGTCAAAGGTAGTGAAGGGGTTGAAGGAGAAAGAAAAACAATAAAATTGAGTGTCCACAAACAAAATGGATTAACAGCAATTTGGTGGACAACTGTACACTTGTTATTTATGTAGGTTACTTGTGCAAGTAACGGGAACACATCCTATATTACAATACAAACCTAGAAAAACAAACATGAACAATCCAACTACATGATAAAATCTTTAGAGGAGGGGGGAAAAAAAATCTTACTGAAGTCTTTATTCGAAGATCTTTTGGTGGGAGTTTTAATGTCTTCTTCCAGTCATCACCAGGTCTACAAGGAAAAACAAATGCATTTAGTGTTTTTTTTTGTGTGTTTTTTTATGTTCACTGACATTTTAAGTGGATAGAGCCCCAAATTTCAGACTTAAGCAATATGCACGAATATTTCCAAGAGGAGATCACATAGTATACATTTTTTTTTTTACAAAAGGATTATACAGTCATTCTAAATGATTTTCAAAGTTTTCCTACCTGTTATTTTTTTCATGTTTGGAGGAAGAAAAAAAAAAAAAATGAAAGTGCAAAAGTGAAAAATTGTTTAAGAGCCATGACTTATTTTTTTGTCAGCATGGCAGGGAGACACTTGTTTATGGTCAAGGAGCTCATTTCCCATCCAATGTATTGGACGATGGGGAAAACATTTCCAAATGGAGTAGAAAATTACTTCCCGGGTCAGTATCTTTTCTGACATCGGTAACTTATTTTTCAGTCACTGTCTTAAGACTTGTTTTGTGGGCAAGCTGATTGTACAGATAAAATTTTTGGTACAAAATGTTTTGACTGCTTTTAATGCTTTTTTTTTTTTTTTTTTTTTTTTTTTTATATAAAGGTGCAGAGATTGAAACATTTACTTCTGTAAGAATTAAGAAATTTGATGACACTGCACTTTTTACAGACCAAAATATGCTTTTTATTTCTAGATAAAAGGTGGCAATCTGAAATTTCCGATTTTTAAAAACTTACAAAATAAAAAAATTAGACGATTGTCCCGTTAGGGACTTGAACCTGCGATCATTTGATTGTATTGCAGTATATAGTTAAATTAGCCTCTTCAAAGCCCATGCACAGGTTCGGCTTCATAGGAAGACTAAAATGGCAGCCATGAGATCTTAATCAAGCTCCCCAGCTGCTGTGTCAATGTCATGGGAGGCTGATGGGAGCTGGAGACCACAAAAAACAGCGATAGTGGCATTTAAATGGCCATGTCAGTAATTGAGAGCAGTATTTAAAATGGTTAAATAAAATCTGAGCGTCATCTCCAAGGATGCTGCAGATCCACAAGCCCGCTCCATAAAGGCCACCCTATGCACAAACAAAATGCAATCCTGGACAAACCATTTAATGTTAAGATTATACAGATATTTGGACAAAAAAAAAAATTACATATGTTTTTTTTATACATATAGGACAGAATTTTATATCTAATTTAACCAGACGTCTATTTTCAGTAAAACATATGGAATATAAGGAGGGCTCACTGTTAGTGGATTCGGGTGCGCTGAAGAAAATTCCAAAAAGTAAAGATACAAAAAACTTCGGCACTCAAATGATAAATTTATTGCCAAATATTCATATGAAAAATGAGGCAAACCACCACCATATAAAAAAGGGGAAAAAATAACAGGTATAAAACAGATACACTTCTGCGGCAACGTTTCGGCAACAAGATGTCTTTTTCAAGACAAATCTGTGTGGAAAAAGGGTCTCTGGTTATGGTATTTAATCCACAGGCATACCTGCGTAGTGCGGGAACTTTCGTGCGATGGCGAGCTGCTGGTGCCTGGAATTTCCATAACCAGAGACCCGTTTTCCACACAGATTTGTCTTGAAAAAGACATCTTGTTGCCGAAACGTTGCAGCAGAAGTGCATCTGTTAATACCTGGGTGTGAATATATGATTTGCCTTTTTCATATGAATATTTGGCAATAAATATATAATTTGAGTGCCGAAGTTTTTGTTCCTTTCATTGTCTATTTTCAGTAAGCCAGGAAGAATATAAATACATATGGTTGTGTGAAAGTATTTGCCCCTTCCTGATTTCCTATTCTTTTGCATGTCTGTCAAATGAAATTGATCTGGAGATCTGAAATAATATTGAACTAAGATACCAAGTAAACAAAATGCAGTTTTCAAATGAAGGTCTTTATGAAAAAGAAATCTAAACCTACAGGGCCCGGTGTGAAAAAAAAAAACAGACCCCATTCACTTGAATTGGGGGCCCCGAACATCCAGTGTTTGCCACGCTGTCATGTGTATGACAGTGTGGCAAACACTGCCTCTGATCGGTGGTAAAATCATTACTGGCAGTCAGACACTGTTCCCACACTGCCAAATGCCAGCATGAGCCAACAGCTATGATTGGTGGCAAAAAAAAAAAAAAAGTTTACCTATGGTCACTAGCGCCTGCTGATGGGACTACTACTCCCATCAGCCTACACCTGCTGCCGCTAATAGAGGTGGCAGCGATGGGGGTATTAATCAGCCAGCGCTCTAGATAAATTAAAAAAAAGCGTGAGTTCCCCTGTATTATGGAGAGGCAGCCAGGCAAAAACAACAGCTGCAGGCTGTAACCCTCAGCTGTCAGTTTTAGCAAGGTTGGTTAACAATAGAGGGGTCCCCACGCCTTTATAATGTAAATATATAATTTAAAAAAAAACAAAACACAGTGTTATGCATATCCCCCCCATTGTTGACAATCAGCCAAGCTAAAGCAGACAGCTGGGGGCTGGTATTCTCAGGTTGGTAAGGGGCTATTGATATTGCCTTCCACCCCACCCTCCCAGACTAAAAATAACAGCCGCCAAAAGAAAAAACACATCTAGTGGATGCACCAATTCTGGCGCTTTCACAGTCTCTTCCCACTATTGGGAGGGTGGGGGCAATATCCATGTCCCCCTATCAGCCCGAGAGTACAGTTTGTTGCTCTTTTTTTTTTTAAATTTAAGTAAATAATTTAAAAATACCAGCGTGGGAACCCCTCTATTCTTGATAACCAGCCTTGCCAAAGCTTACTGCCGCCTGCAACTGTCAGTTTTGCCTGGCTGTTTATCAAAAATAAAAGGGAACTCAGTTTTTAATTTTCATTATTTAGAGTGCAGGTGCCGGCTGATGAATACTCCGATCAACTGTAAACTGCTCTCTGTTATTAGTGACAGCAGGTGCAGGCTGATGGGAATAGTATTCCCAACAACCAATGCCAGTGACTGGAAGTAAACTTTTTACCTCTGGTCACAGCTGTGGGCTCACACTGGTGGAATTAATCTTACGGCCCATCAGAGCCACCAGTGTTTCTCGCGCTGTCATGCAGATGAAAGTGCGAGAAACACCCGGTGTTCGGGGTGCCGAACCTGAACAGTAACAGACTTCCTAGTGAAGTCTGTGCCCCAACAGTACGGACCCTGAACTTTACTAGCTTTTAACACTTTAAAGTCCACATCAATTCTCTAGCACTCAAGAGGTATGCATGGCAGGTTGAACCTCCTGCCTATGATCAGATTGTGAATCGCCATATAATTCTTTTTCAACCAATTCAGCTGTCTCAAGGTTTCTGTTGGTAGTCATCATATTGCATTATGTTGAAGTAGAGTTTGTAATCATTTTACATCTATGGGACATTACTTCCAGGCACACACTTTTTTTTTTTTTTTTAAATCTTTTTGGTGCCCGGTCTCCTACTATGCGCATTTGACATCCTTCCAGTTGTTCACTACCAAGCCTTGGACTTGGTAATTCCGGAGACAAAGTTGACACGAGTTCAGATCCCTATTTGATACCATTTTTTCAGGTATATTGCTCTATGCTTTTGTTTAAAGGGAACCTGTCACCCCGTTTTTTGAGATTGAGCTATAAATACTGTTAAATAGGGCCTGCGCTGTGCGTTACTATAGTGTATGTTAGTGTACCCCGATTCCCCATGTATGCTGAGAAATACATTACCAAAGTCGCCGTTTTCGCCTGTCAATCAGGCTGGTCTGGTCAGGTGGGCGTGTTCACAGCGCTCTTTTCTTCCCCAGCTTTCCGTTGGTGGCGTAGTGGTGTGCGCATGTCCAGAGTTCCGACTTCCCTGCGCCCACGTGAAGACACAGCGCGCGATCTGCGCTGTAATCCCTTGCATCGGTGGGGGCGGCCATCTTCCTGGGGCCGCGCGTGCGCAGATGGAGTGCTCTGCTGCACGGGGCTTCAGGAAAATGGCCGCGGGATGCCGCGCGTGCGCATTAGAGATCGCGGCGGCCATTTTCCCAAAGCCGAGATGCAATCAATCTCGGCTTTGGGAAAATGGCCGCCGCGATCTCTAATGCGCACGCGCGGCATCCCGCGGCCATTTTCCTGAAGCCCCGTGCAGCAGAGCACTCCATCTGCGCACGCGCGGCCCCAGGAAGATGGCCGCCCCCACCGATGCAAGGGATTACAGCGCAGATCGCGCGCTGTGTCTTCACGTGGGCGCAGGGAAGTCGGAACTCTGGACATGCGCACACCACTACGCCACCAACGGAAAGCTGGGGAAGAAAAGAGCGCTGTGAACACGCCCACCTGACCAGACCAGCCTGATTGACAGGCGAAAACGGCGACTTTGGTAATGTATTTCTCAGCATACATGGGGAATCAGGGTACACTACATACACTATAGTAACGCACAGCGCAGGCCCTATTTAACAGTATTTATAGCTCAATCTCAAAAAACGGGGTGACAGGTTCCCTTTAATAAACTTATCTCAGGATTTTTGATCATTTACTTTGGTTTTTACATCTGCTCTCAGTATGTGATGAACTTTGACATTGTCATGTGCCCAGTTGGGTGGGGGTTTTTTTTATTAAAAAAAAAAAAAAAACAAGGCGGCATGTAAGAATCATCTGACAGTTGCTATTCGGTTTTGTCCTGATGAAGTCGTGCGCGGTCCTCAAAACGCGTTTACCTATAAAAACCTGTTGAAGTATTGAAAGTATACCGTCTGTCCGTCTATTAAACAGCAGCGCAACAAGGTGATACTTTACCCGGATTATTTGAACCTGAACAGTAATACTTACTTCCTGGTTAACTCTGTGCCCGAACCGTTACCGACCCTGAACTTTACTGTTCGCATTCACCTATCTCTACCCAAGAGCGCAGCAAAGACTCAACCAAGAGGTCACAAAAGACCCAACATCCAAATAACTGTAGGCCTCACTTGCCCCAGTTTAGGTCAGTGTTCATGGCTCCACCATAAGAGACTGGGCAAAAATTGCCTGCATGGCAGAGTTCAAAGATGAAATCCACTACTGAGCAATAAGAACATAAAGGCTCGTTTCAGCTTTGCCAGAACACATCTTGATCCCCAAGACTTTTGGGAGAATACTCTGGACTGATGAGACAAGAGGTTTAACTTTTTGGAAGAGGTTGAATTTTTTTGGAAGGTGTATGTCCCATTACATCTGGCGTTGAAGCAACAGCATTTTAAAAAAGGAACCTCATACCAACAGTAAAATATGGTGGTGGTAATCTGATGGTCTGGGGCTATTCTTATGCTTCAAGACCTGGAAGACTTGCGGTGGTAAACAGAACCATGAATTCTGCTGTTGATGTCTACCAAAAAATTCCTGAAGGAGAATGTCCGACCATAGTTTCGCGACCTCAAGCAGAAGCGCACTTGGTTTTATGCAGGAAGACAATCCAAAAAACACCAGCAAGCCCACCCCTGAATGGCTTCAGAAAAAAACAAAATTAAAACTTTGGAGTGGCCTAGTCAAAGTCCTAACCTTAATTGAGAAGCTGCGGCATGACTTTAAAAAGACGGTTCATACTCAAACCCTCCAACAATTCTGCAGAGATGAGTGGGCCCAAAGTCCTCCAGAGCATTGTAAAAGACTCGTTGGCAATTATCGCAAATGCGTGATTGCAGTTGTTGCTGCTAAGGATGGCCCAAACCAGTTATTAGGTTTAGGGGGCAATCAATTTTTCATACAGAACCCTGTAGGTTTGGATTTCTTTTCCCTTAATAAAGACCTTCATTTCAAACCTGCATTTTGTGTTTACTTGTGTTATCTTAGTCAAATATTGAAATTTATTTGGTGATCTGAAACATTTAAGTGTGACAAACATGTAAAAGAGTAGGAAATCAGGAAGAGGCAAATAATTTTTCACATATGGTATATTGCCCAGCCACATAGTATATTGCACAGCGATGGAGTATACAGCAAAGAGCCACGTAGTATAGAGACTTAAAAAAAACAAAAAAAAAAAAAACAACATATACTCACCTTCCGAAGGCCCGTTGAAGTCCTGCTATACTCACCATCCGCCGCCGTTCCCGCTCCTTGCGTCGCTCCCGGGACCGCTCCTTTGCAAGCGGCAGCTTCCGGTCCCAAGGCTGGTATGAGCAGGACCTGTGATGACGTCGCGGTCACATGACCGTGACGTCACGGCAGGTCCTTGTCGCACACCAGCCCTGGGACCGGAAGCTACCGCTTGTAAAGGAGCGGTCCCGGGAGCGACGCGAGGAGTGGGAAAGGCGGCAGATGGTGAGTATAGCAGGTTTTTTTTTTTAATTATTTTTAACATGACATTTTTACTATTGATGCTGCATAGGCAGCATCAATAGTAAATAGTTGGGGACACACAGGGTTAATAGCAGCGGTATTAACCCTGTGTGAGTGGTGGGGATTATGGAGCGGGCGCCGGGCAGTGAGTGCAGGGGAGTAGGGGAGGGACTAATAGGACTGTGCCCGTCGCTGATTGGTCGCCGCAGCCATGACAGGCAGCTGCCGAGACCAATCAGCGAATGAACAACCGTGACAGACAGACAGGATAGAGATATAGATATATATATATACACACATATACACACACTCTATGCAGTTTTGTACTGCAAAATCTGGTGACACAGGCACTAACTAGTCTAGGCATTATTTTGGAACATTTTCATGCAAATTACTGAAAATTAATGAGCATGAACATATTTCTAGGCCTTTCAGAAAAGTCTACAGTTCCTATGGAGACCTGTATCTCCATAGTCAGACTATACACAAATAAGAGTGGACCGCCATATATGCAGCTTTACAACTAGTGTGATATACAGCTAAATATGCTTAGGTTTACTAGTCAGTACATTTAGAAAGCCATAGTACCCGACAGATACTCACTTAATAGCGCTACTCATGCTCTGTGCTTGCTGCTGACTTCCGTTATTGATTGTGCTGGCGTTTTTCAGCTGGCTTATTTGCTGTGTCTGCATTCCCCCACTTCCAGGGCCTTGATTAGGCTTCACTGGGCCCCTCAATTGCCCATTCTGACTGGACAGACCCATTAAAACAGGGTTCTCTGTTCTTGTGGTGCTCATTTTGTTTTCTATTAAATTGTCCCTTTGAAGGTTTTTTGCAGCTTCAAAGTCAAAAGTCAGTCCAGAGACTGTAATAACAGTTTATAGAACTCTTCCAAATGAAGAGATAAAGTCTTGCTCAATAAATGAGTCTTTGTTATTGCAACGCAAACAAGTGCTTGTTCTTGGTAAAGTCTTTGAACTGTGAAGTCACTTGTTCTGATGCACCAAATCAACTTTATATATATATAAAAAAAAAAGCCCTCGGATGTATATTTGACACGAGACTTGTCAAAGCAACCTAAAGGAAAGGGAAACAAAAATTAGTATGGGAATACAAAAGTGTATTTTTAATAACTTACCCCCAAAGCCCGCGGAGGGCATTTGACACAATGCCCCGACTCTTAAGGGCCCCCAGAATTTCTATTCTGTGGTTAAGACTGCTTAAGGACCTTTGATGACATCACGGTCATGTGACTGATGCCAAAGGTCCTTTAACTGCAGGAGTCTAGAGGAACTGAAGAGATTGGCTGGAACATCCAGTATGTGCAGTGTGTGTGACAATAGGATTATAATTAAATAAATGTTGATTTTACATAATAACAGTTATTAAGGTTGAAGGAAGACTTAAAGGGAACCTGTCACCCCGAAAATCGCGGGTGAGGTAAGCCCACCGGCATCAGGGGCTTATCTGCAGCATTCTGTAATGCTGTAGATAAGCCCCCGATGTTACCTGAAAAAGGAGAAAAAGACGTTAGATTATACTCACCCAGGGGCGGTCCCGCTGCTGGTCAGGTCAGATGGGCGTCTCCGGTCCGCTGCGGCGCCTCCCATCTTCATTACAAGACGTCCTCTTCTGATCTTCAGCCACGGCTCCGGCGCAGGCGTACTTTGCTCTGCCCTCTTGAGGGCAGACAAAGTACTGCAGTGCGCAGGCGCCGGGCCTCTGACCTTTCCGGCGCCTGCGCACTGCAGTATTATCCTCTGCCCTCAAGAGGGCAGAGCAAAGTACGCCGGAGCCGTGGCTGAAGATCAGAAGAGGACGTCTTGTAATGAAGATGGGAGGCGCCGCATCGGACCAGAGACGCCCATCTGACCTGACCAGCAGCGGGACCGCCCCTGGGTGAGTATAATCTAACGTCTTTTTCTCCTTTTTCAGGTAACATCGGGGGTTTATCTACAGCATTACAGAATGCTGCAGATAAGCCCCTGATGCCGGTGGGCTTACCTCACCCGCGATTTTCGGGGTGACAGGTTCCCTTTAAAGTTCATCTAGTTCAACCCATAGCCTAACCTAACATGCCCTAACATGTTGATCCAGAGGAAGGCAAAAAAAAAAAACCATGTGGCAAAGAGTAAGCTCCACATTGGGGAAAAAAAATTCCTTTCCGACTCCACATACGGCAATCAGACTAGTTCCCTGGATTTATTTTGTTAAATAAATGTGTATTCATGGGAAGAAAAAAAAAAAAAAAAAAAAACACAACATCCCCTGAAAATAAGCCTTAACCAATCTTTCAGAGCGAAAAATAATCCAACACCCGTTCTTATTTTTGGAGAAAAACTGGTAGCTGCTTATATACAGAAATGTACCCATTACTAGTGCAGACCCAAACCTGCCAACACAAGCTGGGCTGTGGGGTTGGTAAGCCTAACCTCAGACTCCGACATTTCCCTGACTCCAGAGCACGGCCTCACTACTGAGCATGTGCATAAAGTGCAGCACAGATTTATTTAAACGAAAAGCCGAGATCCTCAGATCAGGAACAGAACAGACATTTATAGGACATTTAAGAACTTTCCAAAATTATGAAAACATTTACAGCACATCCTGCATTGTAATAATGTACCCAATTTATTGTATATTTTAGGAGTTGATCCATTTTATGCTGACTCAACAGCCCTGAAGACAAGTCACTATAACAGTTACTGCAAGTCTCTGATATCCCAGTCACTTCTCATAAGCACTAGCAAAATTACCTTCCCTTAAAAGGGTAATCATCCTTGTCGTAGATAGTGTCAGATAGCGCTTTTAAAAACCAGCAATTTTTCAATTAACGGAATATGAAAATTTTCAACCTTCTTGTTTACAGCCTGTAGCCTAGGAGACCGACCACCACTGTTATCTGGCTTGTAAGCATTGTGCTGAAGTAGTTGTATTAACCCCTTCGCAACATGCGCCGTACTAGTACTGCGCTGCCGGCACTGCATTAGTGCCAGCAGCAGTACTAGTACGGCGCACCGATCACCGCGGTCTCGCGCTGAGCGCCGCGGTGATCGGGTGCGGGGGTCAGCTGTATATGACAGCTGACACCCCGCAGCAATGCCCACGATCGGCGCTATCGCCGATCGCGGGCATTTAACCCCTCTGATGCCGCTGTCAGTAGTGACAGCGGCATAGAGGGGGATCGCGCAGGGACGGGGGCTCCCTGCGCTCTCCCACCGGAGCAACGCAATGAGATCGTGTTGCTCCGGTGACCCGGAAGGAGTCCCCGGATCCAAGATGGCCGCCGGACTCCTTCCGGGTCATGAAGTGACCTGGTTAGCCGGCGCCTGCTGAGAGCAGGCGCTGGAAAGCCAGCAAAACTGCATGTCAGATCGTTGATCTGACAGTGTGCTATGCACAGTGTCAGATCAACGATCTGATCTAATACAGAGATGTCCCACCCTGGGACAATGTTAGAAAGTTAAAAAAAAAAAAAATAGAATGTAAAAAAAAATAAAAAAAAATCCCCCCCAAAAAAAAAAAAAAAAACATTTCCCAATAAATCCATTTATGTAAAAAAAAAAAAAAAAAAAAAACAATAAATGTACACATATTTGGTATCGCCGCGTCCGTAACGACCCGCTCTATAAAACTGTCCCACTAGTTAACCCCTTCAGTGAACACCGCAAAAAAAAAAAAAAAAAAAAACAAGGCAAAAAACAACGCTTTATTATCATACAGGCGAACAAAAAGTGGAATAACACGCGATCAAAACGACGGATATAAATAACCATGGTACCGCTGAAAACGTCATCTTGTCCCGCAAAAAAAAAGCCGCCATACAGCATCATCAGCAGAAAAATAAAAAAGTTATAGCTCTCAGAATAATGCGATGCAAAAACAATTATTTTTTTTATATAAAATAGTTTTTATTGTGTAAAAGCGCCAAAACATAAAAAAAATTACATAAATGAGGTATCGCTGTAATCGTACTGACCCGAAGAATAAAACTGCTTTATCCATTTTACCACACGTGGAACGGTATAAACGCCTCCCCCAAAAGAAATTCAGGAATTGCTGGTTTTTGTTCATTCCGCCTCCCAAAAATCGGAATAAAAAGCGATCAAAAAATGTCATCTGCCCGAAAATGTTACCAATAAAAACGTCAACTCGTCCCGCAAAAAACAAGACCTCATATGACTCTGTGGGCCAAAATATGGATAAATTATAGCTCTCAAAATGTGGTGATGCAAAAACTATTTTTTGCAATAAAAAGCGTCTTTTAGTGTGTGACAGCTGCCAATCATAAAAATCCGCCAAAAAAACGCTATAAAAGTAAATCAAACCCCCCTTCATCACCCCCTTAGTTAGGGAAAAATAATAAAATGTAAAAAAATGTATTTATTTCCATTTTCCCATTAGGGCTAGGGTTAGGGCTAGGGTTAGGGCTAGGGTTTCAGTTATAATTGGGGGTTTCCACTGTTTAGGCACATCAGGGGCTCTCCAAACGCGACATGGCGTCCGATCTCAATTCCAGCCAATTCTGCTTTGAAAAAGTAAAACAGGGCTCCTTCCCTTCCGAGTTCTCCTGTGTGCCCAAACAGTGGTTCCCCCCAACATATGGGGTATCAGCGTTCTCAGGACAAGTTGGACAAAAACTTTTGGGGTCCAATTTGTCCTGTTACCCTTGGGAAAATAAAAACATAGGGGATAAAATATCATTTTCGTGGAAAAAAAAATATTTTTTATTTTCACGGCTCTGCGTTATAAACTGTAGTGAAACACTTGTTGGTTCAAAGCTCTCACAACACATCTAGATAAGTTCCTTGGGGGGTCTAGTTTCCAATATGGGGTCACTTGTGGTGGGTTTCTACTGTTTAGGTACATCAGGGGCTCTGCAAATGCAACATGACACCTGCAGTCCATTCCATCTAAGTCTGCATTTCAAACGGTGCTCCTTCCCTTCCGAGCTCTGCCATGCACTGAAACGGTGGTTCCCCCCCACATGTGGGGTATCAGCGTACTCAGGACAAATTGGACAATAACATTTGTGGTCCAATTTCTCCTGTTACCCTTGGGAAAAAAAAATTGCGGGCTAAAACATCATTTTGTGGAAAGAAATAATGATTTTTTAATTTTCACAATGCTACATTCTAAACTTTAGTGAAACAATTGGGGGTTAAAAGTGCTCACCACACATCTAGATAAGTTCCTTAGGGGGTCTTCTTTCCAAAATGGGGTCACTTGTGGGGGGTTTCCACTGTTAAGGCACGTCAGGGGCTCTCCAAATGCGACATGGCGTCCGATCTCAATTCCAGCCAATTTTGCATTGAAAAGTCAAATGGCACTCCTTCCCTTGCGAGCTCTGCCATGCGCTCAAACAGTGGTTTATCCCCATATATGAAGTATCGACGTACTCAGGACAAATTGCACAACAACTTTTGGGGTCCAATTTATCCTTTTACCCTTGGGAAAATAAAACATTTGGGGCAAAAAGATCATTTTTTGTGAAAATTAATAAAAAATTTTTTTTTACGGCTCTACATTATAAACTTCTTTGAAGCACTTGGAGGTTCAAAGTGCTCACCACACATCTAGATTAGTTCCTTAGGGGGTCTACTTTCCAAAATGGTGTCACTTGTGGGGGTTTCCACTGTTTAGGCACATCAGGGGCTCTCCAATCGTGACATGGGCTCCGATCTCAATTCCAGCAAATCTTGCATTGAAAAGTCAAATGGCGCTCCTTCCCTTCCGAGCTCTGCCATGTGCCCAAACAGTGGTTTACCCCCACATATGGGGTATCGGCGTACTCAGGACAAATTGTACAACGAATTTTGTGGTCCAATTTCTCCTGTTACCCTTGGTAAAATGAAACAAATTGGACCTGAAGTAAAAATTTTGTGAAAAAAAAGTTAAATGTTCAATTTTTTTAAACATTCAAAAAATTCCTGTGAAGCACCTGAAGGGTTAATAAACTTTTTGAATGTGGTTTTGAGTACCTTGAGGGGTGCAGTTTTTAGAATGGTGTCACTTTTGGGCATTTTCTGTCATATAGACCCCTCAAAGTCACTTCAAGTGTGAGGTGGTCCGTAAAAAAATGGTTTTGCAAATTTTGTTGCAAAAATGAGAAATCGCTGGTCAACTTTTAACCCTTATAACGTCCTAACAAAAAAAAGTTATGTTTCCAAAATTGTGCTGATGTAAAGCAGACATGTGGGAAATGTTGTTTATTAACTATATTATGTGATATAACTCTCTAATTTAAGGGCATAAAAACTAAGAGTTTGAAAATTGCTAAATTTTCATAATTTCCGACAAATTTTTGTTTTTTTCACAAATAAATGCAAGTCATATCGAAGAAGTTTTACCACTATCATGAAGTACAATATGTCACGAGAAAACAGTGTCAGAATCACCAGGATCCGTTGAAGCGTTTCAGAGTTATGACCTCATAAAGTGACAGTGGTCAGAATTGTAAGAATTGGCCCTGTCACTTAGGTGAAAACAGGCTTTGGGGTGAAGGGGTTAATAGACAACAGAGCTACAGAAATCCTGGTCGGCTTCAAAACAGTACTTACAAGCTCCACATGGAAGAGCTATAAGCACTGTGCATGTTCTGCTGTCTCAGGCTAGAGCAGGGCTCCAGGGCTATAAAACAAAAGTAATACTGTATTTTGTTGGTATTATAAGATGCACTTTTTCCAATTAAATTGGGGTGGAAAATGATTTTGCATCTTATAATCCGAATGTAGTTTACCAGGGAGAGCAGCCGCGATGAAGCGGGGTCAAAGGAGTCAGGGTCACTGCTACATGAAGAGGCAGGAGTGGGTGAAATGCTGCGACCCCCAGAATGAGAGGAGTGTGTGACCTGGCAGTCCTTGGGATTTCAGAAAATGTCTGCGGTGAGCAGAGTCCCCCCGGCACTTGCCATTCTTTTCCCAGCAGTGGGCTTTGGGTAAATGTCCACCGAAAATGACGCATGTGCCTATTGAGACCTCGGGGGCAGACATGCAATGGGATCATCAAAGGGAATTGCAGGGACTTCCAGCAGCAATGATCCTACTCTGACTCTTCCCCCTCCAGTAAGATACCGCAAATTTGGACTATAACACACACCGCCATTTTATGTATATAAAGAAAGGTATTTTCCTTCCTAAAATTTGGGGTAACAAAGTAAATGAGAACAGCATCCAATCCAGTCCAATCTCTGAAGAGGCAATTTGCATATTCAATTTCCCAGAGGAGCATTGCACGGCAAATAAGCCTCCTTACCTTGACAAGCCAGAGCTGGTATGTCACTCTCCACAAGGAGAAACTATACCTTTTAGACCCCAGTCCAGAGCCTCTCACCTAGCCAAATCAGTTCTCATGCTTCGCACTGACGAGGGCCAATAGCCGGAAACACCATGTCTGCGAATTGAGATACTGATTTGGCTTTTATCCTAAGTCATATTGCACGACTCATTAAAGGGTTGATTGTGACTTGTAGGATCGCTACTTCCAACAGGTGGCGCTATAGAGATTAAGTCCTCTTTTTCTCTGAAGAAGCAATTTGCAATCCAGGGGTAGAAATTCATAAAGAGCTGTATTCCGCCATGTGACGCATACGATGTTTCGACCTGCAGCAGGTCTTTAGCAAGACTTGATAAAAACCTGCTGCAAGTCAAAACTTGGTATGCGTCACATGGCGGAATACAGCTCTTTCCTACACCTGGATTGGACGCTGTTCTCATTTACTTTGATTGCTGCCATATTTCCAAGTGGGTTCCTTAAATCGAGAGCGGGCATCCACTTAGTGAGTGCTGTCACAGCCCTCCCTCTTGTATGTGTCTAAAATTTGGGGCGAGTCTTATGGTCCGATGCATCTTATAGTCTGTAAAAGATGGTATGTTAATATCTGGACTGAAAATTTTAACAAGCAATAAACTGCAGAAGTGGCTATATTTACAAGCCCTATCCAACAATACCCAGTTATGAAGGGAATAACTGACCCCTTCCCAACACAACGTTCTAGCATGTGAGGTCAGTTCTGTTTGCATCAATTATTATTATTATTTATTTATATAGCACCATTAATTCCATGGTGCTGTACATGAGAAAGGGGTTACATACAGAGTTATAGATATCGTTTACAGTACACAAATTTACAGTGACATACCGTGACATTCAGCCATTATCTGCCTCTAACAGCCATGTGCAGAACCAACATTGCAGCTACCTGTTGGCTCTTTAAATGCTGCTGTAAATCACCTTATCTCTTATTAAAATGTATATATTCCAAAAAATTAAAAACATGCTATTTTGCCATGGCTGTTTAACCCCTTCAAGACCTTGGCCTTTTCAGTTTTTGCGTTCTCATTTTTCGCTCCCCTCCTTCCCAGAGGCATAACTATTATTTTTCCCATCAACATGGCCAAGTGAGGGTTTGTTTTTTTGCGGGACAAGTTGCACTTTTCAACGACATCATTGGTTTTAGCATGTCGTGTACTAGAAACCGGGAAAAAAATGCCAAGTGCTGTGAAATTGCAAAAAAAGTGCAATCCCACACTTGTTTTTTGTTTGGCTTTTTTGCTGGGTTCACTAAATGCTAAAACTAACCTGCCATTTTAATTCATTACGAGTTCATAGACACCTAACATGTCTAGGTTACGTTTTATCTAAGTGGTAAAAAAAAAAAAAAAAAAATCCAAACTTTGCTAAAAAAAAAAAAAAAAAAAAAAAAAAAAAAAATATTGCTCAATTTTTTAATACCCATAGCGTCTTTTCCAATACCCATAGCGTCTCCATTTTTCGTGATCTGGGGTCAGTTGAGGGCTTATTTTTTTGCGTGCCGAGCTGGCGTTTTTAATGATGCAATTTTGGTGCAGATAAGTTTTTTTGATCGCTCGTTATTACATTTTAATGCAATGTCGCTGCAACCCAAAAAAACGTAATTATGGCGTTTTAAATGTTTTTTTTCTTGCTACGCCATTTAGCTATCAGGTTAATTATTTTTTTTATTGATAGATCGGGCGATTCTGAATGCGGCGATACCAAATATGTGTAGATTTGATTTTTTTATTTTATTTTGAATGGGGCGAAAGGGGGGTGATATAAACTTTTATATTTTTTTAACACACTTTTTTAAATTTTTGCCATGCTTCAATAGCCTCCATGGGAGGCTAGAAGCTGGCACAACTCGATCGGCCCTGCTACATAGCAGCAATAATCAGATCGCTGCTATGTAGCTGAATTGCAGGATTGCTATGAGCGCCAACCACAGGGTGGCACTCACAGCAGGCCGGCATCAGTAACCATGGAGGTCTCAAGGACCTCTATGGTTACTATACTGATGCATTGCTGACCCCCGATCATGTGACGGGGGTCGGCGATGCGCTCATTTCAGCGTTTGACAGCGGCATTTAACTAGTTAATAGCGGTGGGTCTCCGCTATTGCGGGCACATGTCAGCTGTTCAAAACAATAACATGTCCCGGCTTTGAGGTGGGCTCAGCACCGGAGCCCTGTATCAAAGCAGGGGATCCGACCTCCGCCGTAATAGGAAGGGGTTAAAGGTCAATGTATCAAAATAAATTTATTGACTCAACGGGTAAACAAAACAAAAAATAATCACCGTGGATATCTATTGAGGAGCAGGTGTAAAACGCTGCAGAATCCGCACAAAGAATTGACATGCTGCAGAAAATACAAAGCAGCGTTTCCGCGCGGTATTTTCCGCACCATGGGCACAGCGGATTTGGTTTTCCATAGGTTTACATGGTACTGTAAACCTAATGGAAAACTGCTGCGAATCCGCAGTGGCGGATCCGCAGGCAAATCCACAACGTTTGCATATACCCTCAAGGTGAACATGTTGAGAACAGGCCACTACAAAGAAAAAAAAAAAAGCCAAGACTGTTGGATTTTTAGTTTAGTGTCCTCAATGACTGTGCAGCAACAAAATTGTCACTGGTTAACCTTAAGGCTATGTGCACACTTTCAGGATTTGTCGAGTTTTTTTTTCGGCGGAAAAAAACGCATACATAAGCATCCCCTAATTTTTAATGCATTCCACAATTTTTGTGCACATGCTGCTTTTTTCCCCCCCGTGAAAAAAACGCATTGCGGTAAAAAAAAAAATAAAAAAAAAAAAAAGGAAGCATGTTCATTAATTTTGTGGATTTTTTTGCGTTTTTACCGCTATATTAATGCATTGGGAAGCTCCGGGAAAAAAAAAAAAAAAAAAAAAAAAATCCATGTGGATTTCCTGCAGAAAGTCTGTTTTGTTCAGGAAAATTCTGCAAACATTCCTGAAAGTGCGCACATAGCCAAAAGACGAGGAATCCCTTTACAAGGATCAGTCATCTGAAAACGAATTATTGAGACAAGGGCCAGCTCCAAAATATTGCCGAGATGGAAACCCAGATTTTAGTATTGAAGTTAACAGTTTTTTAGGGTTCTGGTGAGGAGTTTCTAGCTGTGATGGAGCATCTACATTTCCACCAGAGGGGCATATGGATGCTTTTACTTATGGCAGAGCAGACTACAAATCTAACCAAGTGTGGGCAAAGCATGCAGGGAGTGAAGATAATATTTCCAAATTGCTACTCTCATCACGGCCACGAAAACAGAAGTGATGAATAACTGCTATCAATGACAGCGCAAATATTTAGTTTACCACCCAGGAAAGTGATGTTAAGTACTAGTAGAGTGGGTAAGGGAAGGGATTTATTTAAAAAAAAAAAAAGGGAAAAGAAAAAAAAAAAGTTTACATAGTCAATTACTAATTAATGCAAAAGTCTACCCTGATTTTGACTAGGAGAATGTTCATATTACATTACTCTCTGAGCTACACGCAAGTGTTGGATAACCTCAGCCATATGAGTATATGCAGCCGGAATAATCAATAATGGAGACGTCTAATTGTGGTTGTCATCTAATTAAAGGTTTACACTTCCATTGGAGTAAACATGACATTCAGAAGTTCTAATTGGTTGTGAGGGGGGGGGGGAGGGGGGGGTGAGTCCTAAGCCAAGAAATGCCTGGATGGTTTCATGGGGGTGCGCTTTTTGGGGCCATGGTGTTGGAACACACATGTCCTTTTAGATTTAGCTGTAATGAAAGTAATTTTAAATTTTGCTTCTTGTCTCACACGTTATCAGTTGCCGGTTCCATGTTGGTGTTTCAGTGTTCTTTTCTCTAGATTGGGTTATGGTTATTGGTTCCCAAGCTTTTGGCTGCATGAGGAAGAGTTCTTTTAGTTTTACAGAATTGGACCAGCTCCATTTAAACTTGTTTTCCAGAATGTAAAAAAAAATGTAATAGTCAATTAAAAAGAAAAGCACTATATACTTTTCTTTGCATGTATTTATGGCAGTGTCATCCAGGTCAAGTGAGCGGTGACTCAATGGAACGATTGCTAGCCGATTGGGAGCTCCACACATTAAAAAGCCAAGCCGGATGACGCTCCAATATGAACGAATTCCTGATCTCTCAGCTACAAGTGTCCACAGGTCGCACAAGTACCAGCAATTATCATGGAAGACCAAAGGATATCAGCCCCAAATATTTACCAATTATGGAATAAAAGCTCGTCGGTTAGCCTGATGTAATAAAGCTTGCGGATGTTTCAGACAGGTCATGTTCACAGAGGGTGAAGCCCCCCTACTAGAATGTGGTCACATAAGACCCCCAACTGACTATCACCGAATATACGTTTACAGAGGAGCGAGTGATCTGAAGCGTGACATTATGTAACAATACCACCACGACAGATGCCCAAACCACATGTAGCAGATAATTTGCACTAAGGCTAAGGCTGCATTCACACGTTGCAGATTTTTTGCTATAAAAACGCGAAAAAAAACGCATACATTATGCATCCCATCATTTAGAATGCATTCCGCATTTTTTGTGCATATCGCGGTAAAAAACGCAGCATGTTCATTAATTTTGCAGATATTTTGCGGATTTCCCACTATATATTATTGCATTGGGAAACACGCGAGAAAAACGCATGCAGATTTGTTGCAGAAAATGTCCTGTTTTGCTCAGGAAATTTCTCAAAGAAATCCTGAACGTGTGCACATAGCCTAAAACTTGAGAATTGCAGTGTTTGAAATCTGCAGCATGTCTATTTCTGTCACCCAGAGAAATCAATGAGACAGGGCAAAAACACAACATATGGATTTTTGAGAATAAATCTTTCGGTAAATCACACATGTAATATGCACCAAAAAACTATTGCCCCGAGAGCAAGTTTTGGCTGCAGGGGATGAGGAAAAAAATTGCAAAAACACAGAACATAACAAATCCCACATTACTGCTTTACCCAGAAGTGCAGCCATGCTTCTGAGAAAACAGCTCAGTACTGCAGAGAAGTGTCCATTAAGCAGATGTCTCACATTGAGTCACAGACCTCTACACTGGTGTATAAGGCCATGTGCACACACTGCGGATTCCGTTGCGGAATTTTCCGCAGCGGATTTGATTAAATCCGCAGTGCAAAAAGTACTGCGGATTTATCGCGGTTTTTTGTGCGGTTTCCACTGCGGTTTTAGACACCTGCGGATTTTTAACATGGAGCAGGTGCCAAACCTCTGCGGATACCGCACAAAGAATTGACATGCTGCGGAAAATAAACCGCAGCGTTTTCCGCGCGTTTTTTTCTGCAGCATGTGCACAGCGGTTTTTGTTTTCCGTAGGTTAACATTGTACTGTACACCGCATGGAAAACTGCTGCGGATCCGCAGTGTCAAAAACGCTGCAGATCCGCAGCAAAAACCGCAACGTGTGCACATACCCTAAGGAGGAAAGCTAGTCAACCTGAAACGAGTGCGGGAGCAACGAGAGGTAAACAAAGCCTAACAAATGTCTCAGTAAGGCCAATCTCGCACGTCCAGATAATTCCGGTACCGGAGTCATCCGTGTGCTCACGTAGGCCATCTGTGTGGGATCCGCGTGATGTCCGCGAGTACGTTTTTAGGGTCCGTGTGCTGTACGTGTATTGCAACAATTTTTACAATTTTAACCCTTCGACAGGAAAAACGCACACAGACAGCACACGGACAGCATCTGACTTTAATGGGTCCGTGTGATCCGTGCGCTCCCACGAACACTGACATGTCTCCGTGTTTTGCAAACGGACACACAGTCCGTGAAAACATGCTGGCATGTGCAGAGACACATTTACTTTAATGTGTCTACGTGAGTCAGTGTCTCCGGTACGTGAGGAAACTGTCACCACGCGTACCGGAGCCACTGACGTGTGAAACTGGCCTAAGGCTAGGTGCAGAGGAGCGCATTTGTCATCAAGAAAAATCAGATCAATAAGGCAAAGGATACTGATCAGCGTGTGATCTGATTCTCTCAGATGAGAAGACAAAAAAAATTCCTCCATTCTGCTTCTGTGCTGCACTTAGATGTCATCTGAGTGCAGACCGATTGTTTCCATGGACTCACTGACTTGGATTGCCAAGTGTGAACCGAATATCAGATCAAACTCTGGCACGCTGCTTCCCCCCCTCCCACCATTTATGTTTATGGATGAACCATCTCAGAAATTAGAACCAATCCAGAAATAGTAATGGTATTTTGTATGTCAGTATCCTCAAAATACCCCAAACCCATTAAGAAAAATGGACACCTGAATTTTTTTTTGTAGACCCGTGTAATAGTATCATCTGCACCTTCCCTAAAGCCAAGGGCACACTAGTGGCAGCAACGGTCAGCACATACACTCTACAGAAAAGGGCAGTTTCTTGTGGTTTACGTATACACAGACACACTGGATGCTCCCACATATCTGTCACAAAAGTAAAAAACAAGTTTTCCCCTCTTAAATACAGGACTTATGTATGACAGAGGACAAAAACAGTCTGGTAGACTGGGACAATATCCTCAGAAATAAGAATACAGATAATAATTGGGAAATGTTTAAGAACATCCTAAATAGGCAGTGTAAGCGGTTTATACCTTGTGGGAATAAAAGGACTAGAAATAGGAAAAACCCAATGTGGCTAAACAAAGAAGTAAGACAGGCAATTAACAGTAAAAAGAAAGCATTTGCACTACTAAAGCAGGATGGCACCATTGAAGCTCTAAAAAACTATAGGGAGAAAAATACTTTATCTAAAAAACTAATTAAAGCTGCCAAAAAGGAAACAGAGAAGCACATTGCTAAGGAGAGTAAAACTAATCCCAAACTGTTCTTCAACTATATCAATAGTAAAAGAATAAAAACTGAAAATGTAGGCCCCTTAAAAAATAGTGAGGAAAGAATGGTTGTAGATGACGAGGAAAAAGCTAACATATTAAACACCTTCTCCACGGTATTCACGGTGGAAAATGAAATGCTAGGTGAAATCCCAAGAAACAATGAAAACCCTATATTAAGGGTCACCAATCTAACCCAAGAAGAGGTGCGAAACCGGCTAAATAAGATTAAAATAGATAAATCTCCGGGTCCGGATGGCATACACCCACGAGTACTAAGAGAACTAAGTAATGTAATAGATAAACCATTATTTCTTATTTTTAGTGACTCTATAGCGACAGGGTCTGTTCCGCAGGACTGGCGCATAGCAAATGTGGTGCCAATATTCAAAAAGGGCTCTAAAAGTGAACCTGGAAATTATAGGCCAGTAAGTCTAACCTCTATTGTTGGTAAAATATTTGAAGGGTTTCTGAGGGATGTTATTCTGGATTATCTCAATGAGAATAACTGTTTAACTCCATATCAGCATGGGTTTATGAGAAATCGCTCCTGTCAAACCAATCTAATCAGTTTTTATGAAGAGGTAAGCTATAGGCTGGACCACGGTGAGTCATTGGACGTGGTATATCTCGATTTTTCCAAAGCGTTTGATACCGTGCCGCACAAGAGGTTGGTACACAAAATGAGAATGCTTGGTCTGGGGGAAAATGTGTGTAAATGGGTTAGTAACTGGCTTAGTGATAGAAAGCAGAGGGTGGTTATAAATGGTATAGTCTCTAACTGGGTCGCTGTGACCAGTGGGGTACCGCAGGGGTCAGTATTGGGACCTGTTCTCTTCAACATATTCATTAATGATCTGGTAGAAGGTTTACACAGTAAAATATCGATATTTGCAGATGATACAAAACTATGTAAAGCAGTTAATACAAGAGAAGATAGTATTCTGCTACAGATGGATCTGGATAAGTTGGAAACTTGGGCTGAAAGGTGGCAGATGAGGTTTAACAATGATAAATGTAAGGTTATACACATGGGAAGAAGGAATCAATGTCACCATTACACACTGAATGGGAAACCACTGGGTAAATCTGACAGGGAGAAGGACTTGGGGATCCTAGTTAATGATAAACTTACCTGGAGCAGCCAGTGCCAGGCAGCAGCTGCCAAGGCAAACAGGATCATGGGGTGCATTAAAAGAGGTCTGGATACACATGATGAGAGCATTATACTGCCTCTGTACAAATCCCTAGTTAGACCGCACATGGAGTACTGTGTCCAGTTTTGGGCACCGGTGCTCAGGAAGGATATAAT
Organism: Ranitomeya imitator; assembly: GCF_032444005.1. Lineage (NCBI taxonomy): Eukaryota > Metazoa > Chordata > Amphibia > Anura > Dendrobatidae > Ranitomeya > Ranitomeya imitator. The sequence goes on from NC_091291.1 coordinate 89,983,429, forward strand.
GGAACTAGAGAGAGTACAAAGGAGGGCAACAAAATTAATAAAGGGGATGGGAGAACTACAATACCCAGATAGATTAGCGAAATTAGGATTATTTAGTCTAGAAAAAAGACGACTGAGGGGCGATCTAATAACCATGTATAAGTATATAAGGGGACAATACAAATATCTCGCTGAGGATCTGTTTATACCAAGGAAGGTGACGGGCACAAGGGGGCATTCTTTGCGTCTGGAGGAGAGAAGGTTTTTCCACCAACATAGAAGAGGATTCTTTACTGTTAGGGCAGTGAGAATCTGGAATTGCTTGCCTGAGGAGGTGGTGATGGCGAACTCAGTCGAGGGGTTCAAGAGAGGCCTGGATGTCTTCCTGGAGCAGAACAATATTGTATCATACAATTAGGTTCTGTAGAAGGACGTAGATCTGGGGATTTATTATGATGGAATATAGGCTGAACTGGATGGACAAATGTCTTTTTTCGGCCTTACTAACTATGTTACTATGTTACTATGGATAGGGGAGAACTTCCCAACTTTGAACAACCCCTTTAAGTTGTTTGCACCACTCTGAAGAGTGCACTGAACCCTGCACAGCACTCCCAGCTAAACCAGTAAACCAGCCTTCAGAGGACAAAAAACAAACACACCAGACTGAGGAGGGGCGGTATACTGGTATGTTACCAGTCCTGCAATACCGCACCAACACGATGTGACAGTACTGTGAATTTCTAATGTATGATGATGGCTGCGTTCTACATAAAGCAGTCTCCCAGTGTGAAAGTTTGTGGGTGGAGTCACAAAAAGTACATCTGGGTGTGGCCTGCTGGATATATAGACTCCAAGATAGCAAGTGTGCTTGTCCTGGACAAATAGTGAGGCGCTCAGTGTAGGTCAGTGGGTGCAGATACCCACCTGTTACAGGCATCTCCGACACATCAGGGGGAATGAAGGACTGGGCATGCCGAATTTGAACATGCCTGATCCTTTTGTTCTTCAGATATAAGCCACTTGATCTCCTCTTGCCATTAAGAACATATGTGCACTCAGCCAAACCAAGTGTGCATGTGTAAGTAAGGATGGGGGGCAGAGAAATGATGAAGGAATGATGCCAGCAGGAGACAGTAGGCACAGTGCTTTATTACTGGCATTGCTCTATCCCTACACGGACACAAATAAGAGGGGCTTTACTTGAATAGATCGTGAACAATTTAACTAACTTTAAGATGTAAAGACATTTTCAGGACAAGACAATATTCTTGTTTTAGCACTCTTTCCTCTCCTTCTTCCAAGAGCCATAACTTCTCTTCATCAATTTAACAATGTGCGGAGCCACTTATACTTTTGAGCGACATTGTTAATTTTCCTGTATTATGTATTAAAAGGAAAAATAGAAGTGGGGTGAAATTGTAGAAAAAAACCTGCAATTCAGCCATGTTTTTCTGCATTGGCTGTGCAGTGAAAATAATCCAAGAAATCTGATTCTCCAGGTCGATATGATTACGGGCATACCAAACGTGCTTTTTTTTCCCCCTTTAGATTTTAGTTGTAGAAAAATAAAAAAATAAAAATGGTTTGTCACCATTTTCCGATACCAGTAACTTATTTTTCGGTGGATGGAGCTATGCAAAGAATAGTTTTTGTTGTGTCGAGTTGTAGTTTTCACTGATAACATTTTGGGGTAGATAAGACATAACGAATACCATTTTGTGGGGGCAATTTGATGACTCAAAATTACAAGACTGGCAATTTTATTTTCGGGCGTTTGATACATGCTTTCAGTAATTTTACATTTGAATAGACCGGACGTATGTACACTGCAATGCCAAATCTGGTCATATTAAAACTTTCAGATTTATTTTAATACCAACAATAATGTTTTGTCCCATTAGAGTTCTTGACCCTGTGATTGATTGCTTATGCTATATACTGCTATAGCACAGTATGGTAGTATATGGCATAAATACATCAAAGGTCTATGAAGCTTAGTCTATAGATAAATTTCACAAAAGTAACAAAATAGCGACGATATTGGCCTTCAACAGGCCCCAGTTTATCATCAGTGCCCCACGAGGGTCGCCAGTGAGAACGCACACCAGCGATTGTGCTATAAAATTCTGCTGTCAATAGATCTAAAGTGAATGGAAATACTTAACCAGGAGTTATCGTGGCCAGAACAGATAGTTGCTGTTAGGGGCAGATGCTGGGTATGTAGTACAGCTGGTGCCTGCTCTGTGTGATCACTACTGTGAAGCTGCACAGATCGCTGTAAATCAGATTCAGGGTCTCTGATAACAGCATGGGACTCCTGGTGATGACGCCCATTGGCCACTGTCTGGTGATCCCTACTAGTCCAGCTCTTTCCGGTGAACCAGATCATTCGCCTCTGCCCATTAGAAAGGACATTGCTCTTTTGGACCCAAACTGATGCCTATTAGTGATATACGCATTAGGCTACTTTCACACTGGCGTTTTTTGCCAGACGTCGCAATGCGTCGTTTATGGCAAAAAAACGCATCCTGCAAAGTTGTTTGCAGGATGCGTTTTTGCCCCATAGATTAACATTAGCGACGCATTCGTGTGACGGTTGTGCCGTGTTGTGGCGGACCGCCGGGAGCAAAAAACGTTACATGTAACGTTTTTTGCTCCTGACGGACAGCTTTTTCCGACCGCACATGCGCGGCCGGAACTCCGCCCCCACCTCCCCGCACCTCACAATGGGGCAGCAGATGCGCCGGAGAAATGCATCCGCTGCCTCCGTTGTGCAGTGCGTTAAACGCTAGCGTCGGAATCTCTGCCCGACACATTGCGACGGGGAGATTCCGACGCTAGTGCGAAAGTAGCCTTACTCGGGTGGTGTCCAAGTATTTGTGAGTGCTGGGAGACTTAGTTTTTGTTGACTCAGCTGCATGATTTACAGCTGCTAGCCAGGCTGACTACATACGGGGTTTTGGGGGGGGGGGGGGGGGGTTGCCTGATTGATAGGGAATCCCCACATCTAATCAAGCTGTCTAGTAGCCGCAAATCATCCAACTGCAGCAAGGAAAACTAAATCTCCGAGGGCTAACAAATACTCGGAGACCACCCGAGTAAGAGTATATCACTAATGCCTATTAATATCTGTTCATCTGCAGATTAACACATTTTTAGTAAAATCAATTGCGTCCAATGTGGTGGATTCCCCATACCTACAGCCATTATTCAGGGTGCGCGTACTGTCTAATAGGACAGTGAGGGGCAATGTTTAGAGACCGCAAGTGGCACACACCGCCCGCCCCCACCCCCACCACACACAGGCCGGCAGCCCCCACACCGCCCCCCCCCCCCCCAACAGGCCGGCAGCCCCCACACCGCCCCCCCCACAAGGCCGGCAGCCCCCACACCGCTCCCCCCACAGGCCGGGGCCCCCATGTAATGAATGGCACAGTAGATCATAGCCCTATCTGTGCGGTCGTGTATGAGCGGGAGCCCAACTGTCCCTCCCTCAGTGTGTCGCAGCTCTCCGCCGAGACCCCACAGACCGCAGCCCCCCCAGCGGCCATGACCAGGTCTCTGCGCCCCATCACAGCCGGCTGACCCGGCCTGGACCCCGGCACACTGGGCCGCCCCCCGCCCGGTAAACACAGCGGCCTACACCGACACCACCGCGCCCGCACAGCACTTTCCGGCTGACGAGGTCGCCGTCAGTCACCGCCCGATCCCGCACAACACACCGCGGCTCCCCGGAGCTGCTCCCCGGGGCTGAGGGAAGGCCGCGTCCTCCCCACCCGCTCCCAGCAGGGACCCCGCACCGCAGGCCTCACCGCACGCACCCGCGGCCTCAGCACTTCCGATTCCTCAGCGCCGCGATGTCCTCGTCTTCACACCGGGCCCCGTGGTTGTTGATGGATGGGTTCTCGCTAGTAATTCTCGGTTTAGCTTTTATTTTTTTCTTCTTTTTTGTTTCTTCTCCGTGCGTTTTTCTAAGTCGAAGCTCCAAAATGGCTTCCTTCCTCCTTTAAACCCTCCCCGCGCCGAGCGTCTGGATCCTTCCGCTGTGAGGTAAATATCGCAGTGCTGCACGTCACCAGTCGTGTCACTGCGCGCACTTTTTTCTTGAAGGAAACACTTCCGGGTTGACCGGCGGCGGGGTCTGGGCGGGATAATACCGGGGTGACCGGAGAACTGTCTGCGCTCCCGTTAGCCCTGTGCCCACATTCCCTACCGTAACCTCCGCCCGGCACTTCTCACACACAGGTCTCTGTAAGTGCCGCTCGCTTAACTCCTTCGTGACTGGGTAACGCCATAATGGCGGCTGCTCGCTGTTGCCGGGCGGTGTCCGGGCAGAGGGAGCCCGTCAGCAGGTAGCGGCTCACACCCAGCTGTGTCTCGGGGGGCTACAGCCATTAACCCCTTCCCAACTGGGCAGTTTGTGTTTTTGTGCTTCTTCCCAGGAGCTGTGCAGACTCTGACAGTGATGGAGGAAAGTGTCTGCAGCAAATACCAGAGGGCGGGGGCCGGTGTGAGACCCCACTAATCAGATACACATAGGTTGTACATTAAAGGGATCCTGTCAGTGCGATCCCCCCTCCTGAGCCGGGGGTACGGGCATAGGAAGCTGGATACAGTGACCCCCGATGTCTGAGGTCTTATTCCAGAGAAATCCACATTTTCCTATATGTAAAGGAGTTAAGATCCATGGGCCGGACATAGATCAGCAGAGCAGGCTGTCAGTCATTACATGGCTCACACTGGTAACTCTCCCTTCATGTAAAACAAGCTCTGGAGGCAGATTCTCGGGGAGATCTATGTCCGGCCCATAGATCTTAACAGCTCATTTATGTATAAGAAAACGTGGATTTCTCTGGAATAAGACCTCAGATATCGTGGTATCATTGTATTCCGCTCCCTATGACCTGTGCCCCTATACACGGCCTAGGGCTGACAGATTCCCTTTAATGGCTTGTCGGGTCCATGAGGCCTGGGCTCCTCTGCACCTTTATGTAGCGCTTCTGATTGATTCGAGGTGCGTGTATTTAGGTGGACACAGCTGCCACTAATTAGAAGCAATCAGTAGCGCTACGTATAGTCACAGTGTGGCCCAGGAATTAGTGGGCTATGTATAGGAAGCCCCGGGGCACACTGCCAGGAGCGGCGAGGGGACGGACATGCTCTATTCACCTCTGGAGCTCCCGAAAATGACACTTCACATGGTCATGCAGTCCGGAAGAGGGCTTGGGGGCTATTTGGAGCATTGACTGTAACCTAAGGCTATGTGCAAACGTTGCAGATTATTTGCGGGTTTTGCGCTATAAAAACGCTATAAAACCGCAAATAATCTGCATACATTAAGCATCCTATCATTTTTAATGACATCCGCAATTTCTGTGCACATGATGTGCGTTTTTCCGCATGAAAAACGCATTGCGGAAAAATAATGAACCTGCTCATTAATTTTGCGGTTTTTCCGCAGTTTTCCCACTGTCTAATGCATTGGGAAATGTCTGGGAAAAACCGCGCAAAAAACCGCGTCAAAACCGCGCAACAAAACGCATGCGGATTTCATGCAGAAATCTGGCAGAAATGTCCGGATTTTCACAGGAATTTTCTGCATGAATTCCTGAACGTGTGCACATAGCCTTATAGTTGACTCAGCGCTTCTTTGCCCCGGATTCTCGTTGTAGTTGGACCGTGTGAATTGGAAGTCAGAGAAGATTAGAGGCCATATGGGAAGAAAGCACAGGGGCCCGAAACAGAGGAACCGACCCCAGGTATTGATGCTCACTATTAAGGAGGAGTGGAGCCGTGGACGTCTAGTGCTGTTCGGTTTGGGTTCCAGGACTGTACCCCATCTTGAACCCCATATAAATCAGTGAAGACTTGAACTTTTGAGCTGGAAAATGTCTCCCTCTCTCCTTCCTGAACTGTAAAATGAACGTCCAGGAGAAGTCTGTGTTTGGCGTTCAGCACCAGACATTAACTGGTGCAAACCTCAAACTTTACAGTTTGGGTTTGCTCATCCCCACTAGCGATACGACCCATCACATGTAAAATTGAGACTAGTGATAAACCTGAGCATCAGTGGGGGTTCAGACCGCTGGGACCCACAACAGGGCACTGTTATTTCTGTTAGAGCGGAGCAGTAGCTCAAATGCCGCGCCACTCACTTTGGGGAGGTAGAGCGCTGTGCTCATCTTTTTCCCGCAAAGTCAGAGAGAATGAGTGGAGCAGCGGTCGGGCGTCTGACCTGCCACTACATATTTTATTGACAACGGTTGTTCCCCATTCTGCCAATCCCAGCAGTCGGACCCCTGATCAGTAAGTTATTATACAACCACATTTTTTTAATATATCTGGTTAATTCCCTAAGTAACTAATCATTTAAAAGGTTTTTTTTATTTTTAAATATCTTTAAGCACTTTAATTGCGCACAGATTGGGGGAGGGGTTAACGGATCCAGAGAAAATCCCGAGCTCGGGAAGTTGGCAGCCTGAGACTGCTTAAAATAGAGGACAGTTTGAATAAAGAATCAGAAATGTTTATTTTTTTTTTTTTTTTTTTTTTTTTTTTATAGAAAGCCACAGAATCTTGGCACAGTCTGAGGTTGCACGAAAATTGAGACTTTTAGGCTGTGTGCACAAGGTGCATTTTTGGAGCATTTTCTCCTCGTGGAATTGGGCAAAATACGCTGGGGAATCTTATGCAAGCTAATTGAATGAGAAGAAATCCTATATAGAAAAGAAATGCCAAATAATATTGAAAAATATATCCAAAAAAGTAAATATTCCACAATAAATAAATACCCAAAAGAAAATATTTACTGAACAACAAATACAAAGACAATTTTTTAAAAAAATTCCCAAATTTTTTTTATTATAACAAAGACATAGCACAATCAAATAGCATTTTTATTAAAATATATCCACATATAGAAATATGATAATCTACAAATAGAGAAAAAACAATAAATATGCATGTGCAATCTAGATCAGCATGTGGGGGGCTAGGGCGCACAAAACCTGATCGGCAGAAATGAGAACTAAAATAAAAATTATCCAATCCATTGGATAATTTTTATTGAATTTTAAATTTATGCACAATTATTTTATTTATTTACTTTATATCTATCTATACCATCACATGAAATGTTATTTATCTAATATTATTTATATATACAGTGTTGATATATTTCAATGTGAATGGTTATTTTCTCTTTAGCCGTGATATTTTTTATTTTAGTTCTTATTTCTGCCGATCAGGTTTTGTGCGCCCTAGCCCCCCCACATGCTGATCTAGATTGCACATGCATATTTATTGTTTTTTCTCTATTTGTAGATTATACATATTTCTATATGTGGATATATTTTAATAAAAATGCTATTTGATTGTGCTATGTCTTTGTTATAATAAAAAAATTTTTGGAATTTTTAAAAAAAAATTGTCTTTGTATTCGTTGTTCAGTACATATTTTCTTTTGGGTATTTATTTATTTATTAATTGAATGAGAATCCTGAAGTGTTGCGCACATGATCAGTATTTTTCTTTTGAGTATTTGCAGTGCGTTTCTTTCTGCAGCATGTCAATTGATTTTCTGTGGTGGTTCCCACACTGTCATCTGTGTGTTAATGTGAGAAACACTGGCATAGCCGTTCTGATCAGTGATAACGTTAAAAAGCTTACCACAGTTCACTGGCGTCAGCTGATTAGAGAGTACCACTCCAATCAGCCTACGCCTGCCGTTACTTATTACAGCAGGAACAGGCTTCAGCTTATGAGGGTAGTCATCAGCCGGTGCTCAAAGTTCAAATAAATATTGACACTAAAAACTCAGTATATACTCACCTTACGTCTAATCCCTGAAGCTCTTTGTCTCCTGTGAAAAAAGAAAAAAAACACTATATACCGTACTCACCTAAAGGCCACGTTCACACCTTCAGTATTTGATCAGTATTTCCCATCAGTATTTATAAGCCAAAACCAGGAGTGGGTGATAAATACAGAAGAGGTGACAAGTTTCTATTCTACTTTTCCTCTGATTGTTCCACTCCTGATTTTGCCTTACAAATACTGATGTAAAATACTGATAGTGTGAACATGATCTTACACCTAATCCCCGATGCCCATGTCACCAGGATAATGGAAAAATAATAAACCACCATATCCCTCACCTATCTGCCATAGTCCATTCTGGCCCGTGCCGATTTGGATCACTTACAGTGCAGTTACAGCTGATGCGACTACTCTACCCGGCAGCCGGCTACACACTGACAAGAGCGTGTAATCACTCCTGCAGTGTATGTGGTGAGAAAGTTCATCAGCTGATGAGCCCAGGTGACTTTACTTACGGCACCGCTGCTCAAGGAAACTTCTCATGCAGCGGTGGTACCGTGAGATCACCGGGTCTCATCATCTTATGAACTCCGGTGAACTTTCTCACCGCAGCTCAGCGCACACACTGCAGGAGTGATTACACCTTCCTGTCATTGTGAGTTGGCTAGTAGCTATCACTGATGTGACTGCATTCAGTCATCAGGATCGTCAGGTCTTTACTTTGGACAGGTGAGGAATATTTTTTTTTTTATCCATTTATAGTAGACATTGGCGTCAATGGATTTGGAAATTACCGTATATACTCGAGTATAAGCCGACACCCCTAATTTTGCCACGAAAAACTGGGAAAACTTATTGACTCGAGTATAAGCCTAGGGTAGGAAATGCAGCAGCTATTGGTGAATTTCAAAAATAAAAATAGATGCTCCATACCGTTCATTATTGCCCCATAGATGCTCCATATAAAAATGTGCCACATATAATGCTCTGCACCGTTGATTATTGCCCCATAGATGCTCCATATAAAGCTGTGCCTCGTATATATTGCTCTGCACCGTTCATTATTGCCCCATAGATGCTCCATATAAAGCTGTGCCACATATAATGCTCTGCACCGTTCATTATTGCCCCATAGATGCTCCATATAAAGCTGTGCCACATATAATGCTCTGCACCGTTCATTATTGCCCCATAGATGCTCCATATAAAGCTGTGCCACATATAATGCTCTGCACCGTTCATTATTGCTCCATATAAAGCTGTGCCATATATATATTGCTCTGCACCGTTCATTATTGCCCCATAGATGCTCCATATAAAGCTGTGCCCCACATATAATACTCTGCACCGTTCATTATTGCCCCATAGATGCTCTACCTGTACCCTTAACCTCTCCCTTAATGAGAATCCCCCAAACTCCGTCCTGCCAGCCAGGGCTCACATTAGCGACTGCTCTCAGTCATCAGGATCATTGTGGGGCATTATGAATTATCTTCTCGGTGGACAAGTGAGGAATATGGTTTTATTTCTTATTTTAATTCTGTTACAGAAGGCATTGGCTTCAGTGGACTGGGCAATGACGTGAGTATGGTTTAATTGAGATTCAATAAAGGAGTCTATGTCATTATTGCAAAGGATTTTATTCTGGATGTGTGTTTTTTTTTCATAATATCACTATGGGGTTAGTAATGGGGGCGTCTTATAGACACCTCTCCATTAATAAGCCGTGGGCTTGATGTCACCTGACATTATTAAGCTGACATCAACCCAAAACTATCACTGCAGCGGGGCAAGTGGGAAGAGCGAGGGCTAAGTGCCAGATTTGGCACATCTTATGGATGTGCTTTTTTGTGGGAGGCTGAGACCTGATGTTTTTAGTCTGGGACACCTGCTCTCTGCCTAGCCTTCCCTGGTTATTAAATATAGGGGTACCCTATGTCCTTTTAATAACCAGGAAAGGCTTAGTATACAGTTGTGAGCTGATATTAATAGCTTGGGAACCTCCATGGGTATTACCCCCTTCCTAGGGTATAAACATCTGCCCCAAACTGTCAGCTTTCCCTCTGCTGGTTATGAAAATTACACAAGATTGCACGCCATTTCTTTCAGGAAAATAGTGGTTTATTAAATACATGTACAGTAAGCTGCACACACACACCATACTAATTATGTATATGCCTGACATCTTTTTATCCGGTCTGTTGGGTCATGCTGTGATTTTATGGTACACGGCAGATGAAATGTTGGGTTTTCAAGGACATGGATGTGTAAAAATGGGACAGCACTCACATGGTCTGAGTGGCGTGCTCGCCACCTATTGACTTGCATTGGTGAGTCTCGTTGATGGCGGTTTCAGTGGCTGGAGCTGGGACGGGGTATGGCGATGCGCACCCCTCTAATCCATGACGAGCTGTGGCGTACCTCACACCCCAAATCTTACTCCGGCCGCTGTCGCTGCACTCCTGTGCAGGGCATTTTAGAACGTCGCTATAGAGTAGGAGCCGGAGTGACTGGATGTTTAATGTCTATGGATGATCCGAAGGTGGTTTATCATTGAATAAAAAACTCAAAAGTACACCCAGGTGACTACTTAGCATTTTTTTTTTCTTCCTATTGACTCCTATTATAAAGTAAGGAGCTGCCTCATAATGGAAATAGCCTGAAGAAGGCTCCGCTCACTTCTTTTAATTGCTTTGCTTTTTGGAAATCCGAAACGGTGATAAGATGCTCAAAAGCCTGAACAGCAAAGTGGTTTTACAATACAAAAGAATAGGAAAAGGTTTAGAAACATATTCTCAGTGACCCGTTTAAAAAAAAAAAAAAAAACCTGAAAAAAAACTTGTAAAAAGGTGAATTTAAAGGGGGTCTCCAGGACTATTTTTTTAACATGGGCCTAAGAACTGAAAGGCAGTTAGTTGCTACCTACCTGTCTGTTGTGCCCGGCGGTCCCTACACAGTGCAGTCACAGACGAATTCTACTGATGTCATGTTGACAGAGCATTTCTTTCTCTTCCGGGCTGCTCTGTCAACGGGACATGACCCTAGATGTCATGCTAATTAACAGCTGGCTCCTCGCAGTTAAGAAGCAGCGAGCTGGCTGTAAATCGGCGTGATGTCGGCAGTCACACCCCATCAACAGAGCAGAATGGAAGAGAAGCCGCTGCTCTGTCGATTTAACATCAGCGACAACAGAAGCAGTCTGGGGCTGTTCTGTGCCGGCAGGTCACCGGTCCGGGCACAACAGACAGGTAGGTAGCAACAACCTGCCTGTTAATAATGAAGACCTAAAGAGATGGACTAGAATGTAAGTTGGTATGCATGCAGCGTGTAGGCGCATGTTCACACTGGCCACTGAACAGACAAAACCTACGATAAAAACAAAATAAGCAACTTTGGTTAACAGGACGGGATTCGGGGAATCAGACTCTTAATAACTTACCGTAAATTGAATAGCATTCTTTAGCCTAAAGGAGACAAAGAAACCACTACACAGGCTTATATTTGAAACTTTATTTTATTTTTCCTGATTTACAGTGCTTTGGAGTGCTAAATATTACTTTGATATGTACCTGTTTGTTATTATTCTAATTCGCAATGTATCTTTATATGCAACTTCATTTAATAAACCTGATTTACACCAAAACAAAATAAGCAAATGCCCTGCAGTACATAAATAAGCAGCAATATTGCCTGAAAATAACACGGTGCTTAGTTAACATCATTTTGATGAAAAAAAGTAAAAGCAATCCTACAACATAACGGTGACCCTATTCGGGATGATCCTAACCTTTAGTATTAAAACCTTACCATGTGTCTAAATGACGTAAATGTGGCCTTGGTCCTTCTCAGCCCTTATTTACATTCATGTCATTCGTCATAAGGAAAGATTTATATACTAGAGGTTAGGACCATCCTGAATAGGGTCACCGTGACGTGGTGGGACAGCTTTTATGTTTTTTGATTAACTAAGCACCTTTATATTATTTTCTGGAGACCTGAGTGAAACGGGCAGTTACTTCCAGCATAGACGTAAGGTAGAGGGTGTGGGCTGTGGCCGCGCTTTCGAAGGGAACGACGGCGGCGGCGGCCAGTGTGTCGAATGCAGAGGGAACTGAGTGACTCATATGAGGGTCTTACGGCTTAGCAGGAAGTACTGGTGACCCCTGTTCGTACCAGTTTAACAATTAGGGGCGCTTGAAGGGTATATCATGGCGACAGGCCTATTATTGAGAGTGACACCTAAATGAAGTGAAAATACATAGCTCTGGTTGACCACTTCCACATCATCATTATCCGCGTTGTTGCATCCCAGTAACCTGGTCACGTTAGTTCTTAGACCCATGGTGACAAGTAATTGGTGGTGGATAACCCCTTTAATTACCCCTGCCGCAGAGCTGCGCTGTTCCTGACACTGGAAATTGGTTTCATGTTGCAATGAACATTATAAAAAAAAAAAATGTGCATGTTAAAGGTGTAACTGATGACAGGGAAGACCCCGACAGAAGAGACCCCCGGCAGTCCAATAATGTGTCTGTGACTGAAGCCACTTTCAGGTGGCAGTGGCCCCTTACCTCCCGGGCCGCTGTGTGGCTGCACAGGTTGCACCAATGGTGTGTCCGCCCCTGACCTAAGACCATTGTATCTGGAGGGATGACTATATATATGTATATATATTTGATGTCTATATTAAATAATAAGTGAACTTGGCAAGATTGCAGCGGGTGACGCTCAGGCCCAGAGGTGACACCTGCTTCCTTTTCATGCATCATTGAGTTCCTCATTTATTCGCCACACACGTGGCCTCGATATCAGTAGCACTTCATTATTTTGTGTGGATAGTAATGGTAATGATATTTCGCTGCTGTGTGAAGGGAATGAGAGATATTTGGCTTTATTCACGCAGTTTCTGAAATGGAAACAGCTTCAGGAAATGGTCCTTTTGTTTGAGGAGTTTATATTTCCTGGAGCAGTTTAGGAAGAGCATTTTTCCTTAGGTGTCTGAAGTTTTTTTGTTTTTTTGGACAGTGCCTAGTTTGGAGCAGATCCCATCAGGATCCACTTCACTGACAAGCACTCTTTGTTTCCACTGTCCACTCTGTCAAATCCTCTACATACCCACCCCCCATCAAAAAAGCAAAGTTTTTCCAATAGAAATGGTTTGGAAGAGTTTTACAAGTGTTTTTGTAGAGCATTTTGTTTTGGAGGCTTACACTCCTGCTGGCCCCCATACACAAATAGTCTCAGGATGGCCCCATATACAAATAGTCTCATGCTGGTCCTCCTACACAAATAGTCTCATGATGGCCCCATATACAAATAGTCTTATGCTGGTCCTCATACACAAATAGTCTCATGATGGCCCCATATACAAATAGTCTTATGCTGGTCGTCATACACATAGTCTTATGCTGGCCCTCATATAGAAATAGTCTCATGCTGGTTCTCATACACAAATAGTCTCATGATAGCCCCATATACAAATAGTCTTATGCTGGTCCTCATACACATATAGTCTCATGATGGCCCCAGGCCCATATACAAATAGTCTTATGCTGGTCCTCATATAGAAATAGTCTCATGCTGGCCCCCATACACAAATAGTCTCATGATGGCCTCATATACAAATAGTCTTATGATGGCCCCCATACACAAATAGTCTCATGATGGCCCCCATACGCAAATAGTCTCATGATGGCCCCCATACGCAAATAGTCTCATGATGGCCCCCATACAAATGAGATGGATGCGGGACAAACATTCATTTGGCAAACAACTATCTCACTCCACTGCGCCATACACATGAGCGCTCAGCTTGGCCGAGCATTCATGTGTTTGCAATGAGGAGAAAGCCGCTGACAAACACTAGGACCTAACCCTATGCAGTTACGTAGTGCGTTCATGACTCAAAAACAGAATTCAGACAAACCCCTGATGGAGCCGTAGACTGCAGTGACACACAGTTTACATTGCTAGCCCACTTTGCCGACTTTATTAGTTTTATGCAGTATTTCTGCTCGATGTTCGAGGCCCAGTTTTCCTCTTCATTGTCCTGCATGCTGTTCGTTATCCAGCTTATATGCATTGGATGAATAATATGTGATCTTGCGATGTGATGGGCACTGTTACACAGGCGGTGCCATATTCTGCTCTGCAGGGTGACAAATGCATGCCACAGGCGAGTGCACAGGGACGTGCAGACCTCTTTCCCTGGGTCACTGGCGGGGGTGAGAACTTTCTGCATTGTGCTGAAGCAGTATGACCTCGTCATGGCTGGTGCTGGAACTCTCTGGAATGTGCCCGAGAAGAAAGGAGCTGACTATCATGGCCAGTTCTCTACCCTTTGTTCAGGGACACTACAGACGTTGTGCTGTAAGCAGAAGCGTGGCGGTGCGCACATCCATACACACAGGCTGATTAGCCATAGTGACTTATCGGAGGATATGTGGTGTTGGTTGTACCCTGGAAAAAGTGAGGATAATAGCTGTGGCCAGATCCTGATACCACAGTTAAAGAGAGTCTGTCACCAGGTTTTTGTTCTGTAATATGAAAGCAGCATGTTTGTACAGACAGAGACCCTGATTCTAGAGATGTGTCACTTGCTGGGCTGCTTTTTGTAGTTTCAATATAATCAATGTTTTATCAGCAAGAGATGATCAGTAGAGGACTTGTTGTCTGGTGCCATGTAATCCTGCTCTGTGTAACCCCGCCCCTACCACTGATTGGCAGCTTTCTTCCTGTACACAAAGCTGCCATCAGTAGTGTGGGCGGGGTTATACAGAGCTCAGCATTCAAGAGAACTGGTAGATCTGCAGCAGGTTTGATCAAAACTGCAGCAAGCAGCTCAGTAAATGATACATCGCTGGAATCAGGGTCTCTGCCCCTACATCATTCTGCTCTTGGATTACATAGAAAAAAAATCTGTTGACAGCTTCCCTTTAAGATAAATAGAGATAGGGATCCTGTTCTGCTGCCTGGCAGATGGGAGGAAAATATGATGATTAGTATTACCTTACTGGTGAGCTGTGTCGTGTCCATCACCTTGAATATTCTTGATATTTTTTATCATTAACCTTTCAAGGATCCTACTGGGCCACGCCAGGCCCCACTCTTGCTTTTGGTTAACGTATTACAAAGGTTGATCAGAGTTTAAAACTTTTAATAATGCATGTAACAAGTACGTGGGTGAGATTATACCAGGGCTGTGGAGTCGGAGTCGTGGAGTCGGAGTTAGTTTTGGTTGGAGTCGGAGTCGGTAGAAATGTACCGACTCTGACTCCAGCTTTAAAAAAAATGTATTAATATTTCATAATTGAACTTTCATATGAATTTTATAAATCTTACTCAAATAAATATGTTCTATCAAACTATGAACAACAGTGATAAGCAGTTCTGCTGGAGATAGAGACATTTCTTAAGGTACCGTCACATTTAGCGACGCTGCAGCGATCTAGACAACGATGCCGATCGCTGCAGCGTTGCTGTGTGGTCGCTGGAGAGCTGTCACACAGACCGCTCTCCAGCGACCAACTATGCGAAGTCCCTTGGTAACCAGGGTAAACATCGGGTTACTAAGCGCAGGGCCGCGCTTAGTAACCCGATGTTTACCCTGGTTACCAGCGTAAACGTAAAAAAAAAAAAAACAGTACATACTTACATTCCGGTGTCTGTCCCCCAGCGCTGTGCTTTCCTGCACTGACTGTGAGCGCCAGCCGGAAAGCACAGCGGTGACGTCACCGCTGTGCTCTGCAGTCCGGCCGGCCCTCACAGTACAGAGAAGCAGAGCGCCGGGGGACAGACACCGGAATGTAAGTATGTAGTGTTTGTTTTTTTTAACGTTTACGCTGGTAACCAGGGTAAACATCGGGTTACTAAGTGCGGCCCTGCGCTTAGTAACCCGATGTTTACCCTGGTTACCAGTGAAGACATCGCTGAATCGGCGTCACACACGCCGATTCAGCGATGTCTGCGGGAGATCCAGCGACGAAATAAAGTGCTGGACTTTCTGCTCCGACCAACGATGGCACAGCAGGATCCTGATCGCTGCTGCCTGTCACACTGGACGATATCGCTATCCAGGACGCTGCAACGTCACGGATCGCTAGCGATATCGTTCAGTGTGAAGGTACCTTTACTTCTTGTGTGTCACTGTTCTCCACTGCCTCCTTATCTAATCTTATACTTGGTTAACCTCATGCTGCCCCAACCCCCCTACTTACAATGTATGAAACTGAAAGTGAAAATGTGTTTCAAATTCTTATTAGTAAAGCTCCTCCTCTAGACTAGATGTTTAGTGTGCGTCTTCCAAGCATCCCACAGCTGCTACTAAGAAGAGGAAGACTGTAAGAAGTGGTCTGATTACTTATATGATGGTGAGAAACTGAATAAGCACGATGTTAATATTTGACAACAGTAAATTTATTGTTACGAATTGGCCATTTATGAAGGAGTCGGAGTCGGAACCTGATAAAATCCAGGAGTCGGAGTCGCAACTATGGCTTACCGACTCCACAGCCCTGGATTATACACTGGTCAAACATAATATTAAAACCACATGCCTAAGATAATGTAATAATGTAGGCCGCTGTGCCTGTAAACCAGCTGTGACCCATCAAGGCATTCATTCTATAAGGCTGGAAAACGTCTCTTAAGGAGGGTACGTGTTGTGCCGGCAGCCTCCAAGTGTTTTCAGGCGAGGCAGCGTTAGGAAGGCGCCGGCAGTCCATTTCATGAAGCAGCTTCACTGCTTTGCCATCGTATTTGTGGCCGGACGCTGGGATCTTTTCTCTGTATCTTACAATATGGGGGTGAGAAGCTTCTGAAATCTGAAGCAGCTATAAGACGTAAGTTACGTAACACAAGATTGAACATGTGCACAGCATTGTGGTCTTCACACTGCTGTGTATAGGCTATGTTCATTTTATCAGAAGCTCCGGGCTCTTTTTCAGGTGGATTCCCTCGTGTAAATACAGTGGGGCAAAAAAGTATTTAGTCAGCAATAGTGCAAGTTCCACCACTTAAAAAGATGAGGCGTCTGTAATTTACATCATAGGTAGACCTCAACTATGGGAGACAAACTGAGAAAAAAAAATCCAGAAAATCACATTGTCTGTTTTTTTTAACATTTTATTTGCATATTATGGTGGAAAATAAGTATTTGGTCAGAAACAAAATTTCACCTCAATACTTTGTAATATATCCTTTGTTGGCAATGACAGAGGTCAAACGTTTTCTGTAAGTCTTCACAAGGTTGCCACACACTGTTGTTGGTATGTTGGCCCATTCCTCCATGCAGATCTTCTCTAGAGCAGGGATGTTTTTGGCTTTTCGCTTGGCAACACAGACTTTCAACTCCCTCCAAAGGTTTTCTATAGGGTTGAGATCTGGAGACTGGCTAGGCCACTCCAGGACCTTGAAATGCTTCTTACGAAGCCACTCCTTCGTTGCCCTGGCGGTGTGCTTTGGATCATTGTCATGTTGAAAGACCCAGCCACGTTTCATCTTCAATGCCCTTGCTGATGGAACGAGGTTTGCACTCAAAATCTCACGATACATGGCCCCATTCATTCTTTCATGTACCCGGATCATTCGTCCTGGCCCCTTTGCAGAGAAACAGCCCCAAAGCATGATGTTTCCACCACCATGCTTTACAGTAGACATGGTGTTTGATAGATGCAACTCAATATTCTTTTTCCTCCAAACATGACAAGTTGTGTTTCTACCAAACAGTTCCAGTTTGGTTTCATCAGACCATAGGACATTCTCCCAAAACTCCTCTTGATCATCCAGATGCTCTCTAGCAAACTTCAGACGGGCCCGGACATGTACTGGCTTAAGCAGTGGGACACGTCTGGCACTGCAGGATCTGAGTCCATGGTGGCGTAGTGTGTTACTTATGGTAGGCCTTGTTACATTGGTCCCAGCTCTCTGCAGTTCATTCACTAGGTCCCCCCGCGTGGTTCTGGGATTTTTGCTCACCGTTCTTGTGATCATTCTGACCCCACGGGGTGGGATTTTGCGTGGAGCCCCAGATCGAGGGAGATTATCAGTGGTCTTGTATGTCTTCCATTTTCTAATTATTGCTCCCACTGTTGATTTATTCACTCCAAGCTGGTTGGCTATTGCAGATTCAGTCTTCCCAGCCTGGTGCAGGGCTACAATTTTGTTTCTGGTGTCCTTTGACAGCTCTTTGGTCTTCACCATAGTGGAGTTTGGAGTCAGACTGTTTGAGGGTGTGCACAGGTGTCTTGTTATACTGATAACAAGTTTAAACAGGTGCCATTACTACAGGTAATGAGTGGAGGAAAGAGGAGACTCTTAAAGAAGAAGTTACAGGTCTGTGAGAGCCAGAAATCTTGATTGTTTGTTTCTGACCAAATACTTATTTTCCACCATAATATGCAAATAAAATGTTAAGAAACAGACAATGTGATTTTCTGGATTTTTTTTTTCTCAGTTTGTCTCCCATAGTTGAGGTCTACCTATGATGTAAATTACAGACGCCTCTCATCTTTTTAAGTGGTGGAACTTGCACTATTGCTGACTGACTAAATACTTTTTTGCCCCACTGTATATCCTTTAAGACCATCCTTGTGAGATGCAGGTGCAATGGATTGGGGATCAGAATAGTTTTTCCAGCACATCCCAGAGATGCTCAATCAGAACGAGACACAGGGAATTTGAAGGCCAAGGTGATACCTTGAACTTTTTATGTTCCTCAAACTAGTCCCCTATTTTTGTATTGTAGAAGAGCGCATTATTCTGCAGAAAGAGGTAATCCCTCAGCCATCAGTAGATGTACTTAGTGTGCTTGGTGCCATGTGTCTTAAGGTACCTTCACACATAACGATATCGTTAACGATATCGTTGCTTTTTGTGACGTAGCAACGATATCGTTAAGGAAATCTTTATGTGTGACAGCGACCAACGATCAGGCCCCTGCTGGGAGATCGTTGGTCGCTGAACAAAGTCCAGAACTTTATTTCGTCGCTGGATCTCCCGCTGACATCGCTGGATCGGCGTGTGTGACACCGATCCAGCGATGTCTTCACTGGTAACCAGGGTAAACATCGGGTTACTAAGCGCAGGGCTGCGCTTAGTAACCCGATGTTTACCCTGGTTACCAGCGTAAAAGTAAAAAAAAAAAAAAAACACTACATACTTACCTACCGCTGTCTGTCCTCGGTGCTCTGCTTCTCTGCACTCCTCCTGCACTGGCTGTGAGCGTCGGTCAGCCGGAAAGCAGAGCGGTGACGTCACCGCTCTGCTTTCCGGCCGCTGTGCTCACAGCCAGTGCAGGAAGAGTGCAGAGAAGCTGAGCGCCGGGGACAGACAGCGGTAGGTAAGTATGTAGTGTTTGTTTTTTTTTTACTTTTACGCTGGTAACCAGGGTAAACATCGGGTTACTAAGCGCGGCCCTGCGCTTAGTAACCCGATGTTTACCCTGGTTACCGGCATCGTTGGTCGCTGGAGAGCGGTCTGTGTGACAGCTCTCCAGCGACCAAACAGCGACGCTGCAGCGATCCGGATCGTCGGTATCGCTGCAGCGTCGCTTAATGTGAAGGGGCCTTTAGTAACATCCACGTTAACACTAGGCACAAGAATTCTTGACAAAACATTGCCTAGAGCAGAGGTCTCCAACCTTTCTGACCTTGAGAGCCATGGTCAGCTTTGAGAGAGGGTCACGAGCCACATCCAGCTCCTACCCCCTCACAGTAGTGACACTCAGAGCCCCCGTTACTGGAGTAATGGCAGGCAAAGCTTTTCCATTGAAATCACACCAAGGCAGTATGCCAAGCTCCAGAGTTTCCTATCTCACCCCATTCAGATCTTCTCCTCTGTGCAGGGATAGACACAAAAGTCACCATCTAGAGATTTGCTCGTAATATCTGTTTGCTACACCTGAAGCTAGTGCACCCAGCTGGCAGACAGCCGCGAGCCACACATCATGGGCCCGCAAGCCACATGTGGCTCTCGAGCTACAGGTTGGGGACCCTTGGTCTATATCTAGAACATCACAATAACACTACTCCATCAGCCTGTGGTCTTCCAAAAATGCATCCAGGTGTCATCTATTCCTCAGATAATTTATGTATATGTACCCATTATCTACATTGCTCATTTTGTTTCTTGTTGGTCTTGTATGCTTTATGGCCAATGTGAACATGCGTTTATGTGCTGCATGTGTACCAACTTAATGCAAGCTCAATTTTTGTGTTTTTTTTTTTTTTTTTTTTTTTTTTTTTTTTGTATTTTTGCATTCTGTGCAAACCGGGGTGTGGCCTCCCTCTCCTGAGCTGGAAATTGCATTTAAAGGTTTCCCCAGACCGGTGTCCACAGGTCGGGACCCGATCCTTTTGTCTGCACCTATTCACACACTGAAGTCAACTGTGACAAATGGTAAGGGTTTTTAATATTAGACAGTGTAGGACTGTCCCGATCAGAGTCACCTTGTTGCGGTGAGATGGCTTTTATGCTATTTTTTTTTTTAATCAAAAAAAGTATTACTAAGAACCCTGTGTTATTTAAATGCACTTCTGCTTTTTACTTATTTAGTTACAGCAGGGATTTTGCTTATTTTGTTTTTGTAGGTTTTGTACCCATGATCTACATGATGTAGAAGACAGTCTGATTAATCAGACCAGGCCATTGCTCCATGTTCCAGTTCTGATGCTTTTGTGGGCACTATGTGGGGGTGCACAAGGATCACCATGGACACTCCAACCAATCTGTTCTGACACCTTTTATTGTAGACAGTGTTATCTTTCTCACCAATTAGTAGCTTTCCTCTGGAATCTGACCAAGAAGGCCAGACCTCCCATCCTACCATCTCCATGATCCTTGGGTGCCCATGACTCTTTAGCTGCTCACCGGAAGTTGTCGTTCCTTGGCCCACTTTTCAAAAGGCACTTGCCCATTTTTCTAGTTTCCAACATTTTAATCTCAAGAACCAAATGTTCACTTTCTGCCAGAGGGTGTGTGCACTCTGAGTTTCTTTTAGGAGCGCATGTCATTCCCTTGAAGCCACTCTTAATGGAATCCGCTCTAAATTAAGCAATGTCCCATTAAAAGGCTGCAAAAACTCAAAACAAGAAACTTCCAAACTGCTTGAGGAAACAGTTCTAGAAACACAAAAAAACCTCCATAAACTCCCAAAAAAGATACACTTCTTGAAGCGGTTACCGCTAAAAATGTCCATAAAAATCCATATGCACAAACCCTAATTTATCAGTGGTGTTGATCTTACCTGTCACTTCACATGTCAGCGGTTTATAGATTATTTTCACTGAAGGCTAATGAAAGTTATCCGAAAAAGAATGGTACGTAAAGGTAAAACCTTCTACGCCTCCATAAGTTTTAGGACTTTATAGATAGAAATGCACAACAGCCTGCCAGCAGCCGCCAGTGACGGACAGGTCACCTATGGCTGGATTTACACGTTGCCAAAAGCTAGACGTCAAAGTTTAAAGAACAAATATCTCTAGGGACAAAGCATTTTAGTTTGTGGCATTTTCTTGCTGTTTTTGGGGCATATGTCTTTAAAAGTGAGGAGTTATCTATTTCCTATTGCGGCCAAATCCCATTTTTCCACCTTTTTCTTTTTCCCACGTATTGATGGGTTTGGCTGTTTTGCCAGATGAGTTGCAGTATTGGGTGACAACATTCACTTTACTGTAAAATGTACTAAAGAGCAGGAAGTAATGCCAAGTGGTGTGAAACATCCGCAGTAGGGTTCAGTTCAATACACACCCAACACTAATTGCTTTTTTCTGATTAAGCTTTAAGAGGCTTTTTCCTACCGCTGTGGATAAAATATTTTATGTACTTTTTTCCAGTCCATGTGAGTACATGATTATTGTTGATATTTTATGTTTAGTCCATCATAAGTGGGTTTCAGGTGCAGTCAGAGGGGTCTTCTGGTGACATCTGCTTAAAATGGCAAAAGGCACATAGATTTCACCCAATAAATCAGTGGCATCGCTAGCACCTAAGATCCATGGGGCCCAAATTCTTCAACAATGTCCTGAATCTCTAAGCGAACGACACTTTTAAAATGACCCCAGCTAGATCCTGTAGTAGAACATTTGCTCCCTGCCATACTCCTCACTGCCCGCTGCGTAATAGATGTCGTGGCTGGAAGAAGTGGTTATGGTGGTGTAAGGGGAAGAAACCGAGTAGGCATGTCTCCTCCGTAACGGGTCTGGGACGGCAAAGCGCTTTGACAGGAGACTACTGATTGGGTATCGCTCAGACACCACTGTCCCCGCTGACATCGGTGAGACTGCTGCCACAGCGGCCCCCGCTGACAGTACTGACCGTGAGAGACCAGGTCTGTGAACGAGACTTGAGTACGCATCGATATGGCACAGCGAACCGGGCGGCCTGTTGTAAACTGTGTTTGGGCAGTGGCACAGGTCTCCGTAATGTTGGGACATTCACCGCTGAGGATAAGGACATTTCCTGTTATGAACAGGTGATTCAGAACCACAATGGACCTGGTGGTTACGAGCACAGAAAATGACCTGATAGTTGCTTATCACATAGGACGAGCTCTGAGACGTGGGAACTCTGCTGACCACAATTCCTAATCCTATCATACCACACTAAAGGTAGCCGTGGAGCGTTCCTGACCAGACCTAGATGCCTCGGGCACAGCCTGAGAAACTAGCTAGCCCTGAAGATAGAAAAATAAGCCTACCTTGCCTCAGAGAAATTCCCCAAAGGAAAAGGCAGCCCCCCACATATAATGACTGTGAGTTAAGATGAAAATACAAACACAGGGATGAAATAGATTTTAGCAAAGTGAGGCCCGACTTACTGAATAGACCGAGGATAGGAAAGATAGCTTTGCGGTCAGCACAAAAACCTACAAACAACCACGCAGAGGGGGCAAAAAGACCCTCCGCACCGACTAACGGTACGGAGGTGCTCCCTCTGCGTCTCAGAGCTTCCAGCAAGCAAGAAAAACCAATATAGCAAGCTGGACAGAAAAAATAGCAAACAAAAGTAACACAAGCAGAACTTAGGTTATGCAGGGCAGACAGGCCACAAGAACGATCCAGGAGAAAGCAAGACCAATACTGGAACATCGACTGGAGGCCAGGAACAAAGAACTAGGTGGAGTTAAATAGAGCAGCACCTAACGACGTAACCTCGTCACCTGAGGAAGGAAACTCAGAAGCCGCAGCCCCACTCACATCCACCAGAGGAAGCTCATAGACAGAACCAGCCGAAGTACCACTCGTGACCACAGGAGGGAGCTTGACCACAGAATTCACAACAGTACCCCCCCCTTGAGGAGGGGTCACCGAACCCTCACCAGAGCCCCCAGGCCGACCAGGATGAGCCAAATGAAAGGCACGAACCAGATCGGCCGCATGAACATCAGAGGCAAAGACCCAGGAATTATCTTCCTGACCATAACCCTTCCACTTAACCAGGTACTGGAGTTTCCGTCTCGAAATACGAGAATCCAAAATCTTCTCCACTATATACTCCAACTCCCCCTCAACCAAAACCGGGGCAGGAGGATCAACGGATGGAACCACAGGTGCCACGTATCTCCGCAACAATGACCTATGGAATACGTTATGGATGGAAAAAGAAGCTGGAAGGGTCAAACGAAAAGACACAGGATTAAGAACCTCAGAAATCCTATACGGACCAATGAAACGAGGCTTAAACTTAGGAGAGGAAACTTTCATAGGAATATAACGAGATGACAACCAAACCAAATCCCCAACACGAAGTCGGGGACCCACACAGCGCCTGCGGTTAGCGAAACGTTGAGCCTTCTCCTGAGACAATGTCAAATTGTCCACCACATGAGTCCAAATCTGCTGCAACCTATCCACCACAGTATCCACACCAGGACAGTCAGAAGACTCAACCTTCCCTGAAGAGAAACGAGGATGGAAACCAGAATTGCAGAAAAACGGCGAAACCAAAGTAGCCGAGCTGGCCCGATTATTAAGGGCGAACTCAGCCAAAGGCAAAAAGGACACCCAATCATCCTGATCGGCAGAAACAAAACATCTCAGATATGTTTCCAAGGTCTGATTGATTCGTTCAGTCTGGCCATTTGTCTGAGGATGGAAAGCCGAGGAAAAAGACAAATCAATGCCCATCCTAGCACAAAAGGCTCGCCAAAACCTCGAAACAAACTGGGAACCTCTGTCAGAAACGATGTTCTCCGGAATGCCATGTAAACGAACCACATGCTGGAAGAACAATGGCACCAAATCAGAGGAGGAAGGCAATTTAGACAAGGGTACCAAATGGACCATCTTAGAGAAGCGATCACAAACCACCCAAATGACCGACATTTTTTGAGAGACTGGGAGATCCGAAATAAAATCCATAGAGATGTGTCCATGGCCTCTTCGGGACTGGCAAGGGCAAAAGCAACCCACTGGCACAAGAACAGCAGGGCTTAGCCCGAGCACAAATCCCACAGGACTGCACAAACGAACGCACATCCCGTGACAGACGGCCACCAAAAGGATCTAGCCACCAAATCTCTGGTACCAAAGATTCCAGGATGACCAGCCAACACCGAACAATGAACCTCAGAGATAACTCTACTCGTCCATTTATCAGGGACAAACAGTTTCTCCGCTGGGCAACGGTCAGGTCTATTAGCCTGAAATTTTTGCAGCACACGCCGCAAATCAGGGGAGATGGCAGACAAAATTACCCCCTCTTTGAGAATACCCGCCGGCTCAGACAAACCCGGAGAGTCGGGCACAAAACTCCTAGACAGGGCATCCGCCTTCACATTTTTAGAGCCCGGAAGGTACGAAACCACAAAGTCAAAACGGGAGAAAAATAGCGACCAACGAGCCTGTCTAGGATTCAACCGTTTGGCAGACTCAAGATAAGTCAAGTTCTTGTGATCAGTCAAGACCACCACGCGATGCTTAGCTCCTTCAAGCCAATGACGCCACTCCTCGAATGCCCACTTCATGGCCAGCAACTCTCGATTGCCAACATCATAATTACGCTCAGCAGGCGAAAACTTCCTGGAAAAGAAGGCGCATGGTTTCATCACCGAGCCATCAGAACTTCTTTGCGACAAAACAGCCCCTGCTCCAATCTCAGAAGCATCAACCTCGACCTGGAACGGGAGCGAAACATCTGGTTGGCACAACACAGGGGCAGAAGAAAAACGACGCTTGAACTCTTGAAAAGCTTCCACAGCAGCAGAAGACCAATTGACCAAATCAGCACCTTTCTTGGTTAAATCAGTCAACGGTTTAGCAATACTAGAAAAATTATTGATGAAGCGACGATAAAAATTAGCAAAGCCCAGGAACTTTTGCAGACTCTTCAGAGATGTCGGCTGAGTCCAATCATAAATGGCCTGAACTTTTACAGGGTCCATCTCGATAGTAGAAGGGGAAAAAATGAAACCCAAAAACGAAACCTTCTGAACACCAAAGAGACACTTTGACCCCTTCACAAACAAAGAATTCGCACGCAGGACCTGGAACACCATTCTGACCTGCTTCACGTGAGACTCCCAATCATCCGAGAAGACCAAAATATCATCCAAGTATACAATCAGGAATTTATCCAGGTACTCTCGGAAGATGTCATGCATAAAGGACTGAAACACCGATGGAGCATTAGAAAGCCCGAATGGCATAACCAGGTACTCAAAATGGCCCTCGGGCGTATTAAATGCTGTTTTCCATTCATCGCCCTGTTTAATACGCACAAGATTATACGCACCACGAAGATCTATCTTGGTGAACCAACTAGCCCCCTTAATCCGAGCAAACAAATCAGACAGCAGCGGCAAGGGGTACTGAAATTTGACCGTGATTTTATTTAGAAGGCGGTAATCAATACAAGGTCTCAGCGAACCATCCTTCTTGGCCACAAAAAAGAACCCTGCTCCCAATGGCGATGACGACGGGCGAATATGACCCTTCTCCAAGGATTCTTTTACGTAACTCCGCATAGCGGCGTGCTCAGGCACAGACAAATTAAACAGTCGACCTTTAGGAAACTAATCAATAGCACAATCACAATCCCTATGCGGAGGTAGGGCACTGGACTTGGGCTCATCAAATACATCCCAGTAATCCGACAAGAACTCTGGGACCTCAGAAGGGGTGGATGATGAAATAGACAGAAATGGAACATCACCATGTACCCCCTGACAACCCCAGCTGGACATAGACATTGATTTCCAATCCAATACTGGGTTATGGACTTGTAGCCATGGCAACCCCAACACGACCACATCATGCAGATTATGCAACACCAAAAAGCGAATATCCTCCTGATGCGCAGGAGCCATGCACATGGTCAGCTGGGTCCAGTACTGAGGCTTATTCTTGGCCAAAGGCGTAGCATCAATTCCTCTCAATGGAATAGGATGCTGCAAGGGCTCCAAGAAAAACCCACAGCGCCTAGCATACTCCAAGTCCATCAAATTCAGGGCAGCGCCTGAATCCACAAATGCCATGACAGAATAGGACGACAAAGAGCAGATCAAAGTAACGGACAAAAGAAATTTCGACTGTACCGTACCAATGGTGGCAGACCTAGCGAACCGCTTAGTGCGCTTAGGACAATCGGAGATAGCATGAGTGGAATCACCACAGTAAAAACACAGCCCATTCTGACGTCTGTGTTCTTGCCGTTCAGCTCTGGTCAAAGTCCTATCGCACTGCATAGGCTCAGATTTATGCTCAGGTAATACCGCCAAATGGTGCACAGTTTTACGCTCACGCAAGCGTCAATCGATCTGAATGGCCAAAGACATAGACTCATTCAGACCAGCAGGCATAGGAAATCACACCATGACATCCTTAAGGGCTTCAGAGAGACCCTTTCTGAAAATTGCTGCCAGAGCACATTCATTCCATTGAGTGAGCACAGACCACTTCCTAAATTTCTGACAATATATCTCTACCTCATCCTGACCCTGACACAGAGCCAGCAAGATTTTCTCTGCCTGATCCACTGAATTAGGTTCATCATAAAGCAACCCGAGCGCCAGAAAAAACGCATCAATATCACATAATGCAGGATCTCCTGGCGCAAGGGAAAATGCCCAGTCTTGAGGGTCGCCACGTAATAAAGAAATAATGATCTTAACTTGTTGAACTGGGTCACCAGAGGAGCGGGGTTTCAAAGCCAGAAATAGTTTACAATTATTTTTGAAATTCAGAAACTTAGCTCTATCTCCAGAAAATAACTCAGGAATAGGAATTTTAGGTTCTAACATAGGATTCTGAACCACTAAATCTTGAATGTTCTGTACACTTATAGCGAGATTATCCATCAAAGAGGACAGACCTTGAATGTCCATGTCTACACCTGTGTTCTGAATCACCCTGATGTAAAGGGGAAAAGAAAGACAAAACACAGTGCAAAGAAAAAAAAATGGTCTCAGAACTTCTCTTTTCCCTCTATTGAGAAGCATTAGTACTTTGGGCCTCCAGTACTGTTATGAACAGGTGATTCAGAACCACAATGGACCTGGTGGTTACGAGCACAGAAAATGACCTGATAGTTGCTTATCACATAGGACGAGCTCTGAGACGTGGGAACTCTGCTGACCACAATTCCTAATCCTATCATACCACACTAAAGGTAGCCGTGGAGCGTTCCTGACCAGACCTAGATGCCTCGGGCACAGCCTGAGAAACTAGCTAGCCCTGAAGATAGAAAAATAAGCCTACCTTGCCTCAGAGAAATTCCCCAAAGGAAAAGGCAGCCCCCCACATATAATGACTGTGAGTTAAGATGAAAATACAAACACAGGGATGAAATAGATTTTAGCAAAGTGAGGCCCGACTTACTGAATAGACCGAGGATAGGAAAGATAGCTTTGCGGTCAGCACAAAAACCTACAAACAACCACGCAGAGGGGGCAAAAAGACCCTCCGCACCGACTAACGGTACGGAGGTGCTCCCTCTGCGTCTCAGAGCTTCCAGCAAGCAAGAAAAACCAATATAGCAAGCTGGACAGAAAAAATAGCAAACAAAAGTAACACAAGCAGAACTTAGGTTATGCAGGGCAGACAGGCCACAAGAACGATCCAGGAGAAAGCAAGACCAATACTGGAACATCGACTGGAGGCCAGGAACAAAGAACTAGGTGGAGTTAAATAGAGCAGCACCTAACGACGTAACCTCGTCACCTGAGGAAGGAAACTCAGAAGCCGCAGCCCCACTCACATCCACCAGAGGAAGCTCATAGACAGAACCAGCCGAAGTACCACTCATGACCACAGGAGGGAGCTTGACCACAGAATTCACAAAAGTTTCCTTCTTCATCGCCTCATCTGTTGGACCCAAGACCCACGTCAGGATCCCGAGGAATCACCACCATCATCAGGACCATGAGAGGACACTGCCAACGTCAGGAGATACTACCCCATCTTCCTCAGGACTGTGATAGACTGCCACTTTGACACAATCTAAGCGGGCCAGTCACTGACAGGAGTTCAATCGTGATGGGCATCTGAGTGATAAGTTATACTTTATTGAATTGTCTGCTTCACTTGTCCTTGTTCCTTAAGTTATCCCCATTAGTCATTTGCTGTATTAGGGAATATAATCCCTCCATTTTGTCGCTGCGTGGAGTCTCTGTTGTATAATAAACCCCCATCACTCTCGGTCTGTGTACAGTCCGTTACTGCATCCTACGTGCCTGCAGTCTCCTTACAGTGGTCTGAGACACCCAGATGGAAAAGTGAACAACTCTAATCTGAAAGAATGTCAACTGTGAGCCATGTGTCACTCACCTGTCCTGGCTCCAGGGTTGGGCCTGGCGCCCTTCTCCTATGGCCGCTTCACTTTACTATAGTTTACTTTTGTTTACTCAAGTAATCGGGCAAACTCTTCTGACATCATCACTGTAGACCTTGTAAGACAGAGGTCAAGTGCTTCAACAGTTCCTTCAGGTTTATCAGGAATTTCTTGTTCTTCTACTCCAAAAAATGCAGAAGCGTGTGTAAAATATATATATATATATATATATATATATATATATATATATATATATATATATAAATAATTTGTGGCCAAAAGTATTGACACCCCTGCAATTCTGTCAGATAATACTCATTTACTTCCTGAAAATGATTGCAAACACAAATTCTTTGGTATTATTATCTACATTTCATTTGTCTTAAATGAAAAAAACCACAAAAGAGAATGAAGCAAAAAGCATAACATTGATCATTTCACACAAAACTCCAAAAACGGGCCAGACAGAATGGATATTGTTCAACCAACAATACGTCATGTGTCAAATGCATCAAGCCATTTCATTAATAAACATGACAGACACACAAATCACTTAAAGGTTTATGCGATAGAACAAATTTACAAAAATATACGAGGCGGTGATAGAGAAAGTAAATTACGTGATAGAGAGGCTTTCTGGATTTATCTATTGAACACCAGAGTGCCCACAGGGTTAAACCTGAGAAAAGAGATGGTTACATTATTAATATGTTATTACTGTTGTTGTTTTTTTCTTTTAATTTTTTTTTTTTTTTTTTTTGCTTTATTTATTTTTCTTTTTTCTTCTTTAGCTTTTTTTTTTCTTTCTTCAGGGGAATAATTACATCTGGCTGTGCAGTATTCATGGTATGTGTATATAATATGTGCTCAATGATTTTTGTTTTTTTGTACCTGTCCTAATGACTGCATGTTCTGGATGTCCAATGGGATTTGTCGGGGTGGAGTTAATAATTCTCATGGCTATTCACCTGTTAGGCTATGTGCACACGTACAGGTTTTTTTCGCGTTTTTTTCGTGCTAAAAACGCTATAAAAACTCATTAAAAACGCATACATTATGCATTCTATCATTTAGAATGCATTCTGCATGTTTTGTGCACATGGATGCGTTTTTTTCCGCGAAAAAAACGCATCGCGGTAACAAAAATGAGCATGTTCATTATTTTTGCGGATTTTCTGCATTTTTCCCGCAATCCTATGCATTTGGGAATAAACGCACAAAAACGCACCAAAAACGCGTCAGAATCGCGGTAAAAACGCATGCGGTTTTCTGGCAGAAATGTCCGATTTTTGTCAGGAAAATTTCTGCAAGAAATCCTGACGTGTGCACATACCCTAAAATCTGTTTTTATATGTCTTGTTGGGCTATTCAAGCTTATGCTGTGGACAAAGAGCACCATGCGCGCTCGAAACGCGTTCAGCTAACTTATGGCTTCTTTTCTGGAATAGTTGTGCAGTTACTTGCAAGCAGCTTTTTCCGAATTTTAAATATGTGGAAATAAAATTGATGACTTTTACTCTGGAGCTGGATTTTTTTTTTTTCTTACTTACTCAGCAGAGGACGTTGGGCGGTGGCGTTTTCCTTTCTCGGATGTTCCTGTGGACTCTCATGGATTTGCTGATGGGGGTGAGCTGAAACTTAACTTTTTCACTGTTCATTGCATTTTAATGCAATGTTGCTGCCACCAAAAAAAAGTCATTCTGGCGTTTTGACTTTTTTTCTCGCTACACCGTTTAGCGATCAGGTTCATTCTTTTTTTTTTTTATTGATGGATCGGGTGATTCTGAACGCGGCGAAATCCAAATATGTGTAGGTTTGATTTTTTTTTTATTGATTTATTTTGAATGGGGCAAAAGGGGGGTGATTATAATAAATATATATACAGTTAAGTCCATATATATTTGGACAGAGACAACACTTTTCTAATTTTGGTTACAGACATTACCACAATGAATTTTAAACAAAATAATTCTGGTGCAGTTGAAGTTCAGACTTTCAGCTTTCATTTGAGAGTATCCACATTAAAATTGGATGAAGGGTTTAGAAGTTTCAGTTCCTTAACATGTGCCACCCTGCTTTTAAAGGGACCAAAAGTAATTGGACAGAGTAAATAAGTTTAAATAAAATGTTCATTTTTAGTACTTGGTTGAAAACTCTTTGTTGGCAATGACTGCCTGAAGTCTTGAACTCATAGACATCACCAGACGCTGTGTTTCCTCCTTTTTGATGCTCTGCCAGGCCTTCACTGCGGTGGTTTTCAGTTGCTGTTTGTTTGTGGGCCTTTCTGTCTGAAGTTTAGTCTTTAACAAGTGAAATGCTGCTCAATTGGGATGAGATCATGTGACTGACTTGGCCATTCAAGAATATTCCACTTCTTTGCTTTAATAAACTCCTGGGTTGCTTTGGCTTTATGTTTTGGGTCATTGTCCATCTGTAGTATGAAACGACGACCAATCAGTTTGGCTGCATTTGGCTGGATCTGAGCACACAGTATGTCTCTGAATACCTCAGAATTCATTCGGCTGCTTCTGTCCTGTGTCACATCATCAATAAACACTAGTGACCCAGTGCCACTGGCAGCCATGCATGCCCAAGCCATCACACTGCCTCCACCGTGTTTTACAGATGATGTGGTATGCTTTGGATCATGAGCTGTACCACGCCTTCGCCATACTTTTCTCTTTCCTTCATTCTGGTAGAGGTTGATGTTGGTTTCATCTGTCCAAGGAATGTTCTTCCAGAACTGTGCTGGGTTTTTTAGCAAAGTCCAGTCTAGCCTTTTTATTCTTGATGCTTATGAGTGGCTGCACCGTGCAGTGAACCCTCTGTATTTACTTTCATGCAGTCTTCTCTTTATGGTAGATTTGGATATTGATACGCCGACCTCCTGGAGAGTGTTGGTCACTTGGTTGGCTGTTGTGAAGGGGTTTCTCTTCACCATGGAGATTATTCTACGATCATCCACCACTGTTGTCTTCCGTGGGCGCCCAGGTCCTTTTGCATTGAAGAGTTCTCCAGTGCTTTCTTTCTTTCTCAGGATGTACCAAACTGTAGATTTTGCCACTCCTAATATTGTAGCAATTTCTCGGATGGTTCTTTCTGTTTTCGTAGCTTAATGATGGCTTGTTTCACCTGCATGGAGAGCTCCTTTGACCACATGTTTACTTCACAGCAAAACCTTCCAAATGCAAGCACCACTCCTACAATCAACTCCAGGCCGTTTATCTGCTTAATTGAGAATGACATAACAAAGGGATTGCCCACACCTGTCCATGAAATAGCCTTGGAGTCAAATGTCCAATTACTTTTGGTCCCTTCAAAAACAGGGTGGCACATGTTAAGGAGCTGAAACTCCTAAACCCTTCATCCAATTTTAATGTGGAGACCCTCAAATGAAAGCTGAAAGTCTGAACTTCAACTGCATCTGAATTGTTTTGTTTAAAATTCATTGTGGTAATGTCTACAACGAAAATTAGAAAAATGTTGTCTCTGTCCAAATATATATGGATGTAACTGTGTGTGTATGTATATCTATCTATCTATCTATCTATATATATATATATATATATATATATATATATATATATATATATATATATATACATACACTTTTTAACATTTTAAAAAATATTTTTTTTTTTTACTTTTGGCATTCTTCAATAGTCTTCATGAGAGGATAGAAGCTGCCATAATCCGATTGGCTCTGCTACATACAGGCGATGATCAGATCGCCTGTATGTAGCTGAACTACTCACTTGCTATGAGCGAAAAAAACTACTATACCAGGTGCCGCTTATAGCAATCCGACAGTGACAGCCATAGAGGTCTGCAGGAGACATCTGGTTGTCAAACCAACCCAGCGGTGACCTGCGGTCACATGACGGGGGTCACCGATGGGCAGGATTTATGCCACGCTTGCCGGAATCGCGTGTTAAATGACGCTGTCAGTTTGACAGCCACATTTAATGGGTTAACAGCTGCGGGAGGATCGCGATTTCACCCGTGGCTGTTAGTGGCACATGTCAGCTGACATGTGCCAGAAAAGATGTGGGCTCAGCTCCAGAGCCCACATCAAAGGGAGGGAGTCAAGCATCGGCGTACTATTATGCCCGATGTTGGAAAGGGGTTAAAGAGCAATGGCAAATGCCACATCTTCACCATTCACCAAGCCAGCACCGTGCATTTGGTAGTATCTGTGCCTGGTACTGCTCATCCCTACAGAAGGGAATGCATTGTGCTGTAACACCCGGCAATGCCGCTATCAGATACACAATGATCGCTGGAGTTGGGATCTATCCTGAGAATATCC
Source organism: Ranitomeya imitator (assembly GCF_032444005.1). Taxonomy (NCBI): domain Eukaryota; kingdom Metazoa; phylum Chordata; class Amphibia; order Anura; family Dendrobatidae; genus Ranitomeya; species Ranitomeya imitator. The sequence goes on from NC_091291.1 coordinate 90,016,304, forward strand.
CACCAATGGTCTCCTTCCAGACGGCCCCTCTCTGTGCCGATTCTGTCTTGTGACTTGGGTATATGTCTTGGAGGGAAATAATGCAAATGACAATGCTTATAAAGCGGAACTGAAATCTTATACATAAGAAAAGCGTAAAACCCCAGGTCATGAAGTGTGCACAGTTTATGTGCGCTCGTTTGTCGGCACAGACTCTACATGCTTTGCGCTATTTTCAGCATTCTCGTTTCCCTGTGATAACCATGGCGAGGATTATACAGGGGAAATCTATTACAGAAATTAAATGAGACGAGACGCAGTCAGGGAAATCCAGTCTCTTGTAGGAAACATGTCTCCAAGTTTCAACATTGGGTGATGTCTGAGATGTCCTTGTTATTCATCAGTGAACAAGCTCTAGGCCGTGTCATCCTGCCACGTAAAACCAAAATCGTCACATATTTTTGTGTGCATTTTACTAGCAAACAATAACAAGCCGCGGACCTCTTGTATTATTTCCAAAAGACAATATGTAAAGGTGTCTTAGGTGTCTAATAATCTAAGGAAATGTTACAAATATATTGTACAGTTATAGTATAGCACCACACAAAATATTGGATCGCACTCGGACCAATGTTATCCTACAGGACCGCTGCTATAGGAAAAAAATGGAGACACAAAGCGCAAAATAGGGTCTTATCCTCTAGATAACCACGAGAGCTTTCTTAGAATTGCTCACCTGATTTTGTTGAATGAAAAGCATATAGCGATTTTGGCTGCTGCAGATCCACAAGCCGATCAACGGCCGTATGACAATATAAACTGTGCAGGAGTTGTGGGTTAAATCCGCGCTGCCTTAATGAAGAAGTTCCAAGGATAATAAATTTAAAAGGTGGTTTATTCAACGCGTTTCAAGGTCAGTGCGACCTCTTCTTCAGGAAATTCCACATACAACATACCATATGTTGTATGTGGAATTTCCTGAAGAAGAGGTCGCACTGACCTTGAAACGCGTTGAATAAACCACCTTTTAAATTTATTATCCTTGGAACTTCTTCATTAAGGCAGCGCGGATTTAACCCACAACTCCTGCACAGTTTATATTATCCTACAGGACCGTGCATATGTCTAATTTTTTAAATTGACAGAGTCTATCCGAGGAAAAAAAATCACTTCCACGCCCAAGTTTTATCTGATATTTGTATCGCACTCGGCCATGCAAGTGAATGAGTCTGTAGAAAACATCCGGCTGCACTCGGATGACATCTGAGTGCAGTCCGACAACCACAGAATGGATGGAAACTCTTTTCTCCATCTTCTCATCAAAGATAACCGAATCACACTATGCTGACACTATCCAAGTGTAATTTGTATAATTGACCTGATTGGCTCAGATGATAGTTGTATAATCGATCAGATTGGCTCGGATGATAGAATACACTGTCAAATACACCTAGCCATACGCCCAATAGGACATCATTAACCATTTACATGTAGGTCCTGAATAATCTGATGGCAGAGAACCTCAATCGGCACATTACTAGTCATCATTTACCCCAAAATTATTTATACATTTTTTTTAAATCCCCCAATAGGTAACTTTTGGTTAAAGAGGACCTTTTACCAAGTTGAACTGGACATTCAGTGTCATAGTGGCAGCAGAGCGGAAGAAAAGGTTTTTGTTGATTTGTATTTTTTTAGTTCGCCTTCCTGTTGCAGAAATATTGACAATCAAATAAACAGTTAATTTTTCAAGTCCGGGTGGGTGTTATCAGAGAGATTTCACTGGGGGCGTGTACTTCTTCCTCTTTCTGATGCTGACCAATCATAATAAGGCAACAACACCCTGGGGAAAGAAAAACACACCCTATAATAGCACAGAACAGGCTCCATGTGAGACATGTACTGACAAACAGTCAGCTCTTCTCACTCCTGTTCAACATGAAAAAGTTCCTTTTTAAAGGGGTGATGTCACTGTTAATCTTTAATAGTGCACTGCTGCTCTGCCTCCCAGCTTCTTGCTTTCCTGAGGGCAGTACACTTCTGATGATTGACAGTTCGGTGGAGCAAGCACCTTGTAATTGTACAACCCCATTAATATAAATGGGACTACAAAAGGCATTAGAAGGGGAGAATGGGTACAAAGAGTGTTTTCTCCTCCGGAGAACCCAGGATGAAGAGCAGGGCCAGATGGGTCATCTAGCAAGCCTGGTAAATCTCAGGTGGGCTGGTTGGGCGGTTGGCTGGTTGGGCGGTGGGCTGCATAGCCCGCAACATTGTTACCAGTATGTGGATATTGGTAATAACTGTAATGCAGCAAGTAGCCCCCGTCTCCATACTCAGCCACTTACATAGCATTGCTGCAGGCTGCAAGAGGCCGGCGCTACACAGGGGACGTCAGGCGGCACAATAACATTGCTCCATCACTCAGTGTGGGAGACGCCTGAGATGAGTGTTAGTTTATTTTTATTATTTGACAGAACCTAGGATAAAAACAAAATGGGCAAATACCCTGCGGTAAGTAACTAAATAGTAATAATACATGGAAATAACAGAGGGGCTTAGTTAATGGGAATCTGTCCCCCCCACCCACTCCCGGGACATATCTGACCTATTAATATGGGCATACAGGTGATGGAAATGTTACACTCGTCCTACCTGTAGGCATCATATTAATAGTCTTGTTGCTGAGAAATGTTATACTCTGTATTTCTACTTGATTTCTTCCATGCTCCGGGGCGTGCGGTGTGTGAAGGAAATCCCTGCCTCGTCCTCATAACAATACTACCCCCTCCCATGCACATTAGTTATGAATCCTGCGCCTGCGCCCTGCACTCCCCCAGAAATACATACCTCCTCCTTTCTGTGGGCACCGCACTCTAGGATCTGCTGCACAGCCGCCGGCGAGTCACTGACCTCCAGTGTGCGCCCCGATAGTATGCCTTCCCCACTATAAGGAGGCACAATGGGGGCATCATTATAAGGAGGCACAATGGGGGCATTAATATAAGAAGTCACAGTGGGGGCATTATTATAAGGCATAGGAGGACATTGTTAGGCGGTATGGGGACACTAGGAAAAGGAAACACAGGTCACCTTATATTATAAGGAGGATCAAGATCATTATTATAAAAAGGCATGCAATATTGTTATAATTAAGCCACCAGGTGCCTTCTTATAACGAGTCACAGAAAAACACATTAGTAGGCCGGCGTCACACTCAGCGTAGGGAAATACGGTCCATTTATTACAGGCGTAATACTCAGAAATGAACCCAAAACAGTGATCCGTATGTCATCCGTAGGCAGGGTGTGGCAGCGTATTTCACGCATGTAAACCTCCGTATGTAATCCGTATGGCATCCGTACGGCGTTTTTCCTCGCAGCCTTGAAAAATGGACATAGAATGGATCTATGGGCTCAAATATTCCTGAAAACATATATACAGGCTATATATATATCAGTGAGATATATCATACAGCGCTAGATAGCAGAAAAGCCGGTAATTCAATTGCCGGCTTTTCCTATCTCTTTATCAAACCCGACAGGATATGGGACATGGTTTACATACAGTAAACCATTTCATATCCTTTTTTTTGTGCATATTCCTCACTAATAATGTTAGTAGAGTGTGTGTGCAAAATGTGGGGGCTCTAGCTGTTAAAATAAAGGGTTAAATCACGGAAAAAAATGGCGTGGGCTCCCGTACAATTTTCTCTTCCAGAGTGGGAAAGCCAGTGACTGAGGGCAGATATTAATAGCCTGGAGAGGGTCCACGGTTATTGGCCCCCCCCTGGCTAAAAACATCTGCCCCCAGTCACCCCAGAAAAGGCACATCTGGAAGATGCGCCTATTCTGGCACTTGGCCACTCTCTTCCCACTCCCGAGTAGCAGTGGGATATGGGGTAATAAGGGGTTTATGTCACCTTGCTATTGTAAGGTGACATTAAGCCTGGTTAATAATGGAGAGGTGTCAATAAGACACCTATCCATTATTAATCCAATAATATTAAAGGGTTAATAATACACACACACATTAAGAATAAAGTATTTTATTGAAATAAATAAATGGGGTTGTAAAATCTTTATTATACACTTAATTCACCTGAAGACCCTCATTCTGTAAAAGAAAAAAGCAACAATATCCCATACCTTTCCGGCGCTCAGTCACGTCCTACGTTGTAAATCCATCTGAAGGGGTTAAATAATTTTACAACCAGGAGCCTGCTAATGCAGCTGTGCCTGTAAAATCTAGGGAATGAATGGAATGCAGGGGAACGTAGCTACGTAGACTTGCGGTGCTGTGCCCCCTTAAAGGTCTCAAAGAAGAAAAAATAATGACATGGCCCCCTTGTTCACCTGATCTGAACCCCATAGGGAACCTGTGGTCCCTCATAAAATGTGAGATCTACAGGGGGGAAATACAGTCCACCTCTCGGAACAGTGTCTGGAGGCTGTGGTGGCTGCTGCACGCAATGTTGGTCGTAAACAGATCAAGCAACTGACAGAATGTATGGATGAAGGCTGCTGAGTGTCATCATAAAGAAAGGTGGCTATATTGGGCACTAATTTTGGGGGGTTTTGTTTTTGCATGTCAGAAATGTTTATTTCTACATTTTGTGCAGTGATATTGGTTTACTTGGTGAAAATAAACAAGTGAGATGGGAATATATTTGGTTTTTATTAAGTTGCCTAATAATTCTGCACAGTAATAGTTACCTGCACAAACAGATATCCTCCTAAGATAGCCAAATCTAAAAAAAAAACACTCCACTCTTTTGGGTTGATTGAGAACATACAGTAGTTGTTGATCAATCTATATATATAATTGCCTAAGGGGTACTTCCGTCCATCTGTCTGTCTGCAACTTCCGTAACGGAAATCCCATGTCGCTGATTGGTCTCGCCAGCTGCCTGTCATGGCTGCCGCGACCAATCAGCGACGGGCACAGTCCGATTAGTCCCTCCCTACTCCCCTGCAGTCAGTGCCCGCCACCAGCATACTCCCCTCCACTCACGGCTCACACAGGGTTAATGCCAGCGGTAACAGGCCGCGGGTACCGCACTCTGTTACCGCTGCTGTTAACCCTGTGTGTCCCCAACTTTTTACTATTGATGCTGCCTATGCGGCCTCAATAGTAAAAAAATGTAATGTTAAAAATAATAAAAAAACAAAAAACCTGTTATGCTCACCTTCCGCTTCTGCTATGCTCAGCTGCCACCAGCTTTCGTTCCAAGAGATGCATTGCGAAATTACCCAGAAGACTTAGAGGTTTCGCAAGACCGCTAAGTCATCTGGGTAATTTCGCAATGCATCCTAGGAACGGAAGATGGTGGCAGCCGCGCTCGCATCGCCAGAGCTTCGCTGGATCCCGGCGGGTGAGTATATAACTATTTTTTATTTTAATTATCTTTTTTTAACACTGATATGTTCCCACACTGCTATATACTACGTGGGCAGTGTTATATACCGCGTGGGCTGCGTTATATACCATGTGGGCTGTGTTATATACCGCGTGGCTGCTATATACTGTGTGGCCAGTGTTATATACCGCGTGGGCTGCGTTATATACCGCGTGGGCTGCGTTATATACCACGTGGGCTGCGTTATATACCGCGTGGCTGCTATATACTGTGTGGCCAGTGTTATATACTACGTGGGCTGCGTTATATACTGCGTGGGCTGCGTTATATACCGCGTGGGCTGCGTTATATACCGCGTGGCTGCTATATACCGCATGGGCAGTGTTATATACTGCATGGGCAGTGTTATATACCGCGTGGCTGCTATATACTACATGGCCAGTGTTAGATACTATGTGGGCAGTGTTATATACCGCGTGGGCTGCGTTATATACCACGTGGCTGCTATATACTACGTGGCCAGTGTTAGATACTATGTGGGCTGTGTTATGTACTGCATGGCCTGTGCTATATATTACATCGCCTGTGTTATATACTGCGTGGCTGCTGTGTACTGCATGGGCTGTGTTATATACTACGTAGCCTGTGTTATATATTGCGTGGCTGCTGTATACTGCATGGGCTGTGTTATATACTATTTGGGCTGTGTTATATACTGCATGCCCACTGTTATAAATTGCTTGGCCTGTATTAAAGCATCGGGTATTCTACAATATGTATGTATATAGCAGCCACGTAGTATATAGCACAGGCCACGTAGTATTTGTCTACTATATACTACATGGCTCCTATATACTACGTGGCCTGTGCTATATACTATGTGGCTGCTGTATTCATACATGCATGCATGCATATACAGTATGCATGCATACATACATACATACATACATATTCTAGAATACCAGATGCATTAGAATCGGGCCACCATCTAGTAATAAAAATAAGCCTCTAAAATATAACTTGCCTAATAATTCTGCACACAGTGTATTAGTGAGGAGTATGCAAAAAAAAAAGGGATATGAAATGGTTTACTGTATGTTACCATGTCTCATATCCTGTCGGGTTTGATAAGGAGACAGCAAAAGCCGACAATTGAATTACCGGCTTTTCTGCTATCTATGCTATCTAGCTCTGTATTAAATATATATATATATATATATATATATATATATATATATATATATATATATATATATTCTCAATGACATATCTACCTATACTATGTGTAGACCTTTATTCTATCTATTCTAACCTGTCAGTGTGATTTTACTGTACACCGCACTGAATTGCCGGCTTTTCTATAGAACACCGCTGCGCATTTCTCGCAAGTCACACTGATGGTCCGTGTGTAATCCGTATATTTCTCGCCCCATAAACTTGCATTGGTGGATTTTTTGCGCAATACGCTGACAAACGCAGCATGCTGCGATTTTCTACGCCCGTAAAATACAGCAGCGAAATATACGGCAGATAGGAGCTGCCCCATAGAAAATCATTGGTCCGTGTGCAATGCGTAGTTTTTGCGCCTCATACGTCCATAAAACTCTCTAGTGTGACACCGGCCTTGCCGTGTATAATTATAAACAGGCAGAGTGGGGCATTTTTTTATTTTGTTTATTTCATCCATATTTACAATTGTTTATTGACTCTTTTTTAACTCAACCTTACTAAATCCACTAAATTGCTGTTCCGATACCCTGCGATTGAAGAGTATTAGACCTGTCAGTTTGCACTGGCAACTCCTATGCCCTGACAATCACTAGTACGTACCGATATTTGCATTGTGGGAACTCCCTGTAAAATAGGAAGGGATGGGTTTAATGTATTCAAACCTGTCATCAGGAAATGTGGTAAAGGGGGTGGTGCAGGCGGTGATCCAGGAGATGGTGCACCACTGTGGAAACCCCTTTAACATCTCCTGTACCATCTCCTGCACCACCCTCTGAACCATCTCCTGCACCGCCCCCTGGACCATTTCCTGCACCACCCCCTGGACCATCTCCTGCACCACCTCCTGGACCATCTCCTGCACCACCTCCTGGACCATCTCCTGCACCACCTCCTGGACCATCTCCTGCACCACTCCCTTGACCATCTCCTGCACCACCCCCTGGTCCATCTCCTGCACCACTCCCTGGACCATCTCCTGCACCACCCCTGGACCATTTGCACCACCCACTGGACCATCTCCTGCATCACCACCCTGGACCATTTCCTGCACCACCCCCTGGACCATCTCCTGCACCACCCCCTGGACCATCTGCACCACCCACTGGTCCGTCTCCTGCACCATCCCCTGGACCATCTCCTGCACCACCCCTGGGACCATCTGCACCACCTCCTGGACCATCTCCTGCACCACCCCCGGGACCATCTCCTGCACCACCCCCGGGACCATCTCCTGCACCACCCCCGGGACCATCTGCACCACCCCCTGGACCATCTCCTGCACCACCCCCTGGACCATCTGCACCACCCACTGGTCCATCTCCTGCACCACCCCCTGGACCATCTCCTGCACCACCCCCGGGACCATCTGCACCACCTCCTGGACCATCTCCTGCACCACCCCGGGACCATCTGCACCACCCCCTGGACCATCTGCACCACCCCCGGGACCATCTGCACCACCTCCTGGACCATCTCCTGCACCACCCCCTGGACCTACCTCCTGAACCACCCCCTGGACCCACATTCTGCACCACCCTCTGGACCACCTCTTGCACCACATCCTCCTGTAGTACCTCTTGCACCACTGCTGCATCACCTCCTGCACCACCCCCTGGACAACCTCCTGGACTCTTTTCTCTTCATGCCAGTGTCAGTGAGGCTCAATTTTCTTACACAAGGTATCTTCAGTGGTGTCCGTTACTCTTTGTAGCATACAGTGGCTTGCTAAATTATTTACTCCCTTGGCTTTTTACCAATTTTGTTACATTACAACCTGTGTTTAAACATTTTGTAATCCGATTTGTGTGTGATTCATCAGCCCTAAGAAGCCTAAAGGTACCTTCACACTGAGCAACTTTACAACGAGAATGACAGCGATCCGTGACGTTGCAGCGTCCTGGATAGCGATCTCGTTGTGTTTGACACGCAGCAACGATCTGGATCCTGCTGTGACATCGCTGGTCGGAGCTGAAAGTCCAGAACTTTATTTGGTCGTCAGGTCGGCGTGATTCATCATGTTTGACAGCAAAAGCAACGATGCCAGCAATGTTTTTTCACAGAGCTAACAACCAGCGAGAACGATAAGTACGTTACTGGATCGCTCCTGCATCCTTCTGGAGTTGCTGTGTTTGACATCTCTACGGCGACCTAAACAGCGACGCTGCAGCGATCTAGTTTAGGTCGGATCGAAGTTAGTGAAGTGAGAAAAATATTGGCATAAATTAAATTTATGGGATCAAATAACTAAAAATTGTCATGTGCATATGTATTCACTCCTCTTGCTCTGAAGCCCCTAAAAATTTCTGGTGCAAGCAATTCCCTTCATAAGTCACATGCTTAGTGACAGGACGTCCCCCTGTGTGCAATCTCAGTATCACATGTCTGTCTGTATCTACACACCTTTTATGAAAGGCCACAGAGGATGCAACACCATTAACCCCTTCATGACCCAGCCTATTTTGACCTTAACCCCTTCATGACCAGGGGATTTTTCGTTTTTCCGTGTTCGTTTTTCGCTCCCCTCCTTCCCAGAGCCATAACTTTTTTATTTTTCCGTCAATTTGGCCATGTGAGGGCTTATTTTTTGCGGGACGAGTTGTACTTTTGAACGACATCATTGGTTTTAGCATGTCGTGTACTAGAAAACGAGAAAAAAATTCCAAGTGCGGTGAAATTGCAAAAAAAGTGCAATCCCACATTGGTTTTTTGTTTGGCTTTTTTGCTAGGTTCACTAAATGCTAAAAATGACCTGCCATTATGATTCTCCAGGTCATTACGAGTTCATAGACACCAAACATGACTAGGTTATTTTTTTATCTAAGTGGTGAAAAAAAATTCCAAACTTTGCTAAAAAAATTGCGCCATTTTCCAATACTCGTAGCGTCTCCATTTTTCGTGATCTGGGGTCGGTTGAGGGCTTATTTTTTGCGTGCCGAGATGACGTTTTTAATGATAGCATTTCGGTGCAGATACGTTCTTTTGATCGCCCGTTATTGCATTTTAATGCAATGTCGCGGCGACCAAAATAACGTAATTCTGGCGTTTCGAGTTTTTTTCCCGCTACGCTGTTTAGCGATCAGGTTAATACTTTTTTTTATTTGATAGATCGGGCAATTCTGAGCGCGGCGATACCAAATATGCGTAGATTTGATTTTTTTTTTATTGATTTATTTTGATTGGGGCGAAAGGGGGGTGATTTAAACTTTTATGTTTTTTTTATTTTTTTCACATTTTTTTAAACTTTTTTTTTTTAACTTTTGCTATGCTTCAATAGCCTCCATGGGAGGCTAGAAGCAGGCACAGCACGATCGGCTCTGCTACATAGCAGCGATCTGCTGATCGCTGCTATGTAGCAGAATTGCACGTGTGCTGTGAGCGCCGACCACAGGGTGGCGCTCACAGCGACGGGCAATCAGTAACCATAGAGGTCTCAAGGACCTCTATGGCTACAATGGAGACGCATCGCCGACCCCCGGACATGTGACGGGGGTCGGCGATGACGTCATTTCCGGCCGCCCGGCCGGAAGCGGTAGTTAAATGCCGCTGTCTGCGTTTGACAGCGGCATTTAACTAGTTAATAGGTGCGGGCAGATCGCGATTCTGCCCGCGCCTATTACGGGCACATGTCAGCTGTTCAAAACAGCTGACATGTCCCGGCTTTGGTGCGGGCTCACCGCGGAGCCCTGCATCAAAGCAGGGGAGCCGGTATAGTACGTCCGATGCCGGTAAGGGGTTAAAGACCTTGCCGTTTTTTGCAATTCTGACCAGTGTCCCTTTATGAGGTAATAACTCAGGAACGCTTCAATGGATCCTAGCGGTTCTGAGATTGTTTTTTCGTGACATATTGGGCTTCATGTTAGTGGTAAATTTAGGTCAATAAATTCTGTGTTTATTTGTGATAAAAACGGAAATTTGGCGAAAATTTTGAAAATTTCGCAATTTTCACATTTTGAATTTTTATTCTGTTAAACCAGAGAGGTATGTGACACAAAATAGTTAATAAATAACATTTCCCACACGTCTACTTTACATCAGCACAATTTTGGAAACAAAATTTTTTTTTGCTAGGAAGTTATAAGGGTTAAAATTTGACCAGCGATTTCTCATTTTTACAACGAAATTTACAAAACCATTTTTTTTAGGGACCACCTCACATTTGAAGTCAGTTTGAGGGGTCTATATGGCTGAAAATACCCAAAAGTGACACCATTCTAAAAACTGCACCCCTCAAGGTGCACAAAACCACATTCCAGAAGTTTATTAACCCTTCAGGTGCTTCACAGCAGCAGAAGCAACATGGAAGGAAAAAATGAACATTTAACTTTTTAGTCACAAAAATGATTTTTCAGCAACAATTTTTGTATTTTCCCAATGGTAAAAGGAGAAACTGAACCACGAAAGTTGTTGTCCAATTTGTCCTGAGTACGCTGATACCTCATATGTGGGGGTAAACCACTGTTTGGGCGCACGGCAGGGCTTGGAAGGGAAGGAGCGCCATTTGACTTTTTGAATTAAAAATTGGCTGCACTCTTTAGCGGACACCATGTCACGTTTGGAGAGCCCCGTGTGCCTAAAAATTGGAGCTCCCCCACAAGTGACCCCATTTTGGAAACTAGACGCCCCAAGGAACTTATCTAGATGCATAGTGAGCCCTTTAAACCCCCAGCTGCTTCACAAATTGATCCGTAAAAATGAAAAAGTACTATTTTTTCACAAAAAAAATTCTTTTAGCCTCAATTTTTTCATTTTCACATGGACAACAGGATAAAATGGATCCTAAAATTTGTTTGGCAATTTCTCCTGAGCACACCGATACCTCACATGTGGGGGTAAACCACTGTTTGGGCACATGGTAAGGCTCGGAAGGGAAGGAGCGCCATTTGACTTTTTGAATGAAAAATTATCTCCATCGTTAGCGGACACCATGTCGCGTTTGGAGAGACCCTGTGTGCTTAAACATTGGAGCTCCCCCACAAGTGACCCCATTTTGGAAACTGGACCCCCCAAGGAAATTATCTAGATGCCTAGTGAGCACTTTAAACCCTCAGGTGCTTCACAAATTGATCCGTAAAAATGAAAAAGTACTTTTTTTTCACAAAAAATTTCTTTTCGCCTCAATTTTTTCATTTTCACATGGGCAATAGGATAAAATGGATCCTAAAATTTGTTGAGCAATTTCTCCCGAGTACGCCGATACCTCATATGTGGGGGTAAACCACTGTTTGGGCACACAGCAGGGCTCAGAAGGGAAGGCGCGCCTTTTGACTTTTTGAATGGAAAATTAGCTCCATTTGTTAGCGGACACCATGTCGCATTTGGAGAGCCCCTGTGTGCCTATGCAATGGAGCTCCCCCACAAGTGACCCCATTTTGGAAACTAGACCCCCCAAGGAACTTATCTAGATGCATACTGAGCACTTTAAACCCCCAGGTGCTTCACAGAAGTTTATAATGCAGGGCCTTGAAAATAAAAAATAATTTTTCTTTTCTCAAAAATGATTTTTTAGCCTGGAATTTCCTATTTTGCCAATGGTAATAGGAGAAATTGGACCACAAATGTTGTTGTCCAGTTTGTCCTGAGTACGCAGATACCCCATATGTGGGGGTAAACCACTGTTTGGGCGCACGGCAGGGCTCAGAAGGGAAGGCACGCCATTTGGCTTTTTAAATGGAAAATTAGCTCCAATCATTAGCGGACACCATGTCGCGTTTGGAGAGCCCCTGTGTGCCTAAACATTAGAGATCCCCCACAAATGACCCCATTTTGGAAACTAGACCCCCAAAGGAACTTATCTAGATATGTGGTGAGCACTTTGAACCCTCAAGTGCTTCACAGAAGTTTATAACGCAGAGCCATGAAAATAAAAATAAAAAATTCTTTTCTCAAAAATAATTTTTTAGCCCAGAATTTTTTATTTTACCAAGGGTTACAGGAGAAATTGGACCCCAAAAGTTGTTGTCCAGTTTCTCCTGAGTACGCTGATACCCCATGTGTGGGGGTAAACCACTGTTTGGGCACACGTCGGGGCTCAGAAGGGAAGTAGTGACTTTTGAAATGCAGACTTTGATGGAATGGTCTGCGGGCGTCACATTGCGTTTGCAGAGCCCCTGGTGTGCCTAAACAGTAGAAACCCCCCACAAGTGACCCCATTTTGGAAACTAGACCCCCCAAGGAACTTATCTAGATATGTGGTGAGCACTTTGAACCCCCAAGTGCTTCACAGACGTTTACAACGCAGAGCCGTGAAAATAAAAAATCATTTTTCTTTCCTCAAAAATGATGTTTTAGCAAGCAATTTTTTATTTTCTCAAGGGTAACAGGATAAATTGGACCCCAGTAATTGTTGCGCAGTTTGTCCTGAGTATGCTGGTACCCCATATGTGGGGTTAAACCACTGTTTGGGCACACGTCGGGGCTCGGAAGTGAGGGAGCACCATTTGACTTTTTGAATACAAGATTGGCTGGAATCAATGGTGGCGCCATGTTGCGTTTGGAGACCCCCTGATGTGCCTAAACAGAAACCCCTCAATTCTAACTCCAACACTAACCCCAACACACCCCTAACTCTAATCCCAACTGTAGCCATAACCCTAATCACAACCCTAACCCCAACACACCCGTAACCCCAACACACCCCTAACCCTAACCACAACCCTAATTCCAACCCAACCCTAAGGCTATGTGCCCACGTTGCGGATTCGTATGAGATTTTTCAGCACCATTTTTGAAAAATCCACGGATAAAAGGCACTGCGTTTTACCTGCGGATTTACCGCGGATTTCCAGTGTTTTTTGTCCGGATTTCACCTGCGGATTCCTATTGAGGAACAGGTGTAAAACGCTGCGGAATCCGCACAAAGAATTGACATGCTGCGGAAAATACAACACAGCGTTCCCGCGCGGTATTTTCCGCACCACGGGCACAGCGGATTTGGCTTTCCATATGTTTACATGGTACTGTAAACCTGATGGAACTCTGCTGCGGATCCGCAGCGGCCAATCCGCACTGTGTGCACATAGCCTAATTCTAAAGGTATGTGCACACGCTGCGGAAAACGCTGCGGATCCGCAGCAGTTTCCCATGAGTTTACAGTTCAATGCAAACCTATGGGAAACAAAAATCGCTGTACACATGCTGCGGAAAAACTGCACGGAAACGCAGCGGTTTACATTCCGCAGCATGTCACTTCTTTCTGCGGATTCCGCAGCGGTTTTACAACTGCTCAAATAGAAAATCGCTGTTGTAAAACCGCATTGAAATGCGCAGAAAAAACGCGGTAAATCCGCCATAATTCCGCAGCGGTTTAGCACTGCGGATTTATCAAATCCGCAGCGGAAAAATCCGCAGAGGACCAGAATACGTGTGCACATACCGAAACCCTAACCCTACCCCTAACCCTAACCCTACCCCTAACCCTAGTTCTTACCCCAACCTTAGTGGAAAAAAAAAAATTTTTTTTTTTATTGTCCCTACCTATGGGGGTGACAAAGGGGGGGGGGGGGTCATTTACTTTTTTTTTTATTTTGATCACTGAGATAGGTTATATCTCAGTGATCAAAATTCACTCTGGAACGAATCTGCCTACCGGCAGATTCGGCGGGCGCACTGCACATGCGCCCGCCATTTTGGAAGATGGCGGCGCCCAGGAAAGAAGACGGACGGTCCCCGGGAGGCCAGGTAAGTATAAGGGGGGGGAGATCAGGGCACGGGGGGTGGATCGGAACACGGGGGGGTGGATTGGAGCACGGAGTGGGGGATCGCTGTGCGGGCGGGTGGATCGGAGCACGGGGGGGGGATCGCTGTGTGGGGGGGGATCGCTGTGCGGGGGGTGGGATCGGAGTGTGGGGGGGTTTGTTTGGAGCACGGGGGGTGTGATTGGAGCACGGGGGGAGCGGGCAGGAGGACGGGGGAGCGGAGCACAGGACCGAGGGGAGCGGACCACAGATTGGGGGGGCGATCGGAGGGGTGGGGTGGGTGCACATTAGTGTGTCCAGCCATGGCCGATGATATTGCAGCATCGGCCATGGCTGGATTGTAATATTTCACCATTTTTTTAGGTGAAATATTACAAATCGCTCTGATTGGCAGTTTCACTTTCAACAGCCAATCAGAGCGATCGTAGCCACGAGGGGGTGAAGCCACCCCCCCGGGCTAAAGTACAACTCCTCCTGTCCCTGCAGATCGGGTGAAATGGGAGTTAACCCTTTCACCCGATCTGCAGGGACGCGATCTTTCCATGACGCATATGCTGCGTCATGGGTTGGAATGGCACCGACTTTCATGACGCAGCGTATGCGTCAAAGGTCGGGAAGGGGTTAAAGGGAACCCGTCATCACTTTTCTGTCCTACCAGCTAAAAATATAATTTTATTCAGTGTCAGCTATGCATTCCCTAAATACTTATGTAACCCCCTGACTCCCCATGTATCACCCATAAAATCCTTTTATATTTCTCCTGCAATATATGCTAATAGGGTTCATCCGGTTCGATGGGTTTGGCTTCAGTTCACTCACTCCATCCCTCTACTCGGCTGCTGCACACAGTCCTTGACGTGGATGACGCAGATCGCTGTGGGATATCGCGCCTGCGCAGTCAAATGGTTTCTCGTTCGTGCGAACTTCTGCTTTTCAGTTTTGCCCGAAGTTGGGCAAAGCATACTGCGCACGCGCGAGAAACCATTTGACTTCCCAGGTGGGAAATGTGTAAATGTTTTAGAGTGGCCTATTCAAAGCCCAGACCTTAATCCAATTGAGAATCTGTGGTCAGACTTTAAAGGGGAACCTGTCACCTGAATTTGGTGGGACAGGTTTTGTGGTCATATGGGCGGGGTTTTTAGGTGTTTGATTCACCCTTTCCTTACCCGCTGGCTGCATGCTGGCCTTTAGCAGGCGTGTACTACGGAGGACACAGCATGAACTTCAACCCAATATTGCGGCCAGCATGCAGCCAGCGGGTAAGGAAAGGGTGAATCAAACACCCGAAAAACCCACCCATATGACTACAAACCTATCCCGCCAAATTCAGGTGACAGGTTCCCTTTAAGATTTCTGTTCACCAGAGGAAACCATCTAACCTGAAGGAGCTGGAGCAGTTTTGCCTTGAGGAATGGGCAAAAATCCCAGTGACCAGATGTGTAAAGCTCATAAAGTCTTATCCAAAGTGATTTGCAGCTGTTATTGCTGGAGGAGGCTCTACAAAGTACTGACTTTAGGAGCGTGAATAGTTGTGTACACTGAAGTTTTCAGTAATTTTGTCCTATTTGATGTTTGCTTCACAAGAAAAAGAAAGCCACATTTTCACTGTTAGGCCGGCGTCACACTGGCATATTGCATCCGATGCGAGATCATCAGATGCGATATGCTAATGACACTCGGTTCCAGCTCGCAGCAGAGCAGGAGCCGAGTGTCATGTGTCTGTGCTTCGATTCTCTCGCACAGGGAGGATCGGAGCACAGCTGCGGAAGACGCGGAGAAATGAATTTCTCCATCTCCTCCATTGCTGGGGTCCGCTTATAACGCACATCACTCGGAATATATCCGAGTGGTGTGCCCTGTCTCACTTGCACCCATAGGCTTATATGGGTGCGAGTGCCCTGATAGTTTTCCTCGGACCGAGGAAAACGGCCAACAAAAAGTCGGCTGGTGGGAGCTGCCCCAAAGCTTAACATTGGTCCGAGTGCAATGCGATTTTTTTTTTTTTTATCGCATTGCACTCGGCCGTTTAAAACGCCAGTGTGACGCCGGCCTTATAGGCATGTTCTTTACGTGAACTGATACAATCCCCCCAAAAAAACAGTAAAATTCCAGGTTGGTCTTCCAAGTTAGGCCCGAGAGGCGGCCCCTCACCTCACTGGGTCTTTGTATAGCGACTGAAGCCTGACTTCATTGTCTCCTCTCTGTAAATTCTTATACCACTGGCTATTCGTTGACTATGTGTATGTGTTGCTCCATGCACAAGGTGCAGCTCTGTGACTAATGGCTCACTCCTCAGAACTAGGGGACCCCTGCCTGCTTCCCATACTTACTTGTTCACATTCCAGCCGTTTCCTTGTCCTTCTGTTCTACCACGAGGAGTAATTTATTTCTCCAGAAGCCTTCAGCAGACTTGGTAAAGTCCGCTATTCCTGCCTCTATGGTACACGCGGTTCTCCAGACTGGGCGCGGACTCTGATTTGTTTGTCACGTGAAGTCCTGATCTGCTCCATGCAATGTATGTTTGGGCACATAACAGGATTCCCTAGAAAGGGAAGAGCACAAATTTGGCTAGAATAAATTTTGGATGTCAGGTCGCATTTGCCAAAGTGACAAAAAATAGTACTTCACCACAAGTGAACCCATTTTGTAAATTAAAACCTTCATGGAATTCTTCTACAGGTGCAGTGAGAATTTTGAAATTAAAACAAAAATCACAAAAGTAAGTTGTCACCAAAATAAAAAAAACTGGGATTTTTTCCTCTATAATATAAAATATTGCTTTAGACCCAATTTTTTTTATTTTAACAAACAGTGATAGGAGAAAATGGACCACTCCACTTCATATGTGATTGTTAACAAGCATGGCAACGTACCATATTTGGTTATACGCTACTGTTGAAGCACAAGTTGGGTATACGAAGGTAAGGAATGATATTGTTTGGCAGACTTGTACTCTACCTTTAAGGGTGTGACAAAGTCACTGGTAAAGTGCAGGAGGGGAGATATGCTTTGCTACGCCTAATGGCGTCAGCAATATAAAACCCAGAGTTTTTCCTCCAGCACATTAAAGGTGCCGTCACATTTAGCGACGCTGCAGCGATCTAGACAACGATGCCGATCGCTGCAGCGTCGCTGTTTGGTCGCTGGAGAGCTGTCACACAGACAGCTCTCCGGCGACCAACGATCCCGAAGTCCCCGGGTAACCAGGGTAAACATCGGGTTACTAAGCGCAGGGCCGCGCTTAGTAACCCGATGTTTACCCTGGCTACCGTTGTAAATGTAAAAAAAAACACTACATACTTACCTTCCTGTCAAGTCCCCCGGCCTCAGCTTCCCTGCACTGTGTAAGCGCGCTGGCCGGAAAGCAGAGCTTTTACAATGGTAACCAGGGTAAACATCGGGTTACTAAGCGCGGCCCTGCATGATGTCACAGTTATGTGATCAGTCACATGGGGGGAGGAGTCGCAAGGTCTGGGGCTTAAGTAGTTGGCCTCCAAAGGCAGCAGGGTTGCAGAGTCTGGCGAGGAACCGCTGCAGGAAAGTCTTTGTGCCCATGTTAAAGGACATGAACCGTGGACATTGCTAACCTTGAGTTGGCTGATCCTAGCTAGCAGAAGGACTGTGTTCTGTTTTGTTTCGCCCAGAGGGCCATGTTTATTTTTCCTAGATTGGTTCATGCTGCCTTTAATAAACCAAGCACGTTCTTAAAGATACAGTGTTCTGTTTCTATCTCTGTGTGAAGCCCAGTGAGCCGATCTACCACAGGTGGTGTTAGAAGTGCGGGCAGCGATCCCAGCAAACATGTGTGACGACCACAAGCCAGTGTACGACGTCTGACAAGATGGAGGTCCTGCTCAAACATCTACTACAAGTACAGCAGCAGCAATTACAGCAGCAACAGATGGCGCAACAAGAGACCAGTAAGCTGATTATACAGCAGATGCAGCAGAAGCAGATTGACTTACTTGCAGAGGCGGTTCGTGGAAGGCTGGCAGCCTTTCCCCCAACTCCAGGTGACCAGGGCCGGCCCGAGAGATTACGGCGCTCTAGGCGGAACTATTTCGTTGCGCCCCTACTATTCTTGGCAGTAGATGAAAGCTAGAGCCAGGAGACTATCTAGAGGGAGGGGCTTTCCTGAAAATCTGGTGAGAAGGGAGAAATGAAAATAGAAGAGCTGTGCCTGTCAGATCCATTGTTCCTGACGGAGGGTTAAGTATACGTATTTTTTTCTCTCGGGCGCCCCCTTAGTGTAGTGTGTGCTAAGTGTGCATTTTTGGTTGTTTGCTTTGCTTTGCCAACATTTGAAAACTTAGGAGCAAAATAAACGCGCGGGATCAAACACCTGTCAGCAGACGATGCAAACGACTCACGTCCGTAGTTTAGCGCCTCCTTTCTGTGCGTAAATTGAAGCTCAATGGTTTTTCTTTTAAATTTATGGTAAAAAAATGTATGTACACTTTTCTTTCCATCCCTAAAACTTTTTGCCTTTTGAAAAGATTTTTTTTATAATTTTTTCTCTGGCGCCCCCTTTGGGTCGGCGCCCTAGGTGGCCGCCTAGTTCGCCTATACCTTCGGGCCGGCCCTGCAGGTGACAACACCTACGTCTGGAAGGTGGTAAGACGAGCCATGTAAAAATGGCCCCGTGTGATGATGTGGAGGCATTTTGACTGTGTTTGAGCGGGTGGTGGAGCTTGAGAAGCTACCGCCAGAGCAGTGGGCAGAGGTGCTGGCCCCCTATCTGACTGGTGAGCCCCAGAAGGCCTATTATGATTTGGCATTACAGGATGTGCAGGAGTATGCCAAATTAAAAACTGAAATTTTAGCATGTGCAAGAGTGACTGTCAGTCAGCGCACAAAGGGTTCACTGCTGGGCATGTAATGGGGACAAACCGCCTTGATCCCAAATGTTTGACTTATTGCATCTTGTGTAAAAATGGTTGCAGCCAAAATCTTCCACTTCAGCCCAGATGGTCGAGTGCGTTGTCTGTTATGGTCTGGTGATTAAGGAGCGACATGCGACTAGCTCTGAGCAGGTGGTAACTATACTGACCGCAGTCCCAAAGCTCGACACAACACTAGAAGTAGCCGTGGAATGCTCTTAACTCTGCCTAGGCATCTCGTCACAGCCTAAGAGCTAACTACCCCTAAAGATAGAAGCAGGAAAACTATCTTGCCTCAGAGAAAATCCCCAAAGGATAGATTAGCCCCCCCACAAGTAATGACGGTGAGAGGAGAAGGAAATGACATACGTAATATGAAACAAGATTAAGCACAGGAGGCCACTTCTAGCTAGATAGAAATAGTACAGGACAGAACGCTGTGCGGTCAGTAATAAAAACTAGAAAAAGTCCACCGCAGAGGAATGCAAAAATCTCCACACCTGACTAAAGGTGTGGAGGGCAAACTCTGCTTCCCAGAGCTTCCAGCCTAGCTGAATAAATCCATACTGATAAGCTGGACAAATGAACAAAACATAGAAAGTGCTGAACAACAAAGTCCACAACAAGTGAACTGCAAAAGGACAAGCAAGCACTTAGCTTTTGCTTAACTGGTCAGAGTGTCAGGAAAATCCTAAGAGCAATGACTCCAGGCAGGAACAATTGACAACTGGAATTGAATGAGGGATAAGGCAAGACTAATATAGCCGAGCCAGAAAGACGATCAGTGAAAACAGCTGCTGAAGCGAAATCCAAGAAGCAGCCATACCACTCAAAACCACAGGAGGGAGCCCAAGAGCAGAACTCACAAAAATGCTACTTACAACCACCGGAGGGAGCCCAAGAGCGGAATTCACAACAGTTGTCATGGACAGATTCGTGCTCTCCCTTCCTAGGCTGGTGCAGACCTGGGTTGCCCAGGGAAATCCCCGAAATGCGGATGAACTGGTGGGCCTAGTGGAACAATACCAGGTGATCAACAGGTCCCTAAGAAAGCCAGGGGGTGGTACATCCCCATAGTGGGATATCCAGAGGTAACCTGAGCCCCAAAAGTGGGGTTGTAGAGACATCACTGGGGGAGTCCTAGTGGTCACTGAGGGGTTGTCAATGGCCACGGGTAGAGACTTGCTTTGCTGTAGATGTAGTGGTCTGAGGCATATAGCTGCTAGTGATGAGCGAATATACTCATTACTCGACATTTCTCGAGCATGCTTGGGGGTCCTCCGAGTATTTTTTAGTTCTCAGAGATTTAGTTTTTCTTGCCGCAGCTGAATGATTTACATCTGTTAACCAGCATAAGTACATGTGGGGATTCCCTAGCAACCAGGCAACCCCCACATGTACTTATGCTGTCTAACAGATGTAAATCATTCAGCTGCGGCAAGAAAAACTAAATCTCCGAGCATTAAAAAATACTCGGAGGACCCCCGAGCATGCTCGAGAAATCTTGAGTAAAGGTACCTTCACACGCAGCAACTTTGCAACGAGAATGACAACGATCCGTGACGTTGCAGCGTCCTGGATAGCGATCTCGTTGTGTTTGACACGCAGCAGCGATCTGGATCCCGCTGTGCCATCGCTAGTCGGAGCTAGAAGTCCAGAACTTTATTTGGTCATCAGGTCGGCGTGTATCGTTGTGTTTGACAGCAAAAGCAACGATGCCAGCAATGTTTTACATGGAGCTAACAACCAGCTACAACGATAAGTGAGTCGCCGTTACGTCACTGGATCGCTCCTGCATCGTTCTGGAGCTGCTGTGTTTGACGTCTCTACAGCGACCTAAACAGCGACGCTGCAGCGATCGGCTCGTTGTCTATATCACTGCAGCGTCGCTGAGTGTGACGGTACCTTAACGAGTATATTCGCTCATCACTAATAGCTGCCCATTGTCCCTCGTCCACTGAAGAGATGGACTGCAGCTTAGGCAGGCATTGCCCCTACTGTGCATATCCCGCCTGCAGTGTGGACTATCAGCCCGGTGAGGGGCCGCAGGAATGTCCTGTGTCAATAAATGGGGAGCTGGTGTCAGGACTCTTAAGGTACCGTCACACTCAGCAACGCTGGAGCGATATAGACAACGAGCCGATCGCTGCAGCGTCGCTGTTTAGGTCGCTGTAGAGACGTCAAACACAGCAGCTCCAGAACGATGCAGGAGCGATCCAGTGACGTAACGGCGACTCACTTTTCGTTGTAGCTGGTTGTTAGCGCCATGTAAAACATTGCTGGCATCGTTGCTTTTGCTGTCAAACACGACGATACACGCCGACCTGACGACCAAATAAAGTTCTGGACTTCTAGCTACGACCAGCGATGTCACAGCGGGATCCAGATCGTTGCTGCGTGTCAAACACAACGAGATCGCTATCCAGGACGCTGCAACGTCACGGATCGTTGTCGTTCTCGTAAAGTTGCTGAGTGTGAAGGTACCTTTAGTTTCAGGGAGTTTGGTGACCCTAATAAGGACCACACTCCCCCACCAGTTGATCCCAGGGAAACACGTGGGCATCCGCTGTATCCACAGGATGCCAAATACTATCCTGTTGCCAGAGTGTCGATCAAAATGAGCCAGGATACTGAGTCTCATGAGGTTGGGGTAGTCTAAGGTTTGCTACACCCTGTGATAATCGGGCGGGACTTCAGCCTTTTCTGGTACTTGTTGGGAAAGACGGGGATACTAAGGGACACAGAAACGAGACAGCTCAATTCTGATGAAACCCCATCGCAGTCGGAGATGGATGAGTTCCCCTTGTGTGTCCTGGCTGGTGACGAGGACAAGATGGTGACCAGTGAGACCGAAATTCCTGAACTGGGGGTTTCTGTCGGGAATTTTTGGACTGTCCAAACGCAGGATTTAATTTTGAAAAATGTACTTGAAAATGTGACTGTGATAAATGGGGTTGCCCAAGAGCCGGGGGCTGACATTACAGTCAATGAGGAGTTACTATCTCCGGTCACTAAACAGTGAGGGGAAGTATTAAGGTGCCTTCACACTGAGCAATATTGCAACGAGAACGACAACGATCTATGACGTTGCAGCGTCCTGGATAACGATATCGTTGTGTTTGACACGCAGCAGCGATCCGGATCCCGCTGTGACATCGCTAGTCGTTGCCGAAAGTTCAGAACTTTATTTGGTCGTTAGATCAGCCTGAATCGTTGTGTTTGACATGAAAAGCAACGACGTCAGCAACGATGAAAGGGGCCGTCGCAGCGTCTTGTTGTGGCCAGGTAGGCGTTATGCATTACAAAAGTAGACGCCTTTAAATTTAGCAATGTCGCTCGTAGATAGATACGCAATTATTTCGAAGATCCCAATATATTACTAATTACAAAAGGAGACGCCATCTGTCATAATGGCCTGGGAGATGGTGTGAACATTATTATAGTAATGTAATTATCACCATACTCCCAAATGCATTCCAAAGACAAAAGGTGATGCCTACATCACATTATTACATTGAAAAAGGCACCCCTTTACATTACATTACAAAAGGTGACGCCAACTGTGACGACAGCCTAGGAGGTAGGTGTGAACTTTACGTAAGGGCGTATTTACAATGCATCACTATTACAAAAGAAGACCCCTTTAAATCACATTATTACATTACAAAAGGTGACGCCATAACGTTATATATTTCAAATGGCTTTGTTGTTACGTCTCACTGAGAACGCTGATAGGTCACATCGGGGTCATGTGTACCTGCGTTCCTAAATATAAACCGCGACTTTACAACTTTTCAATCACTTGTGCGTACTCTGCCATCCACGAGCATCTCGTGTGCGTCTTGGTTCGAAATCCATCGTGTTCCTTCTCCATCAACTCGTGGGCGTCTTGGCTGTAACTTTTGAGCGACCTGTTTGTAGATCTTCAACTCTGCAGCGTTCTCAATTAGTACATCTACGGTGAGTATATCCTTGTGCTGTATTCATTTGCCATGCAGCAATACTAATTTATGTGTATAGAAATAGATGTATACTACATCTCAGCAGTGATTTTTTTAGAGCTTTCATGTTTATAACCAAAGACGCTTTAGCGTCGTAGTATTTCCCTTTTAAGTGGTAATGCAAACGATTTTGTAGTATGGTGTGTTTCACCAACATGAAATTGGCCATTGACAAAATAGCAACCAATAGAATGTACAAATTTTTCAACTCTCAGAATGGATAAAAATAGCCCTCATCCCATCCCCAAATGGTGGCTATGAGGAAACACACAAACGGCCCCCATCCCATCCCCTAAATGGTGGAAATAGTCCCACGGACCATCCCATACAAAAAATGACTGATAACAATAGGAACGGCATACAGCTCATCAAACTTTTATTTTTTGCTGTTTCTTAACTTTTATTTTTTTATTTTTTAAAGATGTCTACAAATGAGCAGGACTTTGTTCGGGCACTCATAGAGATGTACCGCTCCCTGCCCTGTTTGTGGAAGATAAAATCTAAGGATTATAGCAACCGTTACATGAAGAGAGAAGCGTATGAGAAGCTGGTGGCCGTCTACAGGGAGTATCATCCCACAGAGACCGTGGATGAAAACATTGTGAGGAAAAAGATCCAGGCTCTCCGCACAGTTTTCAAAAAAGAGGTCAACAAAGTGGAAAATTCTAAGAAGTCTGGGGCCGGAACTGAGGAAGTCTATGTGCCCAGGCTGTGGTATTACGACCTGATGGCATTCACTAGAGACCAAGAAATCCCTCGCCCGTGCCAGACTGTGACTAGCCTTTGTGAGCCATCGCCCGAAGATATCCTGCCTGAGTCTCCTGACGACCATGTAAGTAGCCCCAAGCTTCCCTTCTTGTAGCATGCCGTGTGTCTTGTATGTTTATGAGACTGCATGGCTTCCAGTAATAGTGAGTCACGTTGTTCATGTTTAATCCCCCTGATGATAACAGCTGCCACTTCCTGTGTCCGTAATTAACATATTGTGTCTTCCGCACATTCGTACAGTATTGCCGGCCAATGTAGTTCAGCACAGCTCTTTAACCCCTTTGTTTTTTAACCCAGGTAACTGTTCCTCATAGGTTCCAATGGGCATAGAGGTGTTTGGGGAGGTGTGGGCTCTCTAGGGATGTGTGGCAGAGTCGTTTGTATGTTATTTATTTTAAATTTTTGTTTTTCATGTAATTGCAGGTGCCTCTGCAACAGCGGGAAACAACGGAAGCGAACAATGTCTTGTGTTTTAGATGCTCCACAAGTAATCCCCTATGCCTTCTCCCCTGCAGGCATCCTCCTGGCACCCGGTCATTAATCCCCTATGCCTCATCAACATTAAAAAAGTATTGAAATAACAAATAATAAAATTTTTAATACAAATAATAAAATTTTTGGTTTCTTAAATTTGTGTATGTACTACGTGTCTCTTTGGCTTGGCAATAAATGACGCCGCTGGTCAATATACTACGTTGCTGGGCAATATGCGACGGGGACATGCAAATGCTAGAATACCCAATACATTACCGTCACACATAACTATATTGTTAACGATATCGTTGCTTTTTGTGACGTAGCAACGATATCGTTAACTAAATTGTTGTGTGACGGTAATGTATGCTGGGAGATCATTGGTCGCTGGGGAAAGTACAGCACTTTTTGTGGTTGCTGAATCTCCCGCTGACATCGCTGAATCGGCGTTAAACACAGCATGTGTAACGCCGATTCAGCGATGTCGTCACAAGAAACAAGGGAAACATTGGGTTAATAAGTGCAGGGCCACTCTTAGTAACGTGATGTTTACCATGGTTACCGTTGTCAATGTTTAAAAAACAAACAGTACATACATTCCCGCTGTATGGTCAAGTCCCTCGCCTTCGGCTTCCCGCACTGACTGGTGAGCGCCGTCCGGTAGTAAAGCACAGCGTTGACATCACCGTTGTACTTTACGCCCGGCGCTGAGTCAGTGCTGGAAGCTGAAGGCGAGGGACATGACTATACAGCGTGAATGTAAGTATGTATTGTAATTTTTTTTTAACATTTACAACGGTAACCAGGGTACACATCGGGTTAATAATCGCGGCCCTGCACTTAGTAACCCGATGTTTACCCTGGTTACCCGTGGACTTCTGGATCGGTTTTCAGGATTCTTTAGTATTGCCCAGGTGAAAATTGCATCACCTGTGCAATACAAAGGAAATCCTGAAAACATGATCTGTTGGTGGGCCTTGAGAACTGGAGTTGGGGAATACTGATCTAGATGACCCCCCAAGACATTAGCATGGGCCAGATCTAGTACCCGACATCTATAGGGTACCTTCACACTGAGCGACGCTGCAGCGATATAGACAACGATACGACCAAAAGGCGATCGCTGGAGCGTCGCTGTTTAGATCGCTGTAGAGACGTCAAACACACCAACGTTCGAACGATGCCGGAGCGATACAGTGACGTAACAGCGACTCACGGATCGTTGTCGCTGGTTGCTTGCTTCACGTCAAACAGCAGTGGTTAACGATCCGATGAATTGGCAGCGTAGTCAGATAGGTGTCACCCAGGTGGGTGACACCCAGATAGGTGTCACCCAGGATGTGACGTCCCGGCGTCTCAGAATATAAACCGCGACTCTACAGCGATTGATTCACATTGTTCGAGAGCTGCGTATGCCTGTTTTTCCCTGCATTTCTAGCGTCCTGTCCGGAACGATCCTTCTCCAGCTACGATCCTCTTCTACCGTGAACGTTCTGTTCGGAACGCCGTACTCCACTGCCGGCGTCTTCATCGGTTCTTTTATTGCTCATAAACGGTATGTTCAATTTTTTTTTTTTGTATAGTAATGGCTGTGTAGTAATGTTAGACGCAATGCTTATCTAAAGTATATGGTATAGTAATGTATAAAACATATCTGGCAGCTATCTTGTGCATCTGGTAAGCGGACACACAAGATGGAGGCACTTTCGGATGCAGTTTGCAAAGTATTTGGCGCTGTGTAGCATTTTTTGCGCAAACTATATGGTAAGGCCAACCAACTCTTTTGTGTCTACCTTGGCTTAGCTGTCCCTGGCCTGCTCCGCAAGTAAATAAAAACAGCTCACAACTGGTAAACTAAATTTTTTTCACAAACTGACCTTATTTTTTTTTTATCAAGAGACAATCACTGTCACGCTATCTATATTCATCAAGTACGGTGTCAGAAAAATGAATTCATGATAAACATATACAGGCTCCTGAATTCACTATTTCTGACACCTGGCAGGTGAGCATAGATATGTACCGTGTGACAACCATTGTCCCCTCAATTTGTGTGATTATGGAGATGCATGTAATATTTTTGGCCCACCTCATATCTGTATACTACAGACACACCAAGCTGCAGTCTTTTCATTTTTAACTACTGGAGATATTATGTGGGCCAAAAAGTGTGTGTGGCGACGTTTCTTGGCGCACGGTGTGTTGCCGGTGGCTATAGAGACAATAAACCAAACATAATTGTGTCAAATCAAACTTTTTTTATGTTGTTAACTGAAAAATAACAAGGAACAGAACAATATCCCAAACAATGAAAGAAAAAAAAAAAATCAGAACCTCCCACGCCTCAAGAGGTGTCGCAGCGTGCGGCCATGTTGCTGTACTTGTTGCAGCATGAGCGCTGCTGTCCGCTCCAGGCGGTCTTGCTTGGCCAGCAGCTCTCTCACGGTGTCCGGTTCTGTGATAGAAGAGGTTGGAGAATGGACAGTGATAAAGCTGCAACGGTGGCATGTGTTTACATAACCAGCAATTTTACCGTACCGTCAAAAATAACGATTTTTTTGTAACGATATCTTTGATTTCTGTGAAGTTGCAACGATATTGTTAACGCAATCGTTCTGTGTGACAGCGACCCAGCGACCACACAGTGACTTACCAACGATCACGACCAGGTCGTATAGCTGGTAATGATCGTTAGTAATTCGTTTATTGTAAAATGGTACTTGTAACTACACACTCAATTTTCTACTGCCCCAGAGGGCTTTTTTTAGGTTCAATGTTTTAGGGTCCGTTTAGTCGTTGTCAAATGTGACATCCCACCGATAACCCCCTCCCACTTTCTCAATACTTACGGAAAAGGGACGCCTGTTGCTCATCCGCAGAGCTGCTGACCACCCATCCCCTGGCTCGGGCCACAGCTCCTGCTGCTGAAAGGAAGCAAATACATATCTGGTTAACAATTGAACTGACTGTGGTGAAGCGCTCGCTGGTTTTGTCACTTACGAATGCTTGTCGCTGGAGAGAATGACGCAGACCCGGGGGAGGAAGATGGGTGGCGAAAGGGCGGGGTTGTGGCCTGCGGTGGGGTTACTGCACCTGTAATGTACACAATATTTAACCTCCCTACTAATGGCCCGTATGGCGTCATTAAATTATAAAAAAGGGTGGTTAACTTACGTGACGACACTGGGTGTGGGCTTCCGCTGCTAGCCGCTGTACTGCTGGCTGCAGTGGGTGCTGTCCTCTGCCGGCGGCGTCTCTCTACACCCCAAAAAAAGACACGCAAGGTTTAGACACCAGAAGTACAGAGCTGTCGACTTAAATAAAAAAATTAAGTAGGCGCCATCGCAATTGCCAGACATGAGGGGTAACTTACGTGACGGCCCTGGCTGTGGGCGTACGCTGCTGGCCGCTGTAGTCCTCTGCTGGCGTTGTCTCTCTATACACAAAAAATAAAGAAACACAATGTTTACACACCAAAGTACAGAGCTTCCGACACCCCCACAAATAACAAACCTAGGCCAGTGGCATAAAGGAATAAAATTTAAATTTAACTCCCCAAATCGAGGTACATATATAGAAGGTGGGAAGCGCCACACGGCAGTGCGAGTGTCCCTATTCCCCCCTCCCGATACTGTGTGTCTCCCAATTACACTATACTGTTACTTGCCTTGCCTGGTCTCTGCCCGCAACGTTGCCAGATAAAGTGGCTGTTTGTACCGGAGGTCGGCCCACTTTTTGCGTAGCTGCAGCGCACTGCGCCGGATGCCGAACCTCCGCTCCATCTTCTGGGCAATGTGGCGCAACACCTCATTCTTATGTAGATTTGGGTGTGCTGGGCGACTCTCCCGGCCCTCATAGTCCATGGCATCCATTTTTTTTACAAAAAAACGGACCTCTGTCTGCCCCAAAGGAGGACATCGCTGTCTCGCCGCCATTTTAGCAAGAGAGACGCTGTATGGCACCACCCAGCCACGCCCAGAGGAGGTCCTTGATTCTACCGTTCTGGCGCGCAAATCGCAACGCTATAGGCCTTGAGGACTGGAGTTGGGGACCCCTGATCGAGATAGATAAAACCCAATAGCGAGTCCTTCAGAGATTCTATTGGTCTGGGTGTCACAGGAACATTGTTAATTTCTGCCGGTCCTGCCCTACCTTTCAGCTAGCTTCCACTACCATGTCCCACTTCCACAGTCCCCTAGTTCCGTTACCACTAATCGAAGTCCCATTTGACCGAATTGCCAGGGACCTGGTTTGGCCATTAGTTAAGTCATCAATACACCCTGGTGGTAATGGACTATGCTACGCAACGCAGTACCCACAGGCGGTACCACTGAGAAACTCCTCCGCCCTGAGTATAGCATGGGAGCTAGTTCATATTTTCTCCCAGACGGGACAGAGATCCTGATAAACCAAGGCACACCATTCATGATCAAGTTAATGAGGGAGTTGTGGAAGGCTCTCCAGATTACCCAATTTAGGACTTCGGTATACGATCTTCAGGCAGACGGCCTGGTGGAGAGGTTTAATAAGACCTTGAAATCCATGTTGAATAAAGTAGTGGAGAAGGATGGCCACAATTGGGATTACCTCCTGCCCTACCTACTGTTCTCCATTAGAGAAGTCCCACAGGCCTCTACGGGGTTCTTGCCGTTCGAGCTCTTATACGGACGGCACCCTCGGATTCTTCTGGACATTGCAAAGGAGACCTGGGAACGGAGGTAACACCCCACCAAAGCGTTATTGAACATGTGGCCCAGCTGCTGAACAGGATCACGAGTGTGATGCTGAGATAGTTTAGCCCTGGAGACAGGGTGTTGGGGTTGATACCCACCATTGAAAGTAAATTCCTGGCCAAGTGGCAAGGGCCATACGAGGTGGTCGAAAAGTTGAGTGTTGTCAACTACAAGGTCCATCAACCAGGGAGAAAAAAACCATGCCAGGTGTACCACATTAACTTGCTGAAAACATAGTGAGAGGGATCCGAAAGAGGCTACATACCTAGAGGCCCATCCTGAAGCCAAGGTCAAGTATGTCATAGTGGCAGAGACACTGTTGCAGGCCCAGAAACAACAGTGCCATGAGCTGCTTCAGTGGAATCAAGACCTGTTTTCAGCGTTACCAGGAAGTACGCAGTTTGTGGAGCACGAAATTCTGACTGAACCGCATATGAGTGTGAGCCAAAGGCCGTATTAGGTTCCTGAAGCTTGCCTTTAGGTGATCTCCAAAGAGGTGAAGAGAATGTTGAACCTGGGCGTCATCGAGGAGTCAAAGAGCAGCTGGTCCAGCCCTATTGTCCTTGTGCCGAAGCCGGATGGGGAGTGGTGCTTCTGTAACGATTACAGGAAGCTCAATGATGTCATCCAAGTGCAGTCCGATATACCCCAACTCACACAATGGAGAAGATGGAGAAATTAAGCTCACCATCATCTCCGCACCTGTGATCCGATTCTCGCATGCGAGAGAATCAGATCACAGTAAAATGACAGTCGTCTCACACTTTGAGCCGAGGGTCATTCGCTAGTGTGACAACACCCTGCCTGGTACTCCAGCTCCAACATTCCCAAAATATAACAAAAGGTTAATTGAGTTGTCCCGCTCTGTAGACTTGACGTCAACGGTGGCTTCCAAATCCCCAGGGCCTGGTCTGTCACTGCTCTGTGTCGGGGCAGAACGGCGCCATGCACAACAGGCAGGTAAGTAACAACTACCTACTGTTAGTGCTTAGGTACATTTTTTTTAATAATGTCCTCGATATTCCTTTAACTCCATTTTGACATCGGGCGTAATAGTACGCCAATGTCGGACTCCCTTTGATGTGGGCTACGACGGTGAGCCCACATCTTTCCCAGGACATGTTAGCTGTTTTGAACAGCTGACGTGCCTGCAATAACCACGGATGGAATCGTGATCCACCAACAGCTATTAACCATTTAAATGCCGCTGTCAAACTCTGACAGAAGCATTTAACAAGCGCTTCTGGCAATCGTGCTGGAAATACGCACACCGATGACCCCCGTCACGTGATCACGGGTCACCGGTATGTTGGTATGACAACCGGAGGTCTCCTGGAGACCTCTATGGTTGTCAGTGCTGACGTGCTGTGAACGCCACCCAGTGGTCAGCGCTCATAGCAAGTGAGTAATTCTGCTATATAGAGGCGATCTGATCATCGCCTCTATGTAGCAGAGCCAATCGGGTTTTGGCAGCTTCTAGAATCCCATGGAGACTATTGAAGCATGCCAAAAGTAAAAAAAAAAATGTTTTTTAAAATATTAAAATAAAAAAAAAATATGTAAGTTCAAATCACCCCCCTTTCACCCCATTCAAAATAAAACAATAAAAAAATCAAACCTACACATATTTGGTATCGCCGGGTTCGGAATCGCCCGATTTATCAATAAAAAAAGGATTAACCTGATCGCTAAACGGCATAGCAAGAAAAAAGTGAAAACACCAGAATTCCGTTTTTTTTGGTTGCTGTGACATTGCATTAAATTGCAATAACGGGCGATCAAAAGATCGTATCTGCAACACAATGGTATCATTAAAGACATCAGCTCGGCACGCAAAAAATAAGCCCTCACCCAACTCGAGATCTCGAAAAATGGAGATGCTATGGGTATTGAAATATGGCGCAATTTTATTTTTTTAACAAAGTTTGAAATTTTGTTTCACCAATTAGATGAAGAACCTAGATATGTTTGGTGTTTATGAACTCGTAATGAGCTGGAGAATTATAAGGCAGGTCAGTTTTAGCATTTAGTGAACATAGTAAAAAAAAGCCAAACAAGTGTGGGATTGCACTTTTTTTACAATTTCACTGCACTTGGAATTTTTTTCCTGTTTTCTAGTACACGACATGGTAAAACCAATGGTGTAGTTCAAAAGTACAACTCGTCTCACAAAAAAAGAAGCCCTCATATGGCCATATTGATGGAAAAATAAAAAAGTTATGGCTCTGAGGAGAGGGGGAGCAAGAAACGAAAACACAAAACCGAAAAAAGCTTTGAGGGTTAAGGGGTTAAATTGTCCCTAGTGTCCCAAGGAGATCAAATCTGAGCTCCTTTGAGGATAGGACAAATGGAGCCAATGTCTGCAGAACATGTTTGGACTATTTAGGAAGTGCCAAAAATATAAAACCTAAATTGCGAAACAAAAAGAAAAATTATAGGGCTGAAAAATAGACTTTTTTTTTTTCTTTCATTTATATGAAAATAGTAACATCAGCAAGGAGACGGCAGCCAGTGATCCCAAGAGGGTGACAAGAGGGAAGTGAAACTTGTGCACTCAATCATATATATGAATTATTACTATTGCCATCACAGAGCTTGAGAGATACAATGGTAGAAAGTTACTGTAGCCTTTATAGATTTAATGCCAATATTCCAAACACTGGTTTTGTGTACAATGGGATCAGGATCTCATTTTACCTACTAGAACTTTGTGGACATCCTTTGTAAAGCTGTGTTCACACATAGCGTTTTTTTTCAGTGTTTTTTCTGCTCTGAATTTTTTTATGCAAATTAAAAGCCGCTTTTTACAGTAGCAGGAAAAGCGATGAGATTCCAGAAATCTCATGCACACAGTTATTTTTTTTCCAGACTAAATTTGAGAACTCCAGCATTTGTGAAAAGTGCAGCATATCAACTATTTCAGCATTTTTACCGTTTTTTTTCCTACATAAAAAGCAATGAGAGAAAGTGAAAAATACGCAATCATGCGCTTTTGCTGCTTTTTTGGTGAATAAAACTAACTTTAAACATGTACTGCAGACAAATATAATCAGCACTAAAAATCACATTAAAAAAGCCACAAAAATGCACCAAAAAGCAGCTTCTTTACTGCCCAAGAGAGCAGGATTTGCCTGCAGAAAGAAAGACAGCAAATATGCAATATGTGAACATAGCCTTAGGAGCATCTATCTCATAAAACGTGCCCTTAAAAGTAAAAGTCCACTATTAAATACCTTTTTGTTTTATTTCAAAATGGCTCCAAAGGTATGGCTTGGGTAATTTCACAATAATATCTCACTAATGGTCAGGGCTCTAAAATAATACGACGCAATACTATCCTAAGTGACCTGTAGTGGTGGCTGAAGGAAGCCTAAATTAAATCTTTAAAAACACCTCATGCTTCTAGTTAGTGTTTTAATATCTTTGTCAGTGCTGGATTCACAGCAACTCTGCCAGGTACTGTGTCTGTGTGATCTCCCCCTCTTTTGTGTGTCCTGTGTGTAACGTTAAGGCTGGTGCCCCTGCAAGGTTCCCTTTCCCCATCCATGCAGGGACGCTGGCATACTCGCCACCCCACACCCGTGGTGTGGTTCCCGGTGTGTTCGCTGTTTGTGCTTGCCGCACCTTACAGCTGTGCGTGCTCCCCTGCTCTTAAAGGGGCCTGTAGCTGAGAGGCATTTAGGAAAATTGTTCACCTTCAAGATGTCTCTCAGTCCAGTGTGGCAAGTGTACTGAGCCTGAAGTTCTTTGTTCTAGTGCGGCCAGTACTGAATCTGAAGTCCCTGGTAATACTGCGGCCAGTGCCTAAAACTTTCCCCGGTCTGTGTGCAACCAGTCCTGAAACCAAAGACCCTGGTCCTAGTTCGTCCAGTTCTTGAACCTCGTCCATCGGTCCATGTGCGTCCAGGGACAAAACCAGTCTTCAAATCAGTCCAGTCTGAACGTATCCCGAATCTGTGTCGGTAACCATTCTGTGGAAAAGCCAGAACATAGTAGTCTGAACGGAGCCCTAGATAAGGACCTGACCCCTGGAATCTGCAGCTGCAGTATCGGGGACTACCTAGGAATGGTACCTGGCAGCTATCTGCTGATCAATCTGTCTCTCCCATCAGGAGCGCCAGTGAACACCAGGTAGCCGCTTAGCTATGCCCTTTCCTAGGTAAGCCCGGCCCTCTGGCACAGTGGGTCCACGAACCAGATGCGCCACCTGAGGGCGTGACAATGTGTATCATATAGATATAGGAAAGGACAATTTATAAATGTCTCACTTCAGTGCTGGATTCACAGCAACACTATGTACATGTGTGTGATCCCCTCCTCATTCTGTGTGCTATGTATCAATGATAACATAACAAAAGAGAATTATTACTGGAGTCTACAGAGTGTGAACATTGCTCAAAAATGCAGAATCTAATAATCAGACATATCCCCATCCTATACACATGCATTACACTTGATTCTGAAAATTAATCCAGAATGGAAGGTGCACTTTAACAAATGTGATTGATTGTTTTATAACCACACACATACACAGGATGTATCTGTGCTGGCTAATGTGTAAGAACTTCCTGTGTTAACAACAACATAGACAAATTATATCTCACGCACGTCTATTGCATGCTTACAAAAGTCCTATTAACTTGTAAGACAATTGTCTTACCTGGCCCAGAGGTGACCACACACATCTCTTCTCTTAGGCTATGTTTCTGTGACGCCCCAGGGTCCTGGTTGTCACAGTGGCATTGCTTTCCTCACGGGGAGAGTGATGTCAGGCTTGAAAGTGATGGAGGATTCCTTTTTGACAGGTAATCAGCACATACAACACTGTTCTGACTCCAGGCCAGAATGGGGAGCTCTACACCCGACTTCAGGGGAGCTGCTCTCTCTGGTCGGGAGGAGGAGTTAGTTGCTAGGCAGTTAGGAAGAATTAGACAGTTGGTGCCGGACAGCAGACTGGAGCAGTCGGAGGCAGAAGGACGGGGGAGGGGCCGTACAGCCTGAGGTGCTGTAGCTCCTAGATAGCGAGATACAGAAGGAAGAACAGACTTTAGCTAACGTACCGGAGAGCGAAGCACAGGAGAGTGACAACAGTGGAGAATAGCGGCGACTGAGCTACCTCCCTGATTGAGCCCAGATACCGGTAACCAGAAGACCGAGGTTGTGTCATACTCTAGGAGGCACAGCTGAAACCTGGTAGGACAGCTAGACTGCACGTAACTTGTCCGCCCTAACACCCAGGAGACAGTGACATATAGAGCCCGGGTCATGATAGAGACCCTGTAAAAAGGCTCGAGTCACCTGTCATATGGGTTTGCGTCCCACTTTAATAAGGGACAGAGATAACTGAGAGGACCCTGCTAAGAAGCCATAGGCAATAAGGGACTACAACAACAAGCGCTAGAAGGAAGGCTTTTAACTCCACCTGGTAAAGCTTGACTCTGAACTCGCTTCCAAGCCGGCCGGACCCTGCGTGCCCTGTGACCTGGTGCACTGGACTGTGGCTGCCTTCTGCCATCAGTAAACCAGGTAAAAAGACAGCACAACTGCGTCCTTTGTTCTTTACTGCACCACTCACCATCTTCCATCTATTCACCGAGAGCCCTGGGGACCTACTTCACCTGTGGGAAGTTATACCATCTGGCTGCCATAACATCACCCAAGAGGACCCCTTTAAGCAGAGTTGGTCATCCCTGACCGAATACCACAGGTGGCGTCACAAACTTTCTTTATTAAAAAAAAATCCTTTAAAGACCTTCCCTTTAACATGGGCGCCCAGGGCCACGGACCGGGTCACTGCCGCCGTGACACGTCCCTTTAAGTACCGGACCCAGTATCGAGTACCCCACGGCCCTGGCGGGCGACCCATTTTGGCGTCACGAACAGGATGGACTGACCCAGAAAACAGGTTTTGTGCGCCTAAGAAACTGTGCTTAACCCCTTCATGACCCAGCCTATTTTGACCGTAACCCTGATGTTCTGTTCGGGTCATAGTGACCCGACATCGTTTTTTACAGCTGTGAGGCCATATTTTCAGTGAAATAAAGGAGTTATAACCTCAGTTGGGTCTATTTATTGCATCTACTATTGTATATCAATTGATTTATTTCCTAAATTATTTCAATGGGGTCGTACACGCGCTCTACCGAGGGTATGCATTGAGATCTGCGCACCATAAAAATGGCTTTATATTGATTATTTTTGGTGCGCAGTCTATTCTAAAATGTAGAGTGCATCCGGAGAGATCACTAGGTGTGCACTACACGTGTATATTATGCTCAGAACGGACTGCTCAGAACGCGCTGTCTAAGACTTTTTTTTGTAAAGTAAGTCTGTCTTCCTGGCTTATCTGCTTGTTTTCAGAAGGGTTCTTATCTTCTCTGCTCTTATCAGTACACATATGCTAGCCCAGACATGTTACCTTTCAGTTTCTTTGGAGAGCAGCTGTGTACATACCTCTGTTCCAGGATATCTCTGTTCCAGGCAGTATCTTTGTTTTCTACAGGTATGTTGCTTGTTATGCTTTTACTAATCAATTCTATTGATAGATTGTATATTGTAAAGGAATACTTTTATTTTATTTGATTACATGTAATTAGTGTTATTACTGTGTGATACACTGCTCTATACTTAGCATGATAGATTGCTGGATATTGAGCACTGGTATGCTTTGATGTAGTATAGAAGCTCTTATTGTTTTTTAAGCTGTTTTTTTTCTCAGACTTTATTATTATTGCTTACTTACAAAGGTTTTTTTTTATTACAAAATATGTGTAGTTTTCTATTTTCGTTTTGCTCATTGATCTGTTTTTTCAGAATAAAAAAAAAAAAAATTCTAGTTCATTTTTCTTTTTTTTTTTTTACTACCAAACATGTTCACAAACAGTCTAGTAAGCAAAAAGTATAAAAAAAATGGAGTTAGAGTGTTTAAAATCAAGGTTTAATAAGCCGGGTCATAGTGACCCGGAACACTACAAGTGTATAGTAAATGCGAACAAAGCAGCAGGGCCGTTTTTTGCAATTCTGACCAGTGTCCCTTTATGAGGTAATAACTCAGGAACGCTTCAATGGATCCTAGCGGTTCTGAGATTGTTTTTTCGTGACATATTGGGCTTCATGTTAGTGGTAAATTTAGGTCAATAAATTCTGTGTTTATTTGTGATAAAAACGGAAATTTGGCGAAAATTTTGAAAATTTCGCAATTTTCACATTTTGAATTTTTATTCTGTTAAACTAGAGAGTTATGTGACACAAAATAGTTAATAAATAACATTTCCCACATGTCTACTTTACATCAGCACAATTTTGGAAACCAAATTTTTTTTTTTGCTAGGAAGTTATAAGGGTTAAAATTTGACCAGCGATTTCTCATTTTTACAACGAAATTTACAAAACCATTTTTTTTAGGGACCACCTCACATTTGAAGTCAGTTTGAGGGGTCTATATGGCTGAAAATACCCAAAACTGACACCATTCTAAAAACTGCACCCCTCAAGGTGCACAAAACCACATTCAAGAAGTTTATTAACCCTTCAGGTGCTTCACAACAGCAGAAGCAACATGGAAGGAAAAAATGAACATTTAACCTTTTAGTCACAAAAATGATCTTTTAGCAACAATTTTTTTTATTTTCCCAATGGTAAAAGGAGAAACTGAACCACGAAAGTTGTTGTCCAATTTGTCCTGAGTACGCTGATACCTCATATGTGGGGGTAAACCACTGTTTGGGTGCACGGCAGTGCTTGGAAGGGAAGGAGCGCCATTTGACTTTTTGAATGAAAAATTGGCTGCACTCTTTAGCGGACACCATGTCGCGTTTGGAGAGCCCCCGTGTGCCTAAAAATTGGAGCTCCCCCACAAGTGACCCCATTTTGGAAACTAGACGCCCCAAGGAACTTATCTAGATGCATAGTGAGCACTTTAAACCCCCAGGTGCTTCACAAATTGATCTGTAAAAATGAAAAAGTACTTTTTTTTCACAAAAAAATTCTTTTAGCCTCAATTTTTTCATTTTCACATGGGTAACAGGATAAAATGGATCCTAAAATTTGTTGGGCAATTTCTCATGAGTACACCGATACCTCAAATGTGGTGGTAAACCACTGTTTGGGCACATGGTAAGGCTCGGAAGGGAAGGAGCGCCATTTGACTTTTTGAATGAAAAATTATCTCCATCGTTAGCGGACACCATGTCGCGTTTGGAGAGACCCTGTGTGCCTAAACATTGGAGCTCTCCCACAAGTGACCCCATTTTGGAAACTAGACCCCCCAAGGAACTTATATAGATCAGAGGTCCCCAACTCCAGTCCTCAAGGCCCACCAACAGGTCATGTTTTCAGGATTTCCTTTGCATTGCACAGGTGATGCAATTATTACCTGGGCAAGACTAAGGAAATCCTGAAAACATGACCTGTTGGTGGGCCTTCAGGATTGGAGTTGGGGACCTCTGATCTAGATGCCTAGTGAGCACTTTAAACCCTCAGGTGCTTCACAAATTGATCCGTAAAAATGAAAAAGTACTTTTTTTTCACAAAAAAATTCTTTTAGCCTCAATTTTTTCATTTTCACATGGGTAACAGGATAAAATGGATCCTAAAATTTGTTGGGCAATTTCTCATGAGTACACCGATACCTCAAATGTGGTGGTAAACCACTGTTTGGGCACACGGCAGGGCTCGGAAGGGGAGGCGCGCCTTTTGACTTTTTGAATGGAAAATTAGCTCCAATTGTTAGCGGACACCATGTCGCGTTTGTAGAGACCCTGTGTGCCTAAGCATTGGAGCTCCCCCACAAGTGACCTTATTTTGGAAACTAGACCCCCCAAGGAACTTATCTAGATGCATACTAAGCACTTTAAACCCCCAGGTGCTTCACAGAAGTTTATAACTCAGAGCCATGAAAATAAAAAATAATTTTTCTTTCCTCAAAAATGATTTTTTAGCCTGGAGTTTTCTATTTTGCCAAGGGTAATAGGAGAAATTGGACCCCAAATGTTGTTGTCCAGTTTGTCCTGAGTTTGCACATACCCCATATGTGGGGGTAAACCACTGTTTGGGTGCACGGCAGGGCTCGGAAGGGAAGGCACGCCATTTGGCTTTTTAAATGGAAAATTAGCTCCAATCATTAGCGGACACCATGTCGCGTTTGGAGAGCCCCTGTGTGCATAAACATTGGAGATCCCCCACAAATGACCCCATTTTGGAACTAGACCCCCAAAGGAACTAATCTAGATGTGTGGTGGGCACTTTGAACCCTCAAGTGCTTCACAGAAGTTTATAACGCAGAGCCATGAAAATAAAAGAAAAAATTTCTTTCCTCACAAATAATTTTTTAGCCCAGAATTTTTTAATTTTCCCATGGGTAACAGGAGAAATTTGACCCCAATATTTGTTTTCCAGTTTCTCCTGAGTACGGTGATACCCCATATGTGGGGGTAAACTACTGTTTGGGCACATGCCAAGGCTCGGAAGTAAAGTAGTGACGTTTTGAAATGCAGACTTTGATGGAATGCTCTACGGGCGTCACGTTGCGTTTGCAGAGCCCCTGATGTAGCTAAACAGTAGAAACCCCCCACAAGTGACCCCATTTTGGAAACTAGACCCCGAAAGGAACTTATCTAGATATGTGGTGAGCACTTTCAACCCCCAAGTGCTTCACAGACGTTTACAACGCAGAGCCGTGAAAATAAAAAATCATTTTTCTTTCCTCAAAAATGATGTTTTAGCAAGCAATTTTTTATTTTCTCAAGGGTAACAGGAGAAATTGGACCCCAATAATTGTTGCGCAGTTTGTCCTGAGTATGCTGGTACCCCATATGTGGGGGTAAACCACTGTTTGGGCACACGTCGGGGCTCGGAAGTGAGGGAGCACCATTTGACTTTTTGAATACAAGATTGGCTGGAATCAATGGTGGCGCCATGTTCCGTTTGGAGACCCCTGATGTGCCTAAACAGTGGAAACCCCTCAATTCTACCTCCAACACTAACCCCAACAAACCCCTAACCCTAATCCCAACTGTAGCCATAACCCTAATTACAACCCTAACCCCAACACACCCCTAACCACAACCCTAACCTCAACACACCCCTAACCCTAACCACAACCCTAATTCCAACCCTAACCCTAAGGCTATGTGCCCACGTTGCGGATTCGTGTGAGATTTTTCAGCACCATTTTTGAAAAATCCGCGGGTAAAAGGCGCTGCGTTTTACCTGCGGATTTACCGCGGATAGTCAGAGTTTTTTGTGCGGATTTCACCTGCGGATTCCTATTGAGGAACAGGTGTAAAACGCTGCGGAATCCGCACAAAGAATTGACATGCTGCGAAAAATACAACGCAGCGTTTCCGCACGGTATTTTCCGCACCATGGGCACAGCGGATTTGGTTTTCCATATGTTTACATGGTACAATAAACCTGATGGAAAACTGCTGCAAATCCGCTGCCAAATCCGCACCGTGTGCACATAGCCTAATTCTAAAGGTATGTGCACACGCTGCGGAAAACGCTGCGGATCTGCAGCAGTTTCCCATGAGTTTACAGTTCAATGTATACCTACGGGAAACAAAAATCGCTGTACATATGCTGCAGAAAAAATGCACGGAAATGCAGCGGTTTACATTCCGCAGCATGTCACTTCTTTCTGCGGATTCTGCAGCGGTTTTACAACTGCTCCAATAGAAAATCGCAGTTGTAAAACCGCAGTGAAATGCGCAGAAAAACCGCGGTAAATCCGCGATAAATCCACAGCGGTTTAGCACTGCGGATTTATTAAAATCCGCTGCGGAAAAATCCGCAGAGGACCAGAATACGTGTGCACTAACCCTAACCCTAGTTCTAACTCCAACCTTAGTGGAAAAAGAAAATTCTTTATTTTATTATTGTCTCTACCTATGAGGGTGACAAAGGGGGGGGGGGGTGTCATTTACTGTTTTTTTTATTTTGATCACTGTGAGGTTTTATCACAGTAATCAAAATTCACATTGGAACGAATCTGCCGGCCGGCAGATTCGGCGGGCGCACTGCGCATGCGCCCGCCATTTTGGAAGATGACTGCGCCCAGGAAAGAAGACGGACGGACCCCGGGAGGCTCGGTAAGTATGATGGCGTGGGGGGGAGCACGGAGGGGTGGATCGGAGCATGGGGGGTGGATCAGAACACGGGGGGGTGGATCGGAACACGGGGGGTGGATTGGAGCACGGGGGGGGTGGATCGCAGTGCTGGGGGTGGATCGGAGTGCAGGGGGGTGGGATTGGAGCACGGGGGGTGGGATTGGAGCACGGGGGGAGCGGACAGGACGGAGGGGAGCAGACCACAGATCGGGGGGCTGGGGGGGCGATCGGTGGGGTGGGGTGGGGGCATATCAGTGTTTCCAGCCATGGCCGATGATATTGCAGCATCGGCCATTGCTGGATTGTAATATTTCACCAGTTTTTTAGGTGAAATATTACAAATCGCTCTGATTGGCAGTTTCACTTTCAGCAGCCAATCAGAGCGATCGTAGCCACGGAGGGGTGAAGCGACCCCCCCTGGGCTAAAGTACAACTCCTCCTGTCCCTGCAGGCCGGGTGAAATTACAGTTAACCCTGTCACCTGGCCTGCAGGAGCCCAATCCGGCCATGACGTATATGCTGCGTCACAGGTCGGAATGGCACAGGTTTTCATGACGCATACGGTGCGCCAATGGTCAGGAAGGGGTTAAAAGATAGACTATTGAGTTGTGTGCCAGAGACTTTAATGAACTTTTAAAACATCACCATCAAAATATCACCATAACTGCGTCACACCGTGCGCCACTTTGTTTGAAAAACTAACCGCCATCAGCTACCAGAAGGAGCGCCGTGAAGAGAGCAGGAAAAAGAGGGGTGTGCCATTGTGGGCGGAGCCTGAAGAGCACAAAAAGGAAGCGGGTGCAGTGCTGCGAGAGGAACCGCAAGTTAAGACGCCGTGCAGCAGAGCCGCAAGTGAAGACGTCGTGCGGAGGCCCTGGTCGGAGGGCCAGGAGAAGAGCCTGACCGCTGACAAGAGGAACCGCTGCAGACCATGCATCGGAGGAACCGCTACAGCCTTCAGAAGAGAGATGCCGGCCCCTTATAAGGTTAGCAGGGGGGAAAAGCCATGTCTTCCCCCGGGAGGAGGATTGGCG
Source organism: Ranitomeya imitator (assembly GCF_032444005.1). Lineage (NCBI taxonomy): Eukaryota > Metazoa > Chordata > Amphibia > Anura > Dendrobatidae > Ranitomeya > Ranitomeya imitator. The sequence continues at coordinate 90,057,564 of NC_091291.1, forward strand.
GCGGTCGCAGCTGCAGGCCCCATAGTATCCCCAGGCCCCGCAGAGGATGCACCTGCAGGCCCAGTGATGCCCCCAGGCCCTGCGGTGGATGCAGCCGCAGGCCCCATACCGCCACCAGGTCCTGCAATGCCCACAGCTCCAATAAGCCGGCCGGACCCCGCCACAGCTACAGCGCCCATAATGCCGCTGTCCATGCCATATATTCCTGGAGCGGCCTGGCTTCCACAATATTCAGGGGAGTCCCATACATTGAGTGACTTTAAAGAAAGACTCTGCAGCTTATTTCAGGTGTACCCCCTATGGGAACAACAAAAAGTCAACATCCTGACTGGTCAATTGATTGGTACAGCACAAAGAGAGGTAAAGTCCTGGCCGGACATTGGAAAAGGAACTGTTGAGCAAATATTAACCAAACTGAAAGACACTTTTGACACTCGCTCTGCAGCAATACTAAAAATGAGATTCTTTGGATATAAACAGAGGGTGCAGGACAGTATACAAGACTGCCCTTAACCAAAATTGTGCAGTCCATGCAAGTGCCCTCAAAGGAGAAGATCCAGCTGACCTCCAGTTCAGGAGGATGCAGGCCTGAGGACCTTCCCTAGAACACGAAGCAAAATGTTATTAATGTAATGTGCACCTGAAAAATGTTTGCAGTTGTTTTATGTATTAAAGAAATTACCTCCCATAAAGGGAAGATCAAGTTTACATATGTTTAACCTGTTTATCAGCATTTACAAAAATTTTGCATGTCTTTTAATAACCTGTAACTGTTGTTTTCTTTTCCCAGTCCGGGAGTACTGGATTTAACGGGGGAAGTGTGATGCCCCAGGGTCCTGGTTGTCACAGCTGCTTTGCTTTTCTCATGGGGAGAGTGATGTCACGCTTGGAAGTGATGGAGGATTCCTTTTTGACAGGTAATCAGCACCCCAGGGGACCCCTTTAAGCAGCGGCTTTCACCCTGACCGAATAACACAGGTGGCGTCACGAACTTTGATTTAAAAAAAATCCTTTAAAGACCTTCCCTTTAACATGGGTGCCCAGGGCCACGGACGGGGTCACCGCCGCCATGACACATCCCTTCAATTACACCCAGTACCGAGTACCCCACGGCCCTGGCGGGCGACCCATTTCCACGTGGCTTTGAACGCAGCGGATCCCCGCTCCGTCCAAAGCGTTGACTGTGTAATTTATGTTGCGTCTCCACAAGATAAAAAGACATGCTGCAGTCTTTAAAGACGCGCCGCATATACGGTTCCGCAGAGCCGCCGGATGCGGCCCTGCACGCATAGTGGAGATGGGATTTCATAAAATCCCCTCCACTATGCTGTAACATCTGGACGCTGCGGATGTACGCAGCGTCCAATCCGCAGCAAGTACGCCATGTGGAAACATACCCTTACCCGACTTTTCGCGATAATCGGCAGATTTCACTCGACTCGACTTTTGAGAAAGTCGGGTTTCGTGAAACCCGACTCGATCTTAAAAAAGTAAAAGTCGCTCAACCCTAGTGACATCCTAATCATAAAATAAGTTTTACATTGTGCTCTGCAGAGTTTTACATTGTGACCATAGCAGAGATTTACTTACACTATATCTGCTGTAGCTTTTTATCTTTTAATTAAAAAAACCCATCTACTAGAAAGGAAAGGGGCTCTCTCTGAAACCTATACATGGCCCTCTGTACTATGATATAATAATATTACACCGTCCCTCCGGCCATGTGTTGTCAGCTCTACATGTGTGTATACATCTATGGTAGAACCCTGCAAATCCACTCGCAGTAGTAAAGCTGCAGCAATGTTCCTGCTTCTCCCAATTCGATTTTCCATTGTCTATCTTCATCATCACCTTTACGCCTGTTATTTTTTCTAGTTTTGCGTGCTTTGCCCCTTTTCTTATTTTTTTTAAGCCTGTTTCGCTTTTTTGTCAGAGTTTAGCCATTCCCGATGTTTCTATGATTCTTTTTGCTATTTTTTAAAAAGTTGCAAAACTCTGTTCAAATCCACTCCAGTACATACTTCCTCCCACCCCTGCTTGTGTTTTTGAGTACATTAGTTTTCGGCACATTTTTTTGCAACGTGGGACTTTTTGCCCTAAAAAGTTGCAAAACTAGTTCCAAGACCAAAAAAAGACAATTTTTGACTGTGCGCAAAATTCATTTTGAAGAATTTGGCGCAAAAAAAAGGCATCCAATACCACAAGACATAAAAGGAAAAGGGCTTTAAAACCCCCACAAATGATAAATCTGGGCTTCAATGTCTCCTGATCTCATCTTCATCATCTGGGATCACTGGCTGTATTTCAGCTTCTGGGTTCTTTGTACATTGCAGGTCGGCCCATCCGGCATCTGGATGCTGTGTGTGGTAGTAGATTATTTATGGTCTTATTCATTCGCATTATGGTTGTATTATTCAGTCACTGGGTGGTAGTTTTATACCAAACCCGAGAATGGAGGCTCTGAAGCAGTGGCGTAACTACAAAGTTATGGGCCCCGGTGCGAACTTCCAAATGGGCCCCCCCCCCCCCTTCCCTTAGATACGCCTCGGACTGTTGCCGTGCAGGAGGAATCTCCTGCACTGCAACATGGTGTTGGGTGCCAGCACAGCCCGCACAGTGGTATATCCAGCACAGCCCGCACAGTGGTATATCCAGCACAGCCTGCACAGTGGTATATCCAGCACAGCCCGCACAGTGGTATATCCAGCACAGCCCGCACAGTGGTATATCCAGCACAGCCCGCACAGTGGTATATCCAGCACAGCCCGCACAGTGGTATATCCAGCACAGCCCGCACATTGATATAGAGCACAGCCCACACAGGGGTATATAGAGCACAGCCCACACAGGGATATATACAGCACAGCCCACACAGGGATATATACAGCACAGCCCACACAGGGGTATATAGAGCACAGCCCACACAGGGATATATCGAGCACAGCCCACACAGGGGTATATAGAGCACAGCCCACACAGGTATATATAGAGCACAGCCCACACAGGGGTATATAGAGCACAGCCCACACAGGGGTATATAGAGCACAGCCCACACAGGGGTATATAGAGCACAGCCCACACAGGTATATATAGAGCACAGCCCACACAGGGATATATAGAGCACAGCCCACACAGGGATATATAGAGCACAGCCCACACAGGGATATATAGAGCACAGCCCACACAGGGATATATAGAGCACAGCCCACACAGGGATATATAGAGCACAGCCCACACAGGGGTATATAGAGCACAGCCCACACAGGGATATATACAGCACAGCCCACACAGGGATATATAGAGCACAGCCCACACAGGGGTATATAGAGCACAGCCCACACAGGGGTATATAGAGCACAGCCCACACAGGTGTATATAGAGCACAGCCCACACAGGGGTATATACAGCACAGCCCACACAGGGATATATAGAGCACAGCCCACACAGGTATATATAGAGCACAGCCCACACAGGGATATATAGAGCACAGCCCACACAGGGGTATATAGAGCACAGCCCACACAGGGATATATAGAGCACAGCCCACACAGGGGTATATAGAGCACAGCCCACACAGGTGTATATAGAGCACAGCCCACACAGGGGTATATACAGCACAGCCCACACAGGGATATATAGAGCACAGCCCACACAGGGATATATAGAGCACAGCCCACACAGGTATATATAGAGCACAGCCCACACAGGGATATATAGAGCACAGCCCACACAGGGGTATATAGAGCACAGCCCACACAGGGATATATAGAGCACAGCCCACACAGGGGTATATAGAGCACAGCCCACACAGGGGTATATAGAGCACAGCCCACACAGGGGTATATAGAGCACAGCCCACACAGGGGTATATTGAGCACAGCCCACACAGGGGTATATAGAGCACAGCCCACACAGGCGGTATATAGAGCACAGCCCACACAGGGGTATATAGAGCACAGCCCACACAGGGATATATAGAGCACAGCCCACACAGGGGTATATAGAGCACAGCCCACACAGGGATATATCGAGCACAGCCCACACAGGCGGTATATAGAGCACAGCCCACACAGGGATATATACAGGTCATAGACACCGGTATATTTAAATGCGGCGGCGGCACTGGCGGGGGTAGGGGGAGGAACAGTGCAGCGGCTCCCATTGTCTCAGATATAGGTACAGCACCTACAATAACTCCAGACCAGAGCCGAATGATGTGACCACACAGGGGGTACACCTACAGGTCCAGGGTACTACATTACAGTGGGCACAGACCTGAGCCATTACACTCTGTGCTGGGCATAGTGCAGGGCACTGATCACTCAGGAGTCACCAGTATGAAGACCCCTAGTGATCACTGTGTCACATCAATTCCAGGACACCAGCCTTCTCGTGTCACCCATTAGCAGCTCATCCTGGCCCCCACACTGTGGAGGTGGCAGAGCAGTGAGCGGGCAGGTGACGGGATATACAGTGAGTGCCACCCAGCTCCTGTCACTGCCCGGCTGCGGACCACCTCCCCCCACTACAACCCGAACTTTTCCCCAGCACTCACTCATAGCTGGAACAGGACGCGGTCTCGACTGCTCCCTCAGTAACACTCCGGGACTCCCGGCACTGCACTACCCTAGCCGGACATCCCCGCTCCTCACACAGTCTTCCGGTCCAACCGCCTCACTGCTGGGGGCCAACTTCCGCATCGCACAGGGACAACGGCCCCACCCAGACGTCACCAGCCACACCCACTGCCAAGGCAACGGCTCCTCCGATTGGCCCACTACTGGCACCGGCTCTTCTGCCGATGGACAGTCCGACCTGCCGGCCCCGGGACCCTGACCTGCTGGGCCCGGTCGCAATGGCGACCGCTGCGACCGCGGTTGTTACGCCCCTGCTCTGAAGAACCCAATGTGAATAGAGCTGTGGTCGAACATGCGCTCTGCTGCTCCATTCATCATGATGGGAGTGTCGTGATGGAGACCAGCCGAGGGCTGCTCTTGGTTATCTCTGGTGGTCACTTTAAAGTGACCACCAAAGATAACCAACAGCAACTCTTGATGTGGTCTCTGGAGATGCAATTTTCAAGATCGACCACTTCTCCATTCACATGGGGCTCCGCGAAGCCTGATTCTAGGGATCAGTAGTGGCCCCAACAGTCAGACCCTCAGCTACTGGGAAGTTATTCTTGGAATAGGGTATGACTTCCAAACTTAAGAACATCCCTTTAAATGAAGACAAAAAGAAAAAGTTAAAGCCGATCCATTCATCCCCCGTGCCATCTCTTGCCCTTTCTGCTTTCCCTGAGTGACAGCAGGAAGTCAGTAGGGTGAGTAAATCTGCCCCAAAGAAGTTGCAAGTCAATTTTTTTCGCAGTGATGTTTTCAAAAGCTCATTGTACAAAAAAAAAAAAAAAAAATCATCGTTTGAACAGCAAACTGTTTTTTCCATTCAAAGACAGTATTCAAAGGGTATCTGAAATAAATTATCCGCTTCAAAATCCTCCCCAAAAAAAACTTATGAGCCTAGCCTAAAGCTTTGTGTTACAGTAAGTCTTCCAGGAGATGAATGTGTATGAAAGTGTTCTCTTGGTCTATGCAAATATAAACGATGTTTCACACCTGAAACTTTCTCTTAACTCCGTTGCTGGATGAGTCAGAGAGGATCCGCTCTACCCCAGGTTACGCACTGGCACTGGAAATATTCACAAAAAAAATAAAGGAAATTAAATCTAAATGAATAACTTTACTGCTTTTTTCTGCAGCCAAAACCTGATCTCTTGGCAGTAAAAAGGCAGCAGCCAAAACACAGGCTGCTTTTCTTCCTGTGTTTTTCAGGATTCCAATATTCAGTTTTGCTTCCATCTTGCGAGCATGACCAATGCAAGGTATTAGGCCTTCAATAGAAAACATATGGGATACCATAAAACATTTTAGGGGAAAAAGGACAATTTAATCAAATTATTTAAGGGAAAAAGTTTTTGATGTCTGAAAAAATTGTGACTATTCTGAACAAAAAAGCTGGATTTGTGTACAAAGCGCAGCTGTAAGCTAAACTTCATGGAAGAATACACAATTACAAATGTACAATCGGAGGGGGGGGAGTTGTTTGTCTAACACATTTATAGGGCATTCAGTTGGTAGGGCATTGTATACTTTCACAAATTGGTAAGGCATTGCTTACTTCACACATTGGAAGGGCATTGTATACTTCACACATTGGAAGGGCATTTTATACTTTTCACATGTTGGTAGGACTGTTTACTTTCACACATTGGTAGGGCATTGTATGCTTCACACATTGGTAGGGCATTTTATACTTCACTCATTGGAAGGGCTGTTGTGAATTCTGTTGTCAAGCTCCCTCCTGTGGTCATGAATGGTACTTCGGCTGGTTCTGTCCATGGGCTTCCTCTGGTGGTGGTGAGTGGGGCTGCGGCTTCTGAGGTTCCTTCCACAGGTGACGAGGTTAATTCGTTAGCTGGCTGCTCTATTTAACTCCACCTAGATCATTGCTCCATGCCACCTGTCAATGTTCCAGTTTTGGTCTAGTTTTCTCCTGGATCGTTCTTGTGACCTGTCTTCCCAGCAGAAGCTAAGTTCCTGCTTGTTTTTCTCTGGTTTGCTATTTTTCTGTCCAGCTTGCTATTTTGATTGTTGTCTTGCTTGCTGGAAGCTCTGGGACGCAGAGGGAGCGCCTCCGCACCGTGAGTCGGTGCGGAGGGTCTTTTTGCGCCCTCTGCGTGGTCTTTTTGTAGTTTTTTGTGCTGACCGCAAAGCTACCTTTCCTATCCTCTGTCTGTTCAGTAAGTCAGGCCTCACTTTGCTAAATCTATTTCATCTCTGTGTTTGTAATTTTCATCTTTAATCACAGTCATTATATGTGGGGGGCTGCCTTTTCCTTTGGGGAATTTCTCTGAGGCAAGGTAGGCTTTATTTTTCTATCTTTAGGGCTAGCTAGTTCCTTAGGCTGTGTCGAGTTGCATAGGGAGCGTTAGGAGCAATCAACGGCTATTTCTAGTGTGTGTGATAGGATTAGGGATTGCGGTCAGCAGAGTTCCCACGTCTCAGAGCTCGTCCTATATTATCAGTAACTATCAGGTCATTCCGTGTGCTCTTAACCTCCAGGTCCATTATTGTCCTGACCAATCAGGTCATAAAAGTACAGGTGGCCCAAAGTACTAATGCATCTCAATAGAGGGATAAGAGAAGCTCTGAGACCATTTTTTTTTCTTTGCAGTGTGTTTTGTCTCTCTTTTCCCCTTTACCTCTGGGTGGTTCAGGATACAGGTGTAGATATGGACATTCAAGGTCTGTCCTCTTGTATGGATAATCTCACTGCAAGGGTACAAAACATTCAAGATTTTGTGGTTCAGAATCCAATGTTAGAGCCTAGGATTCCAATTCCTGATTTGTTTTTTGGGGATAGATCTAAGTTTCTGAATTTCAAAAATAATTGTAAATTGTTTCTTGCTTTGAAACCTCGCTCCTCAGGTGACCCTGTTCAACAAGTGAAAATCATTATTTCTTTGTTGCGTAGTGACCCTCAAGACTGGGCATTTTCCCTTGCGCCAGGAGATCCGGCATTGCGTGATGTTGATGCGTTTTTTCTGGCGCTCGGATTGCTTTTTGATGAACCTAATTCAGTGGATCAGGCAGAGAAAATCTTGCTGGCTCTGTGTCAGGGTCAGGATGAGGTAGAGATATATTGTCAGAAGTTTAGGAAGTGGTCTGTACTCACTCAGTGGAATGAATGTGCCCTGGCAGCAATTTTCAGAAAGGGTCTCTCTGAAGCCCTTAAGGATGTCATGGTGGGATTTCCCATGCCTGCTGGTCTGAATGAGTCTATGTCTTTGGCCATTCAGATCGATCGACACTTACGTGAGCGTAAAGCTGTGCACCATTTGGCGGTATTATCTGAGCATAGACCAGAGCCTATGCAGTGTGATAGGACTTTGACCAGAGCTGAACGGCAAGAACACAGACGTCGGAATGGGCTGTGTTTTTACTGTGGTGATTCCACTCATGCTATCTCCGATTGTCCTAAGCGCACTAAGCGTTTCGCTAGGTCTGCCACCATTGGTACGGTACAGTCGAAATTTCTTTTGTCCGTTACTCTGATCTGCTCTTTGTCATCCTATTCTGTTATGGCATTTGTGGATTCAGGCGCTGCCCTGAATTTGATGGACTTGGAGTTTGCTAGGCGCTGTGGTTTTTTCTTGGAGCCCTTGCAGTATCCTATTCCATTGAGAGGAATTGATGCTACGCCTTTGGCCAAGAATAAGCCTCAGTACTGGACCCAATTGACCATGTGCATGGCTCCTGCACATCAGGAGGATATTCGCTTTTTGGTGTTGCATAATCTGCATGATGTGGTCGTTTTGGGGTTGCCATGGCTACAGGTCCATAATCCAGTATTGGATTGGAAATCTATATCTGTGTCCAGCTGGGGTTGTCAGGGAGTACATGGTGATGTTCCATTTTTGTCTATTTCGTCATCCACCCCTTCTGAAGTCCCGGAGTTTTTGTCGGATTACCGAGATGTATTTGATGAGCCCAAATCCAGTGCCCTACCTCCTCATAGGGATTGCAATTGTGCTATCAATTTGATTCCTGGTAGTAAGTTTCCTAAGGGACGACTGTTCAATTTATCTGTGCCAGAGCACGCCGCTATGCGGAGTTATGTAAAGGAATCCTTGGAGAAGGGTCATATTCGCCCGTCGTCGTCACCATTGGGAGCAGGGTTCTTTTTTGTGGCCAAGAAGGATGGTTCTTTGAGACCTTGTATTGATTACCGCCTTCTTAATAAGATCACAGTCAAATTTCAGTACCCTTTGCCGCTGCTGTCTGATTTATTTCCTCGGATTAAGGGGGCTAGTTGGTTCACCAAGATAGATCTTCGTGGTGTGTATAATCTTGTGCGTATTAAACAGGGCGATGAATGGAAAACAGCATTTAATACGCCCGAGGGCCATTTTGAGTACCTGGTTATGCCATTCGGGCTTTCCAATGCTCCATCAGTATTTCAGTCCTTTATGCATGACATCTTCCGAGAGTACCTGGATAAATTCCTGATTGTATATTTGGATGATATTTTGGTCTTCTCGGATGATTGGGAGTCTCACGTGAAGCAGGTCAGAATGGTGTTCCAGGTCCTTCATGTGAATTCTTTGTTTGTGAAGGGGTCAAAGTGTCTTTTTGGAGTTCAGAAGGTTTCATTTTGGGGTTTCATTTTTTCCCCTTCTACTATCGAGATGGACCCTGTTAAAGTTCAGGCCATTTATGATTGGACTCAGCCGACATCTGTGAAGAGTCTGCAAAAGTTCCTGGGCTTTGCTAATTTTTATCGTCGCTTCATCAGTAATTTTTCTAGTGTTGCTAAACCGTTGACTGATTTGACCAAGAAGGGTGCTGATGTGGTCAATTGGTCTTCTGCGGCTGTGGAAGCTTTTCAGGAGTTGAAGCGTCGTTTTTCTTCTGCCCCTGTGTTGTGCCAGCCAGATGTTTCGCTTCCGTTTCAGGTCGAGGTTGATGCTTCTGAGATTGGAGCAGGGGCTGTTTTGTCGCAAAGAAGTTCTGATGGCTCGGTGATGAAACCATGTGCCTTCTTTTCTAGAAAGTTTTCGCCTGCTGAGCGCAATTATGATGTTGGCAATCGAGAGTTGTTGGCCATGAAGTGGGCATTCGAGGAGTGGCGTCATTGGCTTGAAGGAGCCAAGCATCGCGTGGTGGTCTTGACGGATCACAAGAATTTGACTTATCTCGAGTCTGCCAAACGGTTGAATCCTAGACAGGCTCATTGGTCGCTATTTTTCTCCCGTTTTGATTTTGTGGTTTCGTACCTTCCAGGCTCTAAGAATGTGAAGCCTGATGCCCTGTCAAGGAGTTTTGTGCCCGACTCTCCGGGTGTTCCTGAGCCGGCGGGTATTCTCAAAGAGGGGGTAATTTTGTCTGCCATCTCCCCTGATTTGCGGCGGGTGCTGCAAAAATTTCAGGCTGATAGACCTGACCGTTGCCCAGCAGAGAAACTGTTTGTCCCTGATAAATGGACTAGTAGAGTTATCTCTGAGGTTCATTGTTCGGTGTTGGCTGGTCATCCGGGAATCTTTGGTACCAGAGATTTGGTGGCTAGATCCTTTTGGTGGCGTCTTTGTCGCGGGATGTGCGTTCTTTTGTGCAGTCCTGTGGGACTTGTGCTCGGGCTAAGCCCTGCTGTTCTCTTGCCAGTGGGTTGCTTTTGCCCTTGCCGGTCCCGAAGAGGCCCTGGACGCATATCTCTATGGATTTTATTTCGGATCTCCCTGTCTCTCAAAAGATGTCGGTCATTTGGGTGGTTTGTGATCGCTTCTCTAAGATGGTCCATTTGGTACCCTTGTCTAAATTGCCTTCCTCCTCTGATTTGGTGCCATTGTTTTTCTAGCATGTGGTTCGTTTACATGGCATTCCGGAGAACATCGTTTCGGACAGAGGTTCCCAGTTTGTTTCGAGGTTTTGGCGAGCCTTTTGTGCTAGGATGGGCATTGATTTGTCTTTTTCCTCGGCTTTCCATCCTCAGACAAATGGCCAAACCGAACGAACTAATCAGACTTTGGAAACATATCTGAGATGCTTTGTTTCTGCTGATCAGGATGATTGGGTGTCCTTTTTGCCTTTGGCTGAGTTCGCCCTTAATAATCGGGCCAGCTCGGCTACTTTGGTTTCGCCGTTTTTCTGCAATTCTGGTTTCCATTCTCGTTTCTCTTCAGGGCAGGTTGAGTCTTCGGACTGTCCTGGTGTAGATACTGTGGTGGATAGGTTGCAGCAGATTTGGACTCATGTGGTGGACAATTTGACATTGTCCCAGGAGAAGGCTCAATGTTTCGCTAACCGCCAGCGCTGTGTGGGTCCCCGACTTCGTGTTGGGGATTTGGTTTGGTTGTCGTCTCGTTATATTCCTATGAAGGTTTCCTCTCCTAAGTTTAAGCCTCGTTTCATTGGTCCGTATTTCATTGGTCCGTATAAGATTTCTGAGGTTCTCAATCCTGTGTCGTTTCGTTTGACTTTTCCAGCTTCTTTTGCCATCCATAATGTATTCCATAGGTCATTGTTGCGGAGATACGTGGCGCCTGTGGTTCCATCCGTTGATCCTCCTGCTCCGGTGTTGGTTGAGGGGGAGTTGGAGTATGTGGTGGAGAAGATTTTGGATTCTCGTATTTCGAGACGGAAACTCCAGTACCTGGTCAAATGGAAGGGTTATGTTCAGGAAGATAATTCCTGGGTCTTTGCCTCCGATGTTCATGCTGCCGATCTGGTTCGTGCCTTTCATTTGGCTCGTCCTGGTCGGCCTGGGGGCTCTGGTGAGGGTTCGGTGACCCCTCCTCAAGGGGGGGTACTGTTGTGAATTCTGTTGTCAAGCTCCCTCCTGTGGTCATGAATGGTACTTCGGCTGGTTCTGTCCATGGGCTTCCTCTGGTGGTGGTGAGTGGGGCTGCGGCTTCTGAGGTTCCTTCCACAGGTGACGAGGTTAATTCGTTAGCTGGCCTCTCTATTTAACTCCACCTAGATCATTGCTCCATGCCACCTGTCAATGTTCCAGTATTGGTCTAGTTCTCTCCTGGATCGTTCTTGTGACCTGTCTTCCCAGCAGAAGCTAAGTTCCTGCTTGTTTTTCTCTGGTTTGCTATTTTTCTGTCCAGCTTGCTATTTTGATTGTTGTCTTGCTTGCTGGAAGCTCTGGGACGCAGAGGGAGCGCCTCCGCACCGTGAGTCGGTGCGGAGGGTCTTTTTGCGCCCTCTGCGTGGTCTTTTTGTAGTTTTTTGTGCTGACCGCAAAGCTACCTTTCCTATCCTCAGTCTGTTCAGTAAGTCGGGCCTCACTTTGCTAAATCTATTTCATCTCTGTGTTTGTAATTTTCATCTTTACTCACAGTCATTATATGTGGGGGGCTGCTTTTTCCTTTGGGGAATTTCTCTGAGGCAAGGTAGGCTTTATTTTTCTATCTTTAGGGCTAGCTAGTTCCTTAGGCTGTGTCGAGTTGCATAGGGAGCGTTAGGAGCAATCCACGGCTATTTCTAGTGTGTGTGATAGGATTAGGGATTGCGGTCAGCAGAGTTCCCACGTCTCAGAGCTCGTCCTATATTATCAGTAACTATCAGGTCATTCCGTGTGCTCTTAACCACCAGGTCCATTATTGTCCTGACCACCAGGTCATAACAAAGGGCATTTTATACTTTCACATGTTGGTAAGACATTGTTTATTTTCACACATTGGAAGGGCATTTTATACTTTCACATGTTGGTAGGACATTGTATACTTTCACACATTGGAAGGGCATTTTATACTTTCACATGTTGGTAGGACATTGTATACTTCACACATTTGAAGGGCATTTTATACGTTCACATGTTGGTAGGACATTGTTTACTTTCACACATTGGTAGGTTATTGTTTACTTCACACATTGGAAGGGCATTTTATACTTTTCACGTGTTGGTAGGACATTGTATACTTTCACATATTGGTAGGGCGTTTTATACTTTCATATGTTGGTAGGACATTATTTACTTTCGCACATTGGTAGGGCATTGTTTACTTTCGCACATTGGTAGGGTATTGTATATGTCACATATTGGTAGAGCATTGCATACTTTCACACAGTAGGGTATTGAGTTGGTAGGGCATTGTATACGTTCACACACTGGTAGGGAATTGATTACTTTTCACATTGGTAGGGCATTGAATTGGTCAGGCATTGTTTACTTTAACACATCACTATATTAGTTAAACTGTATTAATACTAACATCCTTGCTCTTGTGAAGAGCGCAAGACGTTGTTTAAACTTGGGAAAATCACAAAAATAAATGAGTTTCACATCTTGCTGTACCTACTTTTTTCACCAAAAACGCTGCAAAAACTGATAGCAGCATTTTTGCACTTTTTTTGCTTTCTGGGAGGGAAAAAGTGCTGCAAATATCTTGCAATAACACTGAAAGAAGTGACATGCTGAAGTTACTGAACCGCCGCACAACCTGCCCTGCCCTCTCCTAGTGTTTCATCACCCATCCCCTGCAGACTGTGAGCCCTCGCGGGCAGGGTCCTCCCTCCTTATGTACCCGTGTGCCTTGTTATCTGCTCATGTTTAATGTATTTGTCTATATTTGCCTCGTATTCACATGTAAAGCGCCATGGAATAAATGGCGCTATAAAAATGTATAATAATAATAATAACATGCTGCAGTTTTCAAAACCGGAGCAGTTTTCCAATTCAGTCAGGCAAAAAAAAGCAATGTGTGCATGAGATTTCTGACATTTCAAAGCTTTTGCTGGTACGAAAAAAGCAGCTTTTAATGTGCATAAAACTCAGCAAAAACACAATGTTTGGCCATAGCGTTAGAAAAAAAAAACTAAGGTGTTTACCTGCAGACATGAAAATCTGCAGGTAAACACGGTTTTACACATGTTCAGCAGTTTAGTTGGAAGAATGGCTGCAGGAAGAATATGAAGTTTTATTCTCCCTACAAGCGCTTGCTCACAGTCATTGGCGCCGTGCACAGAGCAGTGTCACCACTCACTACATAGTGTGCTGTAAGAAAGACCGCAGCCCGCTCACTAGTAGTGAGCCGTGACTCTGACAGCCCCTGCCGCACCCAATGACTTGAAGTGAGTGGCAGATATGAGCATAACTCCATTTTCTTCCTGTAGTCGCTCTTCCAATTATTGTTCCGAACAATTTTAAATTGCATTCACCTGTAGATTACCATTATATCTGCAGGAAAATATAATTTTTTGCTAACCGTTCTCTTTAAAGGTATGTAAAGTAGTGTTCAAAATAATGGCAGTCCAATATGACAAACCGGATTAATCACTCTTTAATTTACCAGCTGGTGCAGTAGATTCTAAGAAAACCACCAGACTCGGCATTCATGATCTGCAGGTTTTGAGTCTGTGCATTAGAATAACTAATTGAATGGGGGGTGTTCAAAATATTAGCAGTGTGGAGATCAATTAGTGAGGTCAATCATTCTGTGAAGGAACAGGTGTGAATCAGGTGGCCCTTATTTAACGGTGAAGCCAGGACATGTTTTACATGTATTTCTCCTTGAAAACCTGAGAAATATGGGTCGTTCGTGACATTGTCCAGAAGAACAGTGTGCTTTGATCAAAAGTTGATTGGATAAAACTTATGAAGAAGTGCAGACAATGATCGGCTGTTCAGCTAAAATGATCTCCTATGCTTTAGAAATGGAAAGCCAAACTAGAGAGACGTGGAAGAAAATGGACGACCACCATTCAAATGGATGGAAGAATTGCCAGAATGGCAAAGGCCCAGCCAATGATCATCTCCAGGAAGATCAAAGACAGTCACAAGCTACCTGTGAGTACTGTGACAGGAGACGCCGTTGTGAAGCTAATCTCTTAGTAATAAGTCCCCACAAAGTCCCTCTGTTAAAAAAAAAGACATGTACTGAAGTCCATACAATTTGCCAAAGAACACATCAACTGGCCTAAAGAGAAATGGAGAAGCATTGTGTGGACTGATGAAAGTAAAATTGTCCTTTCTGGGTCCAAGGACAGGTGGTCAGATGACCCCCAAACTCTGCATTCAAACCACAGTACACTCTGAAGACAGTGAATCCTGGTGGTGCCAGCATCATGATATGGGCAGGATTCTCTTACTATGGTGCTGGACCTATTTACCGCATACCAGGGGTCATCGACCAGTTTGCATATATTAAATACCTGAAGAGGTCATGTTGTCTTACGTTGAAGAGGATATGCCCTGGAAATGGTGTTTCAACACAACGACTCTAAATACATCAGTAAACGAGCAAAATCTTGGTTCCAGTCCAATAAAATTGAGGTTATGGAGTGGCCAGCCCAATCCCCAGACCTTAATCCTATAGAACACTTGTGGGGTGACACCAAAAATGCCATTTCTGAGGCAAGGCCAACCAATGCCCAAAAATTGTGTGATGAAGTCCAAGCGTCCTGGGCTGGAATAACAGGTGACAAGGGCCAGAAGTTGGTTGACTCTATGCAACATAGATGTGAAGCAGTTCTAATAAGCTGTGGGTGTACAACTAAATATTAGGTCAATGATTCACAGGAATGTTAAATCGTCATAAAAAAGTACACATTGTGAGTTTGTAAAGACAAATGCAGACTCTGCTATTTTTTTAGAACAGCCCAATGTTCATGTTTTGTTATTTTCTGTAAAGTAGCTAAAAATTATATACATTTCATGTTTTCAATTAGAAAACAGTGTGCAATGTTCTTCCCAATGCTGGAAATAAAATCTAGTATAAAGATTTTGTGATTAACTCATGTTTTGAACACACTGCTATTATTTTGAACACTACTGTACATATAATGTAAGCCCTCCCCGGTCCATAATAACAAAATTATAGGGGGGGGTCTCATGGCCTCACAGGCCCTGAATATGAAGAGTTTGTATATGAGAACGCTGTTCAAGGGTTAATTTTGATGTTTTTGAGTTAGCTCTGGCTATATGCCACGAGCGGTTTAAACTGGTTTTATCCAGTGTGGCTGGCGCCTAAAATAACGGCTTTTTATTGGCCGTTGGGGGTTTGGCGGGCTTTTTAGAAGGTTATAAAAAGCCCTGCAGTTTGAATTTTACCTCAGTCGCCGTTGGACTGAAGAAACAGAAGATGGAGAACCTCTTGCAACAGCTCCTGACAAGAGCCGGCAAAGAAGACGGGGTGGACTGGCTGAGGAATTGCCTTGCATTGGAGTCGGTACCTGCAGCTCCGGTTACCGTTCCTCCTTCTTCGGAGCTGAGCCCTCAAGAGCAGCAGCCGGTGCTTGAAGAGCGTGCAGCGGTGATTCCTCCTGGCAGGTCGAGAAAGAGGACGCCAGTGAGGTCTGATATACCGCCCCTTCCGTCTCCGGGTCCCAGCAGCCGCGCACCGGATGTGCGCAAGAGGTCGCGCCGTTCCTCCCCGGTCACATCCCGAAGTCCTGTGCGTGAGGGTCAGCGCCGGTGTCAAGCGGGGTCAGCATTGTCATCCAGAGTCGCCGGCAGGGCTGCCGCACCGCGCAGCCGTAAAAGCGCTGCGGCGGCATTGCCCTGTGTGGTGACAGCGGCCCCCTCAGCACCGGTTTCCAGCATCCTGCTCCCAGCTCCGACGGCCAGCGTCCAGATGATAGACTCCGACGACGACCGAAGCTCTGCTGTTCCAGCGATCCCTCAGCTGCGCTCGCTTTCTTTGCAGGGCTTGAGCGCTGGCTGTCCATCGGATCAGAGGTCCAAAGGACCATTATCCAGAGGGGGTGAGAGCTTCAATGTACCCCTGTCTGTCCCTCCTAACCAGCTTAGGGACTTAATTAGAAGTGTTTTATCTGAATCACTATGGGATGTTATCAATTCTTCTCCTAGTGTTATAGCACCCCTTAACACTGAGGTTTACCCATCCCCTGTGAACCCATTTAAAGAGGCGCTGACATGCGACCTTTCACCTCTCGGTTTCCATTTGAGCTCGTCAGTTAAGGAGCTCATTTGGAACAATAGTTATGTTGATTTATTTTCGTTACTTCCCTGCAAGGATCACTTGAATAGATCGGAGAAGGAGTCTAAACCTGATAGTGATGACCCTAGACGTAGCTCAACAAAATCGTTTAACAATTGGATTCAGGCCTTTTCCATCTATTCAGCGGTCCTGGGGGAAAAGTTTCCCAATTTGTGTAGTAAGTTATTCCAACATGTAGATATTATTTTGGAGGCTTATCGTAATTTTGGAGGCCTCGCTTGGCTTCATTACGATGAGGCGTTTAGACAGAAATTAGCTGTTCACCCTGACATCAACTGGGGGGTTAAAGATGTGGGGTTATGGATTAACCTTATGCTCCCCCAGAGACATTATGCCACCAAACAGCCAGCTGCGTTTTTTCCAAGGAAGGGTGTGTGTTTCGTGTTTAATGAGTCTCAGTGCAAATGGGGTAGCTCATGCAGATTCCGCCATGAGTGCTCCTTCTGCGGGAACGCACATCCAATGTCCAAGTGCTTTCGGAAACAAGCGTCTCAAGCATCTCCCAGGGACCCAATTTCAAAAAGCTCAGACTCCGGTGAAATTACTAGAAATGCTATGGTGGCTAAAAACATATCCAAACCAGGAGACCAGTAAACTTTTGTTTAATGGTTTTCTCTTTGGTTTCAAAGTACCTCAATTTAAAGGCCCTGGTTGCGTATTGGTTAGAAATCTGGCATCCTTAAATTTTCATCTCGAAGTGGCTAGAAAAAAGATTTTTGAGGAATTGACTTTGGGCAGGATTGCGGGCCCCTTCTCTTCCCCTCCTTTTGAAAATTTTCGGGTTTCCCCCCTCGGTATTGTCCCCAAGAAAGATCCGGGCAGTTTTCGCATGATTCATCACCTATCGTACCCCATAGGTTCATCCCTGAACGATGAGGTGGATAAATCCCTATGTTCTGTTTCTTATTCGTCCTTTGACTCGGCTATTGACTTGCTTAGGAAATTTGGTAGGTACTCTTTCATGGCAAAGTCGGACATCAAGTCTGCATTTAGATAGCTTCCCGTCCATCCGGCGGGATTTAATTCTTTGGGCTTTCATTTTGAGAACCATTATTTTTTCGACATGTGTTTACCTATGGGGTTTTCGTTATCCTGTTTTTATTTTGAGAACTTTTCATCGTTTTTACACTGGGTTTTGGAGTCTAACACTCAGGATGCCGGGATTTTACACTATTTAGACGATTTCCTTTTTGTAGGGCCTCCCTCTTCTGATTATTGCTTAGTCACTTTAAATAGCTTCATTTCCATGTGTGAGCAGTTTGGGGTCCCTTTAGCTCATGATAAAACCTGTCCACCGACAAACGTGATTGAGTTTTTAGGCATTACATTGGACTCGGTTAAAATGGAATGCAGGCTCCCAGAAGAAAAAATTTCGAAAATAGCCAATGCTCTGGATAAATTCTTATCCAGTAAAAAGGTAACGTTAAGGGACATGCAATCTATTGGGCCTTTTGAATTTCGCCTTACGTGTTATTCCAATGGGCAGAGTTTTTTCAAGACGCCTCTACAATTCAACCATAGGGCTTTCATCCCCTGAGTCACATATTCGGGTCTCTTCAGAGTGGAAAGAAGACGCCAGGGTTTGGAGGTCCTTTCTGTCGGGCTTCAATGGTAAATCCTGGTGGCAATCGGATTTTGTCTTAGCGGATTCTCTTCCGTTTGCTTTTTCTTCCAACCCTGATAGCGGCTGCGGAATCCTATTTTCTTTGCATTGGTTTTCTCACAAATGGCCTGATTCTTGGTTACGCAATCAGTCAGTTTTAAATCCCATGGCTTTAGAGCTTTTTTCTATTTTTCTTGGCTTGTATTTGTGGGGTTATCTGATGAAAGATAATAGGATGTTGATTTTGTCAAACAACAAGGGTGTTATTCTTTGTATTAACACCTTGTCTTCCAAGAATTTGTAGGCCATGAGAATTCTGAGACAGCTGGTTTTGCTATGTTTAAAACTTAACATCTGGTTGAAGGCCAAAATGGGGGCGAGTAGTCTAGCTTTAATTATGGATTCTCTTTGCTATCAACAATGGCAAATTTTTTGCCAACAGGTGCCCAACGCAGACCTGGATCCGACGTCTCGCCCGCTAGAGATTTGGGACCTAATTTTGAGCTAATTCCTCATTTTATTGAAAATTCATTGTCAACTCGATCATGGGCTGATTATTCAGCCGCATGGCAACAATGGATTGGCTTCTGTAATCTTAATAATTTTGATTTTAGTATTTCCAGTCCTATTTCTGGTTTGAGATTCAGGGAATTTTTTTGTAACAAAGGTTTGTCGTACTCAGCGGTTGCTAAATCCTTGGCTGGGGTGTCGTTTTTTCTAAAATTATTTGGTAAGGTTCCGTTGACTGGTTTATTTCCCGTCAAGCAATTTTTGAAGGGGTTTAGAAGAACCAGTTTCAAGCCGGATTCTAGACGCCCTATTTCCCTCCAGCTGTTAGAAGACCTTTGTGTATCCCTGCAAAAAGTTTGTATTGATTCCGTTGAAAGTTTGTTGTTTTCTTCGGCATTTACGCTAGCGTTTTTCAGGGCTTTGCGGATTGGGGAGTTAGTTTCGACGAGAAAATCTGATCCGTCAGGCCTGATGGTTTCGGATCTGTCAGTTTTTGACTCGCACCTGTTTTTGTTTGTTAGGAGATCTAAAACGGATCAGTTAGGACGAGGCGTTAAGGTACCGTCACACTAAGCGACGCTGCAGCGATACCGACAACGATCCGGATCGCTGCAGCGTCGCTGTTTGGTCGCTGGAGAGCTGTCACACAGACAGCTCTCCAGCGACCAACGATGTCGGTAACCCGATGTTTACCCTGGTTACTAAGCGCAGGGCCGCGCTTAGTAACCCGATGTTTACCCTGGTTACCATCGTTAAAGTAAAAAAAACAACCACTACATACTTACCTACCGCTGTCTGTCCCCGGCGCTCTGCTTCTCTGCACTCACTGTGAGCACAGCGGCCGGAAAGCACAGCGGTGACGTCACCGCTGTGCTTTCCGGCTGGCCGGCGCTCACAGCCAGAGCAGAGAAGCACAGCGCCGGGGACAGACAGCGGTAGGTAAGTATGTAGTGGTTGTTTTTTTTACTTTAACGATGGTAACCAGGGTAAACATCGGGTTACTAAGCGCGGCCCTGCGCTTAGTAACCCGATGTTTACCCTGGTTACCAGCGAAGACATCGCTGAATCGGCGTCACACACGCCGATTCAGCAATGTCAGCGGGAGATCCAGCGATGAAAGAAAGTTCTGGACTTTCTTCCCCGACCAGCGATATCACAGCAGGGGCCTGATCGCTGCTGCCTGTCACACTGGACGATATCGCTAGCCAGGACGCTGCAATGTCACGGATCGCTAGCGATATCGTCTAGTGTGACGGTACCTTTAGGCTAAAGCTTGATTCTATTCCAGATAAGAATTTCTGTCCAGTTGCCAATGCCTTACGCTGGCTTCAAGTTAGGCCAAGCGTCCCTGGTCCTTTATTCATTTGGACGGCACACCGGCAACAATCTTTCCGTTTAATGCAGTTTTTAAAAAGTGTTTGCAGGTACTAGGTAAAGATCATTTAAGATTCACCTCGCATTCTTTCCGGATAGGAGCGGCAACTGAAGCGTCGAGATCCGGTCTTCTGGATTCTCAGATTATGCAACTGGGCAGATGGGAATCGGGTAGATTTAAGCTTTATGTTAGGCATGATTTATATGATAACTGATTTTGATTTTATTTCAGGTTCCAAAGTGGTCTGGATTATAGGACATTCCTATGTTTTTTGGGCTCAGAAGAGAGCCAATCAAAGTTCTTATTCTGAAAAGCTTTCTTTCAGCCAGGATATTGTTCAAGTTTTTTGGCATAATGTTAGAGGCATGTCTTGGTACAATTTAATAGCAGAATTTGAGAAATGTTTCGGTAAATTTCCCTCTCCGGATTTAGTAGTTTTTCACCTGGCCGGAAATGATCTCGGGAAAACCAAAACTTTGGATTTGTTAGCTTTGTTGAGATCGGATTTGATTTACCTTAAGCAATCTTCCCCATTTACCTCTTTTGTTTTTTCAGAGATCATCCCTAGGTTACTATGGTGCAGAGGCGAACTCGCTTTTTTGGAAAAAATTCGGAAGAGGGTCAACCGGGTGATGTTTAAATTTCTTCCTTTGATTAATGGCTTCTCTTTCAGACATGTGGACTTGGAAGGATTTCTACCCGGGCTTTACAGAAATGACTTGATTCATCTTTCAGATATAGGATTGGACATTTTTAACCTGGATCTCCAAACAATGGTGGAAAAATGGCTGTGTTGCGGTGGGGGGGCCATGTCTCTTTGAGACTTGGCGCGTGGAAAATCGCCCTTATGGGTGGATTGGTTTATATGGTGTTTTAAACTTTCGGTTAAATAAAAGTTAATTTTTAAGGTCAAAATGTTTGTTATGAAATTTAAGTAACTCAAAAATAAATGACACGGCCATTAATTCCACCTACTGTTTGTTGTGTCTATTTATTGTATGAATGGGCCTTGTGTGGCCATGTAAGCCCTCCCCCGTCCATAATAACAAAATTATAGGGGGGGTCTCATGGCCTCATAGGCCCTGAATATGAAGAGTTTGTATATGAGAACGCTGTTCAAGGGTTAATTTTGGTGTTTTTGAGTTAGCTCTGGCTATATGCCACGAGCGGTTTAAACTGGTTTTATCCAGTGTGGCTGGCGCCTAAAATAACGTCTTTTTATTGGCCGTTGGGGGTTTGGCGGGCTTTTTAGAAGGTTATAAAAAGCCCTGCAGTTTGAATTTTACCTCAGTCGCCGCTGGACTGAAGAAACAGAAGATCCCACCCTCCCTCCCCTTTTTTCTTATTGGTTTAACTATCCTGTCGTGATCATTTGTTTTGCGAGGAAAATCGCCCTTATGGGTGGATTGGTTTATATGGTGTTTTAAACTTTCGGTTAGTTAAGAGTTAATTTTTAAGGTCAAAATTTTTGTTATGAAATTTAAGTAACTCAAAAATAAATGACACGGCCATTAATTCCCCCTTCTGTTTGTTGTGTCTATTTATTGTATGACTGGACCTTGTGTGGCCATGTCTTTTTCAAGTATGTCCACTCCAAAACTCGCCTGAAAAAGTGCACAGAAGACACTCAAAAGAATGAACATATTAATTTCAATGCAAAAAACACTTGTTCTTCATATGTTCAATCCAGAGGCGTAGCTAGGGGTTTTGGTTCAGGGGGGACGAAACTTCCGAGTGGGCCCCTAACCAGGTAACCTTGACTACAACTATTGTGGCACACCCTAATAGTGGAGGAGGACCTCAGCAGATGACCGCGCTGTTAATGAAAATAATCTATACAAAGACCAACACTGATATTACCGTCATATAGTATACTGCACAGCGGATCAGGAATACTTATATTGTGCTAATAGCCAGTTGAAAAAGGCACTGCCGTTATCTGTGGCTAACAGGACATAGTGGACCGAGTGCATCGTTCACCCAGTGTGCCTTTTAAGAAGCACGCGGCGGACTTGCATTCACGTCATTCTCCCAAGTTCTGGCGCATACATCCGGTCTATGACCTGCATGGTGGAGCGCTGGAAGCTTCCACGCGATTCTCATCTATCGCGTCACTTCCTGTTTCTTGTATGTGTGATTCAGCAGACCTCGGCACGTCACATCCGGGTAATGGAGCGCAAAAAAGCAATCTATTGAATATCTTATAAAGTATGCACTCTGTAGTAAGGTCAATCAGGTAAAGTCGAGGACACCATAAATTATGTAGATATCACTTGTATATAATGAATAACATAATTTCATCCATTGTATATATAAAGATGCAGTGTCACAATCCAATTTTGGATGTGTGGCAGCTCTGGTTCCTCTATAAATTAAATGTAGCATTTTTCATTTTCGGGCCAGCGGTGGTTAATTTCAGTTTCCCTTGCTATAACTGCAGAGTTGCTAGGTCAGCTGATGTGGGTGGTGACCACTCCCACCATCCTTTAAATGGTCACCTGATGCATCAGCTGACTGTTGGTGATAGAGTTATTCTACGGAGACCAGCCGTGCAGTTGCAGTTCTCTGGTGTCAGCTACTTCTGGTGTTTGGAGTCCTGTTTGTGTGTCATATGCAGTGTGGAGCTTGGCAGCGAAGTCTGGAAGCTAAGTGTGGTGTTTTTTCCTTGTTTGTCTTGTGTTTGTCACTGTCCCCAGAGTTGTTCCATCTGCATTGATGAGGCTAGCGCCCTTGCAGGCCAGTACACTAGCCAGGGCAGTATGAGGTGACAGCGAAGGACGAGGTTCCTGATGGTGGTGGGGGGAAGAACCCATTTAGAGCATTAGGGGAGTGCAGGGACAGGCTCAGGTTTGAGCGCAGGTGGTGACCATCCCTCTTTTCCCTATTGGTAGGGCCTTCCTCTCCCCTTCTTCATCCCGTTGTATGTTTGTTGTGCCGTCAGCTGACCGACCCCCTGTTGGGTCATTACATTTCGTGACATGCGGGATAATAATAATAATAATAATTGTTATTTATATAGCGCCAACATATTCCGCAGCACTTTACAAGTAAGCGGGGACATGTACAGACAATAAATTCAATACAAGTTAAGACAATTTAAACAGTGACATTAGGGGTGAGGTCCCTGCTCGCAAGCTTACAATCTACAAGGAAATGGGGGGACACAATAGGTGAAAAGTGCTTGTTATTCAGGTCTGGCAATTATAATAAATAGGGATTTTCATATAAAGCTGCATGATCCGGTCATCAGCCCGTGTGTTTAAGTGCAATAGTCAAGTATCAAGTGCAGTTATCATATGCATGGAGGGTGTGGAGACAGAGGAATAGTAGGGTGCAGATTCAGAATAATATTTGGAAGGAGGGAATAGGGCAAAGTTAGTTTACTGAGTAGTTGATGTGGTAGGCTTGTTTGAAGAGATGGGTTTTCAAAGCGCACTTGAATAGGTCGGGGCTAGGTATCAGTCTGATCATCTGGGCATTTCAGAGAGCTGCGATTACACAAGGGATGGAGGGCACCACAAATCACTTCAGAAAAGAAAGGTCCACTGTGGGCTTGAGAACAAATATGACAAAGAGCAAGAAAAAGATCATGCCTACATACGCGGGAACACCTCAGTATATAAACAATACAATACTTTATTGGCAAACATCAAAAAATACATGAAGGACAAAACACAAAAAATATGTTAAAAACACTTCAAAATTGCACACATGCAATATACACCTATACAAATGTCATGCCCTGATATAGGGGCGATGATAACCCACAAGAATTGTCCCCTATAGCAAAGAAATCAATGTAGTGTTGCTCCTAGGATGCAATCACCCTGAGCCATATTATGCAATATATATGACTATGTTAATATCACAGTACCATATAACCCCAAAATAAGGTGCATAATTCTAGCACAAAACATACTAACAATTAAAGGCATCAAAATAGAGCAAGTCAATTAGAGCTGTGGAGAGGGGCAAGAGGAGAGGGAACTGAAAATAAACGAATAAATAAACCCGATCCTCAAACCAATGTACCCTCATACCAACAGTCCAAAGATTCAGAGTGGAGCCTTGTAAGCAGTGGGGAACAAAGTGTGGGATAGGTT
Source organism: Ranitomeya imitator (assembly GCF_032444005.1). NCBI lineage: Eukaryota > Metazoa > Chordata > Amphibia > Anura > Dendrobatidae > Ranitomeya > Ranitomeya imitator. The sequence continues at coordinate 90,081,677 of NC_091291.1, forward strand.
CCCACGCGTATCGCCGCCCAAATTGCGGCTACCTCAGGGAAAAAATAGCAGAGAGCTGGCGCAGCACGAGAGAAGTCTTGGAGACGGAGATGCAAGGTTCGGATTACGGGGGATGTTAGTCTTAGGTCATTTGTAGAACGGAGGGCACATGTAGGGCGATAGGCGGAGATGAGAGAGGAGATATAAGGTGGTGCAGAACTGTGGAGAGCTTTGTGGGTGAGGGAGATCAATAAACATCTTACATAGAAGCCACATATGGCAAAAGAGAAAAAGTCAGATTTGAGGCATGGATTCATCTCAAAAACAGGTAGTGAGGAACAATACATCACATTCATCCCCTCACCCTCTCTGTCTTTACATCTCATGAACATGGGGCCTCTGTCTACATATTATGAATATAGGATTTCAACGCCACTTGGAGCTGTCTTAGCAGCTACTTAAAGGTCAACGACAATCTATATTATACCAATAGGAACCCTTTATGTACTAAAGATAACACAGATAAAATATAGCTTTTAATTAATATACCAATTAAAACCATGCCACAAATACAACCAGATAAACACATAAAACACACAACCGTGCACTCTGGGATAACCCTGCCAAACAATACCTCTTAGTACTGCCTACCTATCAATGGAGGTTGGCACCCTAAACACAGATACGAGATTGGCGCCCCCACTCACCGTCGGCTGTCCCTATGTCTCCTAGTATGGATCCTAATATAGGTGTCACCAGGGGCGGACCTACCGCCGGTTCAACCGGTGCAGCCGCACCGGGGCCCGGAGGTGGAGGGGGCCCTTGCAGACAGGGGCTTTCTGCTGCCGCTGTAGATCGATGCAGGCCCGGGCCCGCACTGTATTAGCAGTGTACATACAAGTGCCGGCCGGCATCCCCCATTGCAGACAGCAGGCTGTGTGTCTGCTGATCTGACGTCACCTGCGCGCCTGTTTCACTCTGCCCGAGGCCTGGAGAGGAGAGAAGAAGTTGGCAGAGAGCGAGCCAGGGGGTCGGGGCAGGAGGTATGTGACGGACTTCATCTAATTCCTGCTTTCTTATCTGCTTTCTGCAGAGGATCTATCTGTACTGTACTGAGATTTATTGCACCATCTTAAACTTACATACAGATAATATCCCGGCTCCAGCGTCACCCGATCTGTATGTAAGCTGAAGCTGCAGCAATGAGTTACAGCAATATACTACGTGGCTCTGCTGTATACTATGTGTCTGGGCAATATACTACGTGGCTCTGCTGTACACTATGTGTCTGGGCAATATACTACGTGGCTCTGCTGTATACTATGTGTCTGGGCAATATACTACGTGGCTCTGCTGTATACTATGTGTCTGGGCAATATACTACGTGGCTCTGCTGTATACTATGTGTCTGGGCAATATACTACGTGGCTCTGCTGTATACTATGTGTCTGGGCAATATACTACGTGGCTCTGCTGTATACTATGTGTCTGGGCAATATACTATGTGGCTCTGCTGTATACTATGTGTCTGGGCAATATACTACGTGGCTCTGCTGTATACTATGTGTCTGGGCAATATACTACGTGGCTCTGCTGTATACTATGTGTCTGGGCAATATACTACGTGGCTCTGCTGTATACTATGTGTCTGGGCAATATACTACGTGGCTCTGCTGTATACTATGTGTCTGGGCAATATACTACGTGGCTCTGCTGTATACTATGTGTCTGGGCAATATACTACGTGGCTCTGCTGTATACTATGTGTCTGGGCAATATACTACGTGGCTCTGCTGTATACTATGTGTCTGGGCAATATACTACGTGGCTCTGCTGTATACTATGTGTCTGGGCAATATACTACGTGGCTCTGCTGTATACTATGTGTCTGGGCAATATACTATGTGGCTCTGCTGTATACTATGTGTCTGGGCAATATACTACGTGGCTCTGCTGTATACTATGTGTCTGGGCAATATACTACGTGGCTGGGCAATATACAATGTAACTGGGCAATATACTACGTCGCTGGGCAATATACAATGTAACTGGGCATAATACTACGTCGCCAGGCAATATACTACGTAGCTGGGCAATATACTACGTGGCCGGGCAATATACTACGTGACTGGGCAATATACTACGTGGCTGGGCAATATACTACGTGACTGTGCAATATACTACGTGACTGGGCAATATACTACGTGGCTCTGCTGTATACTATGTGTCTGGGCAATATACTATGTGGCTCTGCTGTATACTATGTGTCTGGGCAATATACTACGTGGCTCTGCTGTATACTATGTGTCTGGGCAATATACTACGTGGCTCTGCTGTATACTATGTGTCTGGGCAATATACTACGTGGCTCTGCTGTATACTATGTGTCTGGGCAATATACTACGTGGCTCTGCTGTATACTATGTGTCTGGGCAATATACTATGTGGCTCTGCTGTATACTATGTGTCTGGGCAATATACTATGTGGCTCTGCTGTATACTATATGTCTGGGCAATATACTACGTGGCTCTGCTGTATACTATGTGTCTGGGCAATATACTACGTGGCTCTGCTGTATACTATGTGTCTGGGCAATATACTACGTGGCTGGGCAATATACAATGTAACTGGGCAATATACTACGTCGCTGGGCAATATACAATGTAACTGGGCAATATACTACGTCGCCAGGCAATATACTACGTAGCTGGGCAATATACTACGTGGCCGGGCAATATACTACGTGACTGGGCAATATACTACGTGGCTGGGCAATATACTACGTGACTGTGCAATATACTACGTGACTGGGCAATATACTACGTGGCTCTGCTGTTGTACGCAGCATTCAATCCGCAGCTAATCCGGATGTAATCTGGACAGTGGACATGCAGCCCAACTCTCCCATCAGGCCGCACGCTGTTCCATCAGTCTGCGCTCTTGCTGAGGACGGGGATGGTGCGCGATCTGAGGAGAGTGACGGCGGCACTATTGCCGAGATGGTGCGCATGCCCACAGGTAGGACTGATATATGAAGAGACTAGATCAGTGTTGGAACGGACAGAGGTGAGTATTTTTTTTGTAATGCAAGGCCATTACACAGTATGGAGCAGTATATGGGGCCATTATACTGTATGTAGCATCATATGTGGCCATTATAATGTATGCAGCATCATATTTGGCCATTATACTGTATGCAGCATCATGTGGGGCCATCATACTCTATGTACCATCATGTGGGGCCATTATACAGTATTAAGCATCATCATGTGGGGTCATTATACAGTATGGAGCATCATATGTGGCCATTATACTGTATGTATCATGTGGGGCCATTATAAAGTATGCATCATCATGTGGGGCCATTATACAGTATTGAGCATCAACATGTGGGGCCATTATACAGTATGGAGCATCATATGTGGCCATTATACAGTATGGATCATCATGTGTGACCATTATACAGTATGTAGTATCATGTAGGGCCATCACATACAGTGTGGAGCATCATGTGTGGCCATTATACAGTATGGAGCATCATATGTGGCCATTATACAGTACACAGCATCATGTGGGGCCATTATACAGTATGAAGCATCATGTGTGGCCATTGCACAGTAGGCAGCATCATATATGGCCATTATACAGTATGGAGCATCATGTGTGGCCATTATACAGTATGGAGCATCATGTGTGGCCATTATACAGTATGGAGCATCATGTGTGGCCATTATACAGTATGGAGCATCATATATGGTCATTATACAGTAGGCACCATCATGTGGGGCCATTATACAGTATGGAGCACTATGTGAGGCCCATTTCACTGTATGGAGGAATATGTGAATATAGTTTGACAGGCCTGGCTTAAAGGGTTATTCTCATCATGATAAAGGGTTACAATTGCAAAGAGGCTGTAAAAAACAAACAACTTGGCAATATTACTTTGGAATAAAAATCCTCTTCATTCTCAAGAACAGACCTCCACTGCAATCGGTGGCTAGTATCTTTGGCTTGGAGTGCAGTGCTTACAAGCTCTTTGCTATGGTGTGCTAATGTAGGAGATTTTCTAATCTAAAACCACAGTATTCCGGTTAAATTGCTGTGTTGGCACTTTGCAATAAATACCGTAAGTGGATTTTAGATTGCAGTTTGGGGACTCGGTCTCTAAAAGGTTCGCCATCAGTGGTATAGTACGTAACATCTAGTACACAGATTAGTATATGGCTCATATATAACAGACCTGGGCAAAATGTGGAAATCGGACCGGGCTATCTGTGATAACAAAACACCCGGAAACACTGGTCCGCAGGTCGCAATATACAGCTGACCTGCATCCAGATTTCATCGGGGACTCTGTGAGGGCACAAATTGTATATAGGGAGAGCTGTGTGGGGGCCCTCCCTGTAGTACGTCTTTTACATGATACTGTTGTATGGAATAATGCAGTCTACTACACGATTCCATACTTTTATTTGTAGTATTTTATCAGATACCAGACATATAATGTAATACAATATATAGGTACATGGTCAGGCTCTGCCGGTTCCCACAGTAATCACATAACCAAGAGGATGCACTGCGCACACTTGCTGTCTTGTGCCAACTAGAGAGTCTGCAGTGTTCTATTCACTGACAGCGAACACTAGTTGTCACCTGACTGCAAGTCTGACTGCACTGGAACCAGCAGAACCAAATCTTAACCTTTGATAATGAGGGCAATCTGGTTTGTTGCTCGGAGCCAGATTGCACTCATCATAAGCAGCATGCTGGGCAGGGCGGGGGGCCCAGACAAATTTCTTGCACAGGGGCCCAAAGCTGTCAGTGTCCGCCACTGGGTGTCACATACAGACCAGCACTTACACTAGACAGGAAAAAGATAGGCAGACTAACTGGCTGATTGTATATATATATATATTTATGAAATAATCATATATATATATAAACTAGGTTTGTGACAGGGTGAGATACACGGACTAAAGACCAACAATGTGCATAACAAAAAAGTACTAAGAGGTATTGTTTGGCAGGGTTATCCCAGAGTGCACGGTTGTGTGTTTTATGTGTTTATCTGGTTGTATTTGTGGCATGGTTTTAATTGGTATATTAATTAAAAGCTATATTTTATCTGTGTTATCTTTAGTACATAAAGGGTTCCTATTGGTATAATATAGATTGTCGTTGACCTTTAAGTAGCTGCTAAGACAGCTCCAAGTGGCGTTGAAATCCTATATTCATAATATGTAGACAGAGGCCCCATGTTCATGAGATGTAAAGACAGAGAGGGTGAGGGGATGAATGTGATGTATTGTTCCTCACTACCTGTTTTTGAGATGAATCCATGCCTCAAATCTGACTTTTTCTCTTTTGCCATATGTGGCTTCTATGTAAGATGTTTATTGATCTCCCTCACCTCAACTCAACTCCCTCAGAATATAGGATTTCCCCTTTTGCCCCTGTGAACCTAACGTAACACCCTCTGATTAAGGAGATAGCAGTGTCTCTGAAACTAGCAAGGGATAGTACGGCCCTTCCAGGATCCCGTACACAAGCAACACAGTGACGTCGCACGCCGACTGCTCTCACACGCGGCATAGACCATATCGGGCAAGTCACCGGCCGGGACTCCCTGAAATGAGGTTTGCTGCTGCCAAATGCCTGCATTTTCTTGCCGACTGATGAAGACTTTTTAACACAGACCAGAACCTGAACGTGGAGGTATTTGACATACTAACGTCTTAGCTGTATTGATAAGTGGAACTGGTCCATGAATACATAACCACATATCTTGTACTTGATCAATAATAACTAAAGTCAACCCGTTACTGATACATATGATCCCTGATGCCAATTTAGGTGATACAAACTGGTACAGAATTGTCCTTAACAAGGTTTTATATAGTATGGAAGGTAGGCTCACTTAGCTGCTCCTCGAGGTACACACAGGACCACATTTGGTTCAAGTCTCTGGGTGGTTTATTACTTGATAAACCAAAAACCCAAACTGGTAACAGAAAAACAGCCTGTCTGACTCAAAAGAAAGTAAACAGTTCATACACAGTCCTGCCCAGTACTTCTGAGACATCACATATGGCAGCTGTCACAGGAGCTTCAGTATGGAGGCTTCCTTTCCTCCACACAATACAGAGAAAAAAAATGGTTGGACATTTAACTCCCTCCAGCCACACCCTGGAGGTGGAGATATGGTGGGTAGGCGTCCCACCCATCTCTAACCTACCGACCATGAAAGCCAGACCCACATAGCGACTGGATTGCTCTCAGCACATATCATACTGGAGAAAACACTTATGGCTTTCACAGCAAGCAGGAAAGCAACCTCTGCGACAACCTCTGCCCTCACGTCCGGCACCTGTGACCCTGTCACAATCTATAAAAGAAACAAAAAGCATAAAAGAGTAGATCAACCTAAAAAAACTATATCTGGCTATGCTTTATCAACTAATTTGGATTTATTCGTGCATATATATGTAATTATCCAGAATTGGTACCAAATTATTCAGCTCTGGCATTTTATTCATACAATCTGGTTGGTGCCCAGGTAATAATTACTAGTGTATTGTGCACCATGTACAATAGCTAGTACAGATTGCCTTAATGATTTAGATCTACCTGTATCAAAGTGTGCATGATCATCAGTATCCGTAACAACTGATATCAATTGTTTGAACGATTTGCACTAAACTTGCGTTACAGTGTGAACTGGTACTGCTATTGTTTTAGGTAGTTTAAGGTAATTGTTATGTACATATATGTAGCGCAGAGACATATTCTTTATTTTACAAACTGCATCTCTCAATGAATTCATCTAGGGGTTCAGTGATCATATTCACCCCACGGGTGTTTCACAGAACCTTCCACCATTGGGAGATGAAAAAATAATTACATTTTTTAACACAAATGTTTTGGTTTAGCCCTAGGTTTTACATTGTCACACGGGAAGATGGGTAAAAGTGGCATCAAAATTTGTCCCACAACTTCTGCTGAACGTAGAAATACCTCATCCCTCAAGTGACCCCATTTTGGAAATTACACCCCTCTCAGAATTTATCTACATATGTAGTTGCGATTTTGACTAAGTAGCAGTGAATGTTGCTGATTGAAAATTTCAAATTTGCCAGTGCAGTGCCCAGTACATAATAGTGCCTGTACATTGTGTTCAGCTCATGCTTCCGGAGACAAGCACCCGTAAATTAGGTGGGCTGTCATCACTACAGAAATGCCAGACATGTGGACGCTGAATGTGGTTTAGATACACTGTGGGGCTCAAAAGTGAGGGGGGCATTTGGATTTGGAAGCACAGAATTTGTTGGATTGCTTTTGGGGTTTGAGGAGCTATAGCGCTTTTCCAGAACCGTTGTACTACCAGTAACGTGGAAGCCCCCTATATTTCTGTTAAGAGCTGATGGATCTGAGCGGAGAGTTGCTTTTTTGTGGATTGAGTTGAAGCTTTTGTTGGGAACATTTTACATAACATTTGGGATCACATTTATCCTGCGCTCTACGCTGAGCACTTATATCTGGCTTTCCATCTAAATCTCCAAATTACGTGATTCTTATTAAACCCCCCAAAGGATCCATTCACTATAATGAGGCAGCAGAGTAACTCTGGACTCAGTCTGGCCTCTGTTCAGTGGTATCCTTCTTTTCAGATGTGCACAAAACTGTGGCTGACAATGCTTTTATGCACACCTAAATAACGGACACCGCCAGATCATAGACAGTCAGACAGTGTCCATAGTGCCTCCATCTGGCTCATTATAGCAAATTTTCTGTCAGGGATAGTCTGAGTCACATATTTCAGAGATTTACATGGAACCGCGGTGTAAGTGCTCAGCGCAGAGCGCAGGATAAATGTGAGCAGAGCCTTACTGCAATCTTTGGGACACAAAAAGAAAAAAGCAACAGCTAGTGAAGAATTGGTTTTATTTATTTTTTACGCTGTTCCTCGTGCGGTATAAGTGATTAGACGACTTTATTCTTAGGGTCGGGGGATTACAGCAATACCAGATTTATATCAGGTTTTTATGTTTTGGCTGCTGTCACACACTAAAAAACGCTTTTTTTTTTGCAAAACAAAGTCTTTGCATCCAAGCAGGGAAAAAATTCCAGAGAGTGGCGAGGGTGACTAAAAATTAACTTTTATTACTCCTAAGTAAAATGAACCAACATATGGCATCCAGCACTTAGACACACTAGCAGAAAAAAATGCAATCAACACGTTTCGACTTTTTGCCTTATTCATGATCTTACTATAGGATAAATTGTTCTTAATTATATAGTCTTTTCAGGAACCCTCATTAGTCTGTTTCTTCAGATGATTAACGTGCAGACCGGCATGTTACAAAATAATATCTCTCACCTGTCCATTGTTCTGTCCCATGCTGTAATCAATGTCTGGGGATAAACCGTTTTCAATGTGGACGGTGTCAAGATGCGACTGTCCATTCTGAGAACCACTGAGGAATGAGCTGCTGCGAGCGCAGCATCAGTGGCTAGCAGTGACGTCATCGAGGTTACCACTGGTCACTGAGGCTGCGTTCCCAACCGGGTCCCTGAACTGCGGGGACGTCGCTGAGATTAACGCCAGCACAGTGAGAAAAAGTCTCACTGTGCAGAGGTGAGCTCAGACAGTTCACCAGGAGAAATGTCTCCCGGTGAACTGCAGTGAACTCCCCTCGCACCATGAGACTTTTTCTTATTGACTCCTCTCCATTACTAAGCTGTGGGCTTGATGTCACTGGACAATACAAAGGTGACATCAACCCCACAAATATGAACCCCACTTGCCACCACCACAGGGCAAGTGGGAATAACCGGGCAAAGCGCCAGAATTGGCGCATCTAATCTGGGCAGTTTCGGGCTGCTATTTTTAGGCTGAGGGGACCAATATTCATGGCCCCTTACTAGCCCGAGAATGCCAGTCCCCAGCTGTCTGCTTTACCTTTGCTGCTTGCCAAAAATGGGGTACCCCACACTCTTTTTTAAATTATTTATTTAAATAATAATAATAATAATAATAATTAAAAAACAGTGTGGGGACCCCTCTATTCTTGATAACCAGCCTTGCTAACGCTGACAGCTGAGGGTTGCAGCCTGCAGCTGTCAGTTTTCCCTGGCTGGTTATCAAAAATACAGGGGAACCCATGCTGTGTTTTTTTTTCCATTATTTATTTAGAGCCTGGGCGGCTGCTCTCACTGTTGTAAGCAGCAGCAGGTGTAGATTGATAGGAGTAGTAGTCTCATCAGCTGATGCCAGTGACCGTAAACTTTTTTACTTCCGATCACAGCTGTGGGCTCATGCTGTCATTTGACCGTGTGGGAACTGTAGCTGCCTGACCTGCGGTAATGATTTTACCCCCGATCAGAAGCTGTGTTTGCCGCGCTATCATGCACTTGACAGCATGGCAAACACTGGATGTTCGCACCCCCCATTCAAGTGAATGGGTTCCAGGTTCAGGTTCGGGTACTTTTCTGGTACCCAAACCCCAACTTTTTCTGTTTGGCCGAACCCGCAAAATCTGTATCTATACCGGCACAGAAAGGAACATACCGTAATGTGGGAGGGGTAAAATCACATGACCGCTGCCATCTTTATTCCTATGAATTTGTAGCATGCATTTGCGTCATCCCGCCATTTTCACACAGATTTTTTTCCTGCTACTTCTGAGCACTTTATGATAATAGCAAAGGGACACTGACCGCTTCACAAGGAGAAGGATACATTGTGCCAGCAGATATTGCTGATCTTTATTAAAAAAAAGGGGGAATTATTGGGGGCATCACTGGTCGAAACAGACATTGACTTAAAATATCCAAAGATTTGGATTTGAAATGTTTAGTTGTGTGGGGTCATTGCCTGCTTCCCTGGTGGTCTAGAGTAGTTCAATCCTGCTTCCTTGGTCGCTTAGTGTCGCACATGGACTACTACTTATTTGGTTGGCTAAGGTAGTGGAGAGCTACATGCCTGCTGCACTTGTGGTTTATGTAGTGAAGCAGTTAATGGCAATGCTCATTTCCCTGGTGGTCTGTGGGATGGGTTAATAGCTGCTTAGTTGGTAGTCTACAGAAGTATGGAGTTTACAGCCAGTTTTCCTGGTGGTCCATGGTGGCTTATTGATGACCTACCATCAGGATATTTCACAGTCAGATTAGTCGGGGTCTGACGCCCGCTACTCCCATCGATCAGCGGTTATTTGCCCCAGAGAATATGGATAGGTCATCAATAAACTGTGATCGGACAACAAATTATGACTTCTTTTCTTGTCGTGTAACTCAGTCACTGAGGGAATCTCCTGCTCAGGATTTGTGTTCTTTTTTTTAAATCAAATTTTTTATTTAGTTGTTTATTTATTTCTTAGTAGGGTCTTGTACTTTCTTAGCTGTAAGACGTTGTGAAATGTGATGATGCTTAATAAAAAGGGAGGATTATGATTTCTTGAGAGAACTTCTGCCTCAACTTCATGGCAATAATGTGGTGTGAACCGAGCCTGTCAATCAATGGTTTACCACAAGTGACAGGACCACTATGATCTGTTATTTCTCTCCGACTGTTAGGGTATGTGTCCACGTTCAGGATTGCATCAGGATTTGGTCAGGATTTTATGTCAGTATTTGTAGCCAAAACCAGGAGTGGAACAATTAGAGGAAAAGTATAATAGATACATATGCACCACTTCTGTATTTATCACCCACTCCTGGTTTTGGCTACAAATACTGACACAAAATCCTGACCAAATCCTGATGCAATCCTGAACGTGGACACATACCCTAAGAGGATTTTATTTGGTTCCATTGATACCAATTGAGCTCAGTGATTAGCACTGTATGGTGGCTCAGTGGATAGTGCTGTCTGGTGGCTCAGTGGTTAGGACTGTATGGTGGCTCAGTGGATAGTGCTGTCTGGTGGCTCAGTGGTTAGGACTGTATGGTGGCTCAGTGGTTAGGACTGTATGGTGGCTCAGTGGATAGTGCTGCATGGTGGCCTAGTGGTTAGCACTGTATGGTTGCTCAGTACTGTATGGTGGCTCAGTGGTTAGCGCTGAATGGTGGCTCAGTGGTTAGCACTGTATAGTGGCTCAGTGGATAGCGCTGTATGGCGGCTCAGTGGTTAGTGCTGTATGTTGGTTCAGTGGTTAACACTGTATAGTGGCTCAGTGGATAGCGCTGTATGGTGGCTCAGTGGTTAGCGCTGTATGGTGGCTCAGTGGATAGTGCTGTCTGGTGGCTCAGTGGTTAGGACTGTATGGTGGCTCAGTGGATAGTGCTGTCTGGTGGCTCAGTGGTTAGGACTGTATGGTGGCTCAGTGGTTAGCGCTGAATGGTGGCTCAGTGGTTAGCACTGTATAGTGGCTCAGTGGATAGCGCTGTATGGCGGCTCAGTGGTTAGTGCTGTATGTTGGTTCAGTGGTTAGCACTGTATAGTGGCTCAGTGGATAGTGCTGTATGGCGGCTCAGTGGTTAGTGCTGTATGTTGGTTCAGTGGTTAGCACTGTATAGTGGCTCAGTGGTTAGCGCTGTATGGTGGCTCAGTGGTTAGCGCTGTATGGTGGCTCAGTGGATAGCACTGTATGATTGCTCTGTATGGTGGCTCAGTGGTTAGCATTGTATGGTGACTCAGTGGTCAGCACTGCAGCCTTGCAGCGCTGTTGGTCTGGGATTAAATCCCACCAAGGACGACATCTGCCAGGAGTTTGTATGTTCTCTCCCTGTTTGTGTGGTTTTCCTCCGGGTTCTCCGGTTTTCTCCCACATTCCAAAGACATACTGATAGGGAATCTAGATTGTGATCCCCATCGGGGACAGTGATGATATCTGTACGGCGCTGTATTATGAATTAATGGCGCCACTAAGCATAATAAGTAATACTTCAGTCCATATTGTGAAGTGAATTCAGTCTGGTAAAGTCTCTGATTATTAGGTCAGGAAACAATTCTTGTGCGCCTTACAGGAGCTGGCAGTCACCCACACACTTTGCATATAAGACATATCTGAGATGATAGTAGTTCAGGAGAATCACTTACCCAAGTTCCCCAAACGGCTTCTTACTGACAGCCAAGTGCGGGTATATTGGAAAATATTCTTCTGCTGTTGAACAAGTCATTTGTACGGTTTTCAGCCTTTCAGCTGCAATTTTGTCGCTCACTTCTTCTGACTACTTTCTGTGCTGAGCGTCTGTATCGACCATGATTTCAGATTTGTATGGAGACGTGGATTTCACTGATGTAAGTATGATGAATTTCAAGTATAATTAATCATTTTTTTATTGCATGTTTTTTTTTTTTATCTCACTCACTCATTTATACATTGCGATTGTCATTTCCCCCCCCACCCCAGTTTTACAATTCTAATTTTTTAGTGTTAAATGTTTCCCCATCTTTAGCAATGGTCCCCTGGCTTTCCAGCTGTTGCAAAACTACAATTCCCAGCATGCCCTGACAACTGACATCTGCTAGGTCCTGCTGGGAGTTGTACTTTCACAGCTCGGGAGCCACAAGTTGGAGACCATGGACAAATCATTTTTATTTATTGTACTACTATTCTATTTATATAGATGTGGCTTAGATGTGTTCTTGTGATTTTTTTAATTACGGTATTATTATTTATTTATTTTAGAAAATTAGCTTTTGCTTTTCCTGGCTAGATTGGTACGAGGCTTCAGTGTTTCTATGTGACCTGCGCAGATGTTTGCAGACATATAGTAACATAGTAACATAGTTAGTAAGGCCGAAAAAAGACATTTGTCCATCCAGTTCAGCCTATATTCCATCATAATAAATCCCCAGATCTACGTCCTTCTACAGAACCTAATTGTATGATACAATATTGTTCTGCTCCAGGAAGACATCCAGGCCTCCCTTGAACCCCTCGACTGAGTTCGCCATCACCACCTCCTCAGGCAAGCAATTCCAGATTCTCACTGCCCTAACAGTAAAGAATCCTCTTCTATGTTGGTGGAAAAACCTTCTCTCCTCCAGGCGCAAAGAATGCCCCCTTGTGCCCGTCACCTTCCTTGGTATAAACAGATCCTCAGCGGGATATTTGTATTGTCCCCTTATATACTTATACATGGTTATTAGATCGCCCCTCAGTCGTCTTTTTTCTAGACTAAATAATCCTAATTTCGCTAATCTATCTGGGTATTGTAGTTCTCCCATCCCCTTTATTAATTTTGTTGCCCTCCTTTGTACTCTCTCTAGTTCCATTATATCCTTCCTGAGCACCGGTACCCAAAACTGGACACAGTACTCCATGTGCGGTCTAACTAGGGATTTGTACAGAGGCAGTATAATGCTCTCATCATGTGTATCCAGACCTCTTTTAATGCACCCCATGATCCTGTTTGCCTTGGCAGCTGCTGCCTGGCACTGGCTGCTCCAGGTAAGTTTATCATTAACTAGGATCCCCAAGTCCTTCTCCCTGTCAGATTTACCCAGTGGTTTCCCGTTCAGTGTGTAATGGTGATATTGATTCCCTCTTCCCATGTGTATAACCTTACATTTATCATTGTTAAACCTCATCTGCCACCTTTCAGCCCAAGTTTCCAACTTATCCAGATCCATCTGTAGCAGAATACTATCTTCTCTTGTATTAACTGCTTTACATAGTTTTGTATCATCTGCAAATATCGATATTTTACTGTGTAAACCTTCTACCAGATCATTAATGAATATGTTGAAGAGAACAGGTCCCAATACTGACCCCTGCGGTACCCCACTGGTCACAGCGACCCAGTTAGAGACTATACCATTTATAACCACCCAAGAATGCCCTTTGCTCACATGAACTAGTGCAATGTGCTCGCAGTAATGCAGTAATGCACTTGTTATCAGTGTTCTTATTCTTAGTGTTATTATTATTATTAGTGTCATTATTAATAATAGATATTTATAATTAATAATAATTTTAACAGGAATTTCTCTTTGTACCCTCTAAAGCACTCATTGAGTTTTATACTCTTATTGGTTAGTAGATCCATAAACTGCAAAAAGGAAAATTATTTATTGCAGTGGCCGGACATGTTCTCCCAAGTCACGGGAATGCACTTCATCCTCCCCATCTTTGATTCTGAAATTTCTGCATGAGCATTGTTGTTTAGACCATTAACTTTATTGTCCCATGTGTCCTCCTCCACCAAACCCAAGTTTTGCAACTTCTAATTTTACAAACTCATAAGGCGGGTCAGGCTGTAATACAGGTTGGCACAGCAGAGCAGGCGGGTCAGGCTGTAATACAGGTTGGCACAGCAGAGCAGGCGGGTCAGGCTGTAATACAGGTTGGCACAGCAGAGCAGGTGGGTCAGGCTGTAATACAGGTTGGCACAGCAGAGCATGTGGGTCAGGCTGTTATACAGGTTTACAGGTTGATACAGCAGAGCAGGCGGGTCAGGCTGTAATACAGGTTGGCACAGCAGAGCATGTGGGTCAGGCTGTTATACAGGTTGATACAGCAGAGCAGGCGGGTCAGGCTGTAATACAGGTTGGCACAGCAGAGCATGTGGGTCAGGCTGTTATACAGGTTGATACAGCAGAGCAGGCGGGTCAGGCTGTAATACAGGTTGGCACAGCAGAGCAGGTGGATCAGGCCGTAATACAGGTTGATACAGCAGAGCAGGTGGGTCAGGCTGTAATACAGGTTGGCACAGCAGAGCAGGCTGGTCAGGCTGTAATACAGGTTGGCACAGCAGAGCAGGCGGGTCAGGCTGTAATACAGGTTGGCACAGCAGAGCAGGCGGGTCAGGCTGAAATATAGGTTGGCACAGCAGAGCAGGCGGGTTAGGATGTAATACAGGTTGATACAGCAGAGCAGGTGGGTCAGGCTGTAATACAGGTTGATACAGCAGAGCAGGCTGGTCAGGCTGTAATACAGGTTGGCACAGCAGAGCAGGCGGGTCAGGCTGAAATATAGGTTGGCACAGCAGAGCAGGCGGGTTAGGATGTAATACAGGTTGGCACAGCAGAGCAGGTGGGTCAGGCTGTAATACAGATTGGCATGGCAGAGTAGGCTGATCAGGCTGTAATTCAGGTTGGCACAGCAGAGCAGGTGGGTCAGGCTGTAATACAGGTTGGCATGGCAGAGCAGGTGGGTCAGGCTGTAATACAGATTGGCATGGCAGAGCAGGTGGGTCAGGCTGTAATACAGACTGACAAAGCAAGTACTAGCAAGGTGATTAGGAATGGACAGATACTAGCGGAACTATGCAGGTGGAGGTGCCTTAAATAATAAGAGTCTCCCAGCTATTGGCTGGGGACACTTTAGGATGGTGCACACGGCTCCTTTAAGAAGGATGGAGCGCACGCTGAGTACAGTGCCCAGGGATCTACAGTCATGGCCAAAAGTATTCACACCCCTGCAATTCTGTCAGATAATACTCCGTTTCTTCCTGAAAATGACTGCAATCACAAATTCTTTATTATTATCATCTTCATTTAATTTGTCTTAAATGAAAAAACACAAAAAGAATTGTCCTAACGCCAAATTGGATATAATTCCACACCAAACATAAAAAAGGGGGTGGACAAAAGTATTGGCACTGTTCGAAAAATCATGTGATGCTTCTCTAATTTGTGTAATTAACAGCACCTGTAACTTACCTGTGGCACCTAACAGGTGTTGGCAATAACTAAATCACACTTGCAGCCAGTTGACATGGATTAAAGTTGACTCAACCTCTGTCCTGTGTCCTTGTGTGTACCACATTAAGCATGGAGTAAATAAAGAAGACCAAAGAAATGTCTGAGGACTTGAGAAACCAAATTGTGAGGAAGCATGAGCAATCTCAAGGCTTCAAGTCCATCTCCAGAGACCTGAATGTTCCTGTGTCTACCGTGTGCAGTGTCAAGAAGTTTAAAGCCCATGGCACTGTGGCTGACCTCCCTAGATGTGGACGGAAAGGAAAAATTGACAAGAGATTTCAACGCAAGATTGTGCGGATGTTGGATAAAGAACCTCGACTAACATCCAAACAAGTTCAAGCTGCCCTGCAGTCTGAGGGTACAACAGTGTCAACCCTTACTATCCGTCAGTGTCTGAATGAAAAGGGACTGTATGGTAGGAGACCCAGGAAGACCCCACTTCTTACCCCGGGACATAAAAAATCCAGGCTGGAGTTTGACAAAACTTACCTGAAAAAGCCTAAAACGTTTTGGAAGAATGTTCTCTGGTCAGATGAGACAAAAGTAGAGCTTTTTGGGCAAAGGCATCAACATAGCGTTTACAGGAGAAAAAAAGAGGCATTAAAAGAATAGAACACGGTCCCTACAGTCAAACATGGTGGAGGTTCCCTGATGTTTTGGGGTTGCTTTGCTGCCTCTGGCACTGGACTGCTTGACCGTGTGCATGGCATTATGAAGTCTGAAGACTACCAACAAATTTTGCAGCATAATGTAGGGCCCAGTGTGAGAAAGCTGGGTCTCCCTCAGAGGTCATGGGTCTTCCAGCAGGACAATGACCCAAAACACACTTCAAAAAGCACTAGAAAATGGTTTGAGAGAAAGCACTGGAGACTTCTTAGGTGGCCAGCAGTGAGTCCAGACCTGAATCCCATAGAACACCTGTGGAGAGATCTAAAAATGGCAGTTTGGAGAAGGCACCCTTCAAATATCAGGGACCTGGAGCAGTTTGCCAAAGAAGAATGGTCTAAAATTCCAGCAGAGCATTGTAAGAAACTCATTGATGGTTACCGGAAGCAGTTGATCGAAGTTATTTTGGCTAAAGGTTGTGCAACCAAGTATTAGGCTGAGGGTGCCAATACTTTTGTCTGGCCCATTTTTGGAGTTTTGTGTGAAAAGATCAATGTTTTGCTTTTTGCTTCATTCTCTTTTGTGTTTTTTCACTTAAGACAAATTAAATGAAGATAATAATACCAAAGAATTTGTGTTTGCAATCATGTTCAGGAAGAAACTGAGTATTATCTGACAGAATTGCAGGGGTGTGAATACTTTTGGCCATGACTGTAGGTGCCATGCGTGCACACTGGGCAGCAGCCAATAACGAAATAGGAGGAGGTACGGGACGGAGGCCACGGCAGTGAGTCAGCATCTCTGCTGGGGGAGGGGGCAGTGTGCAGGGATGCTGGCACTATACATGAGTTCCTCGGTTGACTCAGCCCTAGGTTGTCTTGACTCCGGACCCCTTTGGGGTGTCTCTTTAGGTCTCTGGTGAAGACGGCAGTGCACACGGATAGCCAGAAACATGGCCTCTTCCAGGGAAACCGGGGTCTCACACAGGGCAAAGGCGTCCACTACCCTGACAGAAAGCCCCTGACAGAGCTGACTACGAATTTGTGTGGTCATTCCACTTCGTATCCGTGGTCATCTATGGAATTCGGAGCAATACTCCTTTGCTGGCTGGTCTCCCTGCTGAAACTGGTATAGTGTAGATCCGGTGTAGATGCAGTTGAGATTTTCGTATATATGACCCAGAGCCTAAAACAATTCCTCAACCGACTGAAGCGACTGAGAGTCAGACAGGAGAGAAAATGCCCAGGCTTGGGGGTCCCCCTGGAGGAAAGAGATTACGATCAATCCCCACCCGTTGCTTCTCGGTGCCTGAGGAGTGAGGACACAATTTAAAATAGAGCTTACAGTCCTTCCTGAAAACGGCAAACTCATCCCGACCCCCAGAGACGCTAACCGGCAGAGCAATCTTGGGCTCCACCAGGAAGGAAAAAATCTGCACCATTTAATAAGATGGTGAAGTACTTCTAATCAGTGCAGGAGTTTGTGAACCGGAAACTGCAATCTTCTGGCCCCTCTGTTGGCATGGCAACAGGTCTGGACTCACTGCTGGCCACCTAAGAAGTCTCCAGTGCTTTCTCTCAAACCATTTTCTAGTGCTTTTTGAAGTTTGTTTTGGGTCATTGTCCTGCTGGAAGACCCATGACCTCTGAGGGAGACCCAGCTTTCTCACACTGGGCCCTACATTATGCTGCAAAATTTGTTGGTAGTCTTCAGACTTCATAATGCCATGCAGACAAGGCTATTATCCTTTATTTCTTATAATTTCTTCTATAGGATTGTCTTGGTTAAGCAACGAAACAATATTAGAAGTTAACACTGACTAATAATTTGCTTGACTTATTGTCATGTTCCATGATTTAGGAATCATACAGGCAATATTGTATTATCATTGCGCTGCTGTTTGGTTGCTTTACAACAAGGTTTGCCCTTTAGAAGTCTGTCCTTCCTCTCCCTGTAGCTTTGATGTCAGTAACCCCTTCCTTCTTCTTCCTCATTTTGTATGTCAGCCATGTTAAGAAGCACATGTGTCTTCATCTATTGTTCAGAATAGGTTCTTTTTACCTACTGTAATTGTGCTTAACTAGAAGACTTCAGCTAGAAAAAAAACCTTCTTCTGGAATCTTCACGCGTGCCTCTGCAGTCGAGTCAAACTATCTGATAAAATCATTTAGTGAGTAACGGTATGTAGAGAGCCACATAAACGATCTCTCAAGCTCCTCACAGACGCAGCCTAGTTATGGAGTCAGAATACTCATTACTCAATTTGAGTTTCTCTTTTCTTCTATTATGGAAATTGTTTTGTAAACTTGTTTGTTTTGCATGTAACCATTCTGCTTGTAAGACATTTGTGTGATCTGTTTTTAATAAACAATTACGGTAGCTACTTTTTTTTAATAAAAACTACAGTGCAAAAACAAAATATTAGATTTCATAAAGTTTTGGTGGGTGTGGGACTCATTCTGAGTTATACTTTGGGCATCAGTAATCAGTTGGCTACTCATGCAGAAAAACAAGAACTTTCATTCTCAGTAAACATTTATGTAAAGTGTTACAGTGTAGGCGGATAAAAAAAAAAGTAGTGAACCCTGCAGTTGTAATAGTGAATATAAGCTTTATTTCAAATGAAAACATAAGGGACACATTACCAAAAAAATGATGACACAGATTGAAAAACTATCATGTATATATTATTTATGAAGATTCGTTCGTGCCAGATGTTGTGGAAAACTAGCTTTTTATCTGACTGTTTTGTAAATTACACATTATGTCAATTGTACATTCATATAAAAATCAAATTTGATAAACGGTGAGAGGCGAGAAAGCGTCTCAGAAAGCAAAAGGATCATATTCATTTGAACTCCTCTACACTCATTTCTCGTCCCGACATCGTCTGTCATGGGAGAGATTGGAGCGACCATACACATAATAATGGTCAAATTAGGCTTGTGTGAACAATATTGTTCTCCTAGTATCTCTAGAGTAGAGAAGGAATAAATTAATCGCCCATGAAACAGCTGCAACCAACATAAACTACAGCAAAGTGAATGAATCCAACAACTATTATAACAAGCAGGGAAGGTATAATAAGCTGCACCTGGAAGGTGATAGGACAGAGTAAATGAAAAACATCTATTACCCAATACCGGCAGAAACAAAGATAACAGAACTAAATCAAGCAAAGAAACAGTGTATCTGTTTTGGCTCAGCGGAAAGAGGCTTGTACGTAGATAATTGGCTGTTCTTTAATAACTGCGGTCCAGACGTGGGAACCCAGCAGTAGTTGTGAGCAAGATTTGTGCTTTCAGATACAATTTGTTATAGTTTACAGCAATGGGAACCGATCATGTAAACATCACTGCTTAGCTATCTCCATTGTTACGGTTGTCAAAAACTTTGTTCTTATTTCTGGGAATGAAAAAAGCTACTTTTACCTCTCAGTGATGTTTGTGAATCAGTGCAGACACAGAATGGATGACTCTTTCTGCCGCCCTCACAGCAAGATGTCACAGGTCAGTCTCCATCCCCATTCAGCCGCTGAATTGTACAGAATGCATCCAACAGTCCCATGTAATCAAAAACTTGCATCTCTTGCTGTATGCCTATAAGGAAACCGCCTCAAGCTTTTATAATAATGGTTTGCAGGTTTTAAACATATCTGCCACTTTGATTAATGTGTAGAAGCTGCCAATTGCTGGCGTGGCACCACTAATTTAAGGTACCTGACCCAAATATTATATTTACCAGCCATTGTCTTCAGCTGTTCCCGGCATCACTATGGTCCTGTGCGGTTATCTTGTAACCGCATCTTCTGACTGACCAGAAGTCGGAGGTAGTGGTTACAAACTCTGTAGGTCCACGAGAGTCTCATTCAGGCCTCGATCCGACTCTCATAGACTCACACTGAGAAGTGTCCTCCAGCTAGCCCAGCAAATACTGGAGCAATGCGGCACAACTAGTGATGAGTGAATATCTTCTGCTCCCTCCTTATTCGGCAAGCTATAGCACTTACCGAATAACCTGCAGAGGAAACCCAGATACCTGGATCGCTCCCGATAATCAGCTGCTCAGCGCAGCAGATGCATGTGTCGCGGCTGTGTCACAGTCACACAACACATGCCTTTCCACGCATGTGCTATGAATGTCACATAGCCGTGACACGTGCAGAAGTGGCGCCAATCAGCCGCAGCGATCCAGGTATCTGGGTTCCCACTGCAGCTTATTCGGTAAGTGCTATATCTTGAAGAATAAGGATGGAGCCAAAGGTATTCGCTCATCTCCAGTCACAACCTGTAGAAGACAACTGGAGCAGCGCTGATAACAGATGAAGGCTGCGGTTGGTAAGTATTAGGCTAGGGGCAGGGAATTTACATCAGTGACACCACTCCAGTGGTAATTTAAAAAAAAAAAAAATGCTGGAGTGGTCCTTTAAAAAAGTGATCTTAAGTGCATGTATGTCCACTCAGTACTGATAGTGCCATGCTCTCTGGATGGGAATGGTAAATCTTAGTTGTTAAATATTTTTTTTCTGAAAGAGGGTCTGTCACTAGCTCAAAAACTTAAAGGGGTTGTCCGGTCCAAATCGATGTCTGCAGTCATTCTGTGCGACCATGGGGTTACCATTTGCTAATCAAAATCGTTTGGGCAAAAACTATGTTGCAGTCAGGAATCAGGAGGCCACATTTACCCTTAAAAATAGTTAAGGAATCCTGGATGAACTCTTATATTAGCCCTATATGTTAATCCAAATCATTTGGGATTAAACTGTGTTGCAGTGAGGAATCAGGAGGCCCAATTTCCTCCTAAAAATCTTTAAATATAAGAGTGTTGTTCAGGCACACTATCTAAGAAAATAAATAGTGATTGTTCTATCCAAAAACCACTGACAACATCTGTTACTGGACGAGCTACTCGACTCCCTTTATTTGGCAGCAGCACAGCGGTACGACTTGTTGAAGGGGCTCAGAAAGAGCATTTGCTCCAGTGGATGGCAAGCGCTGCATCAAGTGGCCTCTCCTCGTCTTCCTGACGATGAGGTTGTAGATCCAACTTGGTGTGAACCCAGAGGTACACAGCTGAGTAGCTCAGCAGAGGAGGTGGAGGAGGAAGTCGAGGAGGTACCGTGGCGGCTTCCCACACAGACACGGAGTGATGCAACCTGACAAGCACTGCATCCTCAGCCCCGACTCTGGCTGTGGCCTCCGAGTCTGCAGATCGCAGGAGCGGGAAGATTGCTTATTCTGGGCCTTTTTTGAACCTGCAAAGGATGACCAAGCTCATTATCTGCCAAATTTGAAAAACAAAGCTCAGTAGAGGCAAAAATTGCAATAATTACTACATGCATGTACACACATGATCAACATTCCTTAGCCTGGGAATCTAACTATGCTAAAATGTCGACTAATGGGCCTTGTGAACCACTGGCCATTCTATTAATCACATCTGTTGTTTCTTCCTCGGTCACCATGCTAAGTGTTTTCACACAGGTCTCGAGCCACAGAAAGTCCACTTGGTTACCCAATACAATCTGGGTTAGTGAGAGCCTGTCAACTGTTATGGAAATGGAGATGCCTGCTATTTTTGTGTCACCTATGTAGTGCACAGTAGCAGCCTGTGCAGTGATGAGACAGTGACCCAGCAATGTTCAACGCAAAACATTTCTTTAATGTTTAACTCAAAAAGAAAAAAGCACATGATATCCTCCGGATCACAGCCGGGAACAAGTAAGTCCACCTCCAATTCGCAGCTGGGCACATATCCTCTGGATTACAGTCACTAAACAGGCCAGTCCACCTCTAAACGGTTGCCGTGGATGACTGCACTGCCTTGCTAATGTTCTACTCACAGCATTACACAGTACATGATATCCTCCGGATTGCAGCCAGGAACCATATTCTCCAGTTTACAGTCATTAAACATGCCAGTCCACCTCCTGACTCGTTGCCGTAGGCGACTGCACTGCTGTGCATGCTGTGGGTGGCAGGCTTTTCAGCTGCCTTGGCCATTTGGCTCCGCTGGCCTGTGGTGCCTCACACAGGTGGAGCTCTGTAGAGCCTCCTGCTCTTTACTCCTGCCAAAACCAGACTGACATTGACTCTAAATCTGACACACCAAAACCCTATACTGCAGGGCCTACAGCCACATGGAAAACCCGGCTCGAAATTAAATGGACTGCACAACTACCATCCTGTAGTCTGTTTTAAAACCACAAAAGCTCAGAGCAGGCTTTCGCTACATCTGCCTACATTGCAACCACAGTTACGCCTGTGACTGCAATGCACTCTCATGGCCTCAATAAGCTGCCGTGCGCATCCTGGGGGGAACATACAGTGACCCTCACATGTAACACGAGTCATTGCCTCACATACCCCCTCCCTGTTCCAACCTGTGGGGTTGAACACTTGTCACCCCACATGGGCGCATGACAGAGCATCCGCATGACCCTATGACATCCCCGCTCGACAGTGTACTGAGAAACCAAAGTAAGGACTGGAATCATCGGTTCATGCAAGCATCCCTCCCCTTTGCGTTTCTCCTCCTTACTTTGTTACGTGATTACCCAACTCCCCGTTCTCCAGTTTACAGTCACTAAACATGCCATTCCACCTCCTGACTAGTTGCTGTGGGCGACTGGACTGCTGTGCATGCTGTGGGTGGCAAGCTTTTCAGCTGCCATAGCCGTTTGGCTCCGCTGGCCTGTGGTGACTCACACAGGTGGAGCTCTGCAGAGCCTCCTTCTCTGTACTCCTGCCAAAACCAGACTGACATTGACTCTAAATCTGAAACACCCAAATCCTATACTGCAGGGTTTTTAACTTGAATCTGTGGCCTTCAGCCACATGGAAAACCCTGCCCGTAATGAAACGGACTGCACAACTACCATCCTGTAGCCTGAATCAAACCATAAAAGCTCGGAGCAGGTTTTCCCTACATCTGCTCTGGACACTATCTTGTCCTGGACTAACACTTACTTTAGTCTGCATTGCAACCATAGCTACTCCTGTTAATGCAATGAACTCTCATGCCCTCAATAGGGAGGAACGTACAGTGACCCTCACATGTAACACCAGTCACTGCCCACACCTAGCACAATACATCTTTCTCAATCTGCCATAACCATCTATGGTGATACTTTACTCACAGTCCAGCAGTTTGTCGTGTACACCCTACTTCACCCTCTCTCAATACAGCAGCCAGCTCTCGGTCCTGCAGTTGTGGTCACGTAAAATAATGTTTCCTCCTACACATGGCAAAGCTAAGAGCTTGAAATCCACCATCTCCAATCTGTTTGTCACTGAAATGCTGACTTTATGCCTGGTGGATACAGGTTTCCGAAAGTTGATGGTAGTTGCAGTCCCCCAGTGCCAGTTGCCATTACTTCTCTAAGAAAGCTATACATGTGCTACTCCAGCATGTCACAGACCCAATCACTCTTTCTCTGCAAAAAATCTGTCTGCCAGGGTGCATTTCACCACTGACACCTGGACGAGCAAACATGGGCAGGGGTATTATATCTCACTGACTGGGCGACTCTGGTGGCTGTGGGAGCATGGGGTCAAGGGGCTGCTCCACAAGTCTTGGAATCTGCAAGGCCTGCGACACAAACCTCTGTATCTAACACTTCCTTCACTGCTTCAGCCTCCTCCGCCTGTACCTTAACCTCTCCCTTAATGAGACATGTGTTCCAACAGTGCAGAGAGAATCCCCCAAACTCCGTACTGCGCAGCCAGGGCTCACATTAGTGACTGCTCTCACAGTCATCAGGATCGATGTGGGACATTATGGATTATTATATTCTCTATGGACAAGTGAGGAATATGGTTTTGTTTATTATTTTAATTCTGTTACAGAAGGCATTGGCTTCAGTGGACTGGGCGATGACGTGACGTGAGTATGGTTTAGTTTAGATTCAATAAAGGAGTCTGTCATTATTTCAATTAAAGGACTTTATTCTGTGTGTGTGTGTTTTTTATAATATCATTATGGGGTTAAATAACAAAAGACTGACTGGCACTGTCACACTAGCTTGGAAGTGCCAGACAGTCTTTTGTTATCTGAATATTAGCTCTCTGACTAAGCACTCTGCCCTCCAGCATGCGGTGGCTTTAATTACAGCAGGATCCTACCTGCCCATAAATTCAGGCTTTAAAGAGGGGTATTCACATTAACCCAGAAATTCAGCCTAAGAGAGGTATTTACACTAGACACGTAGGTTCCCAGCAGTTTTGAGCTGCCTTGTCGTTGGCTACTGGGCTTGTATGTATTGGCCAAATTATGTGCTAAGCATCTAAATTTTTTCTTATTATTCAGATCAGTACTGCTATTCATGTTTCATATATTTCATGTCTATATGCAACAGAGGACAGAGTGCAACTTCTTTTGTTTATCACTATGGGGTTAGTAATGGGAGTGTCTTATAGACGCCTCTCCATTACTAACATCTGGGCTTGAGGTCACCTAACAATACAAAGGTGACATCAACCTCCCCAACTATCACCCCATTTGCCACTGCACCAGGGAAAATGGAAAGGGTGAAGCTAAGCATCAGATGTGGCACCATTTTTGGGGTGGCTGAGAGCTGATATTTTAATCTGGGAGGCGGCCAAAAACCATGGCCCCTTCATAGGCTATTAATATGAGCCCATAGCTGCCTGCCTAGCTTTTGCTGGTTAGATTTTTTAAGGGGACCCTATGTCAATGTTTTCCTGGGGTCCCCCTGTAAACTTGCCAGTAAAGGCTAAGCAAACAGCTGTGAGCTGATATTAATAGCCTGTGAACATTTATGGCTATTGGTTCCTTCCCAGAATATTACCATCAGCCCTCAGCCGTCAGCATTCCCTCTGCTGGTTCTGAAAATCACGCAGAGCCAACGCATTATTTTTTGTAAAAATTAATGGTTGCTGTTTGGTTACAGCCTATGTAGGTTCATTCTGTTAACACCCCTACATAGGCTGGTGACAGTGTGTGTGTATGTGTGTGTGTTTAACGCTTTACTTACCAGTTAAGTAATGAGGATTTCTGGCTAACACCTCTTCATTACTAAACCTAGGGCTTGGTGTCAGGGACAGGTGCTGACACCAAGCCCTAAACCCATTGCCCTGATAACACTGCATCAGAATGAAAAATGTGTTGAACCAAGAAATTACAATTAAATATGTTTATGCAGCTCAAAAAAAGCATTCCTTGCTGTTCAAAAACACATGCAAAAAACGCATACAAAATGTGCTTTTTTGCCACAGTGTTTTTGCTGCCAAGAGATGCAGAAACCTTGTAGAAATTTCTGCAAGCAAATAACGTGCGCACATAACCTCAGAGGAAAACTATAATAGAAACATGTCACCGCTTTTGTATTTATCACCCACTCCTGGTTTTGGCTTATAAATACTGATGTAAAATACTGACCAAATACTGAATGTGTGAACGCGGCCTAAAAAAAGCAAACTATGTGTAGTTTGATCCAGCAGGCATCCTCCATCTTTCGCTCTACCTTCTGCTTGCTAATCTTTTGATAGTACATTACCATGAAAGCAGGAGCAGCTTTTGCCTTAATCACAGCTGTTATTTCATTCTTGTGCTTTCACATTTTATATATGAACACTAATGTTTCTCTTTTTTGTGTGTTTTATAAACAGCTAAGCAATTATTCTGACGCCACATCTAATTTTAGCGACACCTACACTGGTTTCACATGTGAGAGGTCCTTGGATGAAGACCTCCAAGAACACGAGAAACACAGCAAACTCTACCTTGTTGTCATCCCGTTACTCTACAGCCTGGTGTTTGTGGTTGGAGCCGTGGGGAACAGCCTTGTCCTCTTCATTCTGATGAGAAAACATCGCTCGAGATCCAGTACTGACCATTTCCTTTTGCACTTGGCAATTGCTGATTTGCTAATGCTCCTTACTTTCCCTTTTGCCATTACAGAGGCCATAGTTGGGTGGAAATTTGGGGACTTTCTCTGTAAGGTTGTGGGCGCAATCAGTCGGCTCAATTTCTATTGCAGTAGTCTTCTCCTGGGGTTTATCAGTATTGATCGCTATCTATCTATAATCTATGCTATTCACACCTTCAAGAATCGAAGTATTAAGACAATTCACTTCTATTGCTCTATTGTGTGGATTGTTTGCTTTTTGCTTTCACTGCCCAATATGTTTATTTTGGGAACTCACCAACTCCATAATTATACATGGTGTGCGT
The DNA here is from genome assembly GCF_032444005.1 of Ranitomeya imitator. Lineage (NCBI taxonomy): Eukaryota > Metazoa > Chordata > Amphibia > Anura > Dendrobatidae > Ranitomeya > Ranitomeya imitator. The sequence goes on from NC_091291.1 coordinate 90,108,109, forward strand.
ACAACCAAATCTATTTTCCCAGCAATATTTGGTGGCAAATCGGAAGGTTTATTAATCATATTGTGGGATTTTTACTTCCAATGATCATCATGATCATATGTTATTCCCGCATAATAGCCACCTTATGTAGATCCCCGAGACGAGAGAAGAAAAAAGCCGTCAGAGTTGCTCTGGTGATCACAGGTGTCTTCTTCTTGTGCTGGACTCCATTTAATGTGGCGGTATTCTTGGATACTTTGGATCAACATGGTTGGATAAATAGTTGCTCGGTTAAGAATAATTTGCCTGTAACAATAACGGTGACAGAATTATTTGGATATCTTCACAGTTGTTTGAATCCCTTGCTCTACGCATTTGTGGGGGCGAAGTTCCGGAACGATGCTCTGAAAGTTTTAAAACACTTTGGATGCTTCAAGCCAGAGATGTTTGGCCGTGGCACATCAGCCAGTAGGAAGAGCAGCACCACAGATTCGGAAATTCGGACTGTTATTTCCAGCATTTAGGTGGTCACACGTAATTTCTACTGTGATCTTCAACCATCACTGAACCTTGTAAATAAATACAATATATGGACAATGATGTATCAGTAATAGACTGCCTGCTGTGACAACATTGCTACTGCCACTTCCATTATTCACTATATAATGTATTCCATCGCCACCTCATATCTCTCATTTTTATTGTTGTAGTACATGTTACAGGTGACAATACACGTAAACGCCTAAATCAAAGGTCCCATGTGTGTTAGGAAATTCGGTGTTACTACTCTGATCTTGAGATAAGTAAATAGAATTCACGCCAGGGAAGGAGCTGTAAGGTACATACCCAAGAGGCACCCGACAGACCCCATTGTGTCACATGGTCCATCGAGTTTCCATCAAGGTCTCTTGAGAACAGACCTTGAGAATGGAACAGACCTCATTATAATTAAAGGGGTTTTCCATTTTAGACTGACTAGCTAGTGTGCAAAAAAACAAATACAGATAGTACTCACCCTCCTTTGGGCCAGTGCCGTCTCTCTGCATTTTCTCCCGTGTCCCTGTTTTGGCTGCTGTGGTGATGTCATGTTGACAGTGACACATCACGGCTGCAGCCAATCACTAGGCTAGGTAGCTCGTTCCACCAGCAACAGCAAAACGGCTGAGTTCAGTGATTGGCTGCAGTGGTGATGATCGCGGTAGTCATAATGGCTGAGTACTATCTGTATTTGTTTTTTTACTAGTATCTGGTAGACTGAGGGTCCATTTTTCTAAAAGTGAAAAACCCATTTAATGGGGTCCATTAGCGCCCTATAGTGCCATTGGTCAAATCAACCTTCCCTTGAATGAATTTTGTTTTTCTGTGCGTCAGGTCTAAAATGAACCTTATATTTTAGAAATTAATCATTGTAAATCTTGTCACTATATTAAATATACAATGAATGTATAATAAGACTGTCAAATCGTATACTGCCTTAATAAATTACAAGGCTGACAATTGCTAGTGTGTTTTCTCATTGTACGGTTTTGTGGAACAGTACAACACTTTTATAAAGTTTCTTATCTGATATTAAACATTTAATAAGCAAAGTGTAATTGTCCTTTATTATGGATCTCAATAGTTGGAGGAGACTTGGTGCTATGATGTTTCCCATACACGGCGCACACAGACCTGAGGGATTCCTCATCTTCTAGCCATATTAAATCAAAGGTGTTGACCCATGAAAATACGGTCACTGAAAAGGATAATAAATCAAAACTTACTATCATACTGCACGAATAATGCGCTAAATACTGAAAGTGAACACTACTGAAAATATATAAATTATAATAAACTTTATATAGTTAAAAACAGAATAGACATACAATGCAAAAAAACTACAAAACCTCCAGTGTGCCGGAAAAGATTAAGATGACTTTCACAGAGAATATCATATACTTGTAAAAGTTACATATACAGCTATGTGGGCGAATAATATAACACTCAGAGGAGCAAGCACAAACGCTAAATACCTTAGTAGAACGTTTGTATTGATAATTAATTGTAAATATCTAGGAATATGACAAAATTTACTAAAAATATAAATACAAAGTTGTAAAAGTGCAAGTGCCTATCCTATTAATGCTAGTTATATCTCCAAAGAATGGTAATTGATTATTGCGCAAGACCCCTTCAAATTTCCGTAACCTCTCTAACCTTATACCCATTTGCCCGGCCCCCACTTCCCCAGTCCCACTAACAGGAGCTCTGTGGAACGCTTGTTCTGTCTGCAACAAACTTTCCTACATCCATGATCTTTTTATTACTAACAAACTATCCTTCCTCGCCATCACCGAAACCTAGCTCACCCCTTCTGACACAGCATCTCCTGCTGCACTTTCCTATGGTGGCTTCCACCTTTCTCACAAACCCCACCCCAGCAGCAAGCATGGCGGAGGAGTTGGTTTTCTCCTGTCAGATAACTGCTCCTTCACCCCAATCCCACTTTCACCCTCTGTTACCCTCCCTTCCTTTGAGGTGCACTCTGTGCGCATCTACTCCCCCTCCAACCTCCAACTGGCTGTCATTTACCACCCCCCAGGGCCAGCCACCACCTTCTTTGACCACTTCACCACCTGCTACTTCATTTCCTATCTGCGGACATCCCCACTATCATCATGGGCGACTTCAACATCCCCATTGACACTTCCCTTTCAGCTGCCACTAAACTTCTATCTCTCACTTCCTCCTTTGGCCTCACTCAATGGTCTTCTAAAGCCACTCACAAAGTTGGTCACACACTGGACCTCATCTACACCCGCCTCTGCTCCCTATCTAACCTCTCTAGGTATGACGAGATCCAGGATAGGGCCAAGTCTGTGATGCCAAGGGATGAGGGGGTCCGCAGCAACAGGGAGTGGTCCACTGTGTCAAAGGCACAGGACAGGTCCAGGAGGGGGAGGATAGAGTAGTGTCGCTTGCTCTTGGCGGTTTTTCTGACCACAATCTACTCACATTCTCTTCCCTCTCCACTCCTTGTTTACAATCCCCACCTCACAAACTTGCACACCCTCGCAGAAATCTTAAACACCTTAATCTACACTCACTCTCTGAATCCCTCCTCCCTCTCACAGATATAAGTTCCCTACACAATGCGGATGATGCTGCCGCTCTGTATAACACCACAATAGCTGTAGATTTGGAATCTCTTGCTCCTCTCACACATACCAAAGCTCGCAAAATGAACAGACAGCCCTGGCACACCAGCCTGACCAAAGAACTGAGGCAAGCTTCCAGGGCTGTTGAGCGCAGATGGAAAAGATCCCACTCCAACGAGCACTTCATCGCATTCCAACAGCCCCTCACTACTTTCAAGACCACACTCGCCACAGCAAAACAAACCTACTTCTCATCTCTCATATCCTCCCTGTCTCACAACCCTAAACAGTTATTCAACACCTTCAATTCTCTCCTCCATCCCCCAGCACCTCCTCCCTCCCCACTCATCTCAGCTGAAGACTTTGCCTCATTTTTCAAGCAGAAGATTGAGAACATCAGAGACAGTTTTAGTGGACAACCCCCAGAGCCCTTCCTCTCAACTACCCAGCCCTCCACCTTCAAAACCAACTTTTCCACCATTACAGAAGATCAACTCTCCACTCTACTCTCAAGATCGCATCTCAGCACCTGTGCACTTGACCCGATCACATCCCACTTCATCCCAAACCTCGCCACAGTCTTCATCCCAACCCTAACCCATCTCTTCAACCTATCACTAGCAACTGGTGTTTTCCCCTCAAGCTTTTAACATGCCTCAATCACACCTATCCTCAAAAAGCCCTCTCTTGACCCATCCTCTGTATCTAGCTATCGCCCTATATCACTTCTCCTCTATGCCTCAAAACTACTGGAACAACACGTCCATCTAGAACTGTTCTCCCATCTATCTTTCTGCTCCCTCTTTGACCACTTACAATCTGGCTTCTGGTCACACCACTCCACTGAAACTGCCCTAACTAAGGTCACCAATGACCTATTAACCGCCAAGAGCAAGTGACACTACTCTATCCTCCTCCTCTTGGACCTGTCCTCTGCCTTTGACACAGTGGACCATTCCCTATTACTACAGACCCTCTCATCCCTTGGCATCACAGACTTGACCCTATCCTGGATCTCGTCATACCTAATTGACCAGACATTCAGCGTCTCCCACTCACACACCACCTCCTCACCTCGCCCCCTATCTGTCGGAGTCCCGCAAGGTTCAGTTCTATTGCCCCTGCTATTCTCCATCTACATCTTTGGCCTGGGACAGCTCATAGAATCTCACAGTTTTCAGTATCATCTCTATGCTGATGACACACAGATCTACATCTCTGGAACAGACATCACCATCCTACAAACCAGAATCCCTCAATATCTATCCGCTATTTCATCCTTCTTCTCCGCTAGATTTCTAAAACTTAACATGGACAAAACAGAATTCATTGTCTTTCCCCATCTCACTCGACCCCCCAACAAACCTATTCATTACAGTAAACAGCTGCCCACTCTCCCCAGTCCCCCAAGCTCGCTGTCTCAGAGTAATCCTTGACACTGATCTCTCCTTCAAACCACATATCCAAGCCCTTTCCGCTTCCTGCCGCCTTCAACTCAAAAATATTTCACAGATCCGTACATTCCTAAACCAAGAATCTGCAAAAACCCTAGTCCATGCCCTCATCATCTCCCACCTCTACTACTGTAACCTCCTGCTCTGTGACCTCCCCTCTAACACTCTCGTACCCCTCCAATCTATTCTAAACTCAGCTGCCCGACTAATCGACCTGTCCCCCCGCTATTCCTCGGCCTCTCCCCTCTGTAAATCCCTTCACTGGCTCCTCATTACCCAGAGACTCCAGTACGAAAGCTTAGCCATGACATACAAAGCCATCCGCAACCTGTCTCATCCATACATCTGTGACCTCGTCTCCCGGTAGTTTCCTGCACGCAACCTCCGATCCTCACAAGATCTCCTTCTCTACTCCCCTCTTATCTCCTCTTCCCACAATCGCATACAAGATTTCTCTTGCGCATCACCCCTACTCTGGAATTCTCTACCACAACACATCCATCAGGCTCTCGCCTACCATCGAAACCTTCAAAAAGAACCTGAAGACCCACCACTTCCGACAAGCTTACAACCTGCAGTAACCACCGATCGACCAAACCGCTGCACGACCAGCTCTATCTTCACCTACTGTATCCTCACCCTTCCCTTGTAGATTGTGAGCCCTCGCGGGCAGGGTCCTCTCTTCTCCTATACTAGTTGTGACTTGTATTGTTCAAGATTATTGTACCTGTTTTTATTATGTATACCCCTCCTCACATGTAAAGATCCATGGAATAAATGGCGCTATAATAATAAATAATAATAATAAATAATAATAATAACACCAAAACTTTTTCTCCACTCATGGTTAGTGGTTGGGTGAAGCCATTTATTGTCAAACTACTGTGTTTTATCTTTTTAAATCATAATGACAACCCAAAACATCCACATGATCCTGATCAAAAGTTCACATACCCTGGTGATTTTGGCCTGATAACATGCACAGAAGTTAACGCAAATGGGTTTGGTCCACAACAATATTTATTCAATACATAATAAACAGTGATTAAAGGTGAGCAAAGACCACATTTAACAAAAATAATAATAATGTGACATTCTAACATTATAATAATCTGACTATAAAAATACCCAACCCATATAAAAATAAATTCAGTCTCAATGTGCAAATAACAAATGGACTTCATGTGATGATATACTTGAAGATAGCGTATACTCCTCATCTGTATACAGATACAGGAGTACAGTGCCTTGCAAAAGTATTCGGCTGCCTGGAACTTTTCAACCTTTTCCCACATATCATGCTTCAAACATAAAGATACCAAATGTTAATTTTTGGTGACGAATCAGCAACAAGTGGAACACAATTGTGAAGTTGAACTAAATTTATTGGTTATTTAAAATTTTTGTGGAAAATCAAAAACTGAAAAGTGGGGCGTGCAATATTATACGGCACCTTTAACTTAATACTTTGTTGCGCCACCTGTTGTTGCGATTGCAGCTGCAAGTCGCTTGGAGTATGTCTCTATCAGTTTTGTACATCAAGAGACTGAAATTCTTGCCCATTCTTCCTTGGCAAAGAGCTCGAGCTCAGTGATGTTTGATGGAGATCGTTTGTGAACAGCAGTTTTCGGCTCTTTCCACAGATTCTCGATTGGATTGAGGTCTGGACTTTGACTTGGCCATTCTAACACCTGGATATGTTTATTTGTGAACCAGTGCATTGTAGATTTTGCTTCATGTTTGGGATCATTGTCTTGTTGGAAGACAAATCTCCGTCCCAGTCTCAGGTCTTTTGCAGACTCCAACAGGTTTTCTTCAAGAATGGTCCTGTATTTGGCTCCATCCATCTTCCCATCAATTTTAACCATCTTCCCTGTCCCTGCTGAAGAAAAGCAGGCCCAAACCATGATGCTGCCACCACCATGTCTGACAGTGGGGATGGTGTGTTCAGGGTGATGAGCTGTATTGCCTTTACACCAAACATATCGTTTGGCATTGTTGCCAAAAACTTAGTTTCATCTGACCAGAGCACCTTCTTCCACATGTTTGGTGTGTCTCCCAGGGTGCTTGTTGCAAACTTTAAACAACACTTTTTATGGATATCTTTGAGTAATGGTTTTCTTCTTGCCACTTTTCTATAAAGGCCAGATTTGTGCAGTGTACGACTGATTGTTGTCCTATGGACAGACTGTCCCACCTCAGCTGTAGATCTCTGCAGATCATCCAGAGTGATCATGGGCCTCTTGGCTGCATCTCTGATCAGTCTTCTCCTTGTTTGAGATGAAAGTTTAGAGGGACGGCTGGGTCTTGGTAGATTTGCAGTGGTATGATACTCCTTCCATTTCAATATGATCGCTTGCACAGTGCTTCTTGGGATGTTTAAAGTTTTGGAAATCATTTTGTATCCAAATCCGGCTTTAGGCTATGTTCACACGCTGCGGATTTTGCTGCGAATCCGCAGCGTTTCCGCAGCTGCGGGTCCGCAGCAGTTTCCCATGCGTTTACAGTACAATGTAAACCTATGGGAAATGCAATCCGCAGTGCACATGCTGCGGAAAAAAACGCGTGGAAACGCATCGGTTTACATTCCGCAGCATGTCAATTCTTTGTGCGGAATCCGCATCGGTTTTATACCTGCTCCATAATAGATAACCGCAGGTGTAAAACCGCAGTGGAATCCGCACAAAAAACGCGATAAATCCGCAGGAAAAACGGAGTGTTTTTGCCCTGCGGATTTATCAAATCCGCTGCGGAAAAATCCGCAGTGGACCATTCTACGTGTGCACATACCCTTAAACTTCTCCACAACAGTATCATGGACCTGCCTGTTGTGTTCCTTGATCTTCATGATGCTCTCTGTGCTTCAAACAGAACCCTGAGACTATCACAGAACAGGTCCATTTATACGGAGACTTGATTACACAGATGGATTATATTTATCATCATTAGGCATTTAGGACAACATTGGATCATTCAGAGATCCACAATGAACTTCTGGAGTGAGTTTGCTGCACTGAAAGTAAAGGGGCTGAATAATATTGTACTCCCCACTTTTCAGTTTTTGAATTCCACAAAAATTTAAAATAAACAAATTTCGTTCAACTTCACAATTGTGTTTCACTTGTTGTTGATTCTTCACCAAAAACTTTCATTTGGTATCTTTATGTTTGAAGCATGATATGTGTGAAAAGGTTGAAAAGTTCCAGGGAGCCAAATACTTTCGTATGGCACTGTATATACCATCTTCAAGTATGTTCACTGACTATTTAGCACATTATTCACGCGGTATAATAGGAATTTCTTCTTTCCCTACATGGCATTTGTTCAGAAGCAGCAGCATGGAGGACACTATACAGCTGTACTGAGTGAGTAGCTGTTACTACTGCGCTGGGGAGAAAAGGTGGAGTTTATTCTCACGGTAAAATCCTTTTCTCGTAGTCTTCATTGGGAAACACAGTAACCGCGGAATAGTCTGCTGCCACCAGGAGGCTAATTCTTTTAATGCAACTAATTGAAAATTGGCTGCTCCCTGGTAGTCTGTACCTTGCCTGTTAGCACCAGGCTCTTCAATTTAGTCAAAAAGCAGTGAGAGAAAGAAAGCCAAAGCAATGAAAGCACTAAAAGTAAAATAATGCATTCCCAACCGGGCAACCAAGGGTGGGAGCTGTGTCCCCCCAAAGAATATTTTACGTGAGCAAAAATCCCTAATTTTTCATTTGTCTTATTGGGGGACATTATAACCCTATCCAAAGGTGGGAACAACTTAAACATTATACACTTACCAGAGAAATGTTGCCTACAGTATCATCCTCCCCATATTTTCATCTGCCGAAGCAAAGGTGTGGACCCTGTAAAACTTGATAAAGGTATGCAGTGATGAGCAAGAGGCTCCTTTACAGAGCTGCAAGGTCGAATCCTGGTGAATAACTGCCCGGGAAGCTCTTGCAGCCCACACAGAGTGCACCCTAACCCTGAATGGGGGATCACTGGCACCTGCCCTATAACCCTTTTCTGATCTAATCCAGCAAGCAAAGATCACTATAGAGGCAGTCGGACCTCTTCCAGAGCATAGCGGGATGACCCTAAGGCATCCGAGAGGAGCTGTGAGACAGGCAGAGGTGCACTGCTTCTGACAACATCCACCTATGTGAGAACCTCTCAGGGTGAGGAGAGACGAAGAACCTGAAGAAGGAAGAGTAATCTAATTAAAGTGAAAAGCCAGAGAGTTCTGCTAAGGCGAAAGGAGGGAGCCAAACACCCAAATGCTCTGTCCCGTCAAAGGAGAGAGAGAAATACCACAAAAACGGACTGCAGAGATTTCTGATCGGAGGACTGAAGGACGGCTGGACCCCTAGATCCCAGAGAATAATATGGTGGGCGTGAGTTTTCTCTGACCAAGTAGGCAGTCCTGACCTCTGGTCCATAAGATAAATTCCGCTGGACTAGGATAGTCAAGGCAGGAACTTGGCTTTTGGAATTCTGCCCTATTTCAATTTAGATCTGAAGTAGTAAAACAAGGATATTGCCCCACAAGTGCTGCCCATAGGTTGTCACCTATAAAACAGTTTCTAAATTAAATGGCAGAAAAGTGACCTTTTAGGGTCCTTGTTCCTTAATCCTAGTCAGATAATCCTCATCTGAAAGGACAGGAGCCTTCCGAAGTGCAGACCCAAAAGTCCTGCAGGTAAACTGAATGACCAAAAAGAAATTGGGAAAAAGAGGACAACCTTATGAAAGGTCTGTCTAGATACTATGGGAGATGTCTGAGGGCATCTACCACACTGAATTGGAGTTCTGGACTTAAACTAGAGAATCTTAAGCAAAAATTGAGAGGATAGCGGCACACCACTGATGAAAAAAACTTTATTCAGGCATACCAAGCCATATTAAAAACATGAAAAGCATGCATAGTCATAGGAAGTGAAAAGATGGAAGCACTGTTAGTACTCTGCAACTCAGATCTCAAGGACTATAGGTGAAAAGGACTAGGATAAGGTGGAGACAGACAACATAAAGCTTGAAACCAAGTACTGAACTAGCCACCTCAAAGGGATGCGTCAATAGCCACTCAATGCATCTAAAAAGTAACGCCCTACACAGGAAGCATCCATCCTGGTGCATCCTGAGCTATGGTCTAATATTGGCTGAAGAAGCCTAGATGAGTGTAAGCCTCCTGCATCCCACACTGCAAAAGATTTGCTGGTAACCCGTGCTTCTAGAATTAGAGGAATATTCCTTCTAAAGACCTTCAGCAAAAAGGCTGGAGCAGGACTGCTTAAACGAACTAAGCTGAGAGATCTCTTCCAGAGATAAACATACTGTCTGGAAGCTGAAGAAGTGCACAGAAGTCCTGCAACTCTACAATACTGAAAGATCCTTGTCGATATGTCTGAGTCACGTAGTACAGGATCAGAGAACTGTTGTTCACCTGAAATACCCACTACTGAGGAGTCTGAATTTGCTGGACAAACTCACCTAGGATGAGGCCAAAGTACCTACTGGTTCATGTGTGCAAACTGACCTACCAAGTGGTCTCCACTAGATGTTGACTTGCCTAGATAGTGGTCTGGGTGCCAACTGGATTACCTGCATGATCAGCAATAGGTATCTATTGTGATACCTCCAGCGAAGGATCTCGCTTAGTTCAACCGACTAATGTAAGTGGAAAGAGCACCTCCTGGTCTACTTTCATGCCATGTAGCTCGCTTGTGCGATGAAATCTACAAATGAGAGAAGACACTGGTTAAAAGGTCAGACTCACTCTCAGTACAATCAGGTTTGCTTACAGAGCTCTGCCTGATAGTTCAAGCCCTCTGGGAGTGCGCGGATAGTGTGCCCTGAGTGATCTGACAGGGCCAAAGCGGAACTAACAGTAGAGAGTTAAAGTGTCATCTGAATCACCTCTGCGATGCACCTCTTTACCTGCTGTGGAAGGTGGTCCATCTAGTGTCCAAGTTGTAGATTCACCTGTGGAATCTGCAATGCAGTTTGACTCCCTCAGAAAGGCGGTCTGAACAACCTCTGTGTTTGCAGGTCCTCTGTGGGATTCGCTCTGCTGTAAGTTCTCAATTTGTAGGTCTGACACACTCTGTAATGTGGTCAGAATAACCTCTAGATTGCAGGGTTACCTGCAAGATTCGCCCAAATGGGAGGTATCAGGTGGAGAGTCTATCCTTCCAGGACAGTAGACAGAGTAGCATCTCTGTTGAAGGGTTCTCTGCAAGGCTCGCACAACTAAACGGGCTCAGTTGGTAGGCCTGACTAACGCTACTTTCACAGATCAGGTTTTTGCTGTCAGGCACAATCCGTCGAATGTTGAAAAAAATGGATCCGTCGCAGATTGTGAAAAACTGATGCACCGGATCCGTTTTTTTGATGGATCCGACTAGCATATCCTGATAATTGGATAAAAAAATTGGAGCATATTCAGTTTAAAAAACCAGAATCCGGAGCCGGGATCCGTCATTTTACGGATCTGGCATCTTCCGGCTCTCATAGGCTTCCATTCTAGCAAAAAGCCGGAAGCGCCGGGTCCGGCTCTTCCGGCTTTTTCAACTGAGACAAAAAACATTACTGAGTATGTTTTTTCCAGAAGCCGGAATTGAAATTTTAGCTGGATCCGGAAAAAACGGAAGGAACGGTAGGCCATGCGGCGCAATCCGGCGCTAATACAAGTCAATGAGAAAAAAAAACAGATCCGGGCTTTGATTTTGCAGGTTCCGATTTTTAAAAAAAGAGCCAGATTGGGCCGGAGGGAAAAAACCTTATGTGTGAAAGTAGCCTTACCCAGGAAGATAGTCAGTGTACCAAGGATCGTGAGGAAACAGCTGTTTTACAACCGCAAACCAGGACAATGACCTCCTGGAGGAAAACTCGACCCCCGCTGAAACAGTGCTATAGCCTATTTAGGAATAGAATGCGTAAGTGACAACAACAGTGCTACAAGTATAAATCACTACGGATTGAACCTCTGTTAAAACCTGAGCCTACCGAAGGGCAACCATTGCAGCATGGTTAACCTGATCCAAGGCTGTGCTGATGCTTTCCGGCTGGTTGTGACACCGGGTCATGGCTATAGTATTAAAGGGAATCTGTCACCACCTGGACGAATTTAAGCTATTACTATGGGAATACAGGTAATAGAGTGGTTAAACCAGTCATACCTGTATGCCTCATAGCTGCGGTGTAGATGTTGAGAAAAGCAGTTTTAATGTTATAAGTTAAAGGGACTCTGTCACCTGAATTTGGCGGGACTGGTTTTGGGTCATATGGGCGGAGTTTTCAGGTGTTTGATTCACCCTTTCCTTACCCGCTGGCTGCATGCTGGCTGCAATATTGGATTGAAGTTCATTCTCTGTCCTCCATAGTACACGCCTGCGCAAAGCAATCTTGCCTTGTGCAGTCATGTACTATGGAGGACAGAGAATGAACTTCAATCCAATATTGCAGCCTGCATGCAGCCAGCAGGTAAGGAAAGGGTGAATCAAACACCTGAAAACTCCGCCCATATGACCCAAAACCAGTCCCGCCAAATTCAGGTGACAGGTTCCCTTTAATGATTTCTTCCAGGCTCCAGGGCATGCAGTGCTGGAAGAAATCCCTGCCTCCTTTCTTTATTATAATGGCACCCTCTCCCATACATGTCACACTGACCTGTGACGCGAAGTTGCAGCGCTGTGATTTTGCACATGCGCCGTCCACTCGCGCGGTTATGTGAAACTTAACATGCCCTTCTATGGGCAGAGTCTTCATCAATCTTCTGCGCAGGTGAGTCACTGCGCAGCAGCAGACTCCGATACATCCTGTATTAGACATAAAGGAGGGTCTCATACACAGTCTGTTCAAATTGTCATGTATCGGTACTCCTAGACTCATAAAGGCTATTCACTTTTGAGAGTTATACACCAAGGAAATGTAATCCAGACCACGGAATAGTCTATGGGGAGCAATATAATATAGATAAGGGTATGTGATCACATTGAGGAAAATTTCTTCATCTCTTGGCAGCAAAACGCGTGTTTTTGCCTGCATTTTTGATTGATTGGCGTGAAGTGAATGGTGAAAAATGCAGGGCAAAAACGCACACAGAATTGACATGCACCAGATTATTTTCTGCATCAATTCTGCAAGTCAAAAATGCTCAATATGTGCATGACACATAAGGTATCTCATTCACTTTGCTGGCATCAGGTTTTGCTTCAAGTTTTTCTCAAAAATTTGCGCAGAAAAAACCCAACAAAAACGCATCAAATTTGCAATGTGCGCACACAGCCTAAATTTTTTAAAATGTTTTTTGAGGGTTATATACCAACGAATTGTATTCCAGACCACGGAATAGTCTATGCATGAGCACTCTAATACCGATAAAATTTTGAACAATTTTTTTAGGCTTACATTGCAATGAAATGGAAGAGTGTATGGATAAGAATTGTGTAGAAACAAGCAAGATTTTCAAACACTTTTTTCTAATGTTATATACGACTAAAATGTGACAGAAAGCAACTAATTCTGTATAAGTGAGTTATCTAATCCTGAGCTATTTTTCTTTGCTTTTTGTAAGTTTTACATGCCACCGTAATTCAACAATAAATGTTGTGACGACTGTTGTGAATTCTGTGGCAGAGCTCCCTCCTGTGGTCACAAGTGGTACTTCGGCTGATTCTCTCTGTGAGCTTCTGTTGGTGGAGGGAAGTGGTACTGCGGCTTCTGAGTTTCCTCCCTCAGGTGATCTGGTGAGGTCGTTAGGTGCTTCTCTACTTAACTCCACCTAATGCTTTGATCCTGGCTTCCTGTCAATGTTCCAGTGTTGGACTTGCTTTTTCCTGGATCATTCCTGTGGCCTGCTGCTCTGCATAGCTAAGTTCTTCTTTGCTATTTGTTTGCTATTTTTTTCTGTCCAGCTTGTCTATTTTGTTGCTGGAAGCTCTGGGACGCAAAGGGAGTACCTCTGTGCCGTTAGTTCGGTACGGAGGGTCTTTTTGCCCCCTTTGCGTGGTTTTCTTTAGGGTTTTGTGTAGACCGCAAAGTTACCTTTTCTATCCTCGATCTGTTAAGAAAGTCGGGCCTCACTTTGCTGAATCTATTTCATCTCTACGTTTGTCTTTTCATCTTAACTCACAGTCATTATATGTGGGGGGCTGCCTTTTCCTTTGGGGTATTTCTCTGAGGCAAGGTAGGTTTATTTTCTATCTTCAGGCTAGTTAGTTTCTCAGGCTGTGCCGAGTTGCCTAGGCAGAGTTAGGCGCAATCCACGGCTGCCTCTAGTGTTGTTTGGAGAGGATTAGGGATTGTGGTCTGCAGAGTTCCCACGTCTCAGAGCTCGTTCTATGATTTTTGGTTATTGTCAGATCACTGTATGTGCTCTGACCGCTATGTCCATTGTAGTACTGAATTGCCTTTCATAACAGTACAGGAAGCCCAAAGTACTAATGATTCTCAATAGAGGGAAAAAAGAAGTTCTGAGACCATTTTTTTTTCTTTGCACTGTGTTTTGCCTTTTTTTTCCCCTAGACATTTGGGTGGTTCAGTACACAGGTGTAGCGATGGACATTAGAAGTCTGTCTTCATCTGTGGATCAGCTCTCGGCAAGAGTACAAAAGATTCAAGACACTATTGATCAGAAAGCTATGTTGGAACCAAGAATTCCTATTCCTGATTTGTTTTTTGGAGATAGAACTAAGTTTCAAAAATAATTGTAAATTATTAATGGCCTTGAAACCTCGCTCCTCTGGTGATCCAGTTCAACAGGTTTTGATTGTTATTTCTTTTTTTGCGCAGCGACCCTCAGGATTGGGCATTTTCTCTTGCGCCAGGAGATCCTGCATTGAGTAATATCGATGCGTTTTTCCTGGCGCTCGGATTGCTGTACGATGAACCTAATTCAGTGGATCAGGCAGAGAAAAATTTGCTGGCTCTTTGTCAGGGTCAGGATGAGATAGAGGTATATTGTCAGAAATTTAGAAAGTGGTCCGTGCTCACTCAATGGAATGAATGTGCGCTGGCAGCTATGTTCAGAAAGGGTCTCTCTGAAGCCCTTAAGGATGTCATGGTGGGATTTCCTATGCCTGCTGGTTTGAATGAGTCTATGTCTTTGGCCATTCAGATCGGTCGACGCTTGCGTGAGCGTAAATCTGTGCACCATTTGGCGGTATTACCTGAGCTTAAACCTGAGCCTATGCAGTGCGATAGGACTTTGACCAGAGTTAAACGGCAAGAACACAGACGTCTGAATGGGCTGTGTTTCTACTGTGGTGATTCCACTCATGCTATCTCTGATTGTCCTAAGCGCACTAAGCGGTTCGCTAGGTCTGCCACCATTGGTACGGTACAGTCAAAATTTCTTCTGTCCGTTACCTTGATCTGCTCTTTGTCATCGTATTCTGTCATGGCATTTGTGGATTCAGGCGCTGCCCTGAATTTGATGGACTTGGAGTATGCTAAGCGTTGTGGGTTTCTCTTAGAGCCCTTGCAGTGTCCTATTCCATTGAGAGGAATTGATGCCACGCCTTTGGCCAAGAATAAGCCTCAATACTGGACCCAGTTGACCATGTGCATGGCTCCTGCACATCAGGAGGTTATTCGCTTTCTGGTGTTGCATAATCTGCATGATGTGGTCGTGTTGGGGTTGCCATGGCTACAAGCCCATAATCCAGTATTAGATTGGAAATCCATGTCGGTGTCCAGCTGGGGTTGTCAGGGGGTACATGGTGATGTTCCATTTCTGTCAATTTCGTCATCCACCCCTTCTGAGGTTCCAGAGTTCTTGTCTGATTACCGGGATGTATTTGATGAGCCCAAGTCCGATGCCCTACCTCCGCATAGGGATTGTGATTGTGCTATCAATTTGATTCCTGGTAGTAAATTCCCAAAAGGTCGACTGTTTAATTTATCCGTGCCTGAGCACGCCGCTATGCGCAGTTATGTGAAGGAATCCCTGGAGAAGGGGCATATTCGCCCGTCATCGTCACCATTAGGAGCAGGGTTCTTTTTTGTAGCCAAGAAGGATGGTTCGCTGAGACCTTGTATAGATTACCGCCTTCTAAATAAGATCACGGTTAAATTTCAGTACCCCTTGCCATTGTTATCTGATTTGTTTGCTCGGATTAAGGGGGCTAGTTGGTTCACCAAGATAGATCTTCGTGGTGCGTATAATCTGGTGCGAATCAGGCGAGGAGATGAATGGAAAACTGCATTTAATACGCCCGAGGGTCATTTTGAGTATCTAGTGATGCCATTCGGACTTGCCAATGCTCCATCAGTGTTTCAGTCCTTTATGCATGACATCTTCCGAGAGTACCTGGATAAATTCCTGATTGTGTACTTGGATGACATTTTGATCTTCTCGGATGATTGGGAGTCTCATGTGAAGCAGGTCAGAACAGTTTTTCAGGTCCTGCGTGCTAATTCTTTGTTTGTGAAGGGATCAAAGTGTCTCTTTGGTGTGCAGAAGGTTTCATTTTTGGGGTTCATCTTTTCCCCTTCTACTATCGAGATGGATCCTGTTAAGGTCCAAGCCATCCATGATTGGACTCAGCCGACATCTCTGAAAAGTCTGCAAAAGTTCCTGGGCTTTGCTAATTTTTATCGTCGCTTCATCTGCAATTTTTCTAGTATTGCCAAACCATTGACCGATTTGACCAAGAAGGGTGCGGATTTGGTCAATTGGTCTTCTGCTGCTGTGGAAGCTTTTCAAGACTTGAAGCGTCGTTTTTCTTCTGCCCCTGTGTTGTGTCAACCAGATGTTTCTCTTCCGTTCCAGGTCGAGGTTGATGCTTCTGAGATTGGAGCAGGGGCTGTTTTGTCACAGAGAGGTTCTGATTGCTCAGTGATGAAACCATGCGCTTTTTTTTCCAGGAAGTTTTCGCCTGCTGAGCGAAATTATGATGTGGGCAACCGAGAGTTGCTGGCCATGAAGTGGGCATTCGAGGAGTGGCGTCATTGGCTTGAAGGAGCTAAGCATCGCGTGGTGGTATTGACTGATCATAAGAACTTGACTTATCTTGAGTCTGCTAAGCGGTTGAATCCTAGACAGGCTCGTTGGTCGCTGTTTTTTGCCCGTTTTGACTTTGTGATTTCGTACCTTCCGGGCTCTAAAAATGTGAAGGCGGATGCTCTGTCTAGGAGTTTTGTGCCCGACTCTCTGGGTTTGTCTGAGCCAGTGGGTATCTTCAAGGAAGGAGTAATTGTGTCTGCCGTCTCCCCTGATTTGCGGCGGGTGCTGCAAAAATTTCAGGCTAATAAACCTGATCGTTGTCCAGCGGAGAGACTGTTTGTCCCTGATAGGTGGACCAATAAAGTTATCTCTGAGGTTCATTGTTCGGTGTTGGCTGGTCATCCTGGAATCTTTGGTACCAGAGAGTTGGTGGCTAGATCCTTTTGGTGGCCGTCTCTGTCGCGGGATGGGCGTGTTTTTGTGCAGTCCTGTGGGATTTGTGCTCGGGCTAAGCCCTGCTGTTCTCGTGCCAGTGGGTTGCTTTTGCCCTTGCCGGTCCCGAAGAGGCTTTGGACACATATCTCTATGGATTTTATTTCTGATCTTCCCGTTTCTCAAAAGATGTCAGTCATTTGGGTGGTCTGTGATCGCTTTTCCAAGATGGTCCATCTGGTACCCTTGTCTAAATTGCCTTCCTCCTCTGATTTGGTGCCATTGTTCTTCCAGCATGTGGTTCGTTTACATGGCATTCCAGAGAATATCGTTTCTGACAGAGGTTCCCAGTTTGTTTCAAGGTTTTGGCGAGCCTTTTGTGGTAGGATGGGCATTGACTTGTCTTTTTCCTCGGCTTTCCATCCTCAGACTAATGGCCAGACCGAACGAACCAATCAGACCTTGGAAACATATCTGAGATGCTTTGTTTCTGCCGATCAGGATGACTGGGTGTCCTTTTTGCCTTTGGCTGAGTTCGCCCTTAAGGCTATATTCACACTTTGCGGATTTTGCTGCGGATCCGCAGCGGATTTGACCGCTGCGGATCCGCAGCAGTTTCCCATGAGTTTACATTTCAATGTAAACCTATGGGAAACAAAAAACGCTGTGCACATGCTGCAGAAAAATCCGCGCGGAAACGCTGCGGATTACATTCCGCAGCATGTCACTTCTTTTCTGCGGATTTTCAGCTGCTCCAATAGAAAACTGCAGTTGAAAATCCGCAGAAGAAAACGCAGTAAAAACCGCGATAAATCCGCAGTAAAAACCGCGATGGGTTTTCACTGCGGATTTTGCAATTCCGCTGCGGAAAAATCCGCAGTGGAATCTGCAAAGTGTGCACATAGCCTAATAATCGGGCCAGCTCGGCTACCTTGGTTTCGCCATTTTTCTGCAATTCTGGGTTCCATCCTCGTTTCTCTTCAGGACAGGTTGAGTCTTCGGACTGTCCTGGTGTGGATACTGTGGTGGACAGGTTGCAGCAGATTTGGACTCATGTAGTGGACAATTTGACCTTGTCCCAGGAGAAGGCTCAACGTTTCGCTAATCGCAGACGCCGTGTGGGTCCCCGACTTCGTGTTGGGGATCTGGTTTGGTTATCTTCTCGTCATATTCCTATGAAGGTTTCCTCTCCTAAGTTTAAACCTCGTTTCATTGGTCCGTATAGGATTTCTGAGGTTCTTAATCCTGTGTCTTTTCGTCTGACCCTTCCAGATTCTTTTTCCATACATAACGTATTCCATAGGTCATTGTTGCGGAGATACGTGGCACCTATGGTTCCATCTGTTGATCCTCCTGCCCCGGTGTTGGTGGAGGGGGAATTGGAGTATATTGTGGAGAAGATTTTGGACTCTCGTGTTTCTAGACGGAAACTCCAGTATCTGGTTAAATGGAAGGGTTATGCTCAGGAAGATAATTCCTGGGTTTTTGCCTCTGATGTCCATGCTCCCGATCTTGTTCGTGCCTTTCATGTGGCTCATCCTGGTCGGCCTGGGGGCTCTGGTGAGGGTTCGGTGACCCCTCCTCAAGGGGGGGGTACTGTTGTGAATTCTGTGGCAGAGCTCCCTCCTGTGGTCACAAGTGGTACTTCGGCTGATTCTCTCTGTGAGCTTCTGTTGGTGGAGGGAAGTGGTACTGCGGCTTCTGAGTTTCCTCCCTCAGGTGATCTGGTGAGGTCGCTAGGTGCTTCTCTACTTAACTCCACCTAATGCTTTGATCCTGGCTTCCTGTCAATGTTCCAGTGTTGGACTTGCTTTTTCCTGGATCATTCCTGTGGCCTGCTGCTCTGCATAGCTAAGTTCTTCTTTGCTATTTGTTTGCTATTTTTTTCTGTCCAGCTTGTCTATTTTGTTGCTGGAAGCTCTGGGACGCAAAGGGAGTACCTCCGTGCCGTTAGTTCGGTACAAAGGGTCTTTTTGCCCCCTTTGCGTGGTTTTCTTTAGGGTTTTGTGTAGACCGCAAAGTTACCTTTTCTATCCTCGATCTGTTAAGAAAGTCGGGCCTCACTTTGCTGAATCTATTTCATCTCTACGTTTGTCTTTTCATCTTAACTCACAGTCATTATATGTGGGGGGCTGCCTTTTCCTTTGGGGTATTTCTCTGAGGCAAGGTAGGCTTATTTTCTATCTTCAGGCTAGTTAGTTTCTCAGGCTGTGCCGAGTTGCCTAGGCAGAGTTAGGCCGAATACACGGCTGCCTCTAGTGTTGTTTGGAGAGGATTAGGGATTGCGGTCTGCAGAGTTCCCACGTCTCAGAGCTCGTTCTATGATTTTTGGTTATTGTCAGATCACTGTATGTGCTCTGACCGCTATGTCCATTGTAGTACTGAATTGCCTTTCATAACAGACGACACAGCATTTTATCTTGGTTATCCACATGTCTATTTTCAGTAAGGCTGGGTTCCCATTGCGTTATGGGACCGCGTTAAACGGACAGCGTTGCACGGCGAAATTAACGCCGTGCAACGCGGCCGTTAACGCGCCCATTCACGCTAATGGGAACGCGCTTCACTAGCGCGTGCCATGTTCGGCACGCGCTAGCGACGCGCCGGTGATTCCTGGCGCGCCGCGGACGCTGCTTGCAGCGTCCGAGGCGCGCCCGCGGTCCGTTCCCCGCTCTCGCAGATCGGGGATCGGCGAGAGCGGGGACGTTACCGCGACCCCGACCGCAGCCCCATAGAAAACATTGCGTTAGCGCAATCCGCTAGCGCTAAACGGATTGCACTAACGCAATGTGACCCTAGCCTAAGCTAGGAGGCACAGACTGTTTTCTTTATGTTGATTCTTCTTGTAGGTTGAATTGATATTTATAAATTGATGAATGGTTGTTATTTACCCATTATATCAGCTCCTACAGTTTACTGTTCTGTTATCTTTGCAAACCACGGATGCAGGGTCACTGAACAATGATGTTTGCTGATATACCAGGCCATACAGTTTAACTTGCAAACATTGAAGGATTGGATATAAAATTAAAAAAATGGAAAGAGGGGAGAGCTGATTCTAAGTGCAGCAGCTAGATTTGAATGTATGTTAAACAAGTGCTATTTTACACTCACCTTTTTGATGTCTTTATAAACTTGTCTATAATTCCACTGTGTGTATTACTTGTTGTGCCCTCTGTTCACGATTTGCAGCACAATCCTGGGCACTTGTGAAAACACTCAAGGTGTTTCAATAGGAAACTACATGTGTAGTTTTTCTCCATGTGGTGTGCGCTTCTGGAACACAGTGGGTGATATACGATGATATATTCCAAAACCAAGTTTCATTAGTACAGCATACAACGCATTTCAACTCTTATGAGTCTTCTTCAGGTATTATATATAAGAACTATTACAGCTTTGTGCATTTTATATATATAAAGGAAGTTAGTGCATATCAATTTTGGACGGGTGCCATACCAGGGTTTAAGCCTTTTTAGACACACCCATATCACTCCAACTTTATCCAGAGCTTTACACGCATAAAAGCATAAACATTGAAAAACTACAAATATTAAATTAAGCATTAAACATCCACATAAAATCCAATTTAAATTTTTTATATATATTTTTCTAATGGCATATACGAAATTCATAAAGAAAATATTTCATATCTCCATAAAAACTATTTTATTTTTTTAAGAAAGTATAAAGTTTCATAAAGCTATATATATATATATATATATATATATATATATATATATATATATTTATTTGTAAAAGCAGATATTTTCGAAAAGAGACAATGTCTTATGCAAAAAACTACCATTTTTTTTATTTTTGGATTAGTTTTTTTAATGTTTACACTCCATCTCCTTCGTCTCTTCCTCCTCATTCCCATCCTTAACCCATCCACGTAGGAGAGACAGGAAGGATGTGTGGCTACTAGCCTCTGTTGCGCTAGCCACCAGCTCCTGTTCCTCCTCAGTGTTCACCTCCTTGTTGTTACCCATTCCATGCTGAGCAGATAACATGAGGCTTGGCGGGCTACATTCTGTGTTATAAGAAGAAACTCCGTGTGCACTGCTACAGACCGGTGCAGAGACTAGGTACCCAAACCATAAAGTGCAATATGAAAAAAGTCTCGCACTCAACTTTAGTATACTTCGTAGATTTATTACTAGAGGTAGCACTGGAAACGTTTCAGCCCCACAGTGGGCTTTCATCAGTCACTACAATGTTAAAGAAAAAAATGCAATACAATGCGGTACATAAACAAAACATGAAAGAAACAAAAGTATATACAAAATTGTCATAAACAATCAATCAGAGCCAAAATATTTATAGATTCATATTATAGTGGTAGTATCGCAGTGAAATCGTGCTTAATAGCCTCGCTAGGTATATTGTGGGAGTAGCTGATATACATAAGAATGGAACACATACCGTGCTTATGCCAACTAGTTTGTGGCAGAGTCCTTATATTTAGGATGCAGAACTGAATACGGTGCCTAGTGTGGCAAAAGAAGAGAGAACGTGATGTATAGCGTTCGGATGGACAGATTTAAACTGACTAATATCAACTAGATGGTACTCACAGGAGATGACCCCTTAAGGGAAAATTATAGTAGTAGATGAGAGGAGGATGCAGTTGCTAGTGGAATTTTACTATAAGACATGTCCCATAGTAAAATTCCACTAGCAACTGCATCCTCCTCTCATCTACTACTCATCCGAACGCTATACATCACGTTCTCTCTTCTTTTGCCACACTAGGCACCGTATTCAGGTCTGCATCCTAAATATAAGGACTCTTTGCCACAAACTAGTTGGCATAAGCACGGTATGTGTCCCATTCTTACGCATATCAGCTACTCCCACAATATACCTAGCGAGGCTATTAAGCACGATTTCACTGCGATACTACCACTATAATATGAATCTATAAATATTTTGGCTCTGATTGATTTTTTATGACAATTTTGTATATACTTTTGTTTCTTTCATGTTTTGTTTATGTACCGCATTGTATTGAATTTTTTCTTTAACATTGTAGTGACTGATGAAAGCCCACTGTGGGGCTGAAACGTTTCCAGTGCTACCTCTAGTAATAAATCTACGAAATATACAATCTGTGTTATGTCTTCCACCATGCCCACCTGGTCTGCATGCACAGCTTCCTGTTTAATTGTGAGCAGCAACTCTATAAGCACAGAAGCAGGATATTTGCGCTCACTATGGCGTCATCACCACTATCTTTGCGGAGTCCTCAAAGTCTTGGAGAACCAAACAATTGTCACACATACATGCCCACTCTTCAGTTGTTATGTGAGGAGGGTAACCAGAATATTGACAGGCGTGTTGGAGCTGGTACTCAACCACTGACCTCTTCTACTCACAAAGCCTTGCCAGCATGTGCAGTGTGGAGTTCCAGCCTGACGTCGCAAACTAGTTGGTGAGTCGGCAGTTGCATGCACTGCTGCAGCACTTCCAGAGTGGCAGCAGCTGTAGCTGACTTTGGAAATGGGAGCTGAGGTGGCACAAAGTACAAAGGGGCTGCCCCTTGAAAAAGCAGCAGCGAAACGCGCGTTGGGGTATCTGTGCGGTGGGTCACGACGTCCACGGGTAAGATATGCCTATAATTTCATCCCTATGTACTTTTGGCATTGCACTGTCAGCTTTATTATAATGTGGCCGGGTTATCATATGTTACTTCTCATTTACACCCTGGTCTGTTTTTGACTGTGATATGTGGCGTACTCTGTCCCCATTTACCTTAGTGGATTTCCATTAGGTTGCTCTGTCTTTTATACATGCCATGTGATATGACATTTTGCCTTTATATTTATTGTGCATTTTTTGGTATGTAGACTTATCACATATTTGTGAGCGCCTCTGTTCTATTGGATCGCCGGCCCCTGCCAGTTTGTATCATCATTTTGTAGACCTGTCCAGTGTTGTCTGTTTTCTTTGTTTTGTACTTGTGTGTTTGGCTTTAATATTTGTACTATAATAAAGTTATACATTTTTATACACTCCCTTCTGGTCTTACACTAGTTCATTTAGTTTTTTGTAGTATTTTTTGCTATGTTTTGGAATTTAAAAGCTCTGGTTTTTTCAGGTTTTCTAAATGCAGATTGTGTTTGATACAAACGATAAGCCCTTACAACAACTGATCGTATGATGGCTGACCTTTAGCACCAGTATCTACACTTCAGGCCTTTATTATACTGTGTACACACAGGCCTAGACAAGCACTCTCTCCCTCCTATTCTAAGGGTCACAGAACTGTGCAATGGCGTCAGTGTGCCAATCGGGTAGCACCTGTCCTTTTATAATCCTTGATGTCAAATGCAGAAGCAATTATTTGAGGAAGTTACACACCGTTATATGGCAAATCTCTTGGGAGTAACCAATTGCACATATCTGATAGGTCAAGCTGCAATCATTACCTTGTATGTCAATAATTATGGCTCAAATCTTATTGACATAAAAGGTAATGATTGCAGCTTGACCTATCAAATAACGATATGCACCCTCGGTTACTCCCAAAAGATTTGATATATAAAGGTGTATAACTTTCCCAATGTGGGGCTAGAACGAGGGAGGTTGCATGTGTAGGGAGGCATCAAGGATCCAAGGACAGCAGTAAGACACAAGTCCAAGAAAGAACTGTAGCCGAGTTGGCTTTGTTGGCAGAGGTATGTTCTGCACGGCTTTTTGGCTTTAGTCATGTGTTTGGTGTGAGATGCAGTGTCCTAGTAACACAACCCTTACCTGGCAGAACTGCAATTTGCCTTTGGTTGCATCAAGTGTGTGCCAAGAACTGGAGCAAGGAAATTGACTCTTCCTGTGCTTCTTGTTTTGAGTCTGCACACAGGAGGTCATCAACGTATTAGAGTGTGACAATGGGATGTGTCATTTTCCAAGGCTCCAGGACAGTGGTCACAGCTTGGCTGAACAAGGTCTGTTTTGGGCCACCCTGTGACATCACTGTCCATGTGTATTGTGCACCACTCATGGGTGAAGACTAAAGGATATTGGCTGTCAGGGTGTAATGGTACACTAAAGAAAGCTTTAGTCAAATCAATGACGGTAAACCAGCAAGAGTAAACAGCATGAAGAGCAAACTCACCAAAACCTTGTAAGATGACAAATGCACTCGCAGGGTGCAGCAGGCCCCTGATAATAAATGCTAAAGCAGCCCAGGTGCAAGCTACTGCTGAGAGAAACCACCCACTCGCCAAAACATTAGAGGGGTTGGCTGCCTAGTAGGAAAAATGCACACAGGTAAGGCTTGCATAAGACACTATTCACACAGATAAATGTGATGCAGTGTCTGAGCACCCTATTGATCACGCCCATAGTATTAGCAGGCGGGCTGTCCAGCACTATATATATACACATGCAACACACAAGGAACAACATAAAGGGGCACTACTGCACCCTGCAAAAAGATGATAAAAAGTGCAAAAAAGATGAAAAATTAAATAATGTATATAATACATTAGATGAGGTATTAGTTACAATTTTGGCCAAAATGGATTGAATAGTGTCTTATGCAAGCCTTACCTTTGTGCATTTTTTCTACTAGGCAGCCAACCCCTCTAATGTTTGGGCGAGTGGGTGGTTGCTGTCATCAGTAGCTTGCACCTGTGCTGCTTTAGCATTTATTATCGGGGGCCTGCTGCACCCTGCGAGTGCATTTGTCATCTGACAAGATTTTGTTGAGTTTGCTCTTCATGTTGTTTTGAGTTTTTCTATGTTAGCTGTTTTTAAACCAGCAAGAGGTGGCTGGGATGGATGATGAGAGTGTGAGGGTTCATTTGATCCCCATGTTTACATAAACTCCATAGGGTTCCCACGGGGTGTGCCTGATCAATTCAAAGCCAGAGACCAAGTAGCAGCAGGGTTTGAATCCATGCTCCTCATAACAGCAAACAAAAATGTAGCCTGGATCAATTACCTGTATTACAATCAACAGCGATTTGTGAACTACACCAGAGATACCCTCAAAGGGATTGTTGAGCAACTAGGCCCCACATCCATTATGGTCTTCCAGAATAGGATGGCCCTATCATTTTGCAGACCCCCTCTTTTTTCTGCTCATGTCAAGGGCCATCCTATTCTGGAAGGCCATAATGGATGTGAGGCCTAGTTGCTCAACAATCCCCCCAAAAACAGGTGGCGCCCAACGTGGTGCCACACTCGAGGGGTGTGCAATCCTCTTAATACAGAACATGTTGCATTAGGGATATGTTGATGGCTATTTCTACCCCACAAGATCAGGACTGTTGGTTGCTGGCAAAGTGGAAATTCACATGTATTGCCACTATTAATTTTTCTTATGCGCAGCATCTGACTATAGGGCAAACCTTTTTTAGTAAAATAAGGATGGGCGGAATTATAATGTAGTAAAGAATTAGAGGCAGTGGATTTTCTATAGACTTTTGTCATAATCATACCATTTTTAATTTCGATATCTACATCTAAAAAATTCTATTTATCGCCTCCATAACATGAGGTAAACCGCATATTTTCATCATTAACTCCATTTAGGTGGACTACAAATTCTTCAAATTCAGTTTGAGTCCCATCCCAAATAATAAAAATGTCATCCACATAACGCATATATAGTCAGATGCGGCGCATAAGAAAAATTAATAGTGACAATACAGGTTTCCAACAGCAAATAGATGATTTAAAGACACGTTTTGAAGCAAGGGGTTATCCCGCAAGTCTTCTTAATGAGTCTGAACAACGCGTTAAAATGAAAACGCAATCTGATCTTTTAAAGAAAAAAACGCACCTTCTCAATACATGTTCTGCTCCCTCTGATCAGAAGAAAAAATTCTTTAACTTCTGTCATACACCTCTTGATCAGGCAATTCATGCGTCGATCCGCAATCATTGGCATGTCCTAGCTTCAGACCACATGTTAAAAAAATGCGGTGAATTGCTTCCCAGATTTTCGTATAGAAGTTCAAATAATTTATCGGACTTGTTAGTAAAACATTGTGTTTCTTCTTCTAATACCAACTGGTTGTCTGCCAATATCCCCAAAGGAAATTTCAAATGTGGGGCATGTAGTTTTTGTCAGTCCCATCTAACGGGGAACTCGCTACAGGTTGGCCCCATACACCACAGAGTACGCAATTTTATTACATGCAAAACGAAATATGTTGTGTATATTATTTTCTGTCCGTGCTTTTTTCTATATAGGTAAGACTATAAGATCGCTCTATGTCAGATTCCGAGAACATTTTAACTCCGTCACAACTGGTATGAGCTCTCCCAGATTTATTAAACACATTCAGGATAAACATGCCTCCAATCCTCGCTGCTTGCAGTTTGCAGGCTTGGAGGTAGTTAAATTACCACCATGTGGGGGGGATCATAACAAAATTCTGTTAAGACGTGAGGCCCAATGGATTATTAGAGCGAATGCACAAGGTCCGCTGGGACTAAATGAAAGGTTGGATTATTCTTGTTTTTTATCAATGGTTCCTATCAGTGCTAAATAAGTTCTTCTGTCAGCGAAAAAAAAGAATTTTTTGAAAAAAAAATTTTGAAATTTTTTTTTTAACAAAATTTTTTGAAAAAGATTTTTTATAAATTTTTTTTGTATAATGTTTTAATATTGTGTCACTTCCTGTTAACAACTCTAACAGGAGTTGTTTTTAAATCGTTATTGCACCTTAATTATTCAGGTTATGCAAATTATCCCATGTGTTGTTTAATGATATGCTAATATCGTCACATGTGATTACTTAAAGGAAATGACATACTATTCATTGCATCTGGACCTGTGGAAGCGTGAATAACGTGAAACGGCCGTCGTCCTGTTTCTCTTTTCTGCATAATCTGCACTTGTCTTTGCCCGCACAACCTTGTCGATGCAATTCTTTGTAAAATAAAGGACAAAGGATTTTTTTCACCAAGATTTGGAGTGTTGCTGCTATTTTTCTTCATTTTGGGATTATGTATTATTCTGTTATGTCTTTGTCTGTACAAGTACCCTCTGAAATGGAAACTACTGCAGAATATGCCGGCGCCATAGGAATAAAGACTTGACAGATAAACGACTGGCACATCCAAACTAGTGTGAATAGGTGCATACCAGGAGCAGCTACCTCCATATATAATATACAAAAAAAGGTTGCACTCTAAGGAGGTAGCTGCTCCTGGTATGCACCTATTCACACTAGTTTGGATGTGCCAGTCGTTTTTCTGTCATTTCTATGTTAGCTTACTGACTGAGCACTCCTCCCTTCACCATCTGGTTTTTAATTACATCTAATCACACTTGGTTCCGGCCAATCCATATATGTATGCTTTACTGAGAGAGGTGTCCACATTCACCCAGGCATACAGACATTGGCCTTCGGTAAGTGTTCACATTTGGACAGGGAGGTCAGGGACCCATCAGATTAATGAGACCACCTTGACGATGGTTGATGGGCTCACACTATTTGGCCAAATTCTGTGCAAAGCGTCTCAAATATTTTTCCTAATGTTCAAAAAGGCATTTTGCTATTCATATTTCATGTATTTCATATTCGACATGCTTTGGCACGATAGAGTGCAACTTTTTTTGTATATACAGTAGGAATAAAGACTACGATTGGGCATGATGAAGAGGGAGCTGAGGAGCATGTGACCTATACTGATAGTGGTGGTTTTGTGAAGATGGGTGAAAAAAAATTAATTTTACTAAATATTTAGGATATAAAGTGATGTCAAAAACTCAAGTCCCGATTCACTAAAGTTTTCACACCATAATTCTTACGTATAAATCACAAAAATGTAGGCCTCCAGCGGCTCCTGTTTTGATTAGTTGGCCTGGCGTTCTCCTTGTGGCATAATGCACATGTGACGTTGTACTATGCCGTCTAATGAAAATAAGGAGTCCTGTAGAGGGCCACAGATTACTGACGTGGCCAATGAACTGGTTGGTTGATTTTCACCATTTTTGGAGATTGCCATTTCTATCCGTTGTTGTTTATCGTCAAATGGCGTACAAAGATTAAAGACGCGGGATACAACTTCCACATTTCATAACCTGTATTTACATTATTTTCAAAAATGTTTTCACATTTAGCTGCTTTAATAAAAAAAAAAAAGCCACACTCACAAAAAAGGTATACATAGGAAGAGACAGCACTGTACAGAGACATTACACTGCACCAACTGCACCGCTTCTTCTCACCAGAAACAGTTCTTACTGCTAATGACTCCATTTGGCTTTTCAGTACATGGTGGATGGCAATGAATGGAGAGACACCACATGATATAAAATACCAAGACACTTGAACATCTCAAGTTATATTAACATTGCGTTACAAGGTCATGGGCGTCACGGAGTTGAAAACCTTAGGGTTCACAGCAGAGTTTAGAAAATTCACGGGATTTTTATTTCTCTGTAGCCAAAATGTTGACGTCAAACACTAAAGCAGGGTAATGAGGCCTGGATCAGGCGTTCTGATAGCACGGTAATATGGTGCAATGGCTGCGTTCTGTACAACTCCCATGTCTATGGACATTAATTTATAGGGCAACCTGATGCAGGAACATGAATGATATCCTCCAGCCCAGGGACATAATCTAATAGGTGATGGGTAACATGAAGTAATATTATCAGAAGCCATTCCGTTATGCTTGTCGCAGCATTGGCTAATCTGAAAGCAGGTTGGCGGGTCTCCGATTACACCAGCACACTGGGCATATGCTAGTCCGGGGAGCATTGTTGCCACTCTTGTGATCACACATAAAGGACCCTATTTTTAGAGCACAGAAGGAAGCCACCAGGTAGACTCCTCAAATATAAAATTTGGCCCTGGGACATAGGATCGCTTTAAGATTGCCTTTCTCTGATGTGATCGTCAGTTCTATAGAAATCCAATCCATCAATCTATAGCTGATCATTTCATGTGTTTTACCATTGCGGCCAGAAGTCGTTTAGATCTCAGTAGTCAGTGATAGATCTTAGGACTGATCACTTTTACTTTATCCAGAAATCATCAACTGGACTCACTTGTTAGAGAAGAAGCAAACTGCGGTAGTACCATGTAGAAAGACACTGAACAATTCATTACAGATTGCTGCCTACGAATGGATGCTCCTGTTCAGTAAGGACTTAGCTGAAATTGCCTAACACTTTAGAAGTATTATAAAGTAATATGGAAAATTATATGATTATGGAAGACTTTACATATGTGACTCATTGATCAGGAGGTCTATAAAAAAAAAAAGCTATCCATCAATGGACCTCCGCACTCTGAGGCATCTAAGCCACCAACAAAGCTAAAAGAGGCAAGATGAAACATTTTTTATTAGTGAACTGTCTTTCGGGAAGTGGATCATGACTTATTTCATTTGGAGACATGATTGAGGTCGCAGGTATTCATTCATTCACCTTCAAAAAGGACATTTGATGGGGCATTGTGCAAATACTCTAAAGCGGAGGTCTCCAACTTGTAACCCCATGGTCTCTACTTACAGCCCCCTTCCTGCTGGACAGAAACATATTATCACACAGGTAGACGATAAGCTTTGTGATAATACATCCAGAATGGAGGCTGCTCCATGAATTACAACTATTCTCCAGGCAGCTTCTGAAGAATGTACCCACAGGAGGTGGCCCTGTCGCTCTTGTAAATTGTTGTACATGAGAAAACCAGTACTCTGGTTCTAAAGCAAAAGGAGCCACCAAAGTCACCGTCAAGACCTGCTGCTGGCTCCTCCTGCCAACATTATAGGGCCGATAAAAGGAAAAATAAAAGTAATTCAGGGAAAATTCCTAAGGAAGATGGATGATGTCTGAATGGAAAAAGGCAGATGGTCTCAGGGAGGAAAAAAATAATACCTGGAGGAAAGGAGTAACACTTGAAGAGAGAAAACCTCCGGAGGCAGAGTCCACGATTAATGATTGAGTGGATACTGGAAGGAGAATATACAGGGCAATATTACACCTAAAGCGGGAAATGATACGTGATAGGAAGAATAGAGATAAAACCATTAGGAGAGACAGAGATAGTACTTGGAGAAGTGAGAAATGAAACGCAGACATGGAAGAAAAGGACACCAGAAGAAGAAGAGTACTTAAGAGTATTGGAGAGCATTTTCTGCCCTGTAGGGTTGTGGTCATACCTAAAAGGCATGCAGGTACTACTTGGAGCACTCCTCTATGCGAGTAAGGGCAGGACAATGTGGTGGGAAGGTCAGGAGCATTTTCTGGCTATCGCAAGGAATGCAACAAGATGACCTATGAAAAGAGCACCCTGACAATGACTCCTTTGCGCCCAGCACACGTAGTACTGGGGTTGGGGTGGGAATGGTTGACATCAGATTTGACTGTGGATGTGGAGTTCTCCCAGGCAAGGAAAACAATATTACTGTACCACACACTGTAAAAAGTACATAGAGAAAAGCCCCTGACTTCTTGTGGCACAAGACAGTCCTATCATCTCCCTACAACTGGACAAGACTCCACTTTCATAGTAAACTGGGGAAGAGAAGGTCATAATGACTTGGCTCTCATTGTGATATAGTACATACAATCATGTGATGAATCCACAGTGAAATCCAACCCCAAAAAAGAAAGTCGTAAAATTGACGATTTGTGCTCAAAGCATCAAATGTTTTATTGTGGCCCCTTGAAGGAGCAGAAATGACCAAAGACCCCCCCAAAAAAAGTTGTGCACCCCTGCTCTAAAGGAGCTGACCTGGTGACAGGTTCTCAAACACAAGATGGCCAGATAATGAAGGTAACAAAGAAATGGTAGAGAAAGAAGAATGAACCATGGAAATGACAAGACAAAATTAGAGCAAGGGAACATACAGCATTTTCAATAAGGCATTTAACCTGCAAGCAGATATTGAAAAAAAACAGAAGGTGAAAATCTACAGCAATACAATATGGGTAGAAACAGTTCATATGCTAAACATTGCATTGTATTTTATCCAAAATTCTCTAAAAGCGTACAACTGACCACCAAAACAGGCTGTGATCTACCAAGCAAGAATTGATGACTGAAATGTATATGGATAGGAGATAAAAATATTAAAAATGGAAACATTATTGGTAAAAACGAGAAAATGATGAATAATATATGAAGAATAGTTTTATAGAGACTTTGAAGGAATTAGACAATTGGGAACAATGGAACAAATTAAACTATGGCTTAATTATGATTAATGGTGTTTCAAAGTAGACATTGATGGCCAATACCACAAGAATCTGCCATTAATGCCCACTCGCTGGGGGACTGATCGCTCATGATCAACAGAACCAAATAATAGCAGTGGCAGGAAAGCTGCATGCAGCTCAGTCCACCTTTTCCAAAACTGCATGGAGGTCAGTGACTAATGGGATAATGGGAGAGGATGTGGCACTGAGAAATAGCCAAGCACAATCATTAGGTGATGGACTGACATATCGCCTTCCTAGCCCTACTGCTATGTTGTACTAGCAAGCAGTGGCACAGTGGTCAACCACCACCGACTGTACATCTATGACAAATCCAAGCGATGTGCTACCAATAACTGCTCCGAGATGACCACGAAGTATAGAATTATCGAAAAAGCCAACAATTCACAAAGTTTTATTACAGAAAAATGTTTTTGTGCTCGCTCATCTTTTGAAAAATGGTGAATTTTACAAGTAACAGTCCCCACAGTTCTCCTTTCAAGAAGGACATACTATCTTAATCTGCTAGGACTTTCGGAAAAAGAAATGCTGGTATAAACCAAAGCCAAATTGAGCTATGATCTTCTCTTTCAAAAGGGATTGCGTGGAACATACACGAGTCCTTCTTCAATCATAACATACACTGCAGCTCAGGACACACATCAGAACTGGACAACCTCTAACATTTTCTTTGCTTTATAATTTCTGACACAGAAATGTGATTTTTATCCAAGAAAGCCACTATAAACTGCTTAGCTGCGAGAGCCATCTTTAAATGGAATCATGGAAGGAAGATCTAGGTTGGTGCTAGTGAGTCTCTGACACTAAAATGGTAAGTGTCCTGCTCCTGGGATGTATGTATCCAAGGATATACTACGCTGTCTCATTTGGTGTCCAACCATCATGCTTTGTTGTCCATGCAAATGCCCACCAAGAGCACCCTGTGGTGACAACATACTGGAACTTTGGGTGTACATCTCTCCGGACACACTCCGCTGCTTCATTAACATGAAGTTCTGTTGAGCTGTCTGAGATGGAGGCGCCATTCCTGTCCTACCCATAGGGTGCAAAGGTGGAATTCCCAGGGCTCTCTGTGGGCCTGGAAGACTTGGGCCTGAACGACCTGAATGTTGCTCAACCATCATATTCTGGAGGCCAAGGAGATGCATATTAGCAGGATGTGGTTTTGAGGGTTGGGTACTCCCCTTGGGAAAGTACTGCAGAGTGCCACTTGGCTTTTCAGATGGCATGATACGGGACAAGTCAAATTCAGGTATGCCACTGGGTGATGGCCGAATTACTTCTCCTAGCTCTGGGTCTGTAAGAACGGCAGAAAGACCAGGGCCATACGGTTCAGATATCCTGGGTGGCAGGCGAGGTTGATTTGGTGTTTCATCTGGATAGTTTTGATGCATGATGTTATTTCCACCTCCTTGTTGTAAAGGTGGATTATGTGGTGGCCCAGGCTGGAGTCGTGGTGGGAAGACCATTGGGTTGGAGGACATCATTTGCGGACCAGGACAGCAAGAGTCCTGTGTCACAGCAGGAATCATCAAAGGTGTCTGAATAGGGTTAATTGATGGGTGCATAGGTGGACCAGGTGAACTGAGCATTGAATTGGGAGGTTCATGTGAGAGTGGCGCCTGTCCTTGGAGACCAATGTTTCCTATTGGACTTTGTGCAGAACTTAAATTTAAATGCAGGGAGATCGGCGGATTCATCCCAGGGCCTGAAACAAATAAGATATCACCAGTAAATATAGGTTTAGAAATCACACTTAACTTCCTCACATCCACACACTGTCAGCAACAGACACAGGACAAACCAATGTATATCCTCATCCAGATCTCTACGAAAGAGTCATAAGGAAGGGGCACCCGTTTTTCGTCTACACTTATGCAAGATTATTAAAATCATTCCTTTTCTACTACTTTTCTATTACTCATTCCTTTTTGACCTACTTAGGATAGGTCATCAACATCAGATCAGTGGGGGTCTAACACCTTGGCTGCTTGCTCCATTAGATTTGTTTGAAGATTCCTCCAGAAGAAGGGTTGGTGGAGGAAATGCCAAAATAACAATGGCAGCCTGTTACTGTCATCTGTTCCCCTGCACAGCCTTTCAGTGGGCTCACAAGGGAAGGCAGAACATTTCTTCATGTTATCACCCATCTTAGGCTACTTTCACACTAGCGCCGTACTCGGCCCGTCGCAGTGCGTCGGGCCGACGTACCGACGCTAGCAGTGAATGCGCTGCACAACGGGGGCAGCGGATGCATTTTTCCAGCGCATCCGCTGCCCCATTGTGAGGTGCGGGGAGGTGGGGGCGGAGTTCCGGCCGCGCATGCGCGGTCGGAAATGGCGGACCGTCGGCAGCAAAAAATGTTACATGTAACATTTTTTGCAGCCGACGGTCCGCCACAACACGGTGCAACCGTCGCACGACGGTTGCGACGTGTGGCAAAGCGTCGCAATGCGACGCTAATGCAAGTCAATGGAGAAAAAACGCATCCTGCAAGCACTTTTTCAGGATGCGTTTTTTCTACAAAACGACGCATAGCGACGTGCAGTGCACGACGCTAGTGTGAAAGTAGCCTTACCAATCAGAAAGAATATTGGCACATTTAATTAAAAAGGGGGAATTTTACTAAAAGGGTGAGAAGATGGATGGTACACATCGAGTGCACCAGAAAGGTTTTCTTTTTTATATTTTTTTTTTTTAGTTCTGGCGATTTTAGGATGTTCATGTAGACATCGGAATGAGTGACACTGGCATGTATTAACCCTGCTTATCTTTTTACGGCATCTTGAAGGTCTCAGATTCTTAATGGACTCACTTTGAACAAATCTGTTTTATGTGAATTTACTTTTAGCAACAAACACTGACAAAAATGGGATGAAGGGGCCAGGAGTATCAATGCCAGGTGCCTTTTTTAGTGTGCCAGGATAATACATGGGCATGTAAGTAGGTTTAGGGTATTCCATACAAAATTGCCGTTTCAGGCAAAACTACATGAAGGTGGTCTGGAGTATAAACTGTTGGGTGGAATTTTACAATATTTGGGAGTTTAGTATATTAATATTTCAAAATTCATCTTTCATTAGCATAGGTCAAAAGTGTGAAAATTGGCTCACTTTTCAGAGAAAGCAAAAATTTTCAAGTAGCGCTGGCAGTGAAAATTCTCACCTTGCTGGCTACCAGGTGGAAGGAGGACTCGATCTGGTAGTAGATCATCATCAGATGTAGCAATAGTTTTAATAGCATTGTGATACAATGGAGTGGTGCTGGGCATGGCATACTTAGACATCTGAGACATCATCAAGGATAAAGGATTCGGGGTCGGTGTACCATCTAAAAAAAATAATTAGATTATGGACTGTAGAATGTACTATGAAGTCCTAAAGACAAAGTATACGTCTCTGTAGGTGTGCACGGACATCAGCACTCAAAGCTTACAGGGCATGTCTAGGACTGTGATATTGATGACCTTTCCTTAGGATAAGTCATCAATTTCATATCAATAGGGTCCGACACCCGGCACCCCTACTGATCAGCTGCTACTGGGTGCTGCGACCATCAGAAAAACATAGAATTCAAAGCCAGGACCAGAGGGCGCAGTGAATATTCTCCAGCAGGGTACAAAAGAGCCCTCAGTATGTTTAAATAGTAATTTTAGCTAGAAGAGAGTACATTATTTCCAGACACTCTAATTTGTAATAGTTGTACTCCAATGCACTACTAGTATACTGCAGCGCCACTCATGACACTGCAGCACCACTAATGACACTGCAGCGCCCCTAATAACACTGCAGCGCCGAAGAGAGGCAGTTACTACTACAACGGACTATGCCTTTGTGTCTGCTTAAAAAAAAAAAAAAAAGAGCACTGCTGGAATGTAAGCCAAGCAGACTCAAAAATGTGTCCACCTGCCCCATCACACTAAATGGCCCTTTGGTTTCTGTTTTGCTTCTGTTTTTGGCTCAGTTGTAGTGGATCAGTTATTTTTAATGTTGATCTGTTACAAACGGATGAAACCTGGATGCGTGAACAGATTATGTTGATCTCCTTTTTAGAGGACCATTTTGGAGACAGAAGAACACATCAGTGAATTATTTGTCAGGGTTTAAAAGCGTCCAGATGCCT
The DNA here is from genome assembly GCF_032444005.1 of Ranitomeya imitator. Lineage (NCBI taxonomy): Eukaryota > Metazoa > Chordata > Amphibia > Anura > Dendrobatidae > Ranitomeya > Ranitomeya imitator. The sequence goes on from NC_091291.1 coordinate 90,143,353, forward strand.
TGCGGTGCAGACACCTTGTGCCCTTCCTCCTGACCTCCCTGTCACAAGTGCAGTTTTCAGCATTTGTTGATTGAGCGACAAACAAAATAAGTAAACTGAATACGCTGGCGGAAGAGGGCTCCGAAAAGGGGGCGCCAGCAGAGAGCAAGGAGGTGGAGCAGAGCATTGCTCCACACAGATGGACACTTGATCAGGGCAGGAGAAGTCTGATGCATAGAAATACACAAGAAAAATAAAAACCCTGCAGAGGTGTCAATGATGCTTACAGAAGTGTTACGGTGACCTGTGGCCATAACACCACAGATCCTTACACCATTTAGTAGCCATTCTTGGGTACGGTGATCTAGTTCCCTTAAAGTGGAAAGGAGCCGAGCTCTAGTATGTAAAAATGGCCATTGTACAGTGCATGGAGCTGCAGTGTTACGGGTTCATAGTATGTACTGCCTGGTAGCAACTGATCAGTCTGGGATGGGAGTGTCAGACCCCCACCAAAACGATACAGATGACCTACCCTTTTGATAGATCATCGATATCTTATTCCTGGACAATGCCTTTAAAATAAAAAAAAGGAAATGTGAAAAGTCATCTACACATTAAATTTAGGATTTTTTTTTTTTTTTAGAGAACGATAATGTGTTCATCATTCAGCATTGTTTGACAACCACGGACAATTTGCATTTAAAAAGATCTCCATGTCACGAAATCCTACATAAAGTGGTATCCTGTACAACAGAGCATGTAAACATCCCAAGCTCACAAGCTTAATAATCAAAAATGTACAGAACGTGTAACCCATCCACTCTGCAGCAGAAATCATGCCATCATGCCTATTCCCTGCTTTACGGGTTGAATACCTGAACTAGGAATAGTAGTTCTCAGAGATGGCTCCCACACTGGGAGGAGAGGATAAATTCACAGAATTTAGTTTTCTAGGGGGGAAGCTGAGTGAGCACCCACTAAAGGATGAGCCAAATAACTGATATTTAATAGAAATAGGGGGATTGTTGGGAAGGAGCAGTCATCTATCCTTCTGCAAATTGGGGAGCTTTTAGATGGTCTGCAGAAGAGACAAGTGGTGAACTGACTTGTCCAAGTGTAGGAGACCCAAGATGGCTAATGATAGGCGATTCCATCTGATCTATGATTGTAGTTTCTGATGGTCTGTTGCTTTCGACTGTAATCATGCTTACTGAAACAAAGCCGGTTGGATTGGAACCAGTTGTCAAGGACATTGGAAAGTGACTGAGTCGTGATGTGGCCCCCACAGATATGTGATCTACTCCACACATTCCCTGGAGCATGCAGTTATACGTGCCCTGTCCATAGGGAAATACTGACCTTGAACTACCATCTTCTGGCCACCGCCTGTCATTCCACCGCCATTTTGTACTCGTGCTGTCCGAATTAGCTCTTCTGATCCTACTCCTGCTTGGGAACTCATTAGCTCATTCCTCATTTTCTGGGACAATAACATCTGCTGATGGGGTGTCATCTGAAGGTTAAGGTTCATATTCATATTGACACTCATGTTCATATTCAGGTTTCCACCTCCTCCTGCTTCAAGCTCACGGCCTGGTCCTGGACGTCCCATGGTTGGGCTTACCATGTTTCGAGACCCTCCAAAATCCATGCCAATGGTAGACCCACCACCCAGTCCATCTCCTTGGAACATAGAAGGGTCACCTGGACGCTGTTGGATTATGACTCGTTCCATATCTATGCCTTGTCCACTGGGTACTGACAACTGTCTCTGAATAACAGGTGAACGTTTCTCTATGAGCTGTTGTCTCAAAAACTCATCACGGGAAGAATTGTTTAAAAATCTCTCCACTTCTCCTTGCCCTCCCCCAGGGTATGCCATACCACTTTGTGGAAAGCTACCTTGTCCTCCACCCATTGGTGTCATATCTTCAGGCCATCTACCCGTTCTTTGCATGACTCCCATGCTGTCCATTGGTATGTTTTGCACAAGTCCATATCTTCCTGGAAATCTTGGACCCTGGAATGGCATCCCTGCACCTCTCAGTTGAATGGTTTCCTGGCCCTCGAGTGATCCAGGCAACCGATTACCAGCCCACTGTTCACCAGGCTTATTGTGGTAAGGTGGCGGAGGTCCCCTGAGCATCAGATCAGGTGCTGACCTCCCATGTATAGTCATATGCTCTTCCTTCCTCCTCTTTTCTGCATAATATTCCTCCTGAAGCTTTCTCCATGCAGCCTGCTCTGGTGTAAGACTATCTTGTCCCAACCTCTGCATCATCAGACTCATTTGATGACCCATGTCTGGTCCTGATGGAGGACCTCCCATTTCTTGGTCCATCACTGGACCTCCCAAATTTTGAGTTTGTGCTATCATAGATTGCAAGGGTTCTTCATACTTTTTTACTGGGGTTGGTGGGTTTGAAGGTACATGAGGCTGAGGATGAGAAGGTACAGATCCTTCTACTGGACTTGTGTTGTGTCTTAATAATGACTCACTGTCGGCACCACTTCGAAGCAACAGCCTTTCTATATCTCGCAAAGTCTGAAGCGATCGTTCCCGATGCTCAAGTTGCTCTCTTGAAAGAATCTCTGTGTTCAGAGTCCCAGCGGTCTCTTGCGTGCTTTCCAAAAGGTCAAGGTCATCGACTGGTAATGGGACAGAAGGTACAGGAGGCGGATTGGAGTGACTACTGGCGGGACGGCTATTTCCCGTCGTGTTTGGGGTCAATTCTTGTTTTGAATCTTCCACTGCTGCTTCAGTTTGGAGCACATTAGGGGGAGCCTGGATAGGCACGCTTGTTGGATGGCTGGCTGGTGTGGGTGAAGTAGAAGGTGGTAGTGTGGGCACAGAATCTTCTACTACAGTTTCTGGAGTGATTGACTGTTTCTGAAGAGTTTCCTGAATGAACGGAGACATGTGTGAAAACATAGTTAAATGATTTACCTTCACATATCACATCAATTCTGTAGGCAGCTGTCAAAGCTTAAAATGAAGGACTTGTTTTTGCTTAAAAGACAGACTACAGAATCACACTATAGCACTGACACCTTAAAATATGCCCAATTCCTAAAATCTATTTGCAAACTCTTCTAGTAAATGGAGGCAGAGGTTTTGGGGACCTTTTAATAACAAATTAGAAGATTTGTATTAATTAAGCAAAAAAAAATAAAATAAAAATAAAACCCAAAACCAGACAATTCCCCAGCACGGAGTATAGTGTTTAACATAGAACACATAGAAAAGTCATAATAATAATGACATCCGGCCATTTGTATGGTGTTCCCCATGAAGGGTGGCACTGAAACCTTTCAGCTTTAATACATTATTAAAATACATGAACAAGTAATCCTCAGACGTGATCAGAATGTACACATTTATTCTCCTTAGTCACCCAGGATGCTCAGTGAACACTATTCAGTATAAAATATTCGCAATGTTAAAATATAATACCCCTTTAATGTGATGTTTGCACCATCATTTGCAACAAGAAATGCAATTTAATTACCTATTAGTGATCTTTGACTAACATTCTGTATAATCTGGACCTCCAACTCCCATGTCCAAGACTTCTCTCCTGCTGCGCCAGTTCTCTGGAATGCACTACCCTAGGCAATCTGGTTAATTCCTACTTTCCACAGTTTGATGGGCTCCCTAGCACCACATCTCTTAAAACAGGTCTATCTCATCATTTCACTAATCAACTATTCTCTGTTCTCCCTTCCTGTTCAGAATCTGGTTGCTTCTATCATCTATCCTCACACCTTCCACTTTCCATTTAAACATATACAGACATTGGCAGGTGCCCGGCTCATGCAGATTTACATAAGTGCCCGGCTCATGCAGATTTACATAAGTGCCCTATTCTATTGTTGGCTGGACCGTACATGACAAGCACTTTATTATTACCTTCTGTGTCTCCCGTTTCCTAATAGATTTTAAGCTTGAGGTCAGGGCCCTCACTCCTCTTAGTAATTGTAGAATGTGTTACTCTGTAATGTCAGATATTGTCTGTACAAGAACCTACTGATTTGTAAAGTGCAGCGGAATATGTTGGCGCCATAGAAAATAGTTATTAAATCACTGTTTGTTGGGGAAGTCTCATACACCGAGAATGAAGGAGGCACGGCCCTGGGGTAGGGGGTAAGTATTAACCACTTCATGCATATAACTGTACGCCTGTGTGCAGATGGGACTCCGGAGCGGAGCTTCTTCCATACATTGATGGCTGGACCATACATTACAAGCAATTGTTACCATCCACCTTTTGTGTCCCCCCTATTTCCTCATACATTGTAAGCTTGCGAGCAGGACCCTCACTCCTCTTGTATCTGTTGATTTATGTGATTATTGCTTTTCTATAATGTCTTTTACTGTCTGTACAAGTCACCTCTAAAATGTAAAGTGCTACGGAATATGTTGGCCCTATAAAAATAAAATGATTAATTATCCTATCTTTCTTCAGCTTTGATGGCAGTCAAATGTTCATTTAATTGTCCCCTGCTGTGGACTGTCCTCCACCTCCATCCTCCCCTCCCTCTCTCACCTGGTCTCATTTCTTGGACACTTGTATGGTATAAGTTGAACGGTGTCGGTCAGATTTGACTTTAGTCCGATGTGACATCATTTCAAGTGACATCTTTAAGTGTATAGTCAGAAATATGCCAGGAATCGGCCAGACGGTAAGACTAATCATTGTATCCTAATTTTACTTGCTTCTCCTTTCTTCCCCTGCTATTTAACCATACTCACATTTGCCCTCACTATTTTATCTCCATTAATCCTCGCCCCTATCCTTCTCACACTATGAGAAACTACTGCAATCCCTCACACTTAAAACCTGTGCAATTGACTCCGACCCCCCTGCTCCCTCTCTCTGGGGCACTTTGGAATGGCCTCTCTGTCTGCATCAAGATCCACGTGATCCACGATCTCTTTACTTCCCGCAACCTTTCCTTCCTTGCCCTCACCGAGACCTGGCTGACGCCCCCTGACACGGCCTCCCCTGCTGCACTGAGTTACAGTGGCCTCCACTTTACCCACACTCCTCGCTCTGGCAACAGACATGGTGGGAGGGTGGGTTTCCTTTTTTCTAAAAACTGCTACTTCAACGCTATCAAACCCCACCCTCCCTTATCCTCCCTTCTTTCGAGGTTCACTCTGTCCGTATCTACTCTCCCTCTAATCTCCAAATGGCTGTCATATACTGACCACCAGGCTGAGCCACTGCCTTCATTGACCAATTCTCCACCTGGCTTCTTCACTTTCTCTCCACCATCATAATGGGAGACTTTAATATCCCTACTGACACCCGCCAACTAGCAGCCTCCAAGCTCCTGGCCCTTAAACAATCCTTTGGACTTACTCAGTGGTCCTCCACAGCCACCCACACAGACGGACATACGATAGACCTCAACTTCACCCGACTCTGTTCCTCATCTAATCTCACAACCTCTCCCTTCCCCTTATCTGACCACCATCTACTCACCTTCTCTTCCTTGTCCTCCTCACCCGCCCCTCACGTCCAGCCAGTACCACATCCTCGCAGAAACCTTGAACACCTAGACATTCACAGACTCTCAGACTCTCTTCTACCCCTGTCCTCCATATCTTCACTCCACGACACGGATAGCGCCACCGCTTTCTATAACTCCACCCTCACATCAGCCATAGACTCAGTCGCCCCTCTCATGCATGGCAAAGTGCGACAAATCAATAGGCAACCCTGGAATAACAACCTCACCAAAAAACTCCGACAAGCATCCAGGGTCGCGGAGTGGCGTTGGAAAAAAAAAACACGCCTGCCAGACAACTTCACCGCTTTCAAACAAGCTACACTTGCCTTCAAACTAGCCCTCACTTCTGCTAAAAAGACCTATTTCACTAACCTTGTATCTTCACTATCCTACAACCCAAAACAACTGTTCAGCACATTTAACTCTCTCCTCCACCCCCCACTGCCACCTCCAACTCCCCTCATCTCTTCTGAAGAATTTGCCACCTACTTCAAAAACAAAATCGACCAAACAAGGCAAGCCTTTACTGTTCCTCCACCCCAACCACTCCATATACCAGACCTCTGCCCTTCCCCAATAACTTCCCTCTCCAACATCACTGAAGGAGAACTTACTCGCCTCCTTTCCAAATTACACCTCACCACCTGTGTACTTGACCCCATCCCTTCCCACATGCTCCCCAACCTCGCTAACACACTCATTCCAGCCCTAACCCATCTCTTCAACCTATCGCTATCTTCTGGTACTTTCCCCTCTGCCTTCAAACCTTGACCCAACGGCTATGCCCAGCTATCGCCCCCATATCACTGCTCCCATTTGCTTCCAAACTGCTTGAGCAGCATGTCCATGGTCAACTTTCCTCCCACCTCTCATCTAACGCTCTCCTTGACAACCTCCAATCTGGCTTCCGCCCCCACGACTCCACCGGAACTGCTCTGACCAAAATTACTAATGACTTACTCACAGCCAAAGCTAACAGACAGATCTCCATCCTCCTCCTCGACCTGTCCTCTGCTTTCGACACAGTCAACCACTGCCTACTGCTACAGATTCTTTCTTCCCTTGGCATCAAAGACCCCCGAGCTGCCGCCACGTCACCAACCACCCGAGCTGCCGCCACATCACCAACCACCCGAGCTGCCGCCACGTCACCAACCACCCGAGCTGCCGCCACGTCACCAACCACCCGAGCTGCCGCCACGTCACCAACCACCCGAGCTGCCACAACGTCACCAACCACCCAAGCTGCTGCGTCGCCACCGCCAGAGCTGCCGCCCCACCAACCACCTGAGCTGCTGCCTCACCAACCACCCGAGCTGCCGCCTCACCAACCACCAGTGCTGCAGCACACCGATCTCCTGTCTCTTCCCCATTATCCCGAAGAATGTAAGTCCACAAGGACAGCGTCCTCTCCCCTCTGTACTAGTCTGTAACCCCTTTTCACATGTACAGCACCATGGAATTAATGGTGCTATATAAATAAATAATAATGATAATAACAATTATTTATTAGTATTATTGTAAGCAAATATTGCTGACTTTATTAAATAGCTGCAACCTGTCACTATCAGTTGCGGCCAGAAGAAAAACTAGCCTTGCAAAAATTTAAAAAAAACCCCTCATATAGCAATGTCAATAGAAAAAAAGTTAAGGCTTTTGGAAGGGAGAAAAAAAAAAAAAAAAAAAAAGGAGTAGGAAAAAAAAAAAACGAACGAGCAAAAACGAAAAATTATCTGGTTTTGAAGTGGTTAAAATACTTCTTATTCGCTGCCGTCCCCAGTTACTGACGCTGTTCCGCTCTCCTTCTGTCGAAAGTTGCTGCTCTTCGGCTTTTCTGGCGCACACAGACAATAGTGCTGCTTTCCCAGCGTAGATCTGTAAGATTCAGCACCAACCTCCATAGACTTACACTGAGAAAGCGACTTCTCCCACTGATATAAATAAAATATGTGTAAGCAAATAATAATCATGGCACGTGATATAACCACAATACCTCATCCAGCTTGGCTCGAGGAACCTTCTGCTGGTGGTAGAGCAGAATGGTATCTGCTTGGCCTTGTAAAACAGCTTCGGCCGCCCTGTGGAGAAGGACGAAGGAATGAATCATTTCATTAAAAACTAATACCATCTGTTTCTTCCAATTATCTGACAGTTCGCATGTGAAGAGATTTTATTTTTATTTTACTTGTTAAATAAATGTTGAACTATTTCTGAAGAAATAGGTCTTTTAGAGAGCAGCAATCGAGCATTTATAAGAATGGTTAAGGCCACTCCTGTTTCCCCAATTCTGGACATTTCACCCTAGTACACACCTCCTCTGAGGTCAAGGATTTCAGCTTTAATTTCTTTCCTTGTATTCCTGGCAGCTCACATATCAAAAAGTTCATTTATTTCAGTTCTTCAATATACAAAGCGAAACTAATATTATATACAGTCATTACAAACTAGCGTTGCGGTCGCGTGACCGTGATGTCATCGAAGGTCCTTCGCTCAATGCATCCTTAGGAACGGAGGCCGCCACTTGCACCGCTGAGAGCCGCGGGCCGTCGTAGGGTAAGTATATCCCATATTTTTTATTTTTATTCTTTTTTTTTTTTACATGAATATGGATCCCAGGGCCTGAAGGAGAGTCCTCTCCTCCAGATTCTGGGAACCATACAGGACCGCTCCCTGCGCACGCCGTACCCGGCGTATAAGACGACCCCCGACTTTTGAGATGATTTTCAGGGGTTAAAAAGTCGTCTTATATGCCGGAAAATACGGTATATATTTTAGGAAGACCCAATTGTTATCTGGTGACTTGAGAAGTTGCATCAATATCTACACAATTTTCCATCCTCATTAAGTCATTTTGTGAAGTGCACCAGATCCTCCTGCAGCAAAGCCCCTCTAGAACTTGATGCTTCCACCCCCCGTGATTCATGGTTGGCCTTTTGCCTGCAACTCTCCCACTTATTCCTCCCTACATAACATTTTGGCAGAACAGTTCCATCTTTGTTTCATAATCGCCTCAAATAACATTTCTCCATAAACTAAACTGCTTTGTCCTCATGTGCAGCTGCAAACTGTAACTTGGCTTTTTGGGGGTAAAATTTTGAAGCAGTGGCTTCTTCTCTGCTGAGCAGTCCTTCAGGTCAGGTCTGTTTCCTCCAGCATCTTCAGAAAGCCATTCACAGTTTGCAACAAGGAACGCATCACCTTCCTGAACGGTGTTATGTCCGCACAGTCCAGTGGTGGTTATTTTTGTATAGATCAACGTGGACCTTTTTGAGGATTTGGAAATTGCTCCTAAGTATGAACCACCCTTGTGGACATCCACTTTTTTTTAATATTTAGGCTGATTTTCTATGACTTTCGAATGATGTTAGGCAAAGAACCAAATACATGACTGAGAGCCTATGAAAAGCAACCTGCGGCTTAGCCTCATAAGAACCCATGATTTTTCCTGTATACAGCTGTGGTATTGCAGTCTATAGTACAAGCGATCAGACAATAGGAAGCTCAAATCCTATACCAATCCGTATCACACCCCTTTAATAATAAACTTATGTGGTATAGCTGCGTCCGTGAAAAAGTCTGATAAAAATATATATTAGAAAGAAAAAAAAAAAAAATTAACCTGATCGGTAAATGCCATAAAAATAAAAAAAAAGGGTCAATGCCAGAACTGTGATTTTTTTTGGTCATCACAACAGCGCAAAAAATGCAATAAAGGATCGATCAAAACGGATCATCCCCAAAATGTTTGTTTTTTTCCATATTACAGGGGGAAGGTGGGGGGGGGGGGATAATGATTTGACCCCTAGCTGATTTTGTAGGTTTGCGCACTGACAAAGACATGAACAGTCTATAATTTTAAGGGTAGGTTAATTTTAACATTGACAGATAGAATATCAAAAATAAAATCCAAAAAAAAAAAAAAAAAAAAAAATCACAATGTATAAATATATAAATTTGCAGTGAGAAATAAGTATTTGATCCCCTACCAGGCATTAAGAGTTCTGGCTCCTACAGACCAGTAAGACGCTCCTTATCAACTCGTTACCTGCGTTAAAGACAGCTGTCTTACATCAGTCACCTTTATAAAAGACTCCTGTCCACAGACTCAGTCAGACTCTAACCTCTACAACATGGGCAAGACCAAAGAGCTTTATATGGATGTCAGGGACAAGATCATAGACCTGCACAAAGCTGGAATGGGCTACAAAACCATAAGTAAGACGCTGGGTGAGAAGGAGACAACTGTTGGTGCAATAGAAAGAAAATGGAAGAAATACAAAATGGCTGTCAATCGACATCAATCTGGGGCACCATGCAAAATCTCACCTCGTGGGGGGTATCCTTGATCATGAGGAAGGTGAGAGATCAGCCTAAAACTACACGGGGTGAACTTGTTAATAATCTCAAGGCAGCTTGGACCACAGTCACCAAGAAAACCATTGGTAACACATTACGCAATAAAGGTTTCAAATCCTGCAGTGCCCACAAGGTCCTCCTGCTCAAGAAGGCACATGATGTGCAGGCCCGTCTGAAGTTTGCCAATGAACACCTGGATTATTCTGTGAGTGATTGGGAGAGGGTGCTGTGGTCAGAGGAGACAAAAATTGAGCGCTTTGGCATTAACTCAACTCGCCGTGTTTGGAAAAAGAGAAATGCTGCCTATGTCCCAAAGAACACCGTCCCTAATGTTAAGCATGGAGGTGGAAACATTATGCTTTGGGGGTGTTTCTCTGCCAAGTGCACAGGACTACTTCACGCATCAATGGGAGAAAAGATGGAGCCATGTACCATAAAATCCTGAGTGACAACCTCCTTCCCTCCACCAGGACATTAAAAATGGGTTGTAGCTGGGTCTTCCAGCAAGACAATGACCCAAAACATACAGCCAAGACAATAAAGGAGTGGCTCATAAAGAAGCACATTAAGGTCATGGAGTGGCCTAGCCAGTCTTCAGACCGTAATCCCATAGAAAACTTATGGAGGGAGATGATGCTCCGAGTTGCCAAGCGACAGCCTCAAAATCTGAATGATTCAGAGATGATCTGCAAAGTGGGGTGGACCAAAATTCCTCCTGACGTGTGCGCAAACCTCCTCATCAACTACAACAAACGTCTGACTGCTGTGCTTGCCAACAAGGGTTTTGCCACCAAGTATTACGTATTTGGCAAGCAATACTCATTTCTCACTGCAAAATGCAAATAAATTTATATAATTTAAACAATCTGGATATTATTTTTGATATTCTATCTCTCAATGCTAAAATTAACCTACCCTTAAAATTATAGATAGTTCATGTCTTTGTCAGTGGGCAAACGTACAAAATCAGCAAGGGATCAAACACTTATTTTCCCCCCTGTATACATGAAATGATAATTTGTAAACATTTGTTAGAAAAATTGTTCATGTCATATGCAAAGTAGACTTCATAAACTTGAAGTTGTACACCCAGAATCGATGGGGGCAGGTGATACATAAGAGTTTTAATGACTATAACCGGAGTATGTAAACTTATTTCAGATGTATATACTATTTCATGTACTATTTTCCAGGTTATAATACTGTATTCCTTGTAGAGCATTTATGCCGTTCACCACCTTGACTAGTAATAACATGACGACTCACGCGTTTGCCAAATACGTTGTGAAGACATAAACATATTGTGAGGGCGCCTTGGACGGACCTCCTGGCCCGCCTCCCTCTCCATGTAAGTTTTGGTTAGCCCCATGGGGTGTGCTGGAAGAACTGGAGTCATTGAGTCCTGGAAGGGAAGCGGATCCTGATCCTGGTACTGTAGGAGCGGATATCGCAGAATCACTGACACTACAGTCTGACAAGGTGGAGAGACAAATGACATTTAGTTCATGGCTTCATATACATCCTATATCCAAAACTAAAATTATTTCTAAACTGTGCAAAAGTTTTAGGCAGGTACAGAAAAAATGTTGCAAAGTAAAAATACTTTAAAAAAAAACATTTATTTTTGTCAATTAACAAAAGACAATTCTGAATCGCATCAATATTTGGTGACCACCCTTTGCCTTCAAAACGGCAAAGTAACAGTTCTTCTAGGTACACTTGCACACACTTTTTGAAGGGAGGTTGCTACAAACATCTACTAACCGCAGATCTTCTGCTGAAGTCACTTGTGCAAATCCTTCTGTCTCTTCATGTACTCCCAGACAGACTGGATGATGGTGAGATCAGGGCTGAGTCAGGGCCATATCATCACTTCCAGGACTACTTGTTCTTTACGCCGTCGTTCTTACTGACATTGGTTGTATGTGTGGGGTCATTGTTGGAGCAAATGAAACGTCTTCCTGATGAAGGAGTATCTGCCTGTATATCTCAGCATTGAGGACACCATTAATCTGCCCTCATCCTTCAGCTATCTGTAGGCACTCAGTATTGTACTGCTCTCCAGACCTTTATGAACAGATTGCCTTCTCTGAGAGCCAAATATTTCAGTTTTATTTACCAGTCCAGAGCACTGGCTGCCACCATTTTTCTTCACCCCAGTTCCTATGTTTTCATCCATATTTGAGTTTCTTGGCCTTGTTTCCATGTCAAAGGTATGATTTTTAGCCACAATTCTCCCATGAAGATCAGTTCTGTCCAGACTTCTCCGACCCGTAGATGGGTCCCACCAATTGCTCCCAATTCTGAGTTGATGGCCCTGCTGGCCACCTTCTGATATCGAATGGTAGTGAGCATGGTGTGTCTTTCATTTGCTGCACTAGGTTTCCTTGGCTGACCACTATCTAGTGTCCTCAAAGTTGCCCATTTCTTCATGCCTCTTCTTATTGAACACTACATCTTGAGACCCCCAGTCTGCTTTGAAATGTTCGCCTGGGCAAAGCCTTGCTGATGAAGTATTACTACCTTGTGTCTTGTTGTTTGCTCAGTCATCTGTGACCTGAAACAGTCTTCCACAGCCTCACTGTTGTAGCAGAGTTGGTCTCTTTGCCCAGTTTTAAGCCTCCTACATATTTGTTTCTGTTTTTGACTGTTTCAACCTACATATAAAAATGATGTTCCACCACAAATACCACCTGTTTGGTATTGTTAGTTACTCATGCACCTGACTATAAGCCTACAAAATACTTCACATTGAGCAAGTGTTCCTAGAGAAACTGATGCTTTGATGCAGTTTTGAAGGCAAAGTGAAGGTCACACCATATACTGATGTGATTTACGTTTCTCTTTTGTTCCCTCAAAAAAAAAAAAAAAACCCTCAATACTTCTATTTTGTAAGCATTCTTACTTTGCAAAAGTTTAAGGCAAAGATTCCCTATGCTATGGATGAATTTTACCTTAGAAAACCACACAAATAAGATGTACATTGCTGGTAAAGGGTGAGTAGAACAACAACAGCATCTTGCCGGCTGTCTCCAAAGATTAAGGCTAACTGGCCAAAACTCATGTTTTAGTTTATGGTGCATTAATAATGTATCCAGACAAAAAAAAAATATAATCAAACCAGGATTTTATTAAAAGAATGTATCCATGGAATCAGAACTGGCTTACTGTGAGCGATCAATAAATTCTTCTCATCCTCTTCGCTGTCCGGTCCTGAACACCACTCGTCTCCACTGTACGGCTGTTTACGCTCCAAAACACAACGTCTTTTGCTGCGAGGGGGTAATTCTCCTAAAAAACAAAACAAAAACAAAACATGGCATGTAAGAAGCCAAAAGTACAACACAAACATTACTAGATTGATAGCTCACAAGATCAGAAAATAAAAAAGGTAAACATGTATCCAGCAGGGAATGAGAGTTGACCATCCTCTGCAATATTTGGTATTTTTCCCTTATAATATTTGGTTCTCTTTTATAGACTTTTTATATGTTTTGGGTCTTGAAACAAAATCATTTTTTTTCTTCTAGGATAGATTGTTTTGTCTGCAAAATGGGGGAACTGAAGGATGCTTTAGTGAACACCCACTTTGACTTACACTGGTCAGTGGTCTGTCCACAGGCGGACCTTTGTGCACACAGACATCACATGGTTAAAAACTAAGGTTCATCATAACGCAGCCTAGCAGGCATACTGAAAGTATAACAGCAATAACATCATGCAAACCTTCCCCTCTTTGTTTATTACATTTCTTATCTATCATGCACTTATATTAGTTGATCACGCTGTACATTACTACGGTTGATAAAGTTTCATGTATAAAAATTAATCTCGTAATATGGTTTTCTCTTAATAAGGACATTTTTTCTCCGCACCGGCTTCAATATGCACATGTCTGAATAGGCCAGTTCTTTATCGGGTTTCTGTGCATGCATTGTAGTGCCTCAGGGCCAGGGTTGAGTCGTAATGACTTCTGAGAAGTCCTGTGTGTGTATGTATCAGGGATCGGACCAGTATTGGTAATTTTTATCACGTGATACCTAACAAAGTCTGTATTTAAATCTGACTAAGTATGCTTCTGCCCTGCCCCCTGAAAAAGCTATCGATCGCAAAACGTGCGTTGGGGTAAGCAGCTACAGAGCACTAATCGATCAATGGTTGCTGGCTCTGTTTGTATTCGCAATAAATATATGGGAGGTGGTCAGCACTTGGCAAAATGTCCCTAGCCCTGAGATGTAATGTGCGTTCTTTGAGATTTTAGTTAATAAAATCACTTACTGTGGATTAAATTGGAATGAAACTAGAACTGGTAACAGTTCCTGTGCCTAGAATAAAACGTACAGCTCAACATTAATATTTGTAGGAAATGCCTTCACCTGTATCATCATCTCACATTACCTAAAAGCCCAGCTATTCTTGCCAAAATCCAATTACACAACTGAAAAAAATATAAATTGGGACATTGGAAAATTGTGTGTCTAATTTTGAACAAGCGCTTCTGGAGCGGTTATTAAAAAAAAATAAAAAAATAAAAATGACTTTTTGGGTCAAATGGCTTATGTGAAATCCAGCATTGAACAGATGCCCTATAGCCAAGAAAAAAACTCCAGGTTTTAATGCCTGAAATATCTTAAAATATAATAAGATAAAATAGTCTCTATGCGAGGTTGGAAGAACTTGAAGGGAATGCGTTAGCAGAAAAAAAATTTAAGGGCTCACACTCATCAGCATAAATAAAATTGGCCACATTGTTCCTGAAAAAGTAGGACATGTGATTTTTCTCACCTATATTATTGTGATTAAAGATTTTAAATCCCTAACTTGTGCTCCGGTAGCCTCTGTCATCAGCGCTCCATCCAGACAGCTTTACTTTTTTCAATTTGCATTACTGCTCTCTCCTTGAGGGATCGCGGAGGGAGCTGCAGCTGACAAGCCAAATTGCCCTTTGCTGCTCCAGGACCTTCCACCACGTGACCGGCAGGTCCTTGATCACGTGAGAAGCAGTACTCGGAGTCTCCTGCATGTTGCCACATCTCCGGATTTCAGTCATCCATCATCGTCCTGTTCCTCCTTCTGGATACCACTGTGCCGAGGTCTGGGAGCTGCCGTTCCTCTGCCCCACAAGACTAGGAATCCTTCTGAGCCACTCCACATTGTTATGCTTGTCCAGCATAACCGTCTGCAGTGAGTAGGTCTATGACCTTTCTGCATTCTTTTCCCGGCTGATAGCATTCATGTGCGCTCCCCTCTCTGTTTCTATATTTTCTAACCTATATGACACGTGTATGCAATCCACATGCAATGCGTTTTTAACATGAGCTTTTACATAGAGAAATACTGTTTTATTAGTTCGTAAACGAGCTTGAAATGACAATGTTATATACAGATCCAGATAGATAGACATCATTGAGATATATAATCAGGAAAGTGCAGCTTACTGTACATGTGTTTAGTTCATAATTAAATAACTAAAAGAAGAAAAAAATGTCATGAGGTTCCCTTAATTTTCATTAACCAGCTGAGGAAAAGCCAAAAGTAGGGGCTGATGTTTATAGTTTGGAAGGGGGTAAGAAACATGGAGCTTCCTGGGATATTAATATCAGCTCACAGCTGTCTACTTAGTCTTTGTTATTGACAAGTGGCGACCCCCCTCCCCCCCCACAAAAAAATTATATATATATGTATATATACATGTATATACACACACACACGTGTGTGTGTGTGTGTGTGTGTGTGTGTGTGTGTGTGTGTGTGTGTGTGTGTGTGTGTGTGTGTGTGTGTGTGTGTGTATATATATATATATATATATATATATATATATATATATATAAAATTAAAAACCAGAAAAGGCTAGGCAGACAGCTGCGGGCTGATATAATAGCCTAGGAAGGAACCATGGATATTGGCTCCCTCCCAGACTAAAGTCACCAGGCCTCAGCTGCCCCATAAATGGAGGATCCATTAGTTGCGCCAATTCTGGCTCTTAGCTTCGCCCTTCCCAGTTGCTCTAGTGCAGCGCAAGTGGGGTAATAGTATTGGGGTTGATGTCCGCTTTGCAATGTCAGGTGACATCAAGCCCAGGGGTTAATAATGTAGAGGCATTTATAAGACAAGCCATTACTAACCCCAGAGTCAAAATGTAATAAACACACCGACAAGAGTAAAGTCATTTGAAATGAGAACTCCCCGACCCTCCTTTACCCATTTATTAATGTATAAATTAAAAAAAACAAAAAAAAAAATGCCATATTGCTCACCTGTCTGCAGATAATCCCTATGTGATGCTGTCTCACGAAGAACTCCACCTCTGCTACACTCAGATGATTTGTTGAGCGGTGGCATGATGCTATCGCCAAGCAAGCCAGCCGGGTCACACAGACAGGAGCGCGATTACGCTTCTGCAGTGTCTAGCTCTGACGTGAGTAAGGTCACGAGTTCACAGCTGATGAACCCCAGTCACTTTATTGACCTCACTGCTCGCATTGTGAGAAAATTATCTACGGACAGGTGAGGAATATTGTGTTTTTTTAATTTTTACCCTACATCATTTTTTTGGAGGGGGTTAACCCCTTGTCAATAAGTAGACAGCTGTGAGCTGATATTAATAGCTTACCTGCTTCCCAGACTATAAACATCAGTCCTCAGCTGTTGGCCTTCCCTCAGCTGGTTACTATAAATTAGGGGGACTCCACGCCATTTATTTTCATTTTTTTTTTTACTAAATACATGTACATTAAACTACACAAGAACTACACTATCTTTCGATCTATGTAGATATCAATTCCATCTATTGTGACTTGTTACGCTCTGAATTTACTGTACTCGGCTGCTGAAATGTCAGGTTTCCTAAGAGACGGGTGCGTAAAAATTGGATGGCACCTGCATGGTCCATGTGCCGTGCAAATCTCATCTGATATACGCGGCCACTTGCAGCATGCTGTGATTTTTTTTCTCAGTTTGATTCGAATGGAGGAGGGGGGGGGGAATTAAAAAAAAAAAAAAAATTGCAGATGAGAACGGAATCATTGATTAACTTTAGTCAGAGTGCATTCTGATTTTTTTTTTTATCAGATGGCGCTCATCTGTATAAGCCCTAATTGCATTTTCAGATAAAATACACATACATTAGCCACAATAGTCTGATCCCAATCCTATCTTTTGTATTGTCTAATGAGCGTGTGCCAAAGCCATTGTGAAGGAGGAGGAGCTCTGTCATCGCCTATTGTGATTGGTGGATGTGGTGTATAGAGGCGTTACCCATCACTGCATTCCTGCCTCCGCCGATAACAGAACTCCAGTAAACTCTTCCTGAAAAGACAGGAAGTAGGAATCTAAAATAATCCCAGTGGCCAGTGTGAAAATTGCAGAATTAGAAATGTTATTTTATTTTTTTTTTATTTTTTTTTTTTTTAACAAAGATCAGGAAAAATATAATAAATATATATATTTTATATATACGGTATATCTAAAAAATTGTTTAACAAGAAATGTAATACAAGCACCTGATAATAGGTAATTTTTTGATGATAGCTTCCCTGTAACAACCTACAATGAGGATTTGTTGGGGCAGGGAGAGGGATTCAGTGGTTCCATTTAGTTTAGCGATGAGGAGGCATCACATTTCATCATTTTCATGACAAAGTATTAATATTTTCTTTCATAGTAGGAAGTAATAACTGGATTGGTGGTGGTCTTGCCAATCAGCACAATGGATGACTCTAGTCACCGTGCCAAGAAACGGGCCTCGAGGGACTACAAGTCACAGAAGGGGAGACATATTCTTAGTGAAGGGGTCTCGGTGGAGGGTACGGCACTGATCAACCATTGAATGCGCTGGTAAATCTCTTTACGAAGCCGTGATCTATATGGACGCTGCCCTAGTGACAGCATCTTGTAAGTATATACACAATCTGGTCATTTTATCAAGAATAGAAATAAATTATCATGGGAGCTGAATATTCTTATGGAATATATTGCACCTCATTTATGGTAAGTAATCTGTTCTATAATAGGAAATTAAAGCAGACAACTTCTAAAACATAAAAATTATCATGAGGGGAATTTTCTAAATCAGTTATCGCAATTAATTGTTCCAAAATTGTTAAGGTATTGCATGAGATTTGATGAATTTGGCAGACCTTTACATCCAACGTCTGTCTAGAGTTGTTTCGCCGCTACCCCACCCCCTCCTTTCTGTATCAGGCATTGTAACTTTTCTTTTGTGGCTTGCAATTAATACATCTGGTTATCGAAGGACAAGAGAAAAGATCATATGCGGGAACACCCCAGTATATAAGCAATTCAAAACTTTATTGGCAAACATCAAAAAATACATGAAGGACAAGAACACAAAGAAATATTAAAAACGCTTAAAAATTGCACACCTGCAATAAACCCCTATACAAATGCCATGCCCTAATGTGGGGGCAATGACAACCCACAAAGAGTGTGTGTCCCCTGTAACAAATAAATCAATATAACATTGCTCCTAGGATGCAACCATATTAAGCAATATACATGGCTATATTAATATCACAGTACCATATAACCCCAAAATAAGGAGCATAATTCTAGCGCAAAACATACTAACAGTTAGAGGCATCCAAGAAAGAGCAAGTCTGATAGATATATATAAAGAGGGACAAGAGG
Source organism: Ranitomeya imitator (assembly GCF_032444005.1). NCBI lineage: Eukaryota > Metazoa > Chordata > Amphibia > Anura > Dendrobatidae > Ranitomeya > Ranitomeya imitator. Next base: position 90,161,854 of record NC_091291.1, read on the forward strand.
AAATGGAACTAAAGATGATAAATAAATGAACCTGATCCTCAGACCCTCATACCAACAGACCATAGATCCAAGATAGAACCATGTCAGCAATAGGGGAATAAAGTGTGGAATAGGTTCCCACGCGTATCGCCGCCCAGATTGTGGTTTCTTCAGGGAAAAAGATCGCATATTGTGTCAAGCGTCCCTCAGGTATATATACACATTCATTATAATTAAAAAGTATTCACCTTGAAGAAGAGCTTTTAGGGATTAAGCACATGGAGCGCTGTATGATCGCAGCCATCCTGTGCATGTTCATGATTGGGACTTTGCAATAAAGTTCTGTGAAAGCATTAAGCTACTTACCGGTAGCAGCGTTTTTCGGATATACAGGTCCTTCTCAAAAAATTAGCATATAGTGTTAAATTTCATTATTTACCATAATGTAATGATTACAATTAAACTTTCATATATTATAGATTCATTATCCACCAACTGAAATTTGTCAGGTCTTTTATTGTTTTAATACTGATGATTTTGGCATACAACTCCTGATAACCCAAAAAACCTGTCTCAATAAATTAGCATATTTCACCCATCCAATCAAATAAGTGTTTTTTAATAACAAACAAAAAAACCGTCAAATAATAATGTTCAGTTATGCATTCAATACTTGGTCGGGAATCCTTTGGCAGAAATGACTGCTTCAATGCGGCGTGGCATGGAGGCAATCAGCCTGTGACACTGCTGAGATGTTATGGAGGCCCAGGATGCTTCAATAGCGGCCTTAAGCTCATCCAGAGTGTTGGGTCTTGCGTCTCTCAACTTTCTCTTCACAATATCCCACAGATTCTCTATGGGGTTCAGGTCAGGAGAGTTGGCAGGCCAATTGAGCACAGTAATACCATGGTCAGTAAACCATTTACCAGTGGTTTTGGCACTGTGAGCAGGTGCCAGGTCGTGCTGAAAAATGAAATCTTCATCTCCATAAAGCATTTCAGCCGATGGAAGCATGAAGTGCTCCAAAATCTCCTGATAGCTAGCTGCATTGACCCTGCCCTTGATGAAACACAGTGGACCAACACCAGCAGCTGACATGGCACCCCACACCATCACTGACTGTGGGTACTTGACACTGGACTTCAGGCATTTTGGCATTTCCTTCTCCCCAGTCTTCCTCCAGACTCTGGCACCTTGATTTCCGAATGACATGCAAAATTTGCTTTCATCAGAAAAAAGTACTTGGGACCACTTAGCAACAGTCCAGTGCTGCTTCTGTGTAGCCCATTTCGGCACCTGTAGCCCATTTCCTGCACACGCCTGTGCACGGTGGCTCTGGATGTTTCCACACCAGACTCAGTCCACTGCTTCCTCAGGTTCCCCAAGGTCTGGAATCGGTCCTTCTCCACAATCTTCCTCAGGGTCCGGTCTCCTCTTCTCGTTGTACAGCGTTTTCTGCCACATTGTTTCCTTCCAACAGACTTACCATTGAGGTGCCTTGATACAGCACTCTGGGAACAGCCTATTTGTTGAGAAATTTCTTTCTGGGTCTTACCCTCTTGCTTGAGGGTGTCAATGATGGCCTTCTTGACATCTGTCAGGTCGCTAGTCTTACCCATGATGGGGGTTTTGAGTAATGAACCAGGCAGGGAGTTTATAAAAGCCTCAGGTATCTTTTGCATGTGTTTAGAGTTAATTAGTTGATTCAGAAGATTAGGGTAATAGGTCGTTTAGAGAACCTTTTCTTGATATGCTAATTTATTGAGACAGGTTTTTTGGGTTATCAGGAGTTGTATGCCAAAATCATCAGTATTAAAACAATAAAAGACCTGACAAATTTCAGTTGGTGGATAATGAATCTATAATATATGAAAGTTTAATTGTAATCATTACATTATGGTAAATAATGAAATTTAACACTATATGCTAATTTTTTGAGAAGGACCTGTATATATCTATAAAATAACGGTGGGAGCGTCACTCTGTCCGAAGCCTTTATAGACTGCGCAAGCGCGACACACCGCACCTGCGCAGTCTGGACCAGAGTGACGCAGCCGAACTTAATTATCCCCCCCATAATATACCGGCCGTGGGGGCTCCACACACCCGCGAATCCCCCATAATATAGCGGACATGGGGGCTCCACACATCCCTGCATCCCCCTAATATACCGGCCATGGAGGCTCCGTGCTCTGCAGCTCCAGTCAGGGTAGCTGCAGAGCCCAGCGGAGCTCCAGGACCTTCCATGATGTCACCACAGGCATGTGACCAGTGACGCAAGTGGGCGGAGTCAGCCCTCGCTGTGCTGGCTGCAAAGGTGCTGTATCTATAAGGGCAGTCCCACACGTCCAGATAATTCCGGTACCCGAAAAAAATCGGTACCGGAATTATCCGTGTCCGTGTGCCCTACGTTTCTGTGGTACATCAGTGTGGCACACGTGTGCCGCCCGTGTGCCCACTGGGTACCACACGGAGCGTGCCGGAGACAGCGCTAAAGTTTAGCGCTGTCCCCGGCATCGTGCTGAAGCCCCATTCATATGTTCCCTGCAGCAGCGTTTGCTGTAGAGAACATATGAATATTAGTGTGTAAAATGCAGATCCTGTGCGCCCCCAATGTGCCCCCCACCCCTTGGGCGCCACCCCCCCCCCCCTGTGATTAAAATACTCACCTAGCTTCCGGATGCCTCGCCGCAGCGTCCTCTCCTGGCTGCAGCTTCTCCTGTATGCGGTCACGTGGGGCCGCCGATTACAGTACTGAATATGCGGCTCCCTGTGCGCACAGGAGGAGGGGGCGCACAGGGGGTGGGGGGGGTGGGGGACATGGATCTGCATTTTAAACACTAATATTCATATGTTCCCTGCAGCAAACGCTGCTGCAGGGAACATATGAATCGCGGCTTCAGCACCAGTGGGGGTACAGCGCTTAATGTAGCGCTGTCTCCTGCACGGCACACGGACTGTTTTACACGGACCCATTGACTTTAATGCTTCTGTGTACACGGAGACACGGTCCACAAAAAATCAATGACATCTGCACAGATGCATTGATTTTTATGTGTCTACGTGTGTCAGTAGCTCTGGTACGTGAGGAAACTGTCACCTCACGTACCGGAGCCACTGATGTGTGAAACTGGCCTTATAGCCAGCGCCGCACTCAGGCAGTAAGCACAGCTGCTCCCAGCACAGCCATAGCTACAGCCACGCACAGTCGCCCCAGCACAGCCACGCACAGCCGCCCCAGCACAGCCGCCCCCAGCACAGCCACAGCCACGCACAGCCGCCCCCAGCCACAGCCACGCACAGCCGCCCCCAGCAAAGCCACGCACAGCCGCTCCCAGCACAGCCACAGCTACAGCCACGCACAGTCGCCCCAGCACAGCCACGCACAGCCGCCCCCAGCACAGCCGCCCCCAGCACAGCCACAGCCACGCACAGCCGCCTCCAGCACAGCCACAGCCACGCACAGCCGCCCCCAGCACAGCCACGCACAGCCGCCCCCAGCACAGCCGCCCCCAGCACAGCCGCAGCCACACACAGCCGCCCCCAGCACAGCCACGCACAGCACAGCCACGCACAGCCGCCTCCAGCACAGCCACAGCCACGCACAGCCGCCCCCAGCACAGCCACAGCCACGCACAGCCGCCCCCCAGCACAGCCACAGCCACGCACAGCCGCCCCCCAGCACAGCCACGCACAGCCGCCCCCAGCACAGCCACAGCCACGCACAGCCGCCCCCAGCACAGCCACACACAGCCGCCCCCAGCACAGCCAGAGCCACGCACAGCCGCTCCCAGCACAGCCACGCACAGCCGCCCCCAGCACAGCCGCCCCCAGCACAGCCACAACCACGCACAGCCGCCCCCAGCACAGCCACGCACAGCCGCCTCCAGCACAGCCACGCACAGCAGTCACAACCACGCACAGCCGCCCCCACTACAGCCACGCACAGCCGCCTCCAGCACAGCCACGCACAGCCGCCCCAGTACAGCCACAGCCACGCACAGCCGCCCCCAGTACAGCCACAGCCACGCACAGCCGCCCCCAGTACAGCCGCGCACAGCAGCCCCCAGCACAGCCGCCCCAGTACAGCCGCCCCCAGCACAGCCGCCTCCAGCACAGCCGCCTCCAGCACAGCCACGCACAGCCACCCCCAGCACAGCCGCCCCCAGCACAGCCACGCACAGCCGCACCCAGCACAGCCGCCGCCAGCACAGCCACACACTGCCGCCCCCAGCACAGCCACGCACAGCACAGCCGCCCCCAGCACAGCCACGCACAGCCTCCCCCAGCACAGCCACACACAGCCGCCCCCAGCACAGCCACGCACAGCCGCCCCCAGCACAGCCACGCACAGCCGCCCCCAGCACAGCCACGCACAGCCGCCCCCAGCACAGCTGCCCCCAGCACAGCCACACACAGCCGCCCCCAGCACAGCCACGCATAGCCGCCCCCAGCACAGCCACCCGCAGAAAGATGGGAGCAACATATGGCAGAATGGAAAGAGGAACAGGCAGAATGGGTGCAGCACATTACAACAGAATGGGGCACAGGATGGGAACAGCACATGACAGAATGGGGGTGCAGGATGGGAACAGCACATGCCAGGATGGGGACGCAGGATGGGTGCAGCACATGACAGGATGGAGACCATATACTAATATAAATGCTCGCCACCCGGGCGTAGAACGGGTTCAATAGCTAATTATATATATACACACATACATACATACACAGTTAGGTCCATATATATTTGGACAGAGACAAAAATTTTCTAATTTTGGTTATAGACATTACCACAATGAATTTTAAACAAAACAATGCAGATGCAGTTGAAGTTCAGACTTTCAGCTTTCATTTGAGGGTATCCACATTAAAATTGGATGAAGGGTTTAGGAGTTTCAGCTCCTTAACATGTACCACCCTGTGTTTAAAGGGACCAAAAGTAATTGGACAGATTCAATAATTTTAAATAAAATGTTCATTTTTAGTACTTGGTTGAAAACCCTTTGTTGGCAATGACTGCCTGAAGTCTTGAACTCATGTACATCACCAGACGCTGTGTTTCCTCCTTTTTGATGCTCTGCCAGGCCTTCACTGCGGTGGTTTTCAGTTGCTGTTTGTTTGTGGGCCTTTCTGTCTGAAGGTTAGTCTTTAACAAGTGAAATGCATGCTCAATTGGGTTGAGATCAGGTGACTGACTTGGCCATTCAAGAATATTCCTCTTCTTTGCTTTAATAAACTACTGGGTTGCTTTGGCTTTATGTTTTGGGTCATTGTCCATCTGTAGTATGAAACGACAACCAATCAGTTTGGCTGCACTTGGCTGGATCTGAGCACACAGTATGTCTCTGAATACCTCAGAATTCATTCGGCTGCTTCTGTCCTGTGTCACATCATCAATAAACACTAGTGACCCAGTGCCACTAGCAGCCATGCATGCCCAAGCCATCACACTGCCTCCGCCGTGTTTTACAGATGATGTGGTATGCTTTGGATCATGAGCTGTACCATGCCTTCGCCATACTTTTCTCTTTCCATCATTCTGGTAGAGGTTGATCTTGGTTTCATCTGTCCAAAGAATGTTCTTCCAGAACTGTGCGGCTTTTTTAGATGTTTTTAGCGGAGTCCAGTCTAGCCTTTTTATTCTTGATGCTTATGAGTGGCTGCACCGTGCAGTGAACCCTCTCTATTTACTTTCATGCAGTCTTCTCTTTATGGTAGATTTGGATATTGATACGCCGACCTCCTGGAGAGTGTTGTTCACTTGGTCGGCTGTTGTGAAGGGGTTTCTCTTCACCATGGAGATTATTCTGCGATCATCCACCACTGTTGTCTTCCATGGGCGCCCAGGTCTTTTTGCATTGATGAGTTCACCAGTGCTTTCTTTCTTTCTCAGGATGTACCAAACTGTAGATTTTGCCACTCCTAATATTGTAGCAATTTCTCAGATGTTTTTTTTCTGTTTTCGCAGTTTAAGGATGGCTTGTTTCACCTGCATGGAGAGCTCCTTTGACCGCATGTTTACTTCACAGCAAAATCTTTCAAATGCAAGCACCACACCTCAAATCAACTCCAGGCCTTTTATCTGCTTAATTGGGAATGACATAACGAAGGGATTGCCCACACCTGTCCATGAAATAGCCTTGGAGTCAATTGTCCAATTACTTTAGGTCCCTTTAAAAACAGGGTGGCACAGGTTAAGGAGCTGAAACTCCTAAACCCTTCATCCAATTTTAATGTGGATACCTTCAAATGAAAGCTGAAAGTCTGAACATCAACTGCATCTGAATTGTTTTGTTTAAAATTAATTGTGGTAATGTCTATATCCAAAATTAGAAAAATGTCTCTGTCCAAATATATATGGACCTAACTGTATATATATCTCCGCGGTAGTTCTCTCAGTCTCTGGAATACAGCTCATACGTGGGAGAGGTGCCGCCCTTTTGTATCTGTAGGTTTCCTGTTCCTGAAGGGTAGATCCCCTCTCTCATGGTGATGTCATGGGCCTCCGAAGAACGCTGCTACCGGTAAGCAGCTTAATGCTTTATTAAGACTCCTATGACAGCACCACGAGAGATTTATGGAGATGTAAACTACCTTAGGGAGGGACTATAGCCTGCAGCACCCTTAACCTGAAGTTGAGATCTGAGGAGCACCCCAAGTCCAACTGATAAGTGTTTGAAAAAGGTGGAAGGGGATGACCATGTGGTCACCTTACATATTTGTTAGATTGATACTCCAGATCTTTCCGCCCAGAAAGATGCCATGGCCGGGTGGAATGCACCCTCAGATTCTGCGGAGCCGGACCCCCACCTGCTGTATAAGCCAGAGAGATAGCCTCCCTAATCCATCTAGCTAGTGTGCATTTTGATACTCTATACCCTTTCCGAGGACATTGAAAGGATAAGAATAGTGCATTATCTCTCTTCCAAGTATCAGTGACTGAGATATAATGCAGAAGACATCTTCTGACATCTAATATATGGAGTTCCTCTTCTTTAGATTTAGAAGGATTAGGGAGAAATGATGGTAGAACTATCTCCTGAGACCTGTGGAAATGTGATGCTACTTTCAGCAAGTAAGCTGGGTCAGGCATGAGGCTCACCCTATCCTGCAAGAATTCAGTATAAGGGGGAAGCCTGGAAAGTGCCTGGATGTCTCCTACGTGCAGATGTTATCGCTACCAGGAAAGCTGTTTTAAAGGATAGCATCTTTATTGAGGCTGATTTTAAGGGTTCGAAGGGTTCTCTTGTCAAAGATGAAAGGACTAGATTAAGATCCCATCGAACCGACATACTCTTATGTATGGGCCTAGCTCTACCAATAGCCTTAAAAAACCTCGAAACCCAATAATTGCTGGCGATATTACAAGAGTATAGGGCTCCCAGGGCTGAGACCTGTACTTTTAGTGTACTCGTGGAAAGATTAAATTCCAATCCCTTCTGCAGAAATTCTAAAATTTGGCGTATTGGCAAGCCCTTTTTTATATCGAAGCCTGATATGGCCAGGAACTTTTTCCAAGTTCTAGAGTAGATCTTAGTTGTGATCTGTTTCCTACTCTTAAGAAGGGTATTTACTAAATTCGGGGAGAAGCCTCTGTCGTTTAACAATGACCGCTCAAACTCCATACCGTTAAATAGAGTCCCTTCACTTGTGGATGGCTGATCGGACCTTGGTAGAGCAAGTCCGGGATGTCTGGAAGTACCCAAGGATCGTCTATCAACATTGTTCTGAGCTATACAAACCAGGTTCTCCTGGGCCAGAATGGGGCAATCAGTATAACTTTTGCCCCATCCTCCCTGATTTTCTTCACCACTAGAGGCAACAGGTTCAATGGTGGGAAGGCGTAGGCCAAATGAAAATCCCATTTTATCAGGAAGGCGTCCACCGCCAGAGGATTCTGCCTGGGATTCAAGGAACAGAATTTTCTTACTTTTCTGTTGCATTTGGTGGCAAAGAGGTCTATCTCTGGTTGACCCCATTTGCAGACAATCAGATTGAAGATGTCCCTGTTTAAAGACCATTCGCCTTGCCTTAGGGTATTGCGGCTGAGAAAGTCTGCCTTTACATTTTCTTTTCCTCTGATGTGGAGCGCAGTTAAAGATAGAAAATGTGTCTCTGCTGTCTGGAAAAGGCAATCTGCCACCTGCATCAGAGCCTTGGAACGTGTTCCACCTTGATGATTTACATAGGCCACCGCCACCTGGTTGTCCGAAAGGATCCCGACGTAGTGACCCTGTAGATATATGGGGAGTTTTTTAACCGATTATTCAAACGGCCATTAACTCCCTCTGGTTGAATGAAGCTGTTGTGAGGGAGTCCCACTGTCCCTGAACCACAATATCACCCATGTGGGCCCCCACCCCGAGGGGCTAGCATCTGTGGTTATCCCTCGAGTTATATCTGCTACCCAAGGAACACCTACAGCTAATTTATCCTTGTCTAGCCACCATCTAAGCGACCTAAGGGTTAATGGGTTCAATGTTATTTTTTCATGTAAGCACCCTCCCACAGCCCTATCATTAATCAAAACATCTTTTTGAAGGGGTCTAGTGTGAAGCTGAGCTCACTTGACAACCAGAATACATGATGTCAGGGACCCTAAAAGGGACATGGCCTGTCTAAGGGTCATGGTGGGTTTATTAATTGCTTTTAAACACCTGATGCTGAATGGATGGGTACATGATAATAAGCATCTTTTAAATCCACTACTACCATGAAACAGTCTTTAAACAGCATCTTTATTGTTGAACTAATAGATTCCATTTTAAAGGTATGTTTGACCAGAAAACTTAAGGGACCTAAGATTTATGATGGTCCTAAATGTTTTATCGGGATTCTGGATAAGAAACAGAGGAGAGTAAAATCCTCTCACTCTTTCAGAATCTGGGATTTCTATCAGAACATTCTTTAGACATAGAGACATGACTTCCGATTCCGACTGTTCAAGGGGAGAAGAACACAGGGGAGTAAGTTTAAAGGGAACCTGTCACCCCGTTTTTTCAAGATGAGCTACAAATACCGTTAAATAGGGGCAGAGCTGTGCTTTACATTAGTGTATTTTGTGAGCCTTTATTCCCCACCTATGCTGCCAAAATACCTTTGTAAAGTCGCCGTTTTGGGCTGTCACTCACGCTGGTCAGGTCATATGGGCGTGGTGACAGCGCTGTTTCTCCCCCAGATCTCTGTTGGTGGCGTAGTGGTGTGCGCATGTCCAACTGGCAAATCCACTGCGCAGCTTGAAGGAAAATAGCGCGATCTGCGCTATTCAGCCGTTTATCGGTGGGCGCGGCCATCTTTGTGAGGCCGCGCGTGCACAGATGGTTCTTCTCGGCTTCCCGGGGCTTCAGGAAAATGGCCGCCGCGATCGCCAGCGGTGTCCCGGACGGCCCTCCGGAATCAATACAGCACCACCATACACCTTGGGAACACAGCGAGGGGCACATACTTACCTGACGCCGGCTGGAGACGGAAAAGACCGCTGGCCCACCGCTCCCTGCTGCGAGCATCACCGACGTGCAGCCCTGCCAGGACCACCGTGATGCCTCCAGGAACTCCACACCGGCCGAGGTAGGAGACTCCCTCGCTACCTGAGTCGGCTGGTCGTCCTGGGATCTATCTTCCTAGGATCCAGTCCCTATAGGAACAGGAAACCAACTGATATGTGGGAGAGGTGCCGCCCTTTTGTATCTGTAGGTTTCCTGTTCCTGAAGGGCGGATCCCCTCTCTCGTGGTGTTGTCATGGGAGTCCGAATAAATTGCTAACGCGCATGCGCCCAGTTTGGAGTCCAGCGCACGCCAACAATTCAGATACTCGGTATAGTCCCTACTGCGCATGCGCAGGGGAGAAAGACATACCAGCGTGCATTTAATGCCACTATCAAGGCAGCACAATAACTGCGCACATTTTTCAGGCGCGCATGTGCCCAGGACACAAAAGATCCCAAAAGAGGCTCGAAGACAACTAAGCAATTCTGATTGTTATCAAGTTTTACCCTCTGATCCTACAGGCATTTTTAAGAAAAAGCTGGACCGTCTACTTATCTCGGCCAAATATAACTGTATATTGGACAATAGGGAATTCAAATTCTTGACCACAGCTTCTGCGATTGTTCCGACCCTACACTGTGTTCCAAATTATTATGCAAATTGGATTTAAGTGTCATAAAGATTTAATTGTTTTGTTTTTCAAATAAGCTTGTGGATGGATGGTATTGTGTCTCAGGGCTCAATAGATAACTGAAATCAATCTTAAACACATGTGCTAATTAGTTTTCCAGGTGATTCTAATTAAAGGAAAACTACTTATAAATGATGTTCCACATTATTAAGCAGGCCAAAGGTTTCAAGCAATATGAGAAATAGAAAGGATCTCTCTGCTGCTGAAAAGCGTTAAATAGTGCAATGCCTTGGACAAGGTATGAAAAAATTAGATACTTCACAAAAACTTTGTGATCATCATACTGTGAAGAGATTTGTGACAAACAGAGCACAGACAAAGTTCATGCAGATAAAGGCATAATGAGGAAGGTTTCTGCCAGACAAATTCATTGGATTAAGAGAGCAGCTGACAAAATACCATTACAAAGCAGCAAACAGTTATTTGAAGCTTCTGGTGCCTCTGGAGTCCCTCGAACCTCAAGGTGTATGATCCTTCAAAGGCTTGCTGTGGTGCATAAACCTACTATTCGGCCACCCCTAAACAGTGTTCATGAGCAGATTCAGCAGCACATCAAATATTGGAAAGGCCAAAGGGGATAAGGAGAAGGGCAAGCCCATCTCATCAGTCGCATCTCATTTTTTGGAATATCACGACAGTAGACACCATAATATACGAATAATGTTTGTTGATCAGGTGCTAAGCAGTATTCGTGGTGGTGACCAGACTAAAGAACTTCTACGCCGGGAATCCCGCTGGATCTTTAACATGAAGAGCATGTCACCAAATGGACTTAACGAGGAGGCTCCTTTTCTCTGGTTTTTACGGCTGATTTTCAGCTTAGACATGCACTTTATTTGGCATTCTATATACATGCTGTATTTACAATTCAAAATATATATTTTTTCTCCCGCACCATATCTATTAAGAATTTCTAGTGGACTGTCTAGACGAAACTCTTGTTGATTACTTGAATCGAATATCACAGTACCATATATCAATGAGCTGTGTGCATATGCGTTTTTTCGCTTTTTCATAATAATAACAAAAAACAAATAGAAATAAGTTAGAAGTGGTAAATTTCACATACTATCATTCATGTCATATGCGCTATAACATGGGGTTATCAGTATATCTAGAGCCCACTTTTTGATGTGGGCCCCTAAAGAGTGTTGTTGAATAAGCTATGTCCAAACAATCCACAACGGTACTCTGGTCTTTGTTTAGGTTATTATTTTTCTGTATTTTATGTACAGGTCCTTCTCAAAAAATTAGCATATAGTGTTAAATTTCATTATTTACCATAATGTAATGATTACAATTAAACTTTCATATATTATAGATTCATTATCCACCAACTGAAATTTGTCAGGTCTTTTATTGTTTTAATACTGATGATTTTGGCATACAACTCCTGATAACCCAAAAAACCTGTCTCAATAAATTAGCATATTTCAGCCATCCAATCAAATAAAAGTGTTTTTTAATAACAAACAAAAAAACCAACAAATAATAATGTTCAGTTATGCACTCAATACTTGGTCGGGAATCCTTTGGCAGAAATGACTGCTTCAATGCGGCGTGGCATGGAGGCAATCAGACTGTGACACTGCTGAGATGTTATGGAGGCCCAGGATGCTTCAATAGCGGCCTTAAGCTCATCCAGAGTGTTGGGTCTTGCGTCTCTCAACTTTCTCTTCACAATATCCCACAGATTCTCTATGGGGTTCAGGTCAGGAGAGTTGGCAGGCCAATTATGCACAGTAATACCATGGTAAGTAAACCATTTACCAGTGGTTTTGGCACTGTGAGCAGGTGCCAGGTCGTGCTGAAAAATGAAATCTTCATCTCCATAAAGCATTTCAGCCGATGGAAGCATGAAGTGCTCCAAAATCTCCTGATAGCTAGCTGCATTGACCCTGCCCTTGATGAAACACAGTGGACCAACACCAGCAGCTGACATGGCACCCCACACCATCACTGACTGTGGGTACTTGACACTGGACTTCAGGCATTTTGGCATTTCCTTCTCCCCAGTCTTCCTCCAGACTCTGGCACCTTGATTTCCGAATGACATGCAAAATTTGCTTTCATCAGAAAAAAGTACTTGGGACCACTTAGCAACAGTCCAGTGCTGCTTCTCTGTAGCCCAGGTCAGGCGCCTCTGCCGCTGTTTATGGTTCAAAAGTGGCTTTACCTGGGGAATGCGGCACCTGTAGCCCATTTCCTGCACACGCCTGTGCACGGTGGCTCTGGATGTTTCCACACCAGACTCAGTCCACTGCTTCCTCAGGTTCCCCAAGGTCTGGAATCGGTCCTTCTCCACAATCTTCCTCAGGGTCCGGTCTCCTCTTCTCGTTGTACAGCGTTTTCTGCCACATTGTTTCCTTCCAACAGACTTACCATTGAGGTGCCTTGATACAGCACTCTGGGAACAGCCTATTTGTTGAGAAATTTCTTTCTGGGTCTTACCCTCTTGCTTGAGGGTGTCAATGATGGCCTTCTTGACATCTGTCAGGTCGCTAGTCTTACCCATGATGGGGGTTTTGAGTAATGAACCAGGCAGGGAGTTTATAAAAGCCTCAGGTATCTTTTGCATGTGTTTAGAGTTAATTAGTTGATTCAGAAGATTAGGGTAATAGGTCGTTTAGAGAACCTTTTCTTGATATGCTAATTTATTGAGACAGGTTTTTTGGGTTATCAGGAGTTGTATGCCAAAATCATCAGTATTAAAACAATAAAAGACCTGACAAATTTCAGTTGGTGGATAATGAATCTATAATATTGGTAAATAATGAAATTTAACACTATGCTAATTTTTTGAGAAGGACCTGTACATGTGGTTGCTGCTCATGTTTGTAGATTGATATTGGGAGCTCTATTTTGGAACCACGGATGTGGCATTTGTCTAACTATTCTAGTTCTCAGATTATTAAGCACCTGTCCCATGAGTGTTTTGGACAGTGCTACAAATCGGAAATTAAACGGACATGCTTCATCATCAATGGGTGGTGTATGTATATATTTCTTTTCACTAACATATTTTCCATCTATGATGTTTTTGTGTGTAGGTTATTTTTTTCATACACAATCTGTATAAGGGCTATTAGAGGTGTCTCTTATTAATCATTTGTATATCTTGTTAAAGGCATTATAATCCTTGGTGAACAGACATTCCTTATTCTGTGCTTCTTCGTATACAGGTACATGTACCTTTTCTGACCGTATGACATCTTTCCATATATCAAGGAGACTATGTTTCTATCTTTATAATCTTTATTTTTATATAGCGCTAACATATTCCGCAGCGCTTTACAGTTTTGCACACATTATCATCACTGTCCCCGATGGGGCTCACAATCTAGAATCCCTATCAGTATGTCTTTGGAATGTGGGAGGAAACCTGGAGTGCCCGGAGGAAACCCACGCAAACACGGAGAGAACATACAAACTCTTTGCAGATGTTGTCCTGGGTGGGATTCGAACCTAGGACCCCAGCGCTGCAAGGCTGCAGTGCTATCCACTGAGCCACCGTGCTGCCCGTTACTTATTTACCCATCTGCTCATGGACTTGCACTGGATGCTTGGGTCCCGCGTTAGGTTGGGATCTTTTGTATCCTGGGCTCATGCGCGCATGAAAATTGTGCAGTTATTGTGCTGCCTTGATAGTGGCATTACATGCATGCTGGTATGTCTTTCTCCCTTGCACATGCCCAGTAGAGACTATACTGAGTATCTGTGAATTGTTGGCGTGCGCCGGACTCTAAACTGGGCGCATGCGCGTTAGCAATTTCACAGAACTTTATTGCAAAGTCCCAATCTTGAACATGCACAAGATGGCTGCGGTCATACAGCGCTGTATGTGCGTAATCCCTAAACGCTCTTCTTCCAGGTGAATACTTTTTAATTATAATGAACTAGATGGTAGCCCGATTCTAACGCATTGGGTATTCTCGAATATGTATGTGGTTTATTTATGATAATTTTAGAATACTACATTGAATACACAGGATTCAGCCAACCGCGACCATTTAGTGACGCGTGGTTCAAATCCCACGCCAATTCGCGGCTGGACTGCACCTGTCGCTGATTGTTCGCGGCCGGCCACGTAGTATATAGCACAGCCATGTAGTATATTGCACAGACACGTAGTATATAGCAATGTGGGCATCATATCCCTGTTAAAAAAAAAAGAATTAAAATAAAAAATAGTTATATACTCACCTTCCGTTGGCCCCCGGATGCAGGCGAAGCGTTTACCGATGCTCTTCGCGCGCTCCGGTCCCAAGAGTGTATTGCGGTCTCGCGAGATGATGACGTAGCGGTCTCGCGAAACCGCTACGTCATCATCTCGCGAGATCGCAATGCATGGAGCAGTCACCGGAGCGTCGCGATGAGTGGTAAAGGCCTGTTCTGGATCCAAGTTGCGGTGACTATTTAACTATTTTTAATTTTTTTTTATTATTTTTAACATTAGATCTTTTTACATGCATAGGCAGCGTCAATAGTAAAAAGTTGGTTACACAGGGTTAATAGCAGCGTTAACAGAGTGCGTTACACTGCAGCATAACGCGGTCCGCTAACGCTGCCATTAACCCTGTGTGAGCGCTGACTGCGGGGAGTATGGAGCGGGCACTGACTGCGGGGAGTAAGGAGTGGCCATTTTGCCGCCGGACTGTGCCCGTCGCTGATTGGTCGTGGCTGTTTTGCCACGACCAATCAGCGACTTCGGTTTTCCGTGACAGACAGACAGACAGACGGAAGTGACCCTTAGACAATTATATATATAGATGTGTTTATTATAATGAATGTGTATATATACCTGAGGGACGCTTAGCACAATATGCGATCTTTTTCCCTGAAGAAGCCGCAATCTGGGCGGCGATACGCGTGGGAACCTATCCCACACTTTATTCCCCTATTGCTGACATGGTTCTATCTTGGATCTATGGTCTGTTGGTATGAGGGTACATTGATCTGAGGATCAGGTTCATTTATTTATCATCTTCAGATCCATTTCCTCTTGTCCCTCTTTATATATATCTATCAGACTTGCTCTTTCTTTGATGCCTCTAACTGTTAGTACGTTTTGCGCTAGAATTATGCTCCTTATTTTGGGGTTATATGGTACTGTGATATTAATATAGCCATGTATATTGCTTAATATGGCTCAGACTGGTTTCACCCTAGGAGCAATGTTATACTGATATATTGATTTATTTGTTATAGGGGATACACACTTTTTGGGTTGTCATTGCCCCCACATTAGGGCATGGCATTTGTATAGGTGTTTATTGCAGGTGTGCAATTTTTAAGTGTTTTTAATATTTCTTTGTGTTCTTGTCCTTCATGTATTTTTTTATGTTTGCCAATAAACATTTGAATTGCTTATATACTGAGGTGTTCCTGCGTATGTGAGCATGATGTTTTCTCTTGTCCTCTGATATACTTGTTCTCAAGCCCACGGTGAACCCTCCTTCTTTGAAGCTATTTGTGGTGCCCTACACCCTTTGTTTAATTGTAATACATCTGGTTAAGCCCACTTGCATAGCTAATCGCACCCCTTTAACAACTAAGTTTTTTTTTTTTCAAGAGCAGCCGAAAATTGCAATTATTGAGCCAGATCAAAGTGTGAAAAAAAACGTTATTTAAAAATATTTGAAGTTCTAAAATTGAAGACAATATTTTGCATAATGTTAAAAATAAGTCGTGGTTCTCAGGTTCCGGCGCTGGCGACGTGACACGGGGGCCGCTCAGCGAGATCGGCGGCTCTGAAGGCGCGTCCCGTCTACACACTTTCAATCTTAATTACAGTAAGAACACATGATTTTGGTACCTTTGGGTTCTGGGTCCAGAGAGGGTGTTCCTGGATCTTTTTGCTCTGCTACCTCCCCAGATGGTTCCCGTTGCCCGTTCCCATGGTTCGGACCCTGGTTCTGTGTGGCTTTCAGACCCACGCCGCTTGGTGACATGTGACTGGGTTTGGGGCCAAGCAGCCCGGTCTCTTTGGATCCTTGGCTCACATTTGCAGGCTGTGATTGTCCACCATTGCTAGATGCCTTCCCATGATTGCTCAGTTTGCTTTCAGAGTGCATTGGATTGGCAGAGAATAACACTGATGATAAGAGGGATGTCAAGAACCTGGGGGGGAGGGGGAAAATTAATCAATCAAAAATCTTTAACCATTGTTTGTATACAATACCTATTACAAGAAGTGTATTCAAGAAAGAAAAACTATTTCTACAAGCGAATTCTGGTCTAAAAATTATCAACGATAAACTGCTGGAGAGACTAGCGCAAAGAGCAGGATTCATGCGGTATTTTCCTGGTGAAGTCATTTAGACTTTGAAACGCATTGAATAAACCACCATTCCTTATGTGAAACACGTCTGGATCTACATTATTCAGCAGCGCGGACCATATCCACAGCAATTCCATGGTCTAAAAATTATGTTTCACAATAAAGCCAGCAGGACAAATTGCCACCATTACATTAATGTCCATTTTTTAACATTATACATTTTTGAATCTAAAATTTTTCAAAACTCCCTGCCTACCATCAACCATCAATTAAGATGCATGGTAACATTGAAGCTTTCTTCCACCACTTATGTCATATAGGGCTATTACTCGGAACAAAGAACAAAGGGTCTGGACAGAATAGAAGAACAACAAAAACCCTGTAAATATCCAAACACCTTATAGGTGAGATCGTCGATGGCTCCCGTGTCTGTCCCTGGACTATTATACTATACCAAAAGTCAATTTGGACAACTGGAATAAATACAAATGGATCTGATCTTTATTAATGAATTATGATAAAACCATTCCATAAAATTGTGAGAATTACAAAAATGAATACACGAAAGATTCTATAGGATAAATAATGCAGGAGACTAAATATGGCTACGTTCACACTAGCGTTCGGCTAGTGTGCGTCGCGCTAGCGTCGGGCGACGCAGCGGCGACACACGCGTCATGCGCCCCTATGTTTAACATGGGGGACGCATGCGTTTTTGCTTGTTGCGTTTTCCGACACGTGCGTCTTTTTTGACGCTAGCGTCGGACCAAGAAAACGCAACAAGTTGCATTTTTCTTGCGTCCGATTTTCGTCAAAAAACGACGCACGCGTCGAAAAACGCAGCGTTTTTGCGTGCGTCGCGTCGCCGACGCATCGGCGCACAATGCTAGTGTGAACGTAGCCTTACAGTGCAAGTTACTCCGATGTGCAACCTTCAGCTCTAGAGTGGGCGACCATGAAAACCAGTGGGGTAAAACGTACAAATAACCATGCTAATGCTCTATACGTAGTAACGAGTCCTCTCTATCAAATACCAAATGGTGTACACATGTCCCCTAGCACCGGAGGCAGTCGGGGGAATGCTAGCAAAACAATCACAGATGCAAAACAGTATATACAGACCCTGTGGTAGTGAACTGCCTTTATGCATGTGTACCCCCTGATCAAGCCAAGCGGAACATGCATGGGGCGTTTCACCACCACAGGGTCTGTATGGATATTTAGGCTACTCTTTTGCATCTCCACTAGCTTTGTTTTACTCAACTAGTTTTCAGAGTTGACAACATAAACCACTGATACATGTCAATTACTAAATCTGGTCATATGCCTTCTCCAAGGACTAGATCAAAGACACACCAAAATATATAGCTCCTACACAAGCACATGGAGCAAATGTCCAGAAAAATAGTATCATAAAAATGTAATTTATTAAACAAATATACAAAAAATCATGATATAAACAGCTTATCATTGACAAGGCACATAGAGGGCTTCCATATGAGGACACAAGAAACAGCAAAAACACGGAAGGAAACAGGCTGGGCAAACTGACGGACATCATATGATTTCCACCCCAATAAACCAATGCAGTAAGGAAAAAGAGCGTAGTGCAATAAAGGTGCAAACAGTAGATCAAATGTCACAAGGTAGAGGGTTTAGTGTGGGAGAGCATACACCCATTAGCCAAATATCGCTACCCAAGGGACAGAGATCATATTCAAACAACGTCCTGCTTACCCAGGTAACCTGTCAGCGTGTGTCCAGATCAGCCCCGACGCGCGTTTCGCGTGGGCTTCCTCGGGGGACTGTTTTCAGAGTTGCCTGCTCCAGAGCGGAGGTTTATATAACCTGGGTGCTCAGGAGTAACCTGCATTGTAATTTTAAGAAGCACTCCCAAAAAAATATGTATCCTCATAAAAGAGGATATCTGGGACATTAAAAAAAAAAAAAAAGTGCACTAACAAGCAGATTGTTACTACCTACCTGCCTGTTGTACCTGGCGCCTTTCTCCACCAGCAAGGAGCAGTCAACAGACTTCCGCTGACATCAGGTTAACAGAGGCAGTTTCTCTTCCTGGTGACAGGACGGGATAACTGGCGTCATGCTGATTATTATTATTATAGCGCCATTTATTCCATGGCGCTTTACACGTGAGGAGGGGTATACATAATAAAAACAAGTACAATAATCTTAAACAATACAAGTCACAACTGGTACAGGAGGAGAGAAGACCCTGCAAGCGAGGGCTCACAATCTACAAGGGATGGGTGAGGATATTCATAAATTATTGCCTTCCTTCTACCTTATGGCCACCAACGTCACTACATGGCAGAAAGGTAGAAATATTGACAGTCGACGCTCCGTTGATTAATTGGGGAAGCTAGCTGTCAATCAGCATGACACTGGTAGTCACGCCCTATCAACAGGAAGACAACCTGTTGATCTGATGACAGGGAGCAGCTGAATCTCCGGCAGGAGCGATCAATGATAGGCACTGGGGAAAAACAGACAGGTAGTATCCTCTGTTAGCAACTACATACCTTTATATTTTTTAAACTCCCAGATATCCCCTACTTCAATCATATTGTACAGCACTATGTACTTACAATTGCTCATTTTGCCTTCCTATCCAGTTAGTTGTTCTCTTTTCCATTAGGTGTATGACATCACGCGATTAAAAACGGACTAGCTGAATCCTTCTAAGCTCTATGTAGAAACAGGAGGTCAATTTTCCCTGTATGAGTCATGAGTCGCTGAGTCAGGAGTTGAAGAGGGGGATGGTAAATGCAGGGACAAGAGACTTCCTGTTTCTACATAGAGCAGAGAAAAGAAGAATTAGCTGGGTAGAAAGGCAAAATGAGCAATTGTAAATGCACAGTGCTGTATAATATGATGACTGCAATATATTAAGGGGATAAAAACTTTGATGGTAGGAGGAGGAATGCTTTGTTAATCTCATGTAGATGCATTTTTAATCATATACGATTCCTTTAGTGGCTTCGTTTCTCTAATTATCCCAATTTCTTTTGTAATAGTTTAATTATTATTATTATCCACTAATAAAGATAAGATCAATCTGCATATATTCCAGCTGTCAATAGTATAAAATAAGAAATAAGACTCCAACTGCTAGACATATTTACAAAAGGAATTATTCAGAATTTTGGACAAAATATCAATGATAAAATGTATTTTGAAGTAGAAACAAATAAAAATGTTTAACATTACAAACTGACATCTACGGTACTTTAATTGGGTTTACTGGTGAAAACAAGTTACCATCTACCAGGGAAAGGTAATAACTTGCAGATCGGTGGCCGTTCAACCACTGAGGCTCGCTCCAATCGGCAGAAAGGGGTAATATAGAAGGACATACACTCGTCCACTGCTCCATTCGTTCTTTATGGGGTTACTGAACACTAAGCTTCATTTTTTGCGGCACCCCCATAAGAGAATGAAAGCAGCGACCTGCCACTCCATTATCAGTATGGGTCCCAGCGGTCAGCCCCCCATCCATCAGCACGTTATTCCCTAGCCTTATCCTGTGGACCAAGTTGTTCTCACGGGACTCCCCATCTAATGACCTAGACTGAGCTTGGGCTCTTTTCCTTCTCAATCAATAATGGAGACATCTGGGCTTTTGTCAGTAAATGAAGGACGTGTAGGGCCCACCAGGGCCAACACAAACATTTCAGGGGAGGTCGGGAAAGACCGCTCTTGGCCGAATAAGGGAACAGATAGAATGATTCTAACATGAAGGATTGCATTCACAACTGGTAAAACCATCTCATGTTGACTTAAAGGTCCTCATACACTTTGGATAAAAGTTGGCCAAACAAGCCAATTATTGGGGGCTTGAAAGCCATCTGATGTGTATTGGGGGCCTCCTGACTCTTCTTCCTTATACACAAGACCTTCTCATGGGAAAATCATTGTCTATGATGTTATCTAATCTAACCATAGTAATTTAGTGTTAAATCAAAATATTTTGGGGGAAAGCAAAAGCTTAAAATTGGCACAATTTATAGAGGAAAGAACAGAGCTATCCCGCAATGGTGCCATCTTGGCCCTTTCTCCATCATTACAGGCCTCCTATTTTAGCATACAGGAGTATGTTTAATGCATAGGGAAATGACTGTAGCACAAAAATAATTAAAAAAAATAAAAAAAACTGCAAATCAGATAACAAAATGCATAAGAGCAAAGAAGAATCTGAGGCTGCGCCCAGAAGCGTGCACAAATCCCGGCTGTTCTGTGCCTTCCATTAGTTTGCATGTTCTCTGGGATTTGGCACAACGCTATTACACACATTCAATAGTCAACAGCAGGGAGATTAACAAGCGACAAGGATGCAAAACAAACTGTTCCTGTTGTACGCGCTGTACGCTGTCACATACACACATCTTCCCACGTGTTTCCATAACAAACTGGTTACCAGCTACGTGGCTCCTGCGCTGGACGAGCAAAGGCGAAAAATACAGGATTCACGCCACTGTGATCAGGCCGTGTGTGCTCACACCGGGACCGTACGAGCAAACGATCCGGGAAATGAATACTTCTTCATGGCACTAAATAGGTCTGCCTCTATATAATAACTAGATCCAGCTCATATCATGTGTGGATAACTTGTCGGCCATGTCTAGGATAGAGGAATAATAATAGCTCTTCCTACTGTCCTTTAAATTAAATGTGTAAAAAAGCAGAACTTCACAGGGTATGAACACTTTCTCAATGCACTGTATGCCTACAAGATGGTTCACACAAGTCATTAGTCCCATGGTTGGCCTAGGACTTTTGGACATAAAACGGATGAGAAAAACGGATGAGAAAATACGACCACAGTACTGTTGTGTGAACTAGGCCAAATCAGTTACAGAACTTCAGCCTAAAAACAGATAAATTGGTAAATTACAAGGTACAGCAAAAGACAAAGATTAAAAGGAGCATTTCCATCTCCAAGATACGGCCCAATATTTAGTAGTTGTAGTAAGTAATATTCATTATTATTAATAGCAAATACAGTATCTCCAATTAGAAATGTAGTATAGTTCTTCTGATTCACTATGTTGCTTACCCCATGTGCAGGGCATTGCAGTAGCTTAGATATCCATGGTTACGACCACTAACAACTAACTCACTACATGAGTGGTCGTAACCATGGATATCTAAGCTACTGCAATGCCCTGCACATGTGGTAAGTGATATAGCAAATCAGAAGAACTAGACTACATTTCAAATATTACACATACTACATTTTGGGATAGGATCTTGGAAATGGGAATATTCCTTTAAGCATTATAGGGGGGAGATTACAAAAAATTTCAAGTCAGTTTTGTTGGTGGCGTGAAATGTAGAAGTGTTGAAGTATGTGATTAATTTGGGACCTCTTTAAAATACAACACTTCTCTCTAGAGATGTCCCACATGTAGGTCAGTCTGGTCGGATTAAGTGCAACCAGCTTGACCTTTCTGCACAAGGTCTCCACCTCCCTGAATGCAACCAGGTAATTTGCAGATTGCATCAGCCGCCTTATTTTTTAAATCAAAATTAAGCATCTGGACTACTAAAACAGATGTAAGTCCTGAGGTCCAGACATGGAGTTCTGTGCTACACTATGTCCCACACCAGACTGAAGGTCCTGAGGTCCAGACATGGAGATCTGGGCTACACTGTGTCCCACACCAGACTGAAGGTCCTGAGGTCCAGACATGGAGATCTGTGCTACACTGTGTCCCACACCAGACTAGAGGTCCTGAGGTACAGACATGGAGATCTGTGCTACACTGTGTCCCACACCAGACTGAAGGTCCTGAGGTACAGACATGGAGATCTGTGCTACACTGTGTCCCACACCAGACTAGAGGTCCTGAGGTCCAGACATGGAGATCTATGCTACACTGTGTCCCACATCATACTGGAGGTCCTGAGGTACAGACATGGAGATCTGTGCTACACTGTGTCCCACATCATACTGGAGGTCCTGAGGTCCAGACATGGAGATCTATGCTACACTGTGTCCCACATCATACTGGAGGTCCTGAGGTACAGACATGGAGATCTGTGCTACACTGTGTCCCACACCATACTGGAGGTCCTGAGGTACAGACATGGAGATCTGTGCTACACTGTGTCCCACACCAGACTAGAGGTCCTGAGGTAAAGACAGGGAGATCTATGCTACACTGTGTCCCACATCATACTGGAGGTCCTGAGGTACAGACATGGAGATCTGTGCTACACTGTGTCCCACACCAGACTGAAGGTCCTGAGGTACAGACATGGAGATCTGTGCTACACTGTGTCCCACATCATACTGGAGGTCCTGAGGTACAGACATGGAGATCTGTGCTACACTGTGTCCCACATCATACTGGAGGTCCTGAGGTACAGACATGGAGATCTGTGCTACACTGTGTCCCACATCATACTGGAGGTCCTGAGGCACAGACATGGAGATCCGTGCTACAGTGTCCCACATCATACTGGAGGTCCTGAGATACAGACATGGAGATCTGTGCTACACTGTGTCCCACACCAGACTGGAGGTCCTGAGGTACAGACAGGGAGATCTGTGCTACAGTGTCCCACGTCATACTGGAGGTCCTGAGGTACAGATGTGGAGATCTGTGCAACACTGTCCCACACCAGACTAGAGGTCCTGAGGTAAGGACAGGGAGATCTATGCTACACTGTGTCCCACATCATACTGGAGGTCCTGAGGTACAGATATGGAGATCCGTGCTACATTGTGTCCCACATCATACTGGAGGTCCTGAGGTACAGATATGGAGATCCGTGCTACATTGTGTCCCACATCATACTGGAGGTCCTGAGGTACAGATATGGAGATCCGTGCTACATTGTGTCCCACATTATACTGGAGGTCCTGAGGTACAGACATGGAGATCCGTGCTACATTGTGTCCCACATTATACTGGAGGTCCTGAGGTACAGATATGGAGATCTGTGCTACACTGTGTCCCACATCATACTGGAGGTCCTGAGGTACAGACATGGAGATCTGTGCTACACTGTGTCCCACATCATACTGGAGGTCCTGAGGTACAGACGTTGAGATCTGTGCTACACTGTGTCCCACATCATACTAGAGGTCCTGAGGTACAGACATGGAGATCTGTGCTACACTGTGTCCCACATCATACTGGAGGTCCTGAGGTACAGATATGGAGATACGTGCTACATTGTGTCCCACATTATACTGGAGGTCCTGAGGTACAGATATGGAGATCTGTGCTACATTGTGTCCCACATTATACTGGAGGTCCTGAGGTACAGACATGGAGATCCGTGCTACATTGTGTCCCACATTATACTGGAGGTCCTGAGGTACAGATATGGAGATCCGTGCTACATTGTGTCCCACATTATACTGGAGGTCCTGAGGTACAGATATGGAGATCTGTGCTACACTGTGTCCCACATTATACTGGAGGTCCTGAGGTACAGACATGGAGATCCGTGCTACATTGTGTCCCACATTATACTGGAGGTCCTGAGGTACAGATATGGAGATCTGTGCTACACTGTGTCCCACATCATACTGGAGGTCCTGAGGTACAGACATGGAGATCTGTGCTACACTGTGTCCCACATCATACTGGAGGTCCTGAGGTACAGATGTTGAGATCTGTGCTACACTGTGTCCCACATCATACTAGAGGTCCTGAGGTACAGACATGGAGATCTGTGCTACACTGTGTCCCACATCATACTGGAGGTCCTGAGGTACAGATATGGAGATACGTGCTACATTGTGTCCCACATTATACTGGAGGTCCTGAGGTACAGACATGGAGATCCGTGCTGCATTGTGTCCCACATTATACTGGAGGTCCTGAGGTACAGATATGGAGATCTGTGCTACATTGTGTCCCACATTATACTGGAGGTCCTGAGGTACAGACATGGAGATCCGTGCTACATTGTGTCCCACATTATACTGGAGGTCCTGAGGTACAGATGTTGAGATCTGTGCTTGATCTTACCAGCATTCAAAGGCTCAGGCCGGAGATTGTGAAAACCAACATTTGTGTTGGTGTTTTTATATCTACGAGTTGGATATTTCTCTGGTTACTGAAGTACAACCATAAGCATTTCATAAGTGATTGCACTTTTATTGACAAATGCATCAGGTTTATGTAAAGACTCAATAATTATAGCATTGTCCCTCATTTTTCTGCCCTTCTCCCAGCAACAGAGATCAGCTTCTGGGCCAAATCCTGAGTGATGGTCGCCCATTTTTGTTTGATCAGTGCTTGGAGTTCATTACAATTTCTGTATTTGTTTGTCCTCTCATTTTTGAGGATTGACCATGGTTCTGATCGGGATTGACATCTGGAGAGTCTCTTGGTCATGAACCCAAAACGTCAATGTTTTGTTCACCGAGCCACTTAGTTATCACTTTTTCCTTGTGATATGGTCTTCATGATACTGGAAATAGCATCATCACCACATTACCCCTGGATGGTTTGGAGAAGTTGCTCTTGGAGGATGATTAGATGCCATTCTTTATTCATGGCAGTGTTCCTAGGCAAAATTGTGAGTGAGCCCCCTCCATGGACGAGAAGTCCCCACACAAGAATAATCTCAGGATGCTTTACTGTTGGCAGACACAGGACTCATGGTAGCGCTCACCATTCCTTCTCCGGACAATCATTCCTCCAGTTCTCCGGGGGGTACAATCTTCGTTCCTCCCACAGACTGACATTCTGCAGGAAGTACAGGGATTTGAATGCAAAGAACTGAGGTAAAGTTATTTTCTCTGATGAAGCCCCATCAGACTTTTTGGGACATCAGGAAGAATGATTGTCCAGAGAGGAAAAAAAAAAAAAAAAGGTGATGCTTTACCAACAGTAAAGCGTCCGGAGACCATTTATGTGTGGGGGCTTTTCATCCATGGAGGGGGCTCACTAACATTTATGACCAATATCACTGCCAGGAATAAAGAATAGGATCTAATCATCCTTCTCCCAAAGCTCCAGGAGAAATGTGGGGATAGTTTTTCCAGCAGGATGGAAACCATGTTCCGATTCAAAAGACATAACCAAGTAGATCGGAGAACAGAACACTGACATTTTGGGTCCACGGCTAGGAAACTCCCCAGATCTCAATCCAACGAGAACCCATGGTCAATCCTCAATAAGCGAGAGGACGACCAAAACACAAATTGTGATAAGTTCCAAGTACTAATCAGACAGGAATGGGCGGTCATCAGTCAGGACTTGGACCAGAAGAGGATTCTCCGCTGCCGGGGAGAAGTGCAGAAGTCTGGAAAAATAAGGCTCAACACTGGAAATAGAGTCTTTATAAAAACTTCACATATTTGTCATTAAAAGTATAAAATCTTCAGAAATGCTGATAACTGTACTACAATAAGTGAAGACATCCCTCTAATATATATATATATAAAAACACTGAAGGAGCAAAATGTGGAAAAAACTAAGTTTATGTCAGTCTCAAAACAACTGCCCACAACTAAGGTTTATAGACGCCAACCATGTAGTGTGCACGTGGCCTCCTGAGTCTGCCCTGACCAAGGTGGTCAGAGAGAGAAGGATCAGGCCGGTGGAATAGGATCGGCCGATCCTTTTGTTTTCAGGGAAGTTCCTCAGAGCGGCTTCCTCCTCTCTCCCTGCCGGAAACACATGAAGGATCAGCTACACTGAGAACTGACAACGGTCGGCCAGGCTTAGAGAGCGACTGTGTATGTCCGAGTCTCACCTTCTGGCCATCACTGGGTCAGGCGGCCCTTCACCTTCCCTCGCTCTCGGCTCTGACTGCTGGGTATAACAAGCCGGCACAGGAGCAAGCAGTGTACACAGAACGGATTTCCATTACGGCAAGGAAAGAATGATAATAAAAAGTACAAAGAACTAAACCGCCAGTGAAAAAAGAAAATCAGATAGGAGATAACTGCAACATGTATGCTAAGGAAATGGAGACTTCTGGACATGGAGCCTGTGGTCTCACTTTAACCCCTTAACTCCCAGAGCGGTTTTTGGTTTTGCGTTTTCGTTTTTTTGCTCCCCTCATTCCCAGAGCCATAACTTTATTTTTCCGTAAATATGGAATAAGGGCTTATTTTTTGCGTTCCGAGCTGATGTTTTTATTGATACCATTTTCGTGCGGATGCGTTCTTTTGATCGCCCGTTATTGCATTTCAATGCAATGTTGCGGCAACCAAAAAATAAATAATTTAAAAAAATAAAAAAAAAGGTAATTCTGGCGTTTTTGCTTTTTTCTCGCTACACTGTTTAGCGATCAGGTTAATGCTTTTTATTATTGATAGATTGGGCGATTCTGAACACGGAAATACCAAATATGTGTATGTTTGATTTTAGTTTTATTTTGATTGGGGCGAAAGGGGGGGAGATTTGAACTTTTATATTTCTTAAAAACTTTTTTTTTTTTTTTACTTTTGGCATGCTTCAATAGTCTCCATAGGAGACTAGAAGCCGGCACAACTTGATCGAATCGATGTTCAGATAGCCTCCATGTAGCAGATGTACTCACTTGCTATGAGCGCCGACCACTGGGTGGCGCTCACAGCAAGCCACCACTGACAACCATAGAGGTCTCCAGCAGACCTCAGGTTGCATTGTAAGGCTGGTTTCACATTTGCGTTTTTTCGCAAAAAAACGCATGCGTTTTTTTCCCTATACTTAACATTAAAAACGCATTCCTTTTTTTGCATGCGTTTTGCCGCGTTTTTCCACCGCATGCGTCTTTTGTATGCATGCGTTGTTTTGCAGAAATGCAACCTGTAGCATTTTTTAGCGGCGTTTTTTTTGCTGCAAAAAAACGCATGCGTATTTTTGCTGGAAAAAAACCTATTGATGTCTATGTAAACGCATGCGTTTTTAAGCACCTGCGTTTGTTAGCGTTAAAAACGCATGCGTTTAAAAAAAAAAAAAAAACTAAAAACACACCATTATGCCACCCCCCACCATAAAGGTGATAAAGGGATCCTAACCCTAACCCTAAAGGGATCCTAACCCTATCCCTAAAGGGATCCTAACCCTATCCCTAAAGGGATAGGGTTAGGATCCCTTTAGGATTAGGGGTAGGGTTAGGATCCCTTTTGGGTTAGAGTTAGGGGTAGGGTTAGGATCCCTTTAGGGTTAGGATCCCTACCCCTAACCCTAGCTATTTCTGTTTATAGTGGGTTTTTTACTTTATTTTGATGATTGGCAGCTGTCACACATTTTTCAGCATGCGTTTAAAAAACGCAAACGCATGAAAAAACGCATGTAAACGCGGCAAAATGAAGTGTTTTTTTCACATGCAAAAACGCATGCGTCTAAAAAACGCAGCGTTTACATGCGTTTTTTCCACCATGTGTTTTTTTTTTTTACAAACGCATGCGTTTTAAAACGCAAGTGTGAAACCAGCCTAACACACCGGTGACCCACAATCACATGACGGGGGTCATCAGTGCGCATATTTCCAGCGCGATTGCCGAAAGCGCGATTTAAATGACGCTGTCAGTTTGACAGTGGCATTTAACTGGTTAATAGCCACAGGTGGATCGTGATTCCATCTGCGGCTATTGCGGGCACATCAGCTGTTAAAAACAACTCACATGTCTCCGGAAAGATGTGGGCTCACCGCCAGAGCCAACATCAAAGTGGGGAATACCGATATCGGCGTACTATTATGCCAGAAAGGGGTTAATGGCAGACATGTAGCACCTAATTTTTTATAACTTTTCCAAACTTTTTCTCCAGAATTCTGTGGTCAAAGCTTTGGTGAATCAGGGCCGTACAAGTGATAGAAGTTTCCTAACATTACAATATATAACACTTGCTTTGCCCCAGACGTATTCTGTGACACTCTGCAGCTCGTGTTGTCACATGAAAATTAAGGGTACGTTCACACTAGCCAATAATCGGAGATAAGCACTAAACAGGCCACCAATCAGCCAAAGAACTAACAAAATGCTTGTTCGACTGGTGAGACTATTTTTCAGCTTGCTTAACAAAAAATGATCATTTTCAGCAGCACACTGTCCTGTGTAAACGAGACACGTGCTGCCGAGAACAATGATATTCTACGTGCAGATTTACTAAACTCCAGAGAAAATGAGCGATTCATGAAGAGTCTTCTGCTTGAAAAACAGGCTTATTTCAACAGCTGATAAATGGCACAGCGTTAACATTAACTTAATGTGTGGAACAGCCGACCTCAGGAGCTGGTCACAGCAGATGCACAAAACAAAAAAAGATGTTGATGCTTACAATGACAGGTAACATTTTTGGGCACCCCTGGTCAAAAGTACTGTTACTGTGAACATTTCAGCATGATGAAGATGAATTGGTCTCTAAAAGGGCTAAGGTTAAAAATGACATTTCCTTTGTATTTTAGGCAAAAAACAAAAAAATGTCCATATTTTTACATTTTAAAAATGACAAAAAGGAAAATGAGCTGATGCAAGAGTTTGGGCACCCTTGGAGATTTGTGCGCTCAGAAATCTTTGACCAAGGTTTCAGACCTTAATTAGGACGGCGTCACACTCAGCGTATGAAAATACGGTCCGTTATTTACGGCCGTAATACGCAGAAAAGTCCCCAAAATAGTGGTCCGTATGTCATCTGTAGGCAGGGTGTTGTGAATTCTGTGGCTGAATTCACTCCTGTGGTCACAAGTGGTACTGCAGCTTCTGGGCTTCCTCCCTCAGGTGTTCTGGTGAGCTCGTTGGCTGCCTTGTTATTTAACCCCTTAATGACCGCCAATACGCCTTTTAACTGACCTGAGATATAAGAGAATAGCCTCCCCATACAGGTAACAATCCAGAAGCTGTCGGCTGTCCACTATAGCTGACAACTTGCTGCATCAGCCATGATCAGTGTTTGCACCATCCAACTCTGTTTAACCCCTTAGATGCTGCTGCCAATAGTGACTACATCATTATAAATGGTTAACAGAGTGTGGGGGCTTCCTATTTAACCAAATTGGTGCCCTCAGATCTTGATTTTGTGGTCCTGATGTTTGCCATGGCAATTCACGACCAAATAGCGGCCTTAGAGTCTGACGGCTATAGTAATCTGTTCAGAAGTTAGAGACATTTAGGTGGTAGAAATACACATTTTCATTCCTATCATGCCACTTTGCATTAATTCCTGTAAAGCACTTAAAGAGTTAATAAACTACATGACTGCAGTTTTCAATATGTCAGGGGGTGCTGTTTTTAAAATGGTATCATGTTTAGAGGTCTCATATATTGGGAAACCCCCAAAGTCACTTCAAACATGGATAAGTCCCTAAAAAAATAAATTTTGTAAATTTCCTTGAAAAAAATGAAAAATTGCTGCTACATTTTTAATCCTCCTAAAATGCAACAAAATAAAATAACATTTTACAAATGGTGCTGATGTAAAGCAGACATGTGGGAAATGTTATTTATTAATGGTTTGCTGTGGTATGACTATCTGGATTAAAGGGATAATCATTCAAAGTTTGAAAATTGCTAATTTTTTAACATTTTTCTCTAATTTTTGATATTTTTTAAAAATAAACACAAAATATATGGACCTAAATTTACCATTATCATAAAGTATAATGTGTCACGAAAAAACAATCTCAAAATCACTGGGATTTGTTGTAGCGTTGCAGAGTTATTACCACATAAAGTGACACTGGTCAGATTTCAAAAATTTGGCTCCGTCACTAAGGGGTTAACTCCACCTGATTCTGTCTTCCTTGCTCCTTGTCAATGTTCCAGTGTTGGATCTGAGCTTCTGGATCTTTCCTGTGGCCTGCTGCTCTGCTTAGATAAGTGCTTCTTTGCTTTTGTTGCTGTTTTTTCTGTCCAGCTTGTCTATTCGTTTTTGCTGGAAGCTCTGAGACGCAAAGGGTGTACCGCCGTGCCGTTAGTTCGGCACGGTGGGTCTTTTTGCCCCCTTTGCGTGGTTTTTTGCTTTAGGGTTTTTTGTAGACTGCAAAGTTCTCTTTGCTATCCTCGCTCTATCTAGAATATCGGGCCTCACTTTGCTAAATCTATTTCATCCCTACGTTTTGTCTTTTCATCTTGCTAACAGTCATTATATGTGGGGGGCTGCCTTTTCCTTTGGGGTATTTCTCTGAGGCAAGTCAGGCTTGTATTTCTATCTTCAGGCTAGTCAGTTCCTCAGGCTGTGCCGAGTTGCATAGGTAGTGTCAGGCGCAATCCACAGCTGCCTTTAGTTGTTCAGGTATTGCGGTCTACAGAGATTCCACGTCTCA
Organism: Ranitomeya imitator; assembly: GCF_032444005.1. NCBI lineage: Eukaryota > Metazoa > Chordata > Amphibia > Anura > Dendrobatidae > Ranitomeya > Ranitomeya imitator. Next base: position 90,192,534 of record NC_091291.1, read on the forward strand.
GAGCTCGTTCTATTGTTTTTGGGTTATTGTCAGATCACTGTATGTGCTCTGATTGCTGGCACACTGTGTTACTGGATTGCCTTCATAACAGCAGGGTGTGTCAGCGTATTTTGCGCACGGCATCCTCCGTATGTAATCCGTATGGCATCCGTACTGCGGGATTTTCTCGCCGGCTTGTATAAAATACAGCGCTAGTTAGCTTAAAAGCCGGTAATTCAATTGTCGGCTTTTGCCATCTCCTTCACAAACCCGACAGGATATGAGACCTGGTTTACATACAGTAAACCATCTCATATCCCTTTTTGTTGCATATTCCACACTAATAATGTTAGTAGTGTGTATGTGCAAAATTTGGGCGCTGTAGCTATTAAAGGGTTAAATCGCAGAAAAAATTGGCGTGGGCTCCCGCGCAATTTTCTCGAGCCTGGGAAAATATTCTGAAAAGTTCCCAGGCTCGAGTTCATATGAGGGCATCCAGCAGAGGGCGCATCACCGCAACTCGAGGTAACTACAGGTCATTCACCTACATTCCATTCATTCGCCGAGTTTTTACTGGCAGGGGCAGCTGCATTAGCAGCAGGGTGGATAAAAATCAATGTTTTTTTAAAAAAAAATTAAAAAAAAAAAAAATTCGGATTTTTTTTATTTAAATCGGATTTTTTTTTATTTAAATCGGATTTTTTTCAATAAATTGCTTTTTGAGGAAAATATTTTACCATCTAAAGGTTCTTCCATCATGAGATAAAGCTGAGTTGTTTAATTCAGTAGAATAAAGGCTGTATATGTGTAACATTCACAATGCCATGCTCCTCCAGAGGTTTCTGTAGGATTAGTGGGCAGTTTCTCTCCTATATTATCACAGACGCTCGCTTTACTTACGCAGTTCTCGAAACTGAATTTGACTCCGCAGAGGTCCCAGCCTCTTCTTCATGGCAAAAATGTTACAACATGAACAGAGTTGAGAAAAAGACCTTAATTCTATTGTTCTACAAACCTATGAATACAGAATCAACCCCTTCAGTGCCAAGTCCAAGAAGTTAGACAATATGTTTCTGATTGTTTGGAGTGGAATAGATCTGCACAACACAAGAAGAATGTGAATCTAAGTGTGAGGAGGAGGAAGGGCAAGCAGACAAGAAAATGAAAGTGAAACTTTGAGCACAATACTGCAGCATAGCCACAGACAGACAAGTCTGGATCTGTTTGTGTGTACGATCTGAGGTTTATTACATTCTTTCCTTATAATGGCAGCAGGCCGTAAAAGAGACCCAGTTTGGGAATATTTTAATGAAGCTCCTTCGCCTATCGGTAAGGCAGGCATGCGTGCAAAATGCAAACGATGCAACAAAGAGATGCAAGGCCTGGTGGCGCGAATGAGGCAACATCATGAGAAGTGCGGTGATGAAGATGAGTCAAAGATGAGAGACAAAGAATGTAATAAACCTCAGATCGTACAAACAAACAGATCCAGACTTGTCTGTCTGTGGCTATGCTGCAGTATTGTGCTCAAAGTTTCACTTTCATTTTCTTGTCTGCTTGCCCTTCCTCCTCCTCACACTTAGATTCACATTCTTCTTGTGTTGTGCAGATCTATTCCAATCCAAACAATCAGAAACATATTGTCTAACTTCTTGGACTTGGCACTGAAGGGGTTGATTCTGTATTCATAGGTTTGTAGAACAATAGGATTAAGGTCTTTTTCTCAACTCTGTTCATGTTGTAACATTTTTGCCGTGAAGAAGAGGCTGGGACCTCTGCGGAGTCAAATTCAGTTAGGTAGAAACTTTGATTTAAATCACTGATTTAAATCAAGCCTTACTGACTAGTGATTTAAATCAGTTAGATTTAAATCAAATCCACCCTGATTAGCAGAGCTTCTGCTTGCAAAATTAGTTAACCATTTCAGATGGATTTACAGTGTGGGACGAGACTGGTCGTCGGAAGGTATGGGATATTGTAGTTTGTTTTGTTTACATTTGTGCCAGGTGACAAGGGTCTTCAGGTGGATTACCAATATAATAAAATATTACAACAACGTGTGTATTTATTTCATTAAAATACTTTGTAATAATGTGTGTGTGTGTGTTTTTTTAACCATTTCATACTATTGGATTAATAATGGATAGGTGTCATAATTGACACCTCTCCATTATTAATCTGGCTTAAGGTCACCTTACAATAGAAAGGTGACATTAACCCTTCATTACCCCATATCCCACCGCTACACGGGAATGGGAAGAGAGTGGCCAAGTGCCAGAATAGGCGCATCTTCCAGATGTGCCTTTTCTGGGGTGGCTGGGGGCAGATGTTTTTAGCCGGGGGGGGGGGGGGCCAATAACCGTGGACACTCTCCAGGCTATTAATATCTGCCCTCAGTCACTGGCTTTACTACTCTGGCGGAGAAAATTGCGCGGGAGCCAATGTCTCATATCATGTCAGGTTTGAGAAGGAGATCGGAAAAGCCGGCAATTGAATTAACGGCTTTTAAGCTATCTAGCGCTGTATGAAATATTAATATATATACACCCCTATACTATGTGTAGACATTTCTTAGCTATTGTATTCTAACCTGTCAGTGTGATTTTACTGTACACCGCACTGAATTGCTGGCTTTTCTATAGAACACCGCTGCGTATTTCTCGCAAGTCACACGCATGGTCCGTGTGTAATCTGTAATTTTCTCGCCCCCATAGACTTTCATTGGCGTATTTTTTGCGCAATACGGTGACAAAAGGCAGCATACTGCGATTTTCTACAGCCATAGAAGACCGTATAATACGGATCAGTAAAATACGGCAGATAGGAGCTGGAGCATAGAGAAGCATTGTACCGTATGCAATTCGTATTCTCTGCACCTCTCATACGTCCGTAAAACGTGCTAGTGTGAGGCCGGCCTTAGCCTGTTAGGGTTTTGGCTTGGTCACTATCATCATTGGCACATGCCAGTTGATGCGAATTTCCCAGCTTTATAAAAACCCAGCCTCCTCTAACCTTGTGCCAAAAAGCAGCAGCCATGGGTTCTTCTAAGCAGTTGCCTAGCACTGTGAAAAAGAAAATGGTGGAGGCCTGCAAAGCAGAAGGGTTTGAGAAGATGGTGAAGTGTTTTCAAGTTGCCCTTTCATCAGTTTGAAATGTAATTTAGCAATGACAGATAACAGTGACAATGAAGGTCAAGATAAGGTCTGGAAGACCAAGCAAAATGTCAGTGAGAGCTGCTCATAGAATTGCTAGAGAGGCAAATCAGAAACCCCACTTGACTGAAAAAGACCTTCAGAAAGATTTAGCAGACTCTGGAGTTGTGGTACATTGTTCTACTGTTCCGAGACACCTGCACAAATATGGCCTTCATGGAAGAGTCATCAGAAGAAAACCTCTCCTGCATCCTAACCATAAAATTCAGTGTCAGAAGCATGCAAAGGTACCTTCACACTGAGCAACTTTAGAACGATAACGATAGCGATCCGTGATGTTGCAGCGTCCTGGATAGCGATATCGTTGTGTTTGACACGCAGCAGCGATCAGGATCCTGCTGTGACATCGCTGGTCGGAGCTAGAAGGCCAGAACTTTATTTCGTCGCTGGATCACCTGCTGACATCGCTGAATCGGCGTGTGTGACGCCGATCCAGCGATGTCTTCACTTGTAACCAGGGTAAACATCGGGTTACTAAGCGCAGGGCCGTGCTTAGTAACCCGATGTTTACCCTGGTTACCATTGTAAATATAAAAAAACAAAACACTACATACTTACATTCCGGTGTCTGTCGCGTCCCCCGGCGTCAGCTTCCCTGCACTGTGTCAGCGCCGGCCAGCCGTAAAGCAGAGCACAGCGGTGATGTCACCGCTCTGCTTTACGGCCGGCGCTTACACAGTGCAAGGAAGCTGACGCCGGGGGACGCGACAGACACCGAAATGTAAGTAGGTAGTGTTTTGTTTTTTTATATTTACAATGGTAACCAGGGTAAATATCGGGTTACTAAGCACGGCCCTGCGCTTAGTAACCCGATGTTTACCCTGGTTACCTGGGGACTTCGGCATCGTTGGTCGCTGGAGAGCTGTCTGTGTGACAGCTCTCCAGCGACCACACAACCATTAAACAGCGACGCTGCAGCGATCGGCATCGTTGTCTATATCACTGCAGCGTCGCTTAATGTGTCGGTACCTTTAAGCCTCAATGATCAAAGGTACAGTACAGACCAAAAGTTTGGACACACACCTTCTCATTTAAAGATTTTTCTGTATTTTCATGACTATGAAAATTGTAAATTCACACTGAAGGCATCAAAACTATGAATTAACACATGTGGAATTATATACTTAACAAAAAAGTGTGAAACAACTGAAAATATGTCTTATATTCTAGGTTCTTCAAAGTAGCCACCTTTTGCTTTGATGACTGCTTTGCACGCTCTTGGCATTCTCTTGATGAGCTTCAAGAGGTAGTCACCGGGAATGGCTTTCACTTCACAGGTGTGCCCTGTCAGGTTTAATAAGTGGGATTTCTTGCCATATAAATGGGGTTGGGACCATCAGTTGTGTTGTGCAGAAGTCTGGTGGATACACAGCTGATAGTCCTACTGAATAGACTGTTAGAATTTGTATTATGGCAAGAAAAAAGCAGCTAAGTAAAGAAAAACGAGTGGCTATCATTACTTTAAGAAATGAAGGACAGTCAGTCTGAAAAATTGGGAAAACTTTGAAAGTGTCCCCAAGTGCAGTGGCAAAAACCATTAAGCGCTACAAAGAAACTGGCTGACATGAGGACCGCCCCAGGAAAGGAAGACCAAGAGTCACCTCTGCTTCTGGAGGATAAGTTTATCTGAGTCACCAGCCTCAGAAATCGCAGGTAAGACCAGGTCAATGCCACACAGAGTTCTAGCAGCAGACACATCTCTACAACAACTGTTAAGAGGAGACTTTGTGCAGCAGGCCTTCATGGTAAAATAGCTGCTAGGAAACCACTGCTAAGGACAGGCAACAAGCAAAAGAGACTTGTTGGGCTAAAGAACACAAGGAATGGACATTAGACCAGTGGAAATCTGTGCTTTGGTCTGAGGAGTCCAAATTTGATATCTTTGGTTCCAACCACCGTGTCTTTGTGCAACGCAGAAAAGGTGAACGGATGGACTCTACATGCCTGGTTCCCACCGTGAAGCATGGAGGAGGAGGTGTGATGGTGCTTTGCTGGTGACACTGTTGGGGATTTATTCAAAATTGAAGGCATACTGAACCAGCATGACTACCACAGCAACTTGCAGCAGCATGCTATTCCATCCGGTTTGTGTTTAGTTGGACCATCATTTATTTTTCAACAGGACAATGACCCCAAACACACCTCCAGGCTGTGTAAGGGCTATTTGACCAAGATGGAGAGTGATGGGGTGCTACGCCAGATGACCGGGCCTCCACGGTCACCAGACCTGAACCCAATCGAGATGGTTTGGGGTGAGCTGGACTGCAGAGTGAAGGCAAAAGGGCCAACAAGTGCTAAGCATCTCTGGGAACTCCTTCAAGATTGTTGGAAGACCATTCCCGGTGACTACCTCTTGAAGCTCATCAAGAGAATGCCAAGAGCGTGCAAAGCAGTCATCAAAGCAAAAGGTGGCTACTTTGAAGAATCTAGAATATAAGACATTTTCAGTTGTTTCACACTTTTTTGTTAAGTATATAATTCCACGTGTTAATTCATAGTTTTGATGCCTTCAGTGTGAATGTACAATTTTCATAGTCATGAAAATACAGAAAAATCTTTAAATGAGAAGGTGTGTCTAAACTTTTGGTCTGTACTGTATGTGTGGAGAAGAAAGGGCACAGAATTTTAGGAAAAGAACATCTGGCCAACCATTAAGCACAGGGGTGAATCAATCATGGTTTGGGGTGGTGGTGCAGCCAATGGCACAGGGTACATTCCACGGGTAAATGGAATAGATTCAAAGAAATGTCAACAAATTCTTGATGCAAACAGAACACCATCTGTAAAAAGCTGAAGGTGAAGAGAGGATGGCTTCTACAAATGGATAATAATCCTAAACACACGTTAAAAGGCGCAAGCTGAAGGTTTTACAAAGGCCCTCACAGTCGCCTGGTCTGAACATTGAAAATCTGTGGGTAGACCTTAAAATAGCAGTGCATGCAAGACGGCCCAGAACTGGAAGAATTTTCCAAGGAAGAATGGATGAAAATCCCTCAAAACAAGAATTGAAAGACTCTTGTACGGCTGCAAAAAAAAAAGAGTTTACAAGTTGTGATACTTGCAAAATGGGGTGCCACTAGGAATGAATTATGCAAGGTGCCAAACTTTTGCATCTGCCCATTTTCATTTTTGACATTTTTAAAACATAAAAAAATTACCATGTTTTTTTTTGCCTAAAATACAAAAGGAAATGTGCCATCCGTAACTTTAGACCTTTAGAGATCATTTCATCCTCAACTTGCTTAACTGTTCACAATATTAGTAATTTTGAAGAGGGGTGTCCTAACTTTTACATGCCACTGTATTTATTTTTTTAGAATAAATACTTCAGTCATTGTATGAAACTCCTGTTCTAAAAGTTGATCTAGTGACGACACTCGGGGTCAGCAGGGGAGGACGTGGCCGTGTGTTCTGATGTCCCCACACCCTCCGCGTTACCATCTCACCCCGCCGTTGTAGGTGACGCACGCGTATAACTATGTGCTGGGATTCTTTTCACATGAATCGCATCAGTCAGTAAAAATGTTCATGTGCATTTCGCCACTGGCTGCTATGAATGTTCTGCTGTGTGCAGACTGTGGTGTGAACACGGCCTCACCAGGAGCACAGCAAGGGCCGATGCTCCACATCACAGTCTCATACAGCCGGCTTTCTACATGGACGATGACCAGACAATCAGTGTCCGCTCCTCCTCGGTGTGACCACCACTCACTGCTACGGTGGTCCTGTGGTCACACACCACATCCAGCAGGACGACCTTACTGCTGATCCTGGGACCGGCCAGCTTCCCAGTGATGACTGCTGGAGACAATGCCAGGAGCGGCCTCAGCGCGACCCCGGCACACAGGGGGGGCGGGGGCCACCCCGGCACACAGGGGGGGGGCGGGAGCCACCCCGGCACACAGAGGGGGGGGCGGGAGCCACCCCGGCACACAGAGGGGGCGCAAGACCAGGAGCCCACGTGTCATTTACTAGTCCTGCCCACCAGCTGTCAACATGGCACTGATGCCAGTCACATACAACGGCTACAGCCTCATTCTTACACACAGACGGAATGATGATAAGCCATGGAGACCATCACCAGGTGGGGTGGCAAGTAGTGCACAGATGGTGTATACAGGGCAGGTGGGAGGCATGTAGTGCAGCACGGAAGGTGGGTGGCATGTAGCTGTGTATACAGGGCAGGTGGGGTGGCATGTAGTGCAACAGGGCAGGTGGGTGGCATGTAGCCGTGTACACAGGACAGGTGGGTGTCATGTAGTGCAGCAGGGGAGGTGGGTGGCATGTAGTGCAGCAGGGCAGGTGGGGTGGCATGTAGCTGTGTACACAGGGCAGGTGGGGTGGCATGTAGCTGTGTACACAGGGCAGGTGGGTGGCATGTAGCTGTGTACACAGGGCAGGTGGGAGGCATGTAGCTGTGTACACAGGGCAGGTGGGTGGCATGTAGCTGTGTACACAGGGCAGGTGGGAGGCATGTAGCTGTGTACACAGGGCAGGTGGGTGGCGTGTAGCTGTGTACACAGGGCAGGTGGGTGGCATGTAGCTGTGTACACAGGGCAGGTGGGGGGCATGTAGCTGTGTACACAGGGCAGATGGGGGGCATGTAGCTGTGTACACAGGGCAGGTGGGGGGCATGTAGCTGTGTACACAGGGCAGGTGGGGGGCATGTAGCTGTGTACACAGGGCAGGTGGGGGGCATGTAGCTGTGTACACAGGGCAGGTGGGTGGCATGTAGCTGTGTACACAGCGCAGGTGGGGTGGCATGTAGCTGTGTACACAGGGCAGGTGGGAGGCATGTAGCTGTGTACACAGGGCAGGTGGGAGGCATGTAGCTGTGTACACAGGGCAGGTGGGTGGCATGTAGCTGTGTACACAGGGCAGGTGGGGGGCATGTAGCTGTGTACACAGGGCAGGTGGGTGGCATGTAGCTGTGTACACAGGGCAGTTGGGAGGCATGTAGCTGTGTACACAGGGCAGGTGGGTGGCGTGTAGCTGTGTACACAGGGCAGGTGGGAGGCATGTAGCTGTGTACACAGGGCAGGTGGGTGGCATGTAGCTGTGTACACAGGGCAGGTGGGTGGCATGTAGCTGTGTACACAGGGCAGGTGGGGGGCATGTAGCTGTGTACACAGGGCAGGTGGGTGGCATGTAGCTGTGTACACAGGGCAGGTGGGAGGCGTGTAGCTGTGTACACAGGGCAGGTGGGAGGCGTGTAGCTGTGTACACAGGGCAGGTGGGAGGCATGTAGCTGTGTACACAGGGCAGTTGGGAGGCATGTAGCTGTGTACACAGGGCAGGTGGGAGGCATGTAGCTGTGTACACAGGGCAGGTGGGTGGCATGTAGCTGTGTACACAGGGCAGTTGGGAGGCATGTAGCTGTGTACACAGGGCAGGTGGGTGGCGTGTAGCTGTGTACACAGGGCAGGTGGGAGGCATGTAGCTGTGTACACAGGGCAGGTGGGTGGCATGTAGCTGTGTACACAGGGCAGGTGGGTGGCATGTAGCTGTGTACACAGGGCAGGTGGGTGGCGTGTAGCTGTGTACACAGGGCAGGTGGGTGGCATGTAGCTGTGTACACAGGGCAGGTGGGAGGCATGTAGCTGTGTACACAGGGCAGGTGGGTGGCATGTAGCTGTGTACACAGGGCAGGTGGGGGGCATGTAGCTGTGTACACAGGGCAGGTGGGTGGCGTGTAGCTGTGTACACAGGGCAGGTGGGGGGCATGTAGCTGTGTACACAGGGCAGGTGGGTGGCGTGTAGCTGTGTACACAGGGCAGTTGGGAGGCATGTAGCTGTGTACACAGGGCAGGTGGGGGGCATGTAGCTGTGTACACAGGGCAGGTGGGTGGCGTGTAGCTGTGTACACAGGGCAGGTGGGGGGCATGTAGCTGTGTACACAGGGCAGTTGGGAGGCATGTAGCTGTGTACACAGGGCAGGTGGGCACTGACTACCTGGCTGCCCCGCTTGCCCTTGCCGCTTACCTCTCGTCAGCACTCTGCCCTGCGGCCTCCCATGGCCTCAGTCTCCGGCCTCCTGTGGGGTCTCCCAGTTCCCCCTCTCAGCATCCGCAGCTCGGGGGCCGAGGGGGAGAGAGAGCCGCAGCTGAGGCGAGCACCGTGCCCCCTCTCATCCTGCCCCCTCCTCCGAGCCGCAGGGCACGGCGGGCATGTAACCGAGCTGCCCGGCACTTCCTCGCTTACAATCCGGGCATGTGTCGGGGGAGAACGGAGGGGGACCCGGCTGGACGATCCCCCTCCCCGCGGTGCCGCTCTGGTGTCCCCGCTCCCGGGGGTTTCTGATCTCGGATGTGGGAAGACACTGGATCCTACAGCCGCTCTGCTGCCGCTGTCAAAATAAGAGCCTCTCCCTGTAACTGCTTCCTGCTCCCCTCCTCCTCCTGTCTCCTGAGCTCAGTCCTCCCAGCCGCCCGCACACCTGGGACACGGCGAGGAGGGCGGCAGGGGAGGCTGACAGGGGAGGCTGAGGGGACGGGGAGGCTGGTAGTGACTACAGTGGAGGCTGAGGCCATGGGGGGAGAGGAAGCAAGGACTACAGTGGAGGCTGGGGGGCGGCATAGGGAGACAGAGGGAAAGATGGGGGGCGGCATAGGGAGACTGAGGGAAAGGTGGAGGGGAGACTGAGGGAAAGATGGGGGGTATAATAGGGAGACAGAGGGAAAGATGGGGGGCGGCATAGGGAGACTGAGGGAAAGGTGGAGGGGAGACAGAGGGAAAGATGGGGGGGCGGCATAGGGAGACTGAGGGAAAGGTGGAGGGGAGACTGAGGGAAAGATGGGGGGCGGCATAGGGAGACTGAGGGAAAGGTGGAGGGGAGACTGAGGGAAAGATGGGGGGGCGGCATAGGGAGACTGAGGGAAAGGTGGAGGGGAGACTGAGGGAAAGATGGGGGGCGGCATAGGGAGACTGAGGGAAAGGTGGAGGGGAGACTGAGGGAAAGATGGGGGGTATAATAGGGAGACAGAGGGAAAGATGGGGGGCGGCATAGGGAGACTGAGGGAAAGGTGGAGGGGAGACAGAGGGAAAGATGGGGGGGCGGCATAGGGAGACTGAGGGAAAGGTGGAGGGGAGACTGAGGGAAAGATGGGGGGCGGCATAGGGAGACTGAGGGAAAGGTGGAGGGGAGACTGAGGGAAAGATGGGGGGGCGGCATAGGGAGACTGAGGGAAAGGTGGAGGGGAGACTGAGGGAAAGATGGGGGGCGGCATAGGGAGACTGAGGGAAAGGTGGAGGGGAGACTGAGGGAAAGATGGGGGGTATAATAGGGAGACAGAGGGAAAGATGGGGGGCGGCATAGGGAGACTGAGGGAAAGGTGGAGGGGAGACTGAGGGAAAGATGGGGGGCGGCATAGGGAGACTGAGGGAAAGGTGGAGGGGAGACTGAGGGAAAGATGGGGGGCGGCATAGGGAGACTGAGGGAAAGGTGGAGGGGAGACTGAGGGAAAGATGGGGGGTGGCATAGGGAGACTGAGGGAAAGGTGGAGGGGAGACTGAGGGAAAGATGGGGGGCGGCATAGGGAGACTGAGGGAAAGGTGGAGGGGAGACTGAGGGAAAGATGGGGGGCGGCATAGGGAGACTGAGGGAAAGGTGGAGGGGAGACTGAGGGAAAGATGGGGGGTATAATAGGGAGACAGAGGGAAAGATGGGGGCGGCGTAGGGAGACTGAGGGAAAGGTGGAGGGGAGACTGAGGGAAAGATGGGGGCGGCATAGGGAGACTGAGGGAAGGTGCAGGGGAGACTGAGGGAAAGATGGGGGCGACAAAGGGAGACTGAGGGAAAGGTGGAGGGGAGACTGAGGGAAAGGGGGCGGCATAGGGAGACTGAGGGAAAGGTGGAGGGGAGACTGAGGGAAAGATGGGGGGTGGCATAGGAAGATTGAGGGAAAGGTACAGGGGAGACTGAGGGAAAGAGGGGGCGGCATAGGGAGACTGAGGGAAAGGTGGAGGGGAGACTGAGGGAAAGATGGGGGCGGCATAGGGAGACTGAGGGAAAGGTGCAGGGGAGACTGAGGGAAAGGTGCAGGGGAGACTGAGGGAAAGATGGGGGCGGCAAAGGGAGACTGAGGGAAAGGTGGAGGGGAGACTGAGGGAAAGGGGGCGGCATAGGGAGACTGAAGGAAAGGTGGAGGGGAGACTGAGGGAAAGATGGGGGGTGGCATAGGAAGATTGAGGGAAAAGTACAGGGGAGACTGAGGGAAAGATGGGGGCGGCGTAGGGAGACTGAGGGAAAGGTGAGGGGAGACAGGGAAAGAGGGGGGCGGCATAGGGAGACTGAGGGAAAGGTACAGGGGAGACTGAGGGAAAGAGGGGGCGGCATAGGGAGACTGAGGGAAAGGTGGAGGGGAGACTGAGGGAAATATGGGGGGGCGGCAGAGGGAGACTGAGGGAAAGATGGGGGCGGCATAGGGAGACAGAGAAAGGTGGAAAGGAGACTGAGGGAAAGATGGGGGTGGCATAGGAAGATTGAGGGAAAGGTGGAGGGGAGACTGAGGGAAAGATGGGGGGGCGGTATAGGGAGACTGAGGGAAAGATGGGGGCGGCATAAGGAGACAGGGAAAGGTGGAGGGGAGACTGAGGGAAAGATGGTGGGTGGCATAGGGAGACTGAGGGAAAGGTGCAGGGGAGACAGGGAAAGATGGGGGCGGCATAGGGAGACAGGGAAAGGTGGGGGCGGCATAGGGAGACTGAGGGAAAGGTGGGGGGCGGCATATGGAGACAGGGAAAGGTAGGGGCGGCATAGGGAGACAGGGAAAGGTGGAAGGGAGACTGAGGGAAAGATGGGGGGCGGCATAAGGAGACTGAGGGAAAGGTGGAGGGGAGACAGGGAAACATGGGGGGCGGCATAGGGAGACTGAGGGAAAGGTGGTGACAGTATAGGAAGATTGAGGGAAAGGTGGGGGGCGGCATAGGGAGACTGAGGGAAAGGTGGGGGTGGCTAAGTGAGGCTGAGGAAAAGGTTAGGGGAGGCTAAGGCTACATTCACATTTCCGTCTTTTGCCAAGCGTTGCAATGCGTCGTTCTGTTGAAAAAAACGCATCCTGCAAAGTTGCCCGCAGGATGCGTTTTTTCCCCATAGACTTGTATTACGGACGCACTGTGACATATGGACACACGTTCCATACGTCGTGCAGTGGATGCGTCGGTTTTTGGCAGACCGTCATAGCGAAAAAACATTCCAAGGGAACGTTTTTTCGTCCGTCGGGTCCTGCAATTTTAAGTGCGCAGGTGCGGCCGGAACTCCACCCCCTCCTCCCTGGGACTTTACTATGAGCAGCGGACGTGTTAAAACACTGCGTCCGCTGCCCATGTTGCACAGAATTTTCACAACGTCCGTCGGTACATTGCGCCGACGCTTAGCGTCGGTCGCGTACCAACGGTAATGTGAAAGAAGCCTTAGAAGGACCTACAATTTCTTAATAAGGTTTAGGTCAGGTAAGGAAGGGGCCATGTCATTATTCTTTCATCTTTAAGACCTTTACTGGCAGTCAAGCAGTGGAGACTTCGATGGACGCTATGAAATCTTGTCCTGCATAAAAAATCTTGGTTATCTCGAATGATGCTTGAAGAAAGTGTCTTCTAAAAACTGGCGGTGGGTTTGGGTTGTGGTTAAGAAAGTCATTGCTGAAATATTGATGGTAAAACAAGGGGTGGACATACCATTGGTGCAACCTGTGCAACTGTACAGGGACCCAATAGGTAAGGGGGCCACTGCCACCTCTAAAGCGGGTAGAATTGTGCATTATGATGAGCTATTGGATTGTAATGGACCCATAGAAATGTCCATGGATCTCGATCTGATCAAGGACAGCTAAGCACAGACTGGCAGTGGGTCACCCGACCCAACCATGATCACAGATGTCTGCATTAGCCTTAAAACTGCTGAAAATTGCATCCAAAACACTGATGAAAATCAGATGTATGGATGAGGTCCAAGTTTGTGACCAGATGTTGTGGCTGAATACATGGATTGGTTTGTCCTCTTGCATTCAGTCATATCATCTAGGACCACCCTAAATTTATTAGTATTCAAGCGTTAGGTTTTGTTTAGGGACTAGCCCAGGCCCTGAAATGGATGTCACTGATGATGCTTCTTTTCAGGGTGTGGGCAGAGGCTGCGACACTGATGATGACTCGTTTGAGTATGCACTGGGGCTTCTCAAAGTGTCATCAAGGAGGAAGTAGGTAAAAAAGAAAAATAAAGTATTTACCGTATATACTCGAGTATAAGCCGACCCCCCTACTTTTGCCACAAAAAACTGGGAAAACTTATTGACTCGAGTATAAGCCTAGGGTAGGAAATGCAGCAGCTACCGGTGAATTTCAAAAATAAAAATAGATGCTCCATACCATTCATTATGGCCCCATAAGATGCTCCATATAAAGCTGTGCCACATATAATGCTGCATACTGTTCATTATAACCCCATAGATGCTCTGTATAAAGCTGTGCCACATATAATGCTCCATATTGTTCATTATTGCCCCATAGAAGCTCCATATAAAGCTGTGCCACATATATGCTCTGCACCGTTCATTATTGCCCCATAGATGTGCCATATAAAGCTGTGCCATATAGTGCTCTGCACCGTTCATCATTGCCCCATATATGTGCCATATAAAACTGTGCCATATAGTGCTATGCACCATTCATTATTGCCCCATAGATGCTCCTTATAAAGCTCTGCCATATAGTGCTCTGCACCGTTCATTATTGCCCCATAGATGCTCCTTATAGAGCTCTGCCATATAATGCTCTGCACCGTTCATTTGTGCCCCAGAGATGCTCCTTATAAAGCTCTGCCATATAGTGCTCTGCACCGTTCATTTGTGCCCCATAGATGCTCCTTATAAAGCCCTGCCATATAGTGCTCTGCACCGTTCATTTGTGCCCCATAGATGCTCCTTATAAAGCTGTGCTACCGGTATATATAATGCTGCCTGCGGCTGCAATAAAAAAAAAAAATGCCATACTCACCTTTCTTGCTTGCAGCTCCCCAGCGTCCCGTCCCGACGTCTCTCCGCACTGACTGATCAGGCAGAGGGCGGCGCGCACACTATATGCGTCATCGCGCCCTCTGACCTGAACAGTCAGTGCGGAGAGACACCAGGAAGATGGAGCGACGCCCGGCGTGTGGATCGTGGACAGGTGAATATGCGATACTTAAGAGAAAGAGATCCAGCTCAACGAAATAGTGAAAAATCCATAGTTTATTTCACTTAAAATATAGTGAAAGGACAAAACATCAGCATACAAAAAAATCATGATTAAGGGTGCTTAGTCACCGGAAACGCGTTGACCTTGGTTTTAAAATATTTTTTTGTATGCTGATGTTTTGTCCTTTCACTATATTTTAAGTGAAATAAACTATGGATTTTTCACTATTTCGTTGAGCTGGATCTCTTTCTCTTTCCTGTTCGTCTACGCCCTGACACAGCGGTTCCGTGCTCCGAGCTCTTGGGAATGTCGGTATGGTGAGCTGGATTTTGTTTTTTCCAATATGCGATACTTACCTGCTCCCGGCGTCCCGCTCCTTCCCCCGGAGACCGTGGGACTGCAGGGACAGCGCCAGGATCGCCGGGACTAGGTAAGTATGCCTCAGCCCTCTCTCCCCCTCACCCGCCGACCGTGAGTCGAGTATAAGCCGAGAGGGGCACTTTCAGCCCAAAAATTTGGGCTGAAAATCTCGGCTTATACTCGAGTATATACGGTAGTTTACTGAAGGAATGGTAGGGACTTTTTCTAATATACTTATATTAGAAAGATCAGATTATGACAATAACTAGACACTTAGAGTTCAAATAAATGTAAATTCCAGACCCCCTGTTTAAAGTCTGTTGTCTGGATGGTTATTTTTGCTGTCTGGTTTCTTGAAGTAGAAATGTTCCTTTTATTTCCAGTTACAACAGTTGACAGAAGTAAAAAAAAAAAAAATGGAAAAAGACATTCCTAGACTCTGACTCGCATATCTCAAAGTTTTGCCTCCTGCTTCTAAGTACCTAATTAAGATGTACTTTTTGCAGCGAGATCTGTTCACTGAAGTGGCATTTCCCCATTCTGGATGAGACATGAGAACAATTGGTGATTTGTAAGAAGAGTGAACAACAAAAGTTGCATTTGTTGCAGATTATGGAGTCCTTGTGCATTCTTTATGGTATGTTCCTGTAAGGACTTGAGATCACTGATAGACGCCTCAGGAGTCCAATTATTTATACCATGCACATCCATACATATGTATTTTTTGTAGCTGTGTGTACTTGTTTCACTTGCAGGTTTCTGAGAAGGACAGACCTGGAAGCTGCTTTGCTAAGTGAGGACTTGGGAAGCACTCAATTGGCCCATGCTAGGAAATGTGCATACAGATTTTTTGAGGCAGGTCAAAAGCTGAGATTTTTCTAGTGAAGATTTCAGAGCACAGTGGCTCCTTCTTCAGGCAAGATTACAAATAGATTAATAGATTATTTGTAATTTTGCCTGAAGAAGGAGCCACTGTTCTCTGAAAGCTTGCAAACATATTATTTTCTGGTTCGCCAATAAAGGTATCACTCCTAGAATACTTCTGTCATCATTGGGCAGAAAAATATTCTCATCAATTTTTCTGGCTAACACGGTACCACAATACAATTTGTTATTGTACATCACTCCTAATCTAGGAACTGTTCCAATATTTATGGACACCACTGTTTATCACTTATCACTCTCCCATAATGACAGTTCTGTGCTGTGTTGTGTATAAATATGTGATTCTTCAGATGTTGTATTAGTCTATGCCTGATGAAGAGGCTTGAGTAGTCTCGAAAGCTTGCAATTTGTTACCATCTTTTTCCCGTCTCCCATGACACCACACATGAGAGAGGGATCCGCCCAGTCGGGACAGGAAACCTACTGAAATAAAAGGGCGGTACCTCTCCCTCGCTTCAGTTGGGTTTCCTGTCCTGATGGGAACCCCTTGTGCTGAAATCACGGCGGTATTTTTTCTTGATTGAAGATCCACTTACCCACTCCTGTCCCGGCACTTGAAGCACAGGCAGGACGCCTGTATGTCAGCCTTCAGGCTGATGGTAGCGCCATCCGCAGATCCTCCGGGCTCTTGCGCACGTGCGGGCGTCAGTCCAGCGCAGTCCGGACTCTGGGGGCCATTCTGCGGCTGCCACGCTGCTCTCTCCCCCTCTCTGGGCGACTTCCGGCGCGCGGCTGGCGTCCAGCGCAGGGCACGCTGGGAATGGGCGTGCCTGCGTGACGTCAGAGCGGCGCGCCGGTTCAAGATGGCGGCGCCCATGGAATGAACGCCGGTAACAGTATATGCTTCCCGGCGGTGTGCAGGAGGGGGAGAGGAGCGATATGATTACCGGAAGAGGCGGGGAGCACTATGGAAGACCCTTTATTAAGGGGATGGCTGCACAGAACGTCGCTCACCTCCATACAGATTCCAGAGATGGAGGATTGTATGGATCAGCAGCAGCAGCGGTCATTACAGCAGCAGCAGCAGCAAGCAGAGCCCTTATCAGGTGATACACCAGCTCACCAGCGCGCTAAGAAAGATGGCCGCTCAAGTGGAAGCAGCGGCAATCGTCCTAGTCGGACGTCTCAGGACTCTTCAGCCTCCAGGAGGAACGTTCCCCGTGCTCCTAGTCCGCCTCGGAATCCGGTACCTTTTATGATCAGCGGGTGGTGAGTGATCTACGTGAATGTCACCCTGGTGGTAATGGGCTACATTTTCTGTTTACTTGGCAGGCGTCGAGGAAGGCTAGCTCCAAGACAAAGAATAAGGAATGTGCCCTCTGTAGAGTTCCGTTGGCAGTCCAGTGGCAGAAAAGTCTTTGTGTAGATTGCATCCAAAAGACTATCCAGGAAGAGACCCCTGACTTTGCCTCTAGTCTTAGAGCAATAATCAGAGCCGAAGTACAAGACTCTGTAAAAGCAGCCCTTAAGAGAAAGGGTAGTAAAAACCCAGAACCAGTTTTGGTTTCTGAGGTTTCTCTTTCTGACGAGGAATGTCAGGAGGAACCATTATCTCCCTGCTCCTCTTCCTCTAAGTCCTCTGGATCCTCTTCTGATAGTGATGTTGGAGGTCGTCCGTGCTTTCTGACCGAGAACACGGACAAACTAGTAAAAGCCGTTAGAGCTTCAATGGGCCTAAAAGATGAGAAAGCGGCCAAGTCCCTGGAGGACATAATGTTTGGGGGTCTAGAGGAGAAGAGAAAGCGCACCTTTCCAGTTAATTCCAGAATAAAGGCCCTTATAGAAAAGGAATGGAGGAAGCCAGAAAAATCGGGTAATCTACCCTCGGCTTCTAAAAGACATTACCCCTTTGAGGACAAAGATTCGGAGACATGGGATAAAGTTCTGAAAATCGATGGTGCGGTGGCTAGATCATCTAAAAAGTTATCCATTCCCTTAGAAGACTCTGGTGTGTTAAGGGATCCCTTAGATAAAAAAGCGGATGGGTTCCTAAGGCACACCTGGGAAGCGACCGCAGGGGGCTTAAAACCAGCAATTGCAGGGACCTGTGTCTCTCGCTTCCTTATTGTCTGGCTACAGCAGATAGAGGAGTAACTGAAGTCTAAAGCCCCAAGGGATGAAATTTTAATGAATGTAACTTTGGCTAAAGGAGCAGCTGCCTTTGTAGCGGATTCTTCGGCAGACTCCGTAAGGCTGGCGGCTAGGGCGGCAAGTTTATCCAACGCGGCTAGACGTGCTCTCTGGTTGAAGGGGTGCCCGGGTGATTTACCTTCAAAAAATAGACTTTGTTCTATACCGTGTGACGGCCATTTCCTCTTCGGTCAAAAATTAAAAGACATTTTAGAGAAAGCAGGAGATAGAAAAAAGGGATTTCCTCGTTTTCCTGTGGATTTTAGAAGGCCTTATTTTCGGAGGGGCAAATTTAGTAGGGGCCGCCCCCCGGGACATAGAAGGAATTGGGACTCCAGAGACAGGAAGGGATCTGGATATATGTTTAAAGGTCCCTCTACAGCGGCAAAAAAGCCCTCCCAATGACGCCAGGCCGGAGGTGGGGGGAAGGCTTTCATCTTTTTTCCCAGCCTGGTTAAACATCATTGGACTCTAAAGGTCATCAAACACGGCCTAAAAATAGATTTTGTTTTTCCACCGCGACAAACTTTTGTTTTAACACCCCAAAGAAAAACCCCGGAGGAGCAGCTAGCCTTGGAGACAGAGGTACTGGAGCTGGTATCAAAACGGGTTCCGGTGGAAGTCCCGGGGGAAGAGCAGGGAAAAGGTTTTTACTCCCCTCTTTTTTTGATACGAAAACCGGACGGGTCTCTGAGAACCATTGTCTATTTAAAAAATCTAAATCGGTCAGTAGTAAACTGCTCCTTCAAAATGGAGTCGGTGAATACGGCGATAAAACTCTTGTTCCCAGGTTGCTTCATGGCAGCCATAGACCTGAAGGACGCCTACTACCACGTCCCAATTCATCAAGACTACCAAAAATTCCTAAGAGTAGCGGTTTATGTCCAAGGTTGTCTCAGGCACTATCAATACGCTGCCCTCCCATTCGGCCTTTCTATAGCGCCAAGAATATTCACCAAGCTAATGTCAGAGGTCATGTCCTTCCTCCGCTCTCAGAACGTGGTTATAGTTCCGTATCTGGACGACTTCCTTATAATAGGGAACTCAGCAGCACATTGCCTGGCACAAATAGAAAAAGTCATGTCAACGCTAGAGCGTTTGGGGTGGAAAATAACTCTTACCAAGTCGAGGTTGACGCCGGAGCTAGTCCAGTCCTTTCTGGGGTTGGTTCTGGACTCCAGGCGTCAGCTTTGTCTCCTACCAGAAAACAAGCTGGTCAAAATCCAAAATCTTGTGGAGTCAGCAATTCGTCACCCCGTAATGACGTTGAGAAAGGCAATGTCCTTGTTGGGTTCTCTGACGTCCTGTATACCCGCAGTAAAATGGGCACAGTTCCATCTAAGACTGTTACAGTGGGAGGTCCTGTCAGCACAGAAGTGGTTAAAAGGGCATTTAGAAGGTAACGGATTCCCTAAAATGGTGGGCCATAAGAGATCATTTGGCGTCGGGGGTCCAGTGGATAACTCCGATAGAATAGATCATCACAGACGCAAGCGGTACAGGATGGGGGGCTTATTTACGGACTCTCTCAGTTCAGGGATCCTGGTCCCAACTAGAATCTCAGCAAGCATCAAATTTAAGAGAGTTATGGGCTGTAGAGAGAGCTGTAAAACATTTCCTTCCCATCCTTCAAGGTCACCATACCAGGGTCATGTCAGACAATCACGCAGTAGTTGCGTATATCAACCACCAAGGGGGGACAAGATCCCCTTCCCTGATGAAGTCGGCGTCTGTCCTCCTACAGCTAGCAGAGTGTCACCTACTATCCCTCTCGGCTCTCCACATAATGGGAGTCAAGAATACGAAAGCAGACTACCTAAGTCGCAAGACACTGAGACAAGGAGAGTGGTCTTTGAATCCCCAGGTGTTTCAACAGATAGTGCAGGCTTGGGGCTTACCTGTAATAGATTTATTTGCCACTCTAAACAACAGGAAAGTAGAGAGTTTCTGTTTGTTAGACCCGAGAGAGAAACCCTTCGCGGTGGATGCTCTTCAAATACAATGGAATTTCAGTCTCGCGTATGTGTTTCCACCGATAGCGATGATTCCGACAGTGGAAAGGAAGATCAGAATGGAGCAGGCGAGAGTAATTTTGATTGCTCCATTTTGGCCAAAAAGACCTTGGTTCTCCCTCCTGAGACAAATGTCAGTAACCGATCCATGGATTCTACCAGAAATTCCGGACCTACATACTCAGGGTCCAATATGCCACTCTCAAGTGAAGGGCTTCCATCTTGCAGCCTGGAATTTGAGAGGGCATTATTGAGTAGGCAGGGGTTTTCACCAGGGTTGGTCTCCACCTTGTTGAAAAGTAGAAAGCTAATAACATCGAGGATATATGGTAGAACCTGGAAAAAGTTTCTAGATTTTTCAGGGCAACCTTCACAGGGTTCCTCCATGGGATTTGAATCTGGTGTTAGAGGCTCTGACTAGTGATCCATTTGAACCTTTGCAGGAATCATCGATAAAAATACTCATTCTTAAGACAGTACTTCTGGTAGCGTTGACATCAGCCCGTAGGGTGAGTGATTTGCAGGCCCTGTCTATCTCCCCTCCTTACACGCAGATATTTGATGACAGAGTAGTGCTCAGACCAGATCCGCCATATCTGCCGAAGGTAGTACTTAAGTTCCATAGGAGCCAATAAATTGTGTTACCCTCTTTTTGTGATAATCCCAAGAACCCAGGGGAAGAAAAATTTCATACACTGGATATAAGAAGAGCTATTTTGCAGTATATATCTTTGACTAGTCAGTGGAGGAAGGATCAGTCCTTATTTGTAGCTTTCCAGGGTAGCAGGAAGGGATATGGGGTATCCAAGGGTACTATTGCTAGGTGGATTAGGGAGGCCATTTCCTTATCCTATGCTTCTCATGGTGCCCCGATCCCTGAAGGCATCAAGGCTCACTCCACCAGAGCTGTGGCTACTTCCTGGGCAGAAAAAGCAGAGGTATCGATTGATCAAATTTGTAAGGCCGCTACCTGGTCCTCACCGTCTACCTTCTTTAGACACTACCGACTAGATCTATCCTCCTCAACTGACCTTACCTTTGGTAGAAGGGTGCTACAAGCGGTGGTCCCTCCCTAAGGTGTTTCTTCTCCAAAAATATCTCAGGTGTGCTGTCATGGGAGACGGGAAAACACCAAGGTTACTTACTGGTAGCCGGTTTTTCCGGAGCCCATGACAGCACCTGTATATTTCCTCCCTTCTTTTTTTCACCCTTTTGGTGCGCACTTTTTTAGCTGGGTGTTATTTGTTATTATGATGTGGTGGTAGATTGCCATGTGTACTAACCAAGGGGGGCTCTCATGCTCTGAAAACCAACTGAAGCGAGGGAGAGGTGCCGCCCTTTTATTTCAGTAGGTTTCCTGTCCCGACTGGGCGGATCCCTCTCTCAGGTGTGCTGTCATGGGCTCCAGAAAAAAACGGCTACCAGTAAGTAACCTTGGTGTTTCAGTTAGCAATTAAAAGGTATCTACTACTGAGGACTCTCAATTCTAAATATTTTTCTATCTACTGGCTAACACGGTACCAAGACATATATCTTTCCTGTAGTACATTTAACAGAAATTCTCCAGCATTTCACCAGCAAAACTGAAGGAAGGGGTATCTGTTGGTCCTCAGATCAGAGAGCTTATGAGAGACTAGATGGTGGCCCGAATCTAACGCATCGGGTATTCTAGAATATGCTTGTCCACGTAGCCACATAGTATATTGGTCAGTTACGTAGTATATTGCCCAGTCACGTAGTATATTGCCCAGCGACGTAGTATATTGCCCAGCAATGTAGTATATTGCCCAGTCACGTAGTATATTGCCCAGTTACGTGCGACGTAGTATATTGCCCAGTAATGTAGTATATTGCCAAGTCATGTAGTATATTGCCCAGCGACATAGTATATTGCCCAGCCACGTAGTATATTGCCTAGCCACGTAGTATATTGCCCAGCCACGTAGTATATTGCCCAGCCATGTAGTATATTGCCTAGCCACGTAGTATATTGCCCAATCACGTAGTATACAGCACAGAGCCACGTAGTATATTGCCCAGCCACATAGTATATTGCCTAGCCACGTATGTCACCGGTTAAAAAATAAAAAATAAACATACTCACCTTCCGATCCGAGGGCCCCTTGTAGTTCTGTCGCCTGTGCGAGGTACGGGCGGCAGCTTCCGGTCCCAGCCTGCTCGCGCAGGCGCGAAGGGCCTATGATGACGTTGCGGTCACATGACCGTGACGTCACGGCAGGTCCTGCTCGCGCAGGGCCTGTGATGATGTCGCGGTCACATGACCGTGACGTCACAGCAGGTCCTTCTGCCAGACGATCTGTGCCTACGGAACGTGACGGTTGTATCGCGAGGAGCGGGAAAGGCGGCGTAGGTGAGTATATAATCGTTTTTTATTTTTTTTATTATTTTTAACATTAGATGTTTTTACTATTGGCGCTGCATAGGCCGCGTCAATAGTAAAAAACTTGGTCACACAGGGTTAATAGCAGCGGTAACGGAGTGCGTTACCCGCGGCATAACGCGGTCCGTTACCGCGGGCATTAACCCTGTGTGAGCGGAGGGGTGTATGCGGGCGCTGGGCAGACAGTGCGGGAGTAAGGAGCGGCCATTTTCTTCCGGACTGTGCGCGTCGCTGATTGGTCGCGGCAGCCATGACAGGCAGCTGCCGAGACCAATCAGCGAACGAATAACCGTGACAGAAGGACAGACAGACGGAAGTGACCCTTAGACAATTATGTATATAGATGATGTGTTTGAAGGAACTCTAAATGATAAGGAATTGAGATCTTGGAAAAGCTTCAAGTGGATCTGTGAAAACTTCTTAGGAAAACAAAAATCTCCGGAAAATGTTGAAGGTGTTGTGGAACTGCTAAATGCATACCAGTGTCTTGGATGTCGCATGTCTCTGAAAGTGCACTTTTTGTATTCACATTTAGATTTCTTCCCTCAAAATCTTGGGGATGTAAGCGATGAACAAGGCGAGCGATTTCACCAGGACATTAAAGTAATGGTCTACCGCTACCCGAGTTTTTGGAATGACTCAATGATGGCAGATTAATGTTGGATGTTATATAGGGACAACCCAGAAAAATCGTATCAATGACAGTGAAATGTCAAGTACTTTTAATTTCTGCTCATATTTTGGTTTCTATTTTGCATGTGAAATTATTTTGGTTCAATAAAAACTTTTGTAAGGTGAAGCATTTTTTTCTGTTTTGTAGATTACTGTTTTCTTAATGTCGACAGTATATTTCCTATACCTTATAATAATGATGCTTCTCCATGGAAACTATATGTGCTACAGAAAAACTATATACATTTTTTAAATCAGGACAAAAAGATGATTCAGAAAGGTACAAAGTCACCTGCGTAACTGCGTTGATTACAAAAAAATATTTGCAGCCTTCTGATTGAACAGTGCTTTGTTTGAAGTGGTTTTCTATCAGGGAGCACTTAAAAAAGTTGCTCACTTTCTTTTTTCCTACCAGGCATGTTTCCAAACCAAGCCGAAGAAAAACGCTTAAAAAACTGAACATGTGAACAGCAAGTCGCTTTACAAAAGAAATGAAAAGAAAGAGTCAAGCAAATATTGAGTAATTTTTTAGGCTATTTTTGGAGCGGAATAAGTCCAAAACACACGTAAATAAACTCCATATCCACATATCCTCCCAGATTTTGGAGCCAAGGGGGAAGATCTTAAGATCTTTTTTTTTTTTCAAATAAACAAACCTGTGCCTGTTCTGTCGAGAGATTGGGACATAAGTAAGGGTACCGTCACACTATACCATTTCGATCGCTACGACGGTACGATTCGTGACGTTCCAGCGATATCGTTACGATATCGCTGTGTCTGACACGCAGCAGCGATCAGGGATCCTGCTGAGAATCGTACGTCGTAGCAGATCGTTTGGAACTTTCTTTCATCGCTGGATCTCCCGCTGTCATCGCTAGATCGGTGTGTGTGACACCGATCTAGCGATGCGATCCAGCGATGCGTTCGCTTGTAACCAGGGTAAACATCGGGTAACTAAGCGCAGGGCCGCGCTTAGTAACCCGATGTTTACCCTGGTTACAAGCGTAAAACTAAAATAAAAAAAAACAGCACATACTTACATTCTGGTGTCCGTCAGGTCCCTTGCCGTCTGCTTCCCGCACTGTGACTGCGGGCCGTAAAGTGAAAGCAGAGCACAGCGGCTGTGCTTTCACTTTCACTTTACGGCCGGCAGTCAGTGAGTGCAGGAAGCAGACAGCAAGGGACCTGACGGACACCAGAATGTAAGTATGTGCTGTTTGTTTTTTTTTTAGTTTTACGCTTGTAACCAGGGTAAACATCGGGTTACTAAGCGCGGTCCTGCGCTTAGTTACCCGATGTTTACCCTGGTTACCCAGGGACCTCGGCATCGTTGGTCGCTGGAGAGCTGTCTGTGTGACAGCTCCCCAGCGACCACACTACGATTTACCTACGATCACGGCCAGGTCATATCGCTGGTCGTGATCGTAGGTAAATCGTATAGTGTGACGGTACCCTTACAAGGGATCTAACATGGCAGCTATTTTTGTTCTCCAGGTACTGTATAAGAAACCGTCAACAGCTAAGGCAACCGGATTATATGTTTTATGGAAGGCCAACTGGTTAGACTTAGTCTGTGGAATGGACTTAATGCACTAAAGGTACCTTCACACTGAACAACTTTCCAACGAGAACGACAGCGATCCGTGATGTTGCAGCGTCCTGGATAGCGATCTCGTTGTGTTTGACACGCAGCAGCGATCAGGATCCTGCTGTGACATCGCTGGTTGTTGCTGAAAGTCCAGAACTTTAATTGGTCGTCAGGTCGGCGTGATTCGTCATGTTTGACAGCAAAAGCAATGATGCCTGCAATGTTTTTCAATGGAGCGAACAACCAGTGAGAACGATAAGTGAGTCGCCGTTACGTCACTGGATCGCTCCTGCATCGCTCAGCTGTTGCCATGTTTGACGTCTCCTAGCGACCTAAACAGCGACGCTGCAGCAATCGGCTCGTTGTCTATATCGCTTAATGTGACGGCACCTTAACAAGAGAAGCAGCTGATAAGGCCACTGGAAAAGGCTACATGAAGCTCCATATTGGAAAACTTGTTGACTACACTTAGCCTCATTGCTCAGAAGGACATATTTCTCGGTCTGTAAATAGACCGTAATGCCCAAATTGTCCACATGCCTTCTGAGTTCTGACCCAAATCTACAGAGCAGACTGGTGTATGTAATTATAAGGCAATGTCTGTGCCCATTCATTTTGTGGAGCCAGTCATGTCAGCAATTCGTGGATGTAGCTAGTCTGCTCATCTAAGCAGTCCATGTTAATGTAGCCTAACACTACGAAACTACCCCAACACTTGCCAATTTCTCCCAAACATCATTTATCAACAGGTGCTTCCTTGTTTCCCTCAGCTCTCGCATATGGAGAGAGAAGCTGTGGGATTTTAAAATATTCCAAATATTTAAAGCTACATTTAACTCTGTTGACTCTAGTGAATGTACCTGGAGGTGCACATCCAGTATGATGCCAGTCGGTACACAGATGGTAGGTTTCTGGACAGGAATGAAGAGTTGCACAACAAGATATGTTCCTTAGCCCCACACAGTAATATGATAACAGCTGCGTCGTCACTTTGGCACATGGGTGCCACAGTTCTGGGATGTCAAATAGATCGCTTGCCTGAAGAAGAAATTGTCCTCCTCCACAAAGGTGGTCTCCAGATGAGAATACTAAGTTGAGCAATGAGCATCACAGAATTCTCAAAAAAAAACCTATAGCATGAATATTATGCAGAAGCTCCTCTAACTCAGAAGCTTTTCAGTCAGTTTAATATTCAATTACCTATGCATTTCATATATGTCAGCCATAACACTAACAAATTGTCAGGTAGGGGAACCACATGAGTATTGAAAATCACTTGTACTTTATTTTTGAAATGCATAAAAAATTTGAAGTTTCATAATAAGTACAACATATTAAAAACTAGACATAAACATCGGAGAAATACCAGACAATTAAATATAAGTGTCCCTACTCTAATAATCCCAAATCTGGGTAAAATTCTAAATGTAGACCAGCCTCATGGATATGGAGGGGGGGTCAGGGCAAGTTTGCTGTGGGACGGAACTGAGTTCTCTTTGCCCTGAAACCCCTCTTCTAAACAGGAATCAGACAGGTGTAGGGTGTTGTGCTGCGGAGTTCGTGCTTTACTCACTTTTCGTTTGGGAGTCCTTGGAATATCCTCGTCCATGGGACCGGAACCAGCTACATCAAGACGGGAGACCTTGGATCCAGTTTAACAAGTTCAGCTTTACTGTACAATTCGGTTGCAGATGGCTGCAGCATACAGATTCAGACAGGGTCTTTTTTGGTGATGTTCCCTTTGTACTGTGTACTATCAGTTCTTGCCTCCTTTCTGCCTGATCTGCCCCTGCCTCAACCTCTGCTGTTGGTACCAGAGACTTTCTATCTGGCAGTACAGCTTTCCTGAAGGCCACCATTTTTCCCTTTCGCTGAGACCCTTCCTCACAGGGGAGACAGAAATATGGCACTCAATACCTCTTCCGGGCCCTAGGCCCAAGACTGCCCCAGCGTCCTCATGAACCTTTAGATGTGTTCTCGTACTGTAGGGAGACTTGGTGCTGACAGAATCTTCTTGCCTCTGCTGCACCCAGTGACTTAGAACCTGTTAACGCTGTAGTGTCTAGCCTTCATCTGACCTACACCTACACCTGGTTCAGAACTTGACAAGACTCCAACTCTAATTCCCTCTCTCTCACTCTGACTGACTAGAAGCAGGACAGGCTTCCCCTGTTAGCTGATCAAACCATTCCCAACTAGTGGGCTAATCCCTTGTATTAACTGTTTCCCTGTGTGAGAAAAACTATATTCCTATGCTGGTAATGGTTCCCCTAGTGGACAGATGGAACGCCTGCCAGGGCCGTGGGGTACTTGGTCTTTAAGAGGATTGGTGAATAAAGCTTGTGTTTGTGACGCCACCTGTGGTATTCGGTCAGAGGGGACCGACGCTGCTTAAGGGGTGCGCTGGGGTGATGTTATGGCAGCTAGATGGTATAACTTCCCACAGGTGAAGTAGGCCCCCAGGGCTCCCGGTGTATAGGTGAAGATGGTGAATGGTGCAATAAAGAACGAGGACACAGATTTGCGGTCTCTTTACCTGGTTTACTGGAGACTTCAGGTATCCACAGTCCAGGGCGCCAGATCACAGGCATAGGCAGGGTCCGGCCGGCTTGGAAGCAAGTTCAGAGTCCCCTCTACCAGGAGGAGATGAAAGCCTTCTTCACAGCACAGTGGTATTGTATTCCCTTACTGCCTATTGCTTCTAGCAAGGTCCTCACAGTTCCTCTCTGTCCTCCATAAAGGTGGGACACAAACCCGTATGACAGGTGGCTTGAGACTTTTTACAGGTTCTCTATCACGACCCGGGCTCTGTGTGCCACTATGCCTCCTGGGTATTAAGGCAGACAGGTGATTTATAATCCAGCTGTCCTGCCGGTCTCTGCTGTGCCTCTTAGACTCTGACACAACCTCGGTCTTCCAGCTATCGTCTGCGCTCAGCCAGGGAGGTAGCCCAGTCACAGCTATCCCTCCCAGATGTCACTCTCCTGTGCTTTGCTCTCCCACATGCTCTCTACAAGCTGTTCTTCTTTCTTAATTCTCTTTCCCCAGGAGCTGCAGCAATTCTGGCTGCACAGCCCCTTCAGTCCTTCTGACACTCACTGTTTGACTGCTCACTTCTCTGTCCTCCTGACAGACTGCTCTCTGACTTCCCCTCCAGCCAGAATATATCTCAAGGGCAGTTCCCCGGAAAACCGGGTTCAGAGCTCCCCCTTCTGGCCTGGAGTGCAAACATGTTGCATGTTTGTGTTTACCTGATAGAAGAGATCTTCCCTTGCTTCCAAGTGTGACATCACTCTCCCCATAAGGAAAGCAATGCCACTGTAACAACCAGGACCCTGGGGTGTTACACAGACCTCCTCCCATTCCCAGGGCCGGCCATGAGACAGAGCCTCCAGGAGAACACAAATCGGCCATAAAGATAAAATGCAAGTTTCTTTACCAAACATATACTACAGCACATTATCATACAACACTATTCACATTTACCCCCGAAGGTGGTTTTCACGTTAGGCTGGTTTCACATTTGCGTTTTTTTTTTTTTGCGTTTTTGCGCTAAAAAACGTATGCGTTTTTTCCTATACTTAACATTAAAAACGCATGCGTTTTTTGCATGCGTTTTGACGCGTTTCTGCAACGCATGCGTTTTTCTCTGCATAAGTTGTATTGCAGAAATGCAACATGTAGTAATTTTAACGACTTTTTTTTGCGGCAAAAAAACGCATGCGTTTTTTGCGGCAAAAAAACTGATTGATGTCTATGTAAACGCATGCGTTTTTAAGCACATGCGTTTGCATGCGTTTTTATAGAAAAACACAAGAATACACACTGATAAGCCACCCCCAAACCCTAACCCTAACGGATCCTAACCCTAACCCTAAGTGTTAGGGTTAGGATCCTTAGGGTTAGAGTTTGGGTTAGGGTTAGAGTTTGTGTTAGGGTTAGAGTTTGTGTTTTAGGGTTTGAGTTTGTGTTTTA
This sequence comes from Ranitomeya imitator, assembly GCF_032444005.1. Lineage (NCBI taxonomy): Eukaryota > Metazoa > Chordata > Amphibia > Anura > Dendrobatidae > Ranitomeya > Ranitomeya imitator. The sequence goes on from NC_091291.1 coordinate 90,220,980, forward strand.
GGGTTTGAGTTAGAGTTTGTGTTAGAGTTTGGGTTAGGGTTAGAGTTTGTGTTAGGGTTAGAGTTTGTGTTTTAGGGTTAGAGTTAGAGTTTGTGTTAGAGTTTGTGTTAGAGTTTGTGTTAGAGTTTGTGTTAGAGTTTGTGTTAGGGTTTGTGTTTTAGGGTTAGGGTTAGAGTTTGTGTTTTAGGGTTAGGGTTAGAGTTTGTGTTAGAGTTTGTTAGAGTTTGTGTTAGGGTTAGAGTTTGGGTTAGGGTTAGAGTTTGTGTTTTAGGGTTAGGGTTAGAGTTTGTGTTTTAGGGTTAGGGTTAGAGTTTGTGTTAGAGTTTGGGTTAGGGTTAGGTTTAGAGTTTGTGTTTTAGGGTTAGGGTTAGAGTTTGTGTTTTAGGGTTAGGGTTAGAGTTTGTGTTTTAGGGTTAGGGTTAGGATCCCTAGGGTTACTAGGGATCCTAACCCTAACCCTAGGTATTTCTGTTTAAAGTGGGTTTTCTAGTTGATTTTGATGATTGGCAGCTGTCACACACTTCTCATCATGCGTTTCAAAAACGCAAACGCAGGAAAAAACACTTGTAAACGCGTCAAAACGCTGCGTTTGCGTTAAAACATGCAAAAACGCATGCGCCTAAAAAAACGCAGCGTTTAAACGCAATTTTGCACCAAATGCGTTTGCGTTTAAAACGCTGCAGATCAAAACGCAAGTGTGAAACCAGCCTTAGTGACCATGCCAATTTTTACAATTCTGACCACTGTCACTTTATGTGGTTATAACTCTGGAATGCTTCAACGGATCCCACTGATTCTGAGATTATTGTTTTTCATGACCATTACCATACTAAAGGGCCTTCATTCGAGTAGGGAAAAGGTGGGGGCCCGGTGAATTCTGATATGGGACAAAATGAAGTCAAGTCAATCTCTGTTAGTATGCCCCGTATCCAAGATGGCAGCTGCTCCCTCATCACAGGAACATTTTACATGGATCACATTTATCCGGCACTCTACGCTGAGCACTTTGGGATCTCCATCTAAATCTCTGAGTGTTGTGACAGATGAAACCCCTGAAGGATCCATTCACTATAATGAGGCAGCAGGGTTATTCTGGGCTCCGTCTGGCCTCTGTTCAGCGGTGTCCTTCTATTCAGAGGTGCACAAAAGTGTGCTCGGCGGCACTTTTATGCAATCCTAAAAAGACAGACATTGCTGGATCACAGTTCAGATAGCGTCTACAGTGCCTCCATCTGCTTCATTATAGGGAATCTTCTTTCGATGGTTCTGTCTGAAATGCGTATTTCAGAGATTTACATGGAATCCCTGGTGTTAGTGCTCAGCGCAAAGTGCAGGATAAATGTGCACCAAGCCTTACTGCGACCTTTGGGAGACAGAATGAAAAAATCAACAGCAGGTGAAAAATTGTTTTTATTTATTATCTACGCAGCCGTATAAGTGATTAGGTGACTTTGTTCTTCGGGTCGGTGCGATTACAGTGACACCAGATTTATATTGGGTTTGTTTGGTATGTTTGGCTGCCGTCACACACTAAAAGATGCTTTTTTATTCCAAAAACTAGTGTTTTGCATCACCATATTTTGAAAGCTATACGTTTTCCATATTTCGGCGACTCACGTGACGGCTTGATTTTTGCTGGACGAGTTGACGTTTTTATTGGTAGCATATTCGGTCACATGACATTTTTTAATCGCATTCTATCATGATTTTTGGGAGGAAGAATAAACAAAAAAGAGCAATTCAGGAATATTTTTTAAGGGGTGGTTTATGTCATTCCATGTGTGTTAAAATTCATAAGGCAGTTTTATTCTTTGGGTCAGTACGATTACAGCAATATCTCATTATTTTTTTATGTTTTGGCACTTTTACACAATAAAAACTATTTAATAGAAAAAATAATTATTTTTACATCTCTTTAGTTACATAGAGTTATAGAGTTATAATTTTTTATTTTTCCGCTGATGGAGCTGTATGGTGGCTTGTTTTTGTGGGACAAGATGATGGTTTCAGCAGTACCATGTTTATTTATATCCATGCTTTGATTGCATTTTTTTCCACTTTTGTACAGCGGTATGATGATAAAGCATTGTTCTTTTGCCTTGCTTTATATTTATTTTTTATGGTGTTCACTAAAGGGGTTAACTAGTGTGAAACATTTATAGGTTGGGTCGTCACGGACGCGGCGATACCAAATATGTGTACTTTTATTTATTTTTTTCATACAAATATTTATTTATGGGTACAAAATATTTAGATTTTGTAATTATTATTTTTAAATAATATTTAATAATTTTAAATAAATATTTTTACATTTTTAATTATTACAATTTTTTTTTACCTTGTCCCACTATGGGACTCTCATTTTTTGCAGGCTGATCGCTTGTCTAGCATGGGGATATAAGTCCCATCAGACGATGCCTGCTACAGTGACAGTGATACATTAACCAATGATGGGACAGTGGTAGTCCCATCATCCGGCTAATGTGTTGAATGTAAAAAAAAAAAAAAAAATACTACATACATACCAAATACATGCTACATACATACTACTTATTTTATATTACTATTTATATATATATATATATATAAAAAAAAAAAAAAAAAAAACCAGGTTCCTCGCATTATGTTCTCATTCACTTTATGCAGTTAATAGCCCTCTGTGTCTGTACTGCTACATACTTAGGCAGTTAACTGGTTCATGCTGCTTTACATGAACACCCGAGCCTTACACTATGGCCGGTCCGAATAACTAAAGCAATTGTTACCATCCACCTCTCGTGTCTCCCCTTTTCCTCATAGTTTGTAAGCTTGCGAGCAGGGCCCTCATTCCTCCTGGTATCTGTTTTCAACTGTATTTCTGTTATGCTGTAATGTCTATTGTCTGTACAAGTCCCCTCTATAATTTGTAAAGCGCTGCGGAATATGTTGGCGCTATATAAATAAAAATTATTATTATTATTATTACTACATACATACGACATACATACAACATACATATTACATACATACATACTACATACATACAGTCATGGCCAAAAGTATTGACACCCCTGCAATTCTGTCAGATAATACTCAGTTTCTTCCTGAAAATGATTGCAAACACAAATTATTTGGTATTATTATCTTCATTTATTTTGTCTTAAATGAAAAAAACACAAAAAGAATTGTCCTGAAGCCAAATTGAATATAATTCCACACCAAACATAAAAAAGGGGGTGGACAAAAGTATTGGCACTGTTCGAAAAATCATGTGATGCTTCTCTAATTTGTGTAATTAACAGCACCTGTAACTTACCTGTGGCACCTAACAGGTGTTGGCAATAACTAAATCACACTTGCAGCCAGTTGACATGGAGTAAAGTTGACTCAACCTCTGTCCTGTGTCCTTGTGTGTACCACATTGAGCATGGAGAAAAGAAAGAAGACCAATGAACTGTCTGAGGACTTGAGAAACCAAATTGTGAGGAAGCATGAGCAATCTCAAGGCTACAAGCCCATCTCCAAAGACCTGAATGTTCCTGTGTCTACCGTGTGCAGTGTCATCAAGAAGTTTAAAGCCCATGGCACTGTGGCTAACCTCCCTAGATGTGGACGGAAAAGAAAAATTGACAAGAGATTTCAACGCAAGATTGTGCGGATGTTTGATAAAGAACCTCGACTAACATCCAAACAAGTTCAAGCTGCCCTGCAGTCCGAGGGTACAACAGTGTCAACCCGTACTATCCGTCGGCGTCTGAATGAAAAGGGACTGTATGGTAGGAGACCCAGGAAGACCCCACTTCTTACCCCGAGACATAAAAAAGCCAGGCTGGAGTTTGCCAAAACTTACCTGAAAAAGCCTAAAACGTTTTGGAAGAATGTTCTCTGGTCAGATGAGACAAAAGTAGAGCTTTTTGGGCAAAGGCATCAACATAGAGTTTACAGGAGAAAAAAAGAGGCATTCAAAGAAAAGAACACGGTCCCTACAGTCAAACATGGCAGAGGTTCCCTGATGTTTTGGGGTTGCTTTGCTGCCTCTGGCACTCGACTGCTTGACCGTGTGCATGGCATTATGAAGTCTGAAGACTACCAACAAATTTTGCAGCATAATGTAGGGCCCAGTGTGAGAAAGCTGGGTCTCCCTCAGAGGTCATGGGTCTTCCAGCAGGACAATGACCCAAAACACACACAAAAAGCACTAGGAAATGGTTTGAGAGAAAGCACTGGAGACTTCTAAGGTGGCCAGCAATGAGTCCAGACCTGAATCCCTTAGAACACCTGTGGAGAGATCTAAAAATGGCAGTTTGGAGAAGGCACCCTTCAAATATCAGCGACCTGGAGCAATTTGCCAAAGAAGAATGGTCTAAAATTCCAGCAGAGCATTGTAAGAAACTCATTGATGGTTACCGGAAGCGGTTGGTCGCAGTTATTTTGGCTAAAGGTTGTGCAACCAAGTATTAGGCTGAGGAAGCCAATACTTTTGTCTGGCCCATTTTTGGAGTTTTGTGTGCAATGATCAATGTTTTGCCTCTTGCTTCATTCTCTTTTGTGTTTTTTTCATTTAAGACAAATTAAATGAAGATAATAATACCAAATAATTTGTGTTTGCAATCATTTTCAGGAAGAAACTGAGTATTATCTGACAGATTTGCAGGGGTGTCAATACTTTTGGCCATGACTGTACATACAACATACTACACACATACAACATGCATACTACATACATACTACATACATACTACACACATACATACAACATACTACATACATACTACATACATGCATACATACTACATACATACTGCATACTACATACATACTACATACATACTGCATACTATATACATACTACATACATACATACAACATACTACATACATACATACTACATACATATTACATTCATACTTCATACATACTACATATATACATACTACATACATACTACATACAATACATTCATACATTACATACAATTCATACATTACATACAATACAGACATACAGTACATATAACATAGAGTACATACTCACCATCACTTGTCACTTTGTTCCCCGAAGCCAGTGTCAACTGTAAAAAATATTATAAACCAATCCGAAAAATTGGGAACACAAGCCAATAAAATTTCAAAACTTTATTGTAAACAAAATTTAAAAGTAGATCACAGAAATGTAAATATAAAAATAGGAGATACAGCTGCACAATACAACCGCTTTCCTAGGTAGCACACCCCTATTAGTATCCTAACTGTCTTGTCTTACAAAGTTCCCGCCCATTTGGCTAAACACCACATAAATATTATTTACTTCAAAACATAATTAGATTCATAAAGCAGGCACAAAGAGCACTTCAGATGTGGTGCTGACAGCATACTAGAGTTACTTGCTGAATAATACAATTACCAAAAAAATATATAGGCTGACACAGCTCATTTACTAGTCATAGCTAAGCACAGTAATGTAACATATCTCTCATCTATTCATAGCGTGGCAGTCACTAGTGTACATCTGACCGCATGCAATGCCTATTGTGAACCAGATCAGGGCATGTGCCACAATATAACTGTTAAATGTTAGACACAGGCACAGCATGCAGCCAGCAGAGCCGGAGCAGACATCTCCAATACAGCAAAAAATAGCGACCACATATGAGATCAATCTACATGAGAGGTATAGAGGGGTATACGATCTAGTGTGGCAGTGTGGGTCCCCAGCGCCAGAGCTTGGTTTTCACATGCGAGACACGGACGTGTTTCTCACAAATGGAAACGAGCCCTTTATTGGACTACAGCGGACAGGTAGTATATGGTTTATTATTTTACGTTTTTTTGCAGGCACTGAAGTATGGTAAGTATGGTTAAATGAAGAATATTAAAATACTTTTTTCCTAACGTGTGCGTGTTTTATTAACCCTTTATTACTATTGGATTAATAATGGATAGGCGTCTTATTGACGCCTCTCCATTATTAACCCGGCTTAATATCACCTTACAATAGCAAGGTGACATTAACCCCTTATTACCCCAAAGAGATGGTAGCCCGATTCTAACGCATCAGGTATTCTAGAATATGTATGTAGTTTATTTATGAAGATTTTAGAATAATACATTGAATACACAGGATTCGGCCAGCCGCGACCAATTAGCGAAGCGTGGTTCAAATCCCGCGCCAATTTGCGGCCGGACTGCGCCTGTCGCTGATTGTTCGTGGCCGGCTACGTAGTATATAGCACAGCCACGTAGTATATAACAGCCCACGTAGTAAATAGCACAGCCACGTAGTAAATAGCACAGCCACGTAGTATATTGCACAGCCACGTAGTATATAGCACAGCCCATGGAGTATATAGCAAAGCCACGTAGTATATATCACAGCCCACGCAGTATATAACATAGCCACATAGTATACAGTATAACACAGCCCACGGAGTATATAACACAGCCCACGGAGTATATAGCAGAGACCACGGAGTATATAGCACAGCCACGTAGTATATAACACAGCCCACGGAGTATGTAGCACAGCCACGTAACATAGTAACATAGTAACATAGTAACATAGTTAGTAAGGCCGAAAAAAGACATTTGTCCATCCAGTTCAGCCTATATTCCATCATAATAAATCCCCAGATCTACGTCCTTCTACAGAACCTAATAAGTGTATGATACAATATTGTTCTGCTCCAGGAAGACATCCAGGCCTCTCTTGAACCCCTCGACTGAGTTCGCCATCACCACCTCCTCAGGCAAGCAATTCCAGATTCTCACTGCCCTAACAGTAAAGAATCCTCTTCTATGTTGGTGGAAAAACCTTCTCTCCTCCAGACGCAAAGAATGCCCCCTTGTGCCCGTCACCTTCCTTGGTATAAACAGATCCTCAGCGAGATATTTGTATTGTCCCCTTATATACTTATACATGGTTATTAGATCGCCCCTCAGTCGTCTTTTTTCTAGACTAAATAATCCTAATTTCGCTAATCTATCTGGGTATTGTAGTTCTCCCATCCCCTTTATTAATTTTGTTGCCCTCCTTTGTACTCTCTCTAGTTCCATTATATCCTTCCTGAGCACCGGTGCCCAAAACTGGACACAGTACTCCATGTGCGGTCTAACTAGGGATTTGTACAGAGGCAGTATAATGCTCTCATCATGTGTATCCAGACCTCTTTTAATGCACCCCATGATCCTGTTTGCCTTGGCAGCTGCTGCCTGGCACTGGCTGCTCCAGGTAAGTTTATCATTAACTAGGATCCCCAAGTCCTTCTCCCTGTCAGATTTACCCAGTGGTTTCCCATTCAGTGTGTAATGGTGACATTGATTCCTTCTTCCCATGTGTATAACCTTACATTTATCATTGTTAAACCTCATCTGCCACCTTTCAGCCCAAGTTTCCAACTTATCCAGATCCATCTGTAGCAGAATACTATCTTCTCTTGTATTAACTGCTTTACATAGTTTTGTATCATCTGCAAATATCGATATTTTACTGTGTAAACCTTCTACCAGATCATTAATGAATATGTTGAAGAGAACAGGTCCCAATACTGACCCCTGCGGTACCCCACTGGTCACAGCGACCCAGTTAGAGAGTATACCATTTATAACCACCCTCTGCTTTCTATCACTAAGCCAGTTACTAACCCATTTACACACAATTTCCCCCAGACCAAGCACTCTCATTTTGTGTACCAACCTCTTGTGCGGCACGGTATCAAACGCTTTGGAAAAATCGAGATATACCACGTCTAATGACTCACCGTGGTCCAGCCTATAGCTTACCTCTTCATAAAAACTGATTAGATTGGTTTGACAGGAGCGATTTCTCATAAACCCATGCTGATATGGAGTTAAACAGTTATTCTCATTGAGATAATCCAGAATAACATCCCTCAGAAACCCTTCAAATATTTTACCAACAATAGAGGTTAGACTTACTGGCCTATAATTTCCAGGTTCACTTTTAGAGCCCTTTTTGAATATTGGCACCACATTTGCTATGCGCCAATCCTGCGGAACAGACCCTGTCGCTATAGAGTCCCTAAAAATAAGAAATAATGGTTTATCTATTACATTACTTAGTTCTCTTAGTACTCGTGGGTGTATGCCATCCGGACCCGGAGATTTATCTATTTTAATCTTATTTAGCCGGTTTTGCACCTCTTCTTGGGTTAGATTGGTGACCCTTAATATAGGGTTTTCATTGTTTCTTGGGATTTCACCTAGCATTTCATTTTCCACCGTGAATACCGTGGAGAAGAAGGTGTTTAATATGTTAGCTTTTTCCTCGTCATCTACAACCATTCTTTCCTCACTATTTTTTAAGGGGCCTACATTTTCAGTTTTTATTCTTTTACTATTGATATAGTTGAAGAACAGTTTGGGATTAGTTTTACTCTCCTTAGCAATGTGCTTCTCTGTTTCCTTTTTGGCAGCTTTAATTAGTTTTTTAGATAAAGTATTTTTCTCCCTATAGTTTTTTAGAGCTTCAATGGTGCCATCCTGCTTTAGTAGTGCAAATGCTTTCTTTTTACTGTTAATTGCCTGTCTTACTTCTTTGTTTAGCCACATTGGGTTTTTCCTATTTCTAGTCCTTTTATTCCCACAAGGTATAAACCGCTTACACTGCCTATTAAGGATGTTCTTAAACATTTCCCATTTATTATCTGTATTCTTATTTCTGAGGATATTGTCCCAGTCTACCAGATTAAGGGCATCTCTAAGCTGGTCAAACTTTGCCTTCCTAAAGTTCAGTGTTTTTGTGACTCCCTGACAAGTCCCCCTAGTGAAAGACAGGTGAAACTGTACAATATTGTGGTCGCTATTTCCTAGATGCCCGACCACCTGCAGATTTGTTATTCTGTCAGGTCTATTAGATAGTATTAGGTCTAAAAGTGCTGCTCCTCTGGTTGGATTCTGCACCAATTGTGAAAGATAATTTTTCTTGGTTATTAGCAGAAACCTGTTGCATTTATGGGTTTCACAGGTTTCTGTTTCCCAGTTAATATCCGGGTAGTTAAAGTCCCCCATAACCAGGACCTCATTATGGGTTGCAGCTTCATCTATCTGCTTTAGAAGTAGACTTTCCATGGTTTCTGTTATATTTGGGGGTTTGTAACAGACCCCAATGAGAATTTTGTTACCATTTTTCCCTCCATGAATTTCGACCCATATGGACTCGACATCCTCATTTCCTTCGCTAATATCCTCCCTTAAAGTGGACTTTAGACAAGACTTTACATAGAGACAAACCCCTCCTCCTCTCCGATTTTTACGATCCTTTCTAAACAGACTGTAACCCTGTAAGTTAACTGCCCAGTCATAGCTTTCATCTAACCATGTCTCGGTTATTCCCACTATGTCAAAGTTACCTGTAGATATTTCTGCTTCTAGTTCTTCCATCTTGTTTGTCAGGCTTCTGGCATTTGCAAGCATGCAGTTTAGAGGATTTTGTTTTGTTCCAGTCTCCTCGCTGTGGATTGTTTTAGAAATGTTCTTACCTCCCTTCTGAGTATGTTTTCCTGGATCTTCTTTGTTCAAGTCTAATGTTTTTCTTCCCGTCCCCTCTTCTTCTAGTTTAACGCCCTCCTGATGAGTGTAGCGAGTCTTCTGGCGAATGTGTGTTTCCCAGGTTTGTTGAGGTGTAGTCCGTCTCTGGCGAGGAGTCCATCGTACAAGTAATTCACACCGTGGTCCAGGAATCCGAATCCTTGTTGTCTGCACCATCGTCTTAGCCAGTTGTTTGCATCAAGGATCCTGTTCCATCTCCTGGTGCCATGCCCGTCTACTGGAAGGATAGAAGAAAAAACTACCTGTGCATCCAGTTCCTTTACTTTCTTCCCCAACTCTTCAAAGTCTTTGCAGATTGTCGGTAGGTCCTTCCTTGCCGTGTCATTGGTGCCAACATGTATCAGAAGAAATGGGTGGACGTCCTTGGAGTTGAAGAGCTGTGGTATCCTATCTGTCACATCCTTGATCATCGCACCTGGAAGGCAGCATACTTCTCTTGCAGTTATGTCCGGTCTGCAGATGGCTGCTTCTGTGCCTCTCAGTAGTGAGTCTCCCACCACCACCACTCTTCGTTGCTTCTTGGCTGTACTTTTTGCTGTCACTTGTTGCTGTGTGCCCTTTTCTTTTTTGCTTGCTGGTATTGCTTCATCCTTAGGTGTGCCATCTTCATCCTCTACAAAGATTTGATATCGGTTCTTCAGTTGTGTGGTTGGTGATTTCTCCATGGTCTTCTTGCTTCTTTTGGTCACATGCTTCCACTCATCTGCTTTTGGAGGTTCTCTGACACTTTTTTCACCTTCTGTGACCAGTAGAGATGCTTCTGTTCTGTCTAGAAAGTCTTCATTCTCTTTGATGAGTTTCAAAGTTGCTATTCTTTCTTCCAGACCCCACACCTTTTCTTCTAAAAGGGCCACTAGTCTACACTTCTGACAGGTGAAATTTAATTCTTCTTCTGGTCGATCTGTGAACATGTAGCACATGCTGCAGCTCACCACGTAGTATATAGCACAGCACACGGAGTGCATAACAGCCCACATAGCATATAACACAGCCACGTAGTATATAACAGCCCACACACGCAGTATATAACACAGGCCACGTAGTGTATAACACAGGCCACGTAGTGTATAACACAGCCAGGTAGTGTATAACAAAGGCCACGTAGTGTAATAATGGAGACAACTTTACAGAACAGTTCTTCCACCATGGTGCCGCCGTCCCCTCCTACACGTACATGTCCCGCCGGCTCTCGGGCTGGGGTCTCGCACAGACCGGCACCTGTCAGCAGCAGCAGTCAGGCCGTACAGCACCGGCAGCCCTGGGCACCATGCTCGCCGTGGGGACTGAAGCGCCTCACCTTGGCCGCTCTGCTCCTCCTCCTCCCACGTTACCTTCCCCCTTCCCAGGATCACAGCCTCGGCTCCCGTGGTGATTCGCACCACCTTCCCGCCATCCTCTTGTTTTTCCTTGTCTCACTCTCGTGAGATGAGGACGTAGCAGACTCGCAAGACCGCTACGTCATCATCTCGCGAGATCGCAATGCATGGAGCGGTCACCGGGGAGTCGCGAGGAACGGGAAAGGCAGGCGGCAGGCGCGAGCGCATCGTCGGACGACGGAGGGTGAGTATAGCAGGTTTTTTGTTTTTTTATTATTTTTAACATTAGATCTTTTCACTATTGATGCCTCATAGGCAGCATCAATAGTAAAAAGTTGGGGACACACAGGGTTAATAGCAGCGGTTACGGAGTGCGTTACCCCTGGCATAACGCGGTCCGTTACCGCCGGCATTAACCCTGTGTGAGCGGTGACTGGAGGGGAGTATGCAGGTGCCGGGCACTGACTGCGGGGAGTAAGGAGCGGCCATTTTCTTCCGCTGATTGGTCGTGGCTGTTTTGCCGCGACCAATCAGTGACTTGGATTTCCATGACAGACAGAGGCCGCGACCAGGGTCGGACTGGCCCACCGGAGAACCGGAGGATTCTCCGGTGGGCCCAGGCCCTGACACCTGCTGGCATACAGTGCCAGCCGTGCCTAGGGCCCCCGCTGCTCCAGGGGCCCCCAGCAAGTGGGGTGTCGCTAATAGCGGCACATCATGCAGCTGCTATGGGGCCCCCAGTACCAGCGGAGAATCAGTGGGTGACAGGAAGCCTAAGCCTGTCCCCGCTGCTAAAGTGAAATGAATAGTCACACTTCCCCATGCCCCCATGGGCGTGGAGAGGAGTGAATTCATTTCACTATAATAGCGGGAAGCATTTGCTGCAAATGGCGGCTAAACACTGCCCGCTATCAGAGCCTGCAGACCAGGGCCCCCCCGCTGCTCCCTCAGGGGCCCCCAGTTCACACGGCCGCTATGGGGCCGTAAGCCAAGGGTCCCGGCACCAATGGCGCCCCCCAGTGCTCATTAATGGGGAGAGAGCGTCAGATGACGCTCCCTCTCCCATGATTCCCCTCGCCGCTGACACACAGCAGGTGCGTGATGACGTCACTTCATCGCGCACCTGCTGTGTATGAGGCCGACAGCAGCGTTGCTCCTGACATCGGAGCAGAGCCGCTGCTGGAGTCAGCATGGGAGCGAGGAGGAGAGGTGAGTATTGTGCTTTTTTTTGTGTTTTTTTATTATTGAGTCCTGGCTGGTTGTATGGGGGGGTGAGCTGCATGATGCCCTATGGGGCAAGGGGGGGTGAGCTGCATGATGCCCTATGGGGCAAGGGGGGGAGCTGCATGATGCCCTATGGGGCAAGGGGGGGTGAGCTGCATGATGCCTTATGCAGCAAGGAGGGGGTGTGAGCTACATGATGCCCTATGGAGCAAGGGGGGGTGAGCTGCATCATGCTCTATGGGGCAAGGAGGGGGTGAGAGCTGCATGATGCCCTATGGGGCAATGAGACAATGGCTCCTGCAGTGCATCACTGAGGTTACTATAGTTCAAAGTCTCACTTTATGGCAATTGCTGCGTGGGAAAATTTCCCACACAGCAATGCCAAAAGTGAGACTAGAGACTATTTTTTTACAGTGGCGGAGGAATACAGTGCGGAAGGATATCTTCCTCCCGTCATTGTGTTCCTGGAGCCCCTGGAGAGCGGTCGCATCAGGTGATGCTGCCGTTCTCCACGGGAGATCGTCGTGGGACACTCGTGGATTTCTGCGGACAGGGAGTATATTGGTTGTTTGTTATTTTAGTATTTTTTTTACAGGTGACACTGGCTTTGGGGATCAAAATGACAAGTAATGGTGAGTATGTACTCTAGGTTTAATGTACTGTATGTCTATATGTATGTATTGTATGTAATGTATGAATGTACTGTATGTAGTATGTATGTAGTATGTATGTTTTTTTCATTCAACACATTAGCCGGATGATGGGACTACTACTGTCCCATCATTGGCTAATGTGTCAATCACTGTCACTGTAGCAGTCATCGTCTGATGGGACTGTGTTATGATTAGGCAATTCAGTACCACAGTGAACATAGAGGTCAGAGCACATACAGTGATCTGACAATAATCCAAAAACATAGAACGAGCTCTGAGACGTGGGAACTCTGTTGACCGCAATCCCTGATCCTCTCCAACAACACTAGAGGCAGCCGTGGATTGCGCCTAACGCTACCTATGCAACTCGGCACAGCCTGAGAAACTAGCTAGCCTGAAGATAGAAAATAAGCTTACCTTGCCTCAGAGAAATACCCCAAAGGAAAAGGCAGCCCCCCACATATAATGACTGTGAGTTAAGATGAAAAGACAAACGTAGAGATGAAATAGATTTAGCAAAGTGAGGCCCGACTTTCTGAACAGAGAGAGGATAGGAAAGGTAACTTTGCGGTCAACACAAAACCGTAAAAACCACGCAAAGGGGGCAAAAAGACCCTCCGTACCGAACTAACGGCACGGAGGTACACCCTCTGCGTCCCAGAGCTTCCAGCAAACAAATAGATAAGCTGGACAGAAGAAAAGCAAACAAAATAGCAAAGGAAAACTTAGCTATGCAGAGCAGCAGGCCACAGGAACGATCCAGGAGGAAAACAAGTCCAATACTGGAACATTGACAGGAAGCCAGGATCAAAGCACTAGGTGGAGTTAAGTAGAGCAGCACCTAACGACCTAACCACATCACCTGAGGGAGGAAACTCAGAAGCCGCAGTACCACTTCCCTCCACCAATGGAAGCTCACAGAGAGAATCAGCCGAAGTACCACTTGTGACCACAGGAGGGAGCTCTGCCACAGAATTCACAACAGTACCCCCCCCTTGAGGAGGGGTCACCGAACCCTCACCAGAGCCCCCAGGCCGACCAGGATGAGCCACATGAAAGGCACGAACAAGATCGGGAGCATGGACATCAGAGGCAAAGACCCAGGAATTATCTTCCTGAGCATAACCCTTCCACTTAACCAGATACTGGAGTTTCCGTCTTGAAACACGAGAATCCAAAATCTTCTCCACAATATACTCCAACTCCCCCTCCACCAAAACCGGGGCAGGAGGGTCAACAGATGGAACCATAGGTGCCACGTATCTCCGTATGGAATACGTTATGTATGGAAAAAGAATCTGGAAGGGTCAGACGAAAAGACACAGGATTAAGAACCTCAGAAATCCTATACGGACCAATGAAACGAGGTTTAAACTTAGGAGAGGAAACCTTCATAGGAATATGACGAGAAGATAACCAAACCAGATCCCCAACACGAAGTCGGGGACCCACACATCGTCTGCGATTAGCAAAACGTTGAGCCTTCTCCTGGGACAAGGTCAAATTGTCCACTACCTGAGTCCAAATCTGCTGCAACCTGTCCACCACAGTATCCACACCACGACAGTCCGAAGACTCAACCTGTCCTGACGAGAAACGAGGATGGAACCCAGAGTTGCAGAAAAATGGCGAAACCAAGGTAGCCGAGCTGGCCCGATTATTAAGGGCGAACTCAGCCAAAGGCAAAAAGGACACCCAGTCATCCTGATCAGCAGAAACAAAACATCTCAGATATGTTTCCAAGGTCTGATTGGTTCGTTCGGTCTGGCCATTAGTCTGAGGATGGAAAGCCGAGGAAAAAGACAAGTCAATGCCCATCCTACCACAAAAAGCTCGCCAAAACCTCAAAACAAACTGGGAACCTCTGTCAGAAACGATATTCTCTGGAATGCCATGTAAACGAACCACATGCTGGAAGAACAATGGCACCAAATCAGAGGAGGAAGGCAATTTAGACAAGGGTACCAAATGGACCATCTTAGAAAAGCGATCACAGACCACCCAAATGACTGACATCTTTTGAGAAACGGGAAGATCTGAAATAAAATCCATAGAGATATGTGTCCAAGGCCTCTTCGGGACTGGCAAGGGCAAAAGCAACCCACTGGCACGAGAACAGCAGGGCTTAGCCCGAGCACAAATCCCACAGGACTGCACAAAAGTACGCACATCCCGCGACAAAGATGGCCACCAAAAGGATCTAGCCACTAACTCTCTGGTACCAAAGATTCCAGGATGACCAGCCAAGACCGAACAATGAACCTCAGAGATAACTTTATTCGTCCACCTATCAGGGACAAACAGTTTCTCCGCTGGACAACGATCAGGTTTATTAGGCTGAAATTTTTGCAGCACTCGCCGCAAATCAGGGGAGATGGCAGACACAATTACTCCTTCCTTGAGGATACCCGCCGGCTCAGACAAACCCGGAGAGTCGGGCACAAAACTCCTAGACAGAGCATCCGCCTTCACATTTTTAGAGCCCGGAAGGTACGAAATCACAAAGTCAAAACGGGCAAAAAACAGCGACCAACGAGCCTGTCTAGGATTCAACCGCTTGGCAGACTCGAGATAAGTCAAGTTCTTATGATCAGTCAATACCACCACGCGATGCTTAGCTCCTTCAAGCCAATGACGCCACTCCTCGAATGCCCACTTCATGGCCAGCAACTCTCGGTTGCCCACATCATAATTTCGCTCAGCAGGCGAAAACTTCCTGGAAAAGAAGGCGCACGGTTTCATCACTGAGCAATCAGAACCTCTCTGCGACGAAATAGCCCCTGCTCCAATCTCAGAATCATCAACCTCGACCTGGAACGGAAGCGAAACATCTGGTTGACACAACACAGGGGCAGAAGAAAAACGACGCTTCAACTCTTGAAAAGCTTCCACAGCAGCAGAAGACCAATTGACCACATCAGCACCCTTCTTGGTCAAATCGGTCAATGGTTTAGCAATACTAGAAAAATTGCAGATGAAGCGACGATAAAAATTAGCAAAGCCCAGGAACTTTTGCAAACTTTTCAGAGATGTCGGCTGAGTCCAATCATGGATGGCTTGGACCTTAACAGGATCCATCTCGATAGTAGAAGGGGAAAAGATGAACCCCAAAAATGAAACCTTCTGCACACCAAAGAGACACTTTGATCCCTTCACAAACAAAGAATTAACACGCAGGACCTGAAAAACCGTTCTGACCTGCTTCACATGAGACTCCCAATCATCCGAGAAGATCAAAATGTCATCCAAGTACACAATCAGGAATTTATCCAGGTACTCTCGGAAGATGTCATGCATAAAGGACTGAAACACTGATGGAGCATTGGCAAGTCCGAATGGCATTACTAGATACTCAAAATGACCCTCGGGCGTATTAAATGCAGTTTTCCATTCATCGCCTTGCTTAATTCGCACAAGATTATACGCACCACGAAGATCTATCTTGGTGAACCAACTAGCCCCCTTAATCCGAGCAAACAAATCAGATAACAATGGCAAGGGGTACTGAAATTTAACCGTGATCTTATTTAGAAGGCGGTAATCTATACAAGGTCTCAGCGAACCATCCTTCTTGGCTACAAAAAAGAACCCTGCTCCTAATGGCGACGATGACGGGCGAATATGCCCCTTCTCCAGGGACTCCTTCACATAACTGCGCATAGCGGCGTGCTCAGGCACAGATAAATTAAACAATCGGCCTTTTGGGAACTTACTACCAGGAATCAAATTGATAGCACAATCACAATCCCTATGCTATAGCTATATTAACTGTTATTGTACAGTGTTCAGCATTATGTATGTTTGGCAGAATTTTGATTTTTTTGTGGGGATATTTTTAACATGTTTTTAACATTATGTATCAATAAAAGTTTACCTTTTATACTATTATACCTTATTGTGGTGTGCGGATTTTTGTAAAGCGAGAAAAAAAAATGGTCTCAGAACTTCTTTTTTCCCTCTATTGAGAATCATTAGTACTTTGGGCTTCCTGTACTGTTAAGATTAGGCAATTCAGTACCACAGTGAACATAGAGGTCAGAGCACATACAGTGATCTGACAATAATCCAAAAACATAGAACGAGCTCTGAGACGTGGGAACTCTGTTGACCGCAATCCCTGATCCTCTCCAACAACACTAGAGGCATCCCTATGCAACTCGGCACAGCCTGAGAAACTAGCTAGCCTGAAGATAGAAAATAAGCCTACCTTGCCTCAGAGAAATACCCCAAAGGAAAAGGCAGCCCCCCACATATAATGACTGTGAGTTAAGATGAAAAGACAAACGTAGAGATGAAATAGATTTAGCAAAGTGAGGCCCGACTTTCTGAACAGAGCGAGGATAGGAAAGGTAACTTTGCGGTCAACACAAAACCGTAAAAACCACGCAAAGGGGGCAAAAAGACCCTCCGTACCGAACTAACGGCACGGAGGTACACCCTCTGCGTCCCAGAGCTTCCAGCAAACAAATAGATAAGCTGGACAGAAGAAAAGCAAACAAAATAGCAAAGGAAAACTTAGCTATGCAGAGCAGCAGGCCACAGGAACGATCCAGGAGGAAAACAAGTCCAATACTGGAACATTGACAGGAAGCCAGGATCAAAGCACTAGGTGGAGTTAAGTAGAGCAGCACCTAACGACCTAACCACATCACCTGAGGGAGGAAACTCAGAAGCCGCAGTACCACTTCCCTCCACCAACGGAAGCTCACAGAGAGAATCAGCCGAAGTACCACTTGTGACCACAGGAGGGAGCTCTGCCACAGAATTCACAACAGGACTGTACACACACACAGACCCCCGGCAGCCCGCACAGAGCCCAGGCAGCCCGCACAGAGCCCCGGCAGGCCCGTACAGACCCCCGGCAGCCCGCACAGAGCCCTGGCAGCCCGCACAGAGCCCTGGCAGCCCGCACAGAGCCCCGGCAGCCCATACAGAGCCCTGGCAGGCCGCACAGAGCCCCGGCAGGCCCGAACAGATCCCCGGCAAGCCGCACAGAGCCCCGGCAGGCCCGCACAGAGCCCCGGCAGCCCGCACAGACCCCCGGCAGCCTGCACAGTGCCCTGGCACCCCGTACAGACCCCGGCAGCCCACACAGAGCCCTGGCAGCCCGCACAGAGCCCCAGCAGGCCCGTATAGAGCCCCGGCAGCCTGCACAGAGCCCCGGCAGGCCCGCACAGAGCCCCGGCAGGCCCATACAGACCCCCAGCAGCCCGCAAAGAGCCCCGGCAGCCCGTACTGAGCCCCGGCAGGCCCATACAGACCCCCGGCAGCCCGCACAGAGCCCCGGCAGGCCCGCACAGACCCCCGGCAGCCCGCACAGAGCCCCGAGAGGCCCGTACAGATCCCGGGCAGGCCCGCACAAACCCCGCCCTCACACACCGACAGGCACAGTGTCCACCCACGCACCGCCCACACTCTTCCCCCCTCCGGAACAGGATGTAGAAGGACAGAAAGGGCTTATTTACATTCCTATATTTGTGTCCCATTGACTTGCATTGGTATCGGGTATCGGTATCGGTGATATCCAATATTTTTTGGATATTGGTCGATCCAATCTGATACCGATACTTCCGGATATTGGAAGGTATTGCTCAACACTAGTCATGATGAATAATTACAATGTCTTCCAGTAAAACATAGATGTTTAGGAGAAATGGACTAATGTAGTTGAAGAGTTTTTGTGTCCATAGTGATGATTTATCTTTAGCAATAAAATGAATCACTTTTATCTGTTTGGTTGATAGGTATAGAGTTTAAAGAGAACTTGTCTCCTCCAAAACTGCAATTTACCTGCAGATATAGTTGATATTTGCAGATAAATAGTGTTTATGTGCTTCCTTACTGCCTTATTGGAGCAGCGACTACAAGGAGAAATTGAATTTATATTCTCCCTGCAGCCGCTCTTTTCCAGACATAGAGGTAATACACAGAGCTGTTGCAGTCACAGTTCACTATATAGTGAGGGTACTGTAAACACTCCCCTGGCGCATTGATTGGCAGCCAGCTCTGCACGTTGGCTGCATAGACCCACTGCAGAGAAGACTATCGATCAGTATACTATATCTGCAGGTATATAGTGTTTTTGGAGGTATAACAAATTAGAGACATCTGGATGTAGGTCTGCATTGAAAGACACTATAAGCGGAAACTCTAGGGAAGCTGCAGTCACAGTAACTTGGGAACGTGGAAATTCCCTTATGTACTTGCACATAATCACTTAGCTCCTTGAGCATTCGATATGAGTTCTTTATAAATTGTGCTTGCTTCCATCTCTGGATATTAATTATGCTCTGTACAGACTCTAATCAAAGAGTGTACCTGGAGTCTTGTTCCCGGGCAGATAACAGTGGCTATACAGATGGCAGCTTTCTGGATAGGAATGCAATTGCATGAGCGTACAGGTACAAAAAGCGTAGCTTAAGCCTCCTTCACACGTCTGTGTTTCCGCTATGTATGGAATCCGTTTTCACACGTACTGGAGACACGTACACAAGCACACCCATTATAAGCTATGGTGCTGCTTATACAGTATGTCCGTGTTTTCACACCGAGACATGTCCGTAAAACATGTACCGAATATGGACGACATCCGTGTGACACATGCCGCAATGTGATCTATTCAATAAATTACTACTTGCCACATGGGTTTTTTTTTGCCTTCCTCTGGATCAACATTTTTAGGGCATGTTAGGTTAGGCTATGGGTTGAATTAGATGGACTTAGAGTCTTCCTTCCACCTTAATAACAATGTTACTATGTTACTATTTTTTAAGTGATATTTGGCGCATGCACAGGTATTCCCATATGCGGTCGGGGAATACCTGCGCATGCGCCAAATATCAGCTGACCTCACTGATGAATGGTTTCTCTCTATTGGTTAGTCAGCATATATATACAGATATGAGCACAGCGTTAAGCCACGTATCCTGAAGAAGAGCAGCGAAACACGCGTTGGGGCGGCAGGCTGGGGTCCAGGTCTCTATTTTGAAGTACTGTAAGTTATATATCGGCACATGCTATACAGCATAGATTTATAGCCCTTTGCATATTATCTAGCACTTTTTGTATAGCGGGGTTATATACTACGACTCTGCACTGCCAGATCATACCCTGTTTTCTGTATCCAGCATTCAGGGAAATTGTGCCGGTGTTTACCCTATATCTCTTTCTTCTTAAAGGGACAGACATTATATTGGTTTTTTATTTTGCACAGCAATTTTTGCACAAATTACTTATATAATTATATCAAACCTTTTGTGTCTTTGGTATTGAGGTCTACAAAATACTTTATCAAAATTTATAATAATTAATTGTATTAATTGACTGTGTAGATTGATACTTATAATATACCTGGTTTTACTCCCTTTTAACCTGCTTGGTGTGTGGTACTCTATTCCTATGTAAATGTAAAATAAATTTTGGTTGATATACAGTGGGGCAAAAAAGTATTTAGTCAGTCAGCAATAGTGCAAGTTCCACCACTTAAAAAGATGAGAGGCGTCTGTAATTTACATCATTGGTAGACCTCAACTATGGGAGACAAACCGAGAAAAAAAAATCCAGAAAATCACATTGTCTGTTTTTTTAACATTTTATTTGCATATTATGGTGGAAAATAAGTATTTGGTCAGAAACAAAATTTCATCTCAATACTTTGTAATATATCCTTTGTTGGCAATGACAGAGGTCAAACGTTTTCTGTAAGTCTTCACAAGGTTGCCACACACTGTTGTTGGTATGTTGGCCCATTCCTCCATGCAGATCTCCTCTAGAGCAGTGATGTTTTTGGCTTTTCGCTTGGCAACACGGACTTTCAACTCCCTCCAAAGGTTTTCTATAGGGTTGAGATCTGGAGACTGGCTAGGCCACTCCAGGACCTTGAAATGCTTCTTACGAAGCCACTCCTTCGTTGCCCTGGCAGTGTGCTTTGGATCATTGTCATGTTGAAAGACCCAGCCACGTTTCATCTTCAATGCCCTTGCTGATGGAAGGAGGTTTGCACTCAAAATCTCACGATACATGGCCCCATTCATTCTTTCATGTACCCGGATCAGTCATCCTGGCCCCTTTGCAGATAAACAGCCCCAAAGCATGATGTTTCCACCACCATGCTTTACAGTAGGTATGGTGTTTGATGGATGCAACTCAGTATTCTTTTTCCTCCAAACACGACAAGTTGTGTTTCTACCAAACAGTTCCAGTTTGGTTTCATCAGACCATAGGACATTCTCCCAAAGCTCCTCTGGATCATCCAAATGCTCTCTAGCAAACTTCAGACGGGCCCGGACATGTACTGGCTTAAGCAGTGGGACACGTCTGGCACTGCAGGATCTGAGTCCATGGTGGCGTAGTGTGTTACTTATGGTAGGCCTTGTTACATTGGTCCCAGCTCTCTGCAGTTCATTCACTAGGTCCCCCCGCGTGGTTCTGGGATTTTTGCTCACCGTTCTTGTGATCATTCTGACCCCACGGGGTGGGATTTTGCGTGGAGCCCCAGATCGAGGGAGATTATCAGTGGTCTTGTATGTCTTACATTTTCTAATTATTTCTCCCACTGTTGATTTCTTTACTCCAAGCTGGTTGGCTATTGCAGATTCAGTCTTCCCAGCCTGGTGCAGGGCTACAATTTTGTTTCTGGTGTCCTTTGACAGCTCTTTGGTCTTCACCATAGTGGAGTTTGGAGTCAGACTGTTTGAGGGTGTGCACAGGTGTCTTTTTATACTGATAACAAGTTTAAACAGGTGCCATTACTACAGGTAATGAGTGGAGGAAAGAGGAGACTCTTAAAGAAGAAGTTACAGGTCTGTGAGAGCCAGAAATCTTGATTGTTTGTTTCTGACCAAATACTTATTTTCCACCATAATATGCAAAAAAAATGATAAAAAAACAGACAATGTGATCTTCTGGATTTTTTTTTCTCAGTTTGTCTCCCATAGTTGAGGTCTACCTATGATGTAAATTACAGACGCCTCTCATCTTTTTAAGTGGTGGAACTTGCACTATTGCTGACTGACTAAATACTTTTTTGCCCCACTGTATAATAAAATAGGGTTATTTTGAAAGTACCCACTATCTCATTGTTTGATATACAATAGGGGCTATGGTGTTTTAATATGGAGTGGTGCCTGGAGAACTTTAGTGGGATCAATTACACTTTCCATAATTATGTTCTTGAATCCAGGTTGCAAAGATTTTCTCATTGGCCAACTTTTTGGGCTTCAGTGATGAGTCCTATCCCTGTTGTTCCATTCACACAAAAGGCATGGTTACTTTGTGTATCCTCCGTGCTGCCCAAGGAGCAAAGAGAGAACTTTCAGATCACCACATATTGACCATCCTTGTAGATACGTTTATTGAGAATAAAGTTAACATTTTCATAGCTTACCTTCAAGTGCACTGAATGCCATACAGCTACTGAAACATATTTGTGCCATTGTGCAGTAGCACAGCTTTCAGATTATTTTTTGGATGAATCAATAAAGAGTCTCCACACGCTCACATTGTACTCATTGTTACATTTCTCCATCAGCCCAAGAACATCACTGCAATACACTAGAGCATCGTCTTTATGGACGGAATTCCTTTTCTCTGTTCCTGAACCAAACAGGTACAAGGAGCTAACAGGTTCTTTTCCTTTAGTCTAGTGCGTAAAAGTTCTGCAGCATGTTTAGGAGGGTTCAAATCCCTAACCTAAATAATTTAATTTGAGCTGTGAAAAAAGTTGTGGCTGTTTGGGACTAGTGTGAAAGTCTACATCAGAATCATGTTCTTAATCTTTTGAATCAAGGGCGAATCGCTGACGGGAGGTCCAGGTATGGCGGATGTTCTTCTGAGGGATCTCCTCCCAGTCCTGGATTAAAGCATCAGTCAACTCCTGGACAGTCTGTGGTACAATGTAGTGTTAGTGGATGAAGCAAAACATGATGTCTCAGATGTGCTCGATTGGATTTAGGTCTGAGGAACAGACAGGCCAGTCCATAGCATCAATGCCTTCATCTTGCAGGAACTGCTGACACACTTCAGGTACATGAGGCCGAGCATTGTCCTGCATCAGAAGAAACCCAGGGCCCACTGCACCTGCATATGGTCTCACAATGGCTCTGAGGATCTCATCTCGATACCTAATGGCAATCATGTTACATCTGGCCAGCACATGGAGGGCTGTGCAACCCTCCAAAGAAATGCCCTCACACTATTACTGACCCACTGCCAAACGGGTCATGCGCGAGGATGTTGCAGTCAGCCGAATGTTCTCCATGGTGTCTCCAGACTCAGTTACGTCTGTCACATGTGCTCAGTGTGAACCTGCTGTCATCCGTGAAGAGCATAGGGCTCCAATGTCGAATCTGACAATCTTGTTTTTCTCTGGCAAATGCCAATCGCCATGCACAGTGTTGGGCTGCAAGAACAACACCCACTTGTGGACGTCAGGCGCTCATACCACCCTCATGGAGTCTGTATCTGACAGTTTGAGCAGACAAATGGATATTAGTGGCCTGCTGAATTTCATTTTGCAGGGCTCTGGCACTACTCCTCGCACAAAAGAGGAGATGGTGGCCTTGCTGCTGGGTTGTTGCCCTCCTACAGCCCCCTCCACGTTTCCTTGTGTACTGGCCCGTCCCTTGGTATCTGCTCTATGCTATGGACACTGTGCTGACAGACACAGCTACTGTTATGGACTGACCTGAGTTGGAAAAGTGCTATTGCAACCACTAGGGTCAGCAAAAGCAGGTAGCGTCGTCAGTAAATAGCCAGAGGTTGGTACATGGAGCAGCAGTATAGTTAGGATGATAAGCAGGTATCGCAGTCAGGAAACAGCCAGAGGTCGGTACACGGTAGTAGCAATAGAGTCTTGAGTATAAGCAGCAGGTGGAAAGAAACTAGACTAAAGGATGGCAGCTCAATAATCTCGCAAGGAAGGAAGTGCAGTGCCAGGTTTAAGTAGTGTGTTCAATCAGGAGGTCACAGGGTTGAGCCCATCAGGAACTTGGGGCGGAGACAATCAGGAACAACACAGGTGATAGTATCTGGTTTAGCAAAGAACTGTCCAGTGAGTTGAATAGCTTAGAGGGAAGAGCTGCCGCCTGCTGCACAAGAGCCTTCTTGCCCCAACTAACATTGATGTTCCATCCTGGATGAGCTGCAGTACCTGAGCAACTTCCGTGGGTCGCACATTACCTCAAGGAGTGAGAGCAATGACGAAATGCAAAAATAACCAGAACTACAGTAAAATAGGATGAGAACAGAGAAGTGGTCCGTGGTCTCCACCTGCAGAACCACCCCTTTATAGGGGTTGTCTTGTTAATTACCGATCATTTCTACCTGTTGTCTGTTCCATTTGCACAACAGCAGGAGAAATTAATTCACAATCAGTGTTGTTTCATAACTGGACAGGTTGATTTCACAGAAATGTGATTGACTTGGAGTTACATCGTGGTGTAAGTGTTCCCTTTATTTTTTTGAGCAGGGTATATGTATTGCTTAGTGCAATACTTAGTTTTTTTAAATGTCATTGCATGCTATGATATTTGTTCTGCAAGGTGAGAGATTATATACTGTTGTTGTACATAAACATTAAAAAATAGTATCAAACATATTGAAAAAAGTGCAGTGCTTACCCATATTGTGGTTATTGCAAGGCCCTCCATACAACCCCAAACTGTGTTTCATGAGTTGTAATGCAGCAGTTACACTATTGATAAGGATATATGTTTGATATATGTTTGATACTATTTTCTAATGTTAAGGCTATGTTCACACGCTGCGTATTTTTATGCAAATTTTAAGCTGCGTTTTACAGTACCAGCAAAAGCAATGAGATTTAAGAAATCTCATGCACACAGTTTTTTCCTGGCTAAATTAGAAAACTGAAGCATGTCACTTTAAGCGTTTTTTTCAGTGTTTTTACTGCGTTTTTTCAACCATATAAAGCACACAATAACTGTAAAAATGCAGCAAAAAACACAGGTATCAGGTTTTGCTGCGTTTTCGGTGCAAAAACCTAAGGAAGTTGCATCATGTTTTTTGAGGGAGAACTAAACTTTATCAGCATACACAAGAAACAATAGAAATTCAGCAAAAAAAAAACCCCACAGAAAATGCACAGCAAAAAACGCAACAACAACACAGCAAAACCTGCTTTTTGTAAGCAGCTTCTTTACTGCCAAGAGAGCAGATTTTGACTGCATAAAAAACGCAACGTGTGAACATAACCTTATAATTATGTCCGTTCACAATTATTGGTATTCTATGTTGTACATTTGAATAGATTAGTAATATATCATGATGGTATACAGTGTGAGTATGTGCAGATATAAACCACATTGTGTATTTCTCACGTGACATTTATTTTAGTGATTACTTGCTGACTTTTCCTTTCCCACGGTCACTTGATCCTCTTTGAATCCCTTTTGAATGAATTGTTGAAATGTTTTTAATAACTGTCAAAACAATTATACTTGTTTTTAATAAGTTCTGGGTGGTTCATGGCTACTCCTTGGTAATCGTCTGAAGGCAATATGTCAGTCGTTACATGTCTCACACTGGTAACTCTCCCTTCATGTAAAATAACCTCTGGAGGACGATTCTCAGGTAGATCTATGTCCGCCCATAGATCTTAACAGCTCATTTACTCATTAAGAAAGTGTGGATTTCTCTGGAATAAGACATCAGATCACAGATATCAAAGTATACGTTTTTTCAGCTTCCTATGACCAACATGCTCATATAGACGGCTTAGAAATGTGGATCCTACTGACAGATTCCCTTTAAGAATTTTTTCTTTTCAAACATCATTTTGGCTTGTTACCTTGTCACCTCTTCTGGATCCAGTGGCAGACATTGCTTCCTCACCAGTTACCAGCTCTCTCTTCTCTTCAGAGCGACTTCCGCACTACTTCTGTGCTTGCTTCCCTGTATCACCCCTGCTCTGTTTTTAACTATGCTTCCTGACCAGCTCAGCTCTGCTACCATGCTGGGCTTTGCTACAACTTCACTAGTGTGCATGTTGATTAATGCAGCTCTGCTACCGTGCCGGGCTCTGCTGCAACTTTGCTAAGTGAGCCACCTGACAAGCCCACCTATGCTACCGGAGGACTCTGCAATATTTACTAAGAAAGTCTGCTGACAAACCCAATGCTGTGTGCTGCAGTGCTCTGCGCCAGCACTCTACTCTGCGCCATCTCTATCATGTGTGTCCTGACCTTCTCAGCTCTGCTACATTTACAGGACCATTGTGCCATTTGGCTGACTGTGCTCCTTCAGTCTTCCTACACTCAATCTCTGGCCTCTTCACACTTCATTTCTCCAGCTGCAATTCTGCCTCTACGGCCACCATCCTCCTCGCTGCATCAATTATATCAGTCCCTGCTACTTTCCATCTGCTCATCTGGACCAAAGGCTTTGAAGGTCACCCTCACCTGGTGACAGATAATAGTGCCTTTCTGGCCAGACATGCTCGGGTACTTCTGAATCATTTTAAGAAGATATTTTCTGACCCTCCAGGACTCAATTGGAAAATTCAAGATTATTATAAATGCATCTACTGACCAGCAGGTGGCGCATGTGTAACTTTCTAGTGAGTGTGTACAGCTTTTTGGTCAGATTTGGGTGAGACAAGCTAATCATTTAACCTATGCCAACAATAACAACCTTATATTCAATTCTCATAAAAGAAATCTGTGCACAGCACCTCAGACGTGCAATCTACTCTCCAGCGACACTCGGTACCAGGCTTCCTCGCTATCTCTGTCCATCACTCACTTGCATCTTATATGCAGTCCATCTGTGGGAATATGTTGCACCTCAGAAATACTGAACAAAAATATAAAGGGAACATTTTTGTTTTTGCTCCCACTTATCATGAGCTGACCTCAAAGATCTAAGACTTTTTCTATGTGCATAAAAGACCTTTTCTCTTAAATCATTTTCAAAAATGTGTCTAAATCTGTGTATGAGATCTTCTCCTTTGCCGAGATCATCCATCCACCCAGGGCCGCCATTTATTATAATTATTATTATACATTTTTATAGCGCCATTTATTCCATGGCGCTTTACATGTGAATATGGGGCAAATATAGACAAATACATTAAACATGAGCAAATAAGGCACACGGGCACATAAGGAGGGAGGACCCTGCCCGCGAGGGTTCACAGTCTGCAGGAGATGGGTGAGGATACTAGGAGAGGGTAGAGCTGGTTGTGCGGCGGTTCAGTAAGTTCAGGATCACTGCAGGCTGTAGGCTTGTTGGAAGAGGTGGGTCTTCAGGTTCTTTTTGAAGGTTTCTATGGTAGGCGAGAGTCTGATGTGTTGGGGTAGAGAGTTCCAGAGTGTGGGGGAAGCACGGGAGAAGTCTTGGATGCGGTTGTGGGAAGAAGAGATGAGAGGGGAGTAGAGAAGGAGATCTTGAGAGGATCAGAGGTTGCGTGTAGGTAAGTACCATGTCACAGATGTATGGAGGAGACAGGTTGTGGATAGCTTTGTATGTCATTGTGAGGGTTTTGAACTGGAGTCTCTGGGCAATAGGAAGCCAGTGAAGGGCTTGACATAGGGGAGAGGCTGGGGAATATCGGGGAGACAGGTAGATTAGTCGGGCAGCAGAGTGTAGGATGGATTGAAGTGGTGCCAGAGTGCTAGAGGGGAGTCCAGAGTGTAGGAGTTTGCAGTAGTCGAGGCGGTAGATGATAAGTGCATGCACTAGCGTTTTTGCGGTGTTGCGGTCAAGGAAAGCACGGATACGGAAATATTTTTGAGTTTGAGGCGGCAGGAGGAGGCAAGGACTTGGATATGTGGCTTGAAAGAGAGGGCAGAGTCGAGGATCACCCCGAGGCACCGGGCGTGTGGGACTGGGGATAGTGAGCAGCCATTGACATTGATGGATAGGTCTGGTGGAGGGGTAGAGTGAGATGGGGGAAAGATGATGAATTCTGTTTTGTCCATGTTCAGTTGTAGAAAGCGAGCAGAAAAGAAGGCTGAGATAGCAGACAGACAGTGCGGGATTTTGGTAAGTAAGGAAGTGAGGTCAGGTCCGGATAGGTAGATCTGCGTGTCATCAGCGTAGAGATGGTACTGCATACCGTGGGATTCTATGAGCTGTCCCAGACTGAAGGTGTAGATGGAGAAGAGTAGGGGTCCTAGAACAGAGCCTTGAGGAACACCGACTGACAAGGGGCGAGGTGAGGAGGTGGTGTGGGGGAGGGAGACACTGAATGTTCGGTCTGTCAGATATGACGAGATCCAGGAAAGGTCCAAGTCTGTGATGCCAAGAGATGAGAGGATTTGTAGCAGAAGGGAGTGGTCCACAGTGTCGAAGGCAGAAGACAGGTCCAGGAGAAGGAGGACAGACTAGTGTCACCTGCTCCTGGCAGTTAGTAGGTCATTGGTGACTTTAGTTAGGGCAGTTTCAGTTGAGTGATGGGAACGGAAGCCAGATTGTAACCGATCAAAGAGGGAGCGGGAGAAGAGGTGGAAGGACAGTTCAAGATGGACGTGTTGCTCCAGTAATTTGGAGGCATAAGGGAGAAGAGATATCGGGCGATAGCTAGACACAGAGGATGAGTCGAGGGAGGGCTTTGAGGATGGGTGTGATCTTGGCATGCTTGAATGATGAGGGGAAGACACCTGTTGTGAGTGAGAGGTTGAAGAGGTGCGTTAGGGTTGGGATGAAGACCGTAGAAAGGTTAGGGATGAGGTGGGACGGAAGCGGGTCGAGCGTGTAGGTGGTGAGGGGTGATCTTGACAGGAGGGTGGAGAGGAGATCTTCTGTCATGGTGGAGAAGCTGCCCTTACTGTTATATGGGGCTCGATGACCAGCGGAACACAGGGGGCCTGCAGGGCCCCGCCTCTTGTGCTACTGCTCATGGGGCCCCATCCTGCACTAATGTGCTGCAGGCCTGTGGCGCACACGACGGGGCCGGGGCCCCGGAGCTTTCTGGGAGCTGTGCACGGCCGTCTTTACCTGGACGGCTGCGCAGCTCCAACTCCTTTGGCTCTCCCTGGGCTACTGGTCAGGTGTCGGCGCATACGCGATGACGTCATCGTGTACGCGCCGACATGTACGAGGACACTGACCAGAAGCGGAGCTGCGCCTGCTGGGGATCGCTTATGAGGTAAGTATGTAAAACTTTTTTTTTTGTCTTATATAAAATGAATTAAATGGGTGAGGAGGGGATGAGGAGGCACTGGACATGATGAAGGGGGGCTGCACATGATAAAGGGGGCACTGCACAAGATAAAGGGGGGCTGCTCATGATAAAGGTGGCTGCACATGAATAGGGGGCTGCACATGATAAAGGGGGCTGCACATGGTGAAGGGGGCTGCACATGGTGAATGGGCACTGCACAAGATAAAGGGGGCTGCACATGATAAAGGGGGCTGCACATGATAAAGGGGGCTGCACATGATAAAGAGGGGCTGCACATGATAAAGGGGTGTTGCACATGATGAAGGGGTGCTGCACATGATAAAGGGGTGCTGCACATGATGAAGGGGATGCTGCACATGATAAAGGGGGTTGCACATGATAAAGGGGTGCTGCACATGATGAAGGGGATGCTGCACATGATAAAGGGGGTTGCACATAATAAAGGGGCTGCACATGATGAAGGGCGGCTATACATGATGAATGGGCACTGCACATGATAAAGGGGGCTGCACATGATAAAGGGGGCAGCACATGATAAAGGGGGCTGCACATGATAAAGGGGCAGCATGTGATCAATGGGGGCTGCACATGATAATGGGGGGCTGCACATGATGAAGGGGGTGCTGCACATGATGAAAAGGGGGTCTTCACATGATTATAGGGGGGTTCTGCACATGATGAAAGGGGAGATCTGCGCATGTTGGAGGGGGCTGTAAATGATGATGGAGTGGGAGCTGCAAATGATGGAGGGGGCTGGAATTGATGATGTGAGGGAGGGAACTGGGACTGCACATGAACAGAAGGGGACTGCACATGATGAAGTGAGGGGGGGAGGAGGACAGCAAATGATGAAATGAGGGGGACTGCAAATGATGAAGTGAGGGATGGGGACAGCAATTGAATTGAAGGTGGGGGATGGGGAGAGCAAATGAGGCCCTGGGGGAGAACAAATATTAATGAATTTTGAGGGTGGTGGGAGTAAATGATGTATTGAATGTGGGGGAGAGCAGTTGATAATGAATAGAGGGTGGGGTGGGAGAGAGGAGACGACAATGAATTGGGGCAGAAGTGGCATGTAAATATAATGAATCGGGGGAGTGGGAGGCACCTAGTGGGGGGCGTTAAATGCAGTGACTGGTAATGAATTGGGGGAAAGAGTACAGGGGCTAATTAATGTATATGTTTATTAATTGGGGAAAATGGCTAATTATAGTTGGTGTGGATGCAGTGGTGGATTAATAATAACTAATTATATATTAAAGGTGGATGCATGTCTGTATTCAGATGTGTAGTGTAGAAGAAAGGGAAAAGTGGGGAATGTGCTCTGGAAGTGGTGCTCTAGGTAACTATGTGTTATTTTATGCAGAGACAAGTCCTGGCTGGAACAAATGATGGCAGTCTGCGCTGCATGAAAAAGAAAAGCAAAGATGAAGAACTTCAGCTAGAGACGTCACTGGTGAGTCAGTGTGTTACCTGTTAACTGTACACTATATACAGAGCTCGTGTATATAATGTCACTGATGAATACTGTATTACCTGTACACTGATGCTATATACAGAGCTCCTGTGTATAATGTCACCAGTGATCACTGTATTACGTGTACACTGACACTATATACATATCTCCTGTGTATAATGCCACCAGTGATCACTGTATTACCTGTACACTGACACTATATACAGAGTTCCCGTGTATAATGTCACTGGTGATCACTGTATTACCTGCACACTGACATTATATACAGAGCTCCTGTGTATAATGGCATTAGTGTTTTTTTTTTTTTATTAATGATCAGTATTGTAGTATTCGGTCACTATGTGGTGGTAGTATGTGGTCTGGTCATGGTGAGGCAGTATTTCTCCCTGTATGTGGTATTATCTGGTCACTATGTGATGGTAATATGTGATCTCGTCAAGTTAAGGATATATTTGTTCCTTGTGTGTGGTATTATTCCATCACTATGTGGTGGTAATGTCATTTGGTCATGGTTTGATGGTTTTTGTCCCTTGTATGTGGTATTAATGGTCATTCTAAAAAATATATGTGACTCATTCCCTTAAAGAAAAAGAAAAATATAGAAAATATAAAGAAATGTTTAATAGGTTAGAGTAGAGTGGAGCCCTGCGAAAAGAGTGTACCTTGTCGTGGTGGTGGCTTAAAAATTCTTTTGGCCAAAACAAAAACTGCTAGCTATAAAGTATATGTGATCTGGTGTCTGCTGGGAACTGTTAATATCAGATTAGTGAGGACGTGGTGCAGAAGATGATTTTTTTCCAAGAGCGGGCGGTGGGACTGTGGAAGGTTTGAGATGTGGAGGTGGAGCTGGGGTGGAGCCTTGGCGGAGCCTCAAGGGGGCCTCGAAAATGTTGCCAGTATGGGGTCCCGAAATTCCTAGTGGCAGCCCTGCATCCACCTCACAGGTGCAGCATCTCAATGCTGATTAGACACATGATTATTGCACAGTGTGCCTTATGATGGCTACAAAAAAGGACACGCTGAAATGTGCAGTCTTAGGCTGGGGTCACTGTTATGAACAGGTAATTCAGAACCACAATGGACCTTGAAGTTCAGAGCATACAAAGTGACCTGACATTCACCAAAAACATATGACGAGCTCTGAGACGTGGAAACTCTGCTGACTGCAATCCCTAATCCTATCACACCACACTAGAGGTAGCCGTGGATTGCGCCTAACGCTCCCTATGCAACTCGGCACAGCCTGAGAAACTAACTAGCCCTGAAGATAGAAAAATAAGCCTACCTTGCCTCAGAGAAATTCCCCAAAGGAAAAGGCAGCCCCCCACATATAATGACTGTGAGTAAAGATGAAATACAAACACAGAGATTAAATAGATTTAGCAAAGTGAGGCCCGACTTACTGAATAGACCGAGGATAGGAAAGATAGCTTTGCGGTCAACACAAAAACCTACAAACAACCACGCAGAGGGGCAAAAAGACCCTCCGCACCGACTAACGGTACGGAGGTACTCCCTCTGCGTCTCAGAGCTTCCAGCAAGCAAGAAAAACCAATATAGCAAGCTGGACAGAAAATATAGCAAACAAAAATAACATAAGCAGAACTTAGCTTATGCAGGAAGACAGGCCACAGGAACGATCCAGGAGGAAGCAAGACCAATACTAGAACATTGACTGGAGGCCAGGATCAAAGCACCAGGTGGAGTTAAATAGAGCAGCACCTAACGACTTAACCTCATCACCTGAGGAAGGAAACTCAGAAGCCGCAGTACCACTCTCATCCACCAAAGGAAGCTTATAGACAGAACCAGCCGCAGTACCACTCACGACCACAGGAGGGAGCTTGGCCACAGAATTCACAACAGTACCCCCCCCTTGAGGAGGGGTCACCGAACCCTCACCAGAGCCCCCAGGCTGACCAGGATGAGCCACATGAAAGGCACGAACCAGATCGGCAGCATGGACATCAGAGGCAAAGACCCAGGAATTATCTTCCTGACCATAACCCTTCCACTTAACCAAATACTGGAGTTTCCATCTCGAAACACGAGAATCCAAAATCTTCTCCACAATATACTCCAATTCCCCGTCAACCAAAACCGGAGCAGGAGGATCAATAGATGGAACCACAGGTGCCACGTATCTCCGCAACAATGACCTATGGAACACGTTATGGATGGAAAAAGAAGCTGGAAGAGTCAAACGAAAAGACACAGGATTAAGAACCTCAGAAATCCTATATGGACCAATGAAACGAGGCTTAAATTTAGGAGAGGAAACCTTCATAGGAATATAACGAGATGACCCACACAGCGCCTGCGGTTAGCGAAACGTTGAGCCTTCTCCTGGGATAAAGTCAGATTGTCCACTACATGAGTCCAAATCTGCTGCAACCTATCCACCACAGTATCCACACCAGGACAGTCCGAAGACTCAACCTGCCCTGAAGAGAAACGAGGGTGGAACCCAGAATTGCAGAAAAACGGCGAAACCAAGGTAGCCGAGCTGGCCCGATTATTAAGGGCGAACTCAGCCAAAGGCAAAAAGGACACCCAATCATCCTGATCAGCAGAAACAAAACATCTCAGATATGTTTCCAAGGTCTGATTGGTTCGTTCAGTCTGGCCATTTGTCTGAGGATGGAAAGCCGAGGAAAAAGACAAATCAATGCCCATCCTAGCACAAAAAGCTCGCCAAAACCTCGAAACAAACTGGGAACCTCTGTCAGAAACGATGTTCTCTGGAATGCCATGTAAACGAACCACATGCTGGAAAAACAACGGCACCAAATCAGAGGAGGAAGGCAATTTAGACAAGGGTACCAAATGGACCATCTTAGAGAAGCGATCACAAACCACCCAAATGACCGACATTCTTTGAGAGACGGGGAGATCCGAAATAAAATCCATAGAGATATGTGTCCAAGGCCTCTTCGGGACCGGCAAGGGCAAAAGCAACCCACTGGCACGAGAACAGCAGGGCTTAGCCCGAGCACAAATCCCACAGGACTGCACAAAAGAACGCACATCCCGCGACAGAGACGGCCACCAAAAGGATCTAGCCACCAAATCTCTGGTACCAAAGATTCCAGGATGACCAGCCAACACCGAACAATGAACCTCAGAGATAACTTTATTCGTCCACCTATCAGGGACAAACAGTTTCTCCGCTGGGCAACGGTCAGGTCTATTAGCCTGAAATTTTTGCAGCACCCGCCGCAAATCAGGGGAGATGGCAGACAAAATTACCCCCTCTTTGAGAATACCCGCCGGCTCAGACAAACCCGGAGAATCGGGCACAAAACTCCTAGACAGGGCATACGCCTTCACATTTTTAGAGCCCGGAAGGTACGAAACCACAAAGTCAAAACGGGAGAAAAACAGCGACCAACGAGCCTGTCTAGGATTCAACCGTTTGGCAGACTCGAGATAAGTCAAGTTTTTGTGATCAGTCAAGACCACCACGCGATGCTTAGCTCCTTCAAGCCAATGACGCCACTCCTCGAATGCCCACTTCATGGCTAGCAACTCTCGATTGCCAACATCATAATTTCGCTCAGCAGGTGAAAATTTCCTGGAAAAGAAGGCGCATGGTTTCATCACCGAGCAATCAGAACTTCTCTGCGACAAAACAGCCCCTGCTCCAATTTCGGAAGCATCAACCTCGACCTGGAACGGAAGCGAAACATCTGGTTGGCACAACACAGGGGCAGAAGAAAAACGACGCTTCAACTCCTGAAAAGCTTCCACAGCAGCAGAAGACCAATTGACCACATCAGCACCCTTCTTGGTTAAATCAGTCAACGGTTTAGCAATGCTAGAAAAATTAGCGATGAAGCGACGATAAAAATTAGCAAAGCCCAGGAACTTCTGCAGACTCTTCTGAGATGTAGGCTGAGTCCAATCATAAATGGCCTGAACTTTAACAAGGTCCATCTCGATAGTAGAAGGTGAAAAAATGAACCCCAAAAATGAAATCTTCTGAACACCAAAGAGACACTTTGACCCCTTCACAAACAAAGAATTAGCACGCAGGACCTGGAACACCATTCTGACCTGCTTCACATGAGACTCCCAATCATCCGAGAAGACCAAAATATCATCCAAGTATACAATCAGGAATTTATCCAGGTACTCTCGGAAGATGTCATGCATAAAGGACTGAAACACTGATGGAGCATTAGAAAGTCCGAGTGGCATAACCAGGTACTCAAAATGGCCTTCGGGCATATTAACCCCTTAATGACCGCCAATACGTCTTTTAACTGACCTGAGATATAAGAGAATAGCCTCCCCATACAGATGACAATTCAGCATCTGTCGGTTGTACACTATAGCTGACAACTTGCTGTACCAGCCACGATCAGTATTTGCACCATCTAAATCTGTTTAACCCCTTAGATGCTGCTGTCAATAGTGACTACATCATTATAAATGGTTAACAGTGTGTGGGGGCTTCTTCTTTGTCACATTTGGTGCCCTCAGATCATGATTTTGTTGTCCTGTTTGCCATGGCAATTCATGACCAAATAGTGGCCTTAGAGTCTGACGCCTGTAGTAATCTGTTTAGAAGTTAGCAACATTTAGGTGGTAAAAATACACATTTTCATTTCTGTCATACCACTTTGCATTAATTCCTGTAAAGCACCTGAAGGGTTAATAAACTACCTGACAGCAGTTTTCAATATGTTTAGGGGTGCTGTTTTTAAAATGGTATCACGTTTGTTGGTTTCCCAATACATGGGACCCCTAAAGTCACTTCAAACATGGATAAGTCCCTAAAAAAATAAATTTTGTAAATTTCTTTGAAAAAATGAAAAATTGTTGCTACATTTTTAAACCTCCTAAAATGCTAAGAAAATAAAATAGCATTTTACAAATGGTGCTGATGTAAAGCAGACATGTAGGAAATGTTATTTATTAATGGTTTGCTGTTGTATGACTATCTGGATTAAAGGGATAATCATTCAAATTTAGAAAATTGCTAATTTTTTATCATTTTTCTAAAATTTTTGATATTTTTTATAAATAAACACAAAAAATGTTGAACAAAATTTACCATTATCATAAAGTATAATGTGTCACGAAAAAACAATCTCAAAATCACTGGGATTTGTTGAAGCGTTGCAGAGTTATTACCACATAAAGTGACACTGGTCAGATTTCAAAAATTTGGCTCGGTCACTAAGGGGTTAAATGCTGTTTTCCATTCATCGCCCCGTTTAATACGCACAAGATTATACGCACCACGAAGATCTATCTTGGTGAACCAACTAGCCCCCTTAATCCGAGCAAACAAATCAGACAGCAGCGGCAAGGGGTACTGAAATTTGACCGTAATTTTATTTAGAAGGCGGTAATCAATACAAGGTCTCAGCGAACCATCCTTCTTGGCCACAAAAAAGAACCCCGCTCCCAATGGCGACGATGACGGGCGAATATGACCCTTCTCCAAAGACTCCTTCACGTAACTCCGCATAGCGGCGTGCTCAGGTACAGATAAATTAAACAGTCGACCCTTAGGAAACTTACTACCAGGAATCAAATCGATAGCACAATCACAATCCCTATGCGGAGGTAGGGCATTGGACTTGGGCTCATCGAATACATCCCGGTAATCAGACAAGAACTCTGGGACCTCAGAAGGGGTGGATGATGAGATAGACAGAAATGGAACATCACCATGTACCCCCTGACAACCCCAGCTGGACACAGACATAGATTTCCAATCTAATACTGGGTTATGGACTTGTAGCCATGGCAACCCCAACACGACCACATCATGCAGATTATGCAACACCAGAAAGCGAATATCCTCCTGGTGCGCAGGAGCCATGCACATGGTCAGCTGGGTCCAATACTGAGGCCTATTCTTGGCCAAAGGCGTAGCATCAATTCCTCTCAATGGAATAGGACACTGCAAGGGCTCCAAGACAAACCCACAGCGCCTAGCAAACTCCAAGTCCATCAAATTCAGGGCAGCGCCTGAATCC
The DNA here is from genome assembly GCF_032444005.1 of Ranitomeya imitator. Taxonomy (NCBI): domain Eukaryota; kingdom Metazoa; phylum Chordata; class Amphibia; order Anura; family Dendrobatidae; genus Ranitomeya; species Ranitomeya imitator. The sequence continues at coordinate 90,257,332 of NC_091291.1, forward strand.
ACAAATGCCATGACAGAATAGGAAGACAAAGAGCAGATCAAAGTAACGGACAAAAGAAATTTCGACTGTACCGTACCAATGGTGGCAGACCTAGCGAACCGCTTAGTGCGCTTAGGACAATCGGAGATAGCATGAGTGGAATCACCACAGTAGAAACACAGCCCATTCTGACGTCTGTGTTCTTGCCTTTCAGCTCTGGTTAAAGTCCTATCGCACTGCATAGGCTCAGGTTTATGCTCAGATAATACCGCCAAATGGTGCACAGATTTACGCTCGCGCAAGCGTCGACCGATCTGAATGGCCAAAGACATAGACTCATTCAGACCAGCAGGCATAGGAAATCCCACCATGACATCCTTAAGGGCTTCAGAGAGACCCTTTCTGAAAATAGCTGCCAGCGCACATTCATTCCATTGAGTGAGCACGGACCACTTTCTAAACTTCTGACAATAAATCTCTATCTCATCCTGACCCTGACACAGAGCCAGCAAATTTTTCTCTGCCTGATCCACTGAATTAGGTTCGTCGTACAGCAATCCGAGCGCCAGAAAAAACACATCAATATTACATAATGCAGGATCTCCTGGCGCAAGGGAAAATGCCCAGTCTTGAGGGTCGCCACGTAATAAAGAAATAATAATTTTAACTTGTTGAACTGGGTCACCAGAGGAGCGGGGTTTCAAAGCCAGAAATAGTTTACAATTATTTTTAAAATTCTAAAACTTAGCTCTATCTTCAAAAAATAACTCAGGAATAGGAATTTTAGGTTCTAACATAGGATTCTGAACCACTAAATCTTGAATGTTCTGTACTCTTATAGTGAGATTATCCATCAAAGAGGACAGACCCTGAATGTCCATGTCCACACCTGTGTTCTGAACCACCCTGATGTATAGGGGAAAAGAAAGACAGAACACAGTGCAAAGAAAAAAAAATGGTCTCAGAACTTCTCTTTTCCCTCTATTGAGAAGCATTAGTACTTTGGGCCTCCAGTACTGTTATGAACAGGTAATTCAGAACCACAATGGACCTTGAAGTTCAGAGCATACAAAGTGACCTGACATTCACCAAAAACATATGACGAGCTCTGAGACGTGGAAACTCTGCTGACCGCAATCCCTAATCCTATCACACCACACTAGAGGTAGCCGTGGATTGCGCCTAACGCTCCCTATGCAACTCGGCACAGCCTGAGAAACTAACTAGCCCTGAAGATAGAAAAATAAGCCTACCTTGCCTCAGAGAAATTCCCCAAAGGAAAAGGCTCCACATATAATGACTGTGAGTAAAGATGAAATACAAACACAAACACAGAGATTAAATAGATTTAGCAAAGTGAGGCCCGACTTACTGAACAGACCGAGGATAGGAAAGATAGCTTTGCGGTCAACACAAAAACCTACAAACAACCACGCAGAGGGGCAAAAAGACCCTCCGCACCGACTAACGGTATGGAGGTACTCCCTCTGCGTCTCAGAGCTTCCAGCAAGCAAGAAAAACCAATATAGCAAGCTGGACAGAAAATATAGCAAACAAAAATAACATAAGCAGAACTTAGCTTATGCAGGAAGACAGGCCACAGGAACGATCCAGGAGGAAGCAAGACCAATACTAGAACATTGACTGGAGGCCAGGATCAAAGCACCAGGTGGAGTTAAATAGAGCAGCACCTAACGACTTAACCTCATCACCTGAGGAAGGAAACTCAGAAGCCGCAGTACCACTCTCATCCACCAAAGGAAGCTTATAGACAGAACCAGCCGCAGTACCACTCACGACCACAGGAGGGAGCTTGGCCACAGAATTCACAACAGGTCACATTTGCGAGTTCAATGCTAGAAACTTGCGTGAGTCTCTCGCATCAGGCCTGAGCACTGCCGCCGGCACTCAAGACTGGAGTGTTGCAACTGTATGTATTTTTATGCAGCCGCACGCTCCGGTCCCGAGTGCCGGCGGCACTTGATGCGAGAGAGTCGCGCGAGTTTTTCGCATTGAACTCGCAAGTGTAACCCCGGCCATACCGTATTGGCGGAGTCCGGGGAGTCAGAAAGCTAGCCAGTATTTGGTGTAACCACCATTTACTGTACATGACACAAATGGTCTGATTGTGGCCAGTGGAATATTGGTCTTCTCCTCTTCAATCGCTGTGCAAAGTTGTTGGATATTGGAACATGAACATGCTGTGGTATACGCCGATCCAGAGGATCCCCAACATGCTCAATGGGTGGCATGTCTTGCCATGCAAGAACTGGGATGTTCTCAGCTTCCAGGAATTGTAGACAGGTCCTGGTGTTGAAGACAAATTTGCCCAATTGGCTCTAATTTTCAAGATCCAAAGGAGGTTGTAATTACTTATAACACCTTTCATGCAGGCTTATAGAAAAATTGCATTTTTATTATTTCCTCATCATTATTGCATTGTTAGTAGCTAGTCTATTACGTCATCTATTTAGTCCATTGAGCCTTCAGTATTCTATCATCTTAGCTTGACCAACAAAAAACGCCAACTCTGCTCCAATGACGTAATCCTAACTACAGTTGCATCCCCTACTTTAATAAATGCTCTCTATGTACAGTATACAGTTGTAGGATTTCTTAGCTTAGTTTCTTAGCATATTGACATGTCTCTATGTTTTTTTTTAGATATGCCTCACTCTTGCATTAACAAAGCAGATAGTTTTTGCTACATATGTGGAGATGTCACTTTTGCGTCACAAAGTTGAAACTTGACTACCATGATAAGGAAAGCCTACAACCTGTATTTTGGCTACACAATAGGAGATCAGGACAAGAGTTGAGCTCCACACATATGATGCAATAGATGTGCATCACATCTTACCCAGTGGTTGCATGGGAAGAGACAATCTATGCCTTTTGCCAGGGGCGGACACTGATAGCTTGGGGCCCCTGTGCAAGAAATGTGTCTGGGCCCCTCTCCTTCTATGGCGACAAAGCTACATTATATATGCATAGAGAATGAGAAGAACTATACTATATTTCTAATTGGAGGTATTTGCTAATATTTCTGATATTATACCTACTACATATTAGGATAGGATGTTGGAGATGGGAATATCCCTTTAAGTTACCATCAGTCAAACATTTGTTAGGACCCCAGCTATTCCAATTCTCTACTATATATGAACACTGAGCTGGCCTAGGAACATACACGCTTCCAATAGGAATGGGGAGTAAATCATTACCAGACACTGATGGTGGATTATCTCACAGGAGAGGAAGATTATCAGTAGTGGACGTTCAAAGAGCCTGATCCTTTGCTCCACCTCTGGGAAGATTCGGGAGGTCCGGTTATACATTAATTGTTCTCTTGGACCGGCAGAAATGATCAAATTGTGTTGACTTCTCTCTAATGTGCACAGAGGCCTTTAGTGTGAGACTCATAGCTGGTCCAGTGAGTCTTATTGCCCAAGATTCCAAATACACCAGGAGCTCCCATTGTTGGGGGTAGATAGATAGATAGATAGATAGATAGATAGATAGATAGATAGATAGATAGATAGATAGATAGATAGATAGATAGATAGATAGTGTAGGGGTTCCACTCACTCAGCTGCGACGGCTGACACTCAGGAGGCAGGTTCCTTTAAAGTTCACTGGGTTTATTACTCCATAAACCATATGACAAAACAACAGAAATCAAATAGCCTTTGGTTCAGGCAAAGAAAAAACAAGTGTCCAGTTCATCCGACTCAGTCCTGAAGCCGTAACACACTCAGGAGGGTTTCACCTCCACACATATCTCCCTGTGTTAAGCATTAGGCTTTCTTTTATATGTCTAACCACACCCAGAACCCATCACATGACCAGACATGTGGTTGTGACATCACCACAGGTCCTGAAACACATATAGGTAGCTATGGTTACATCACAGTAGCAAGCCATCTATAAGGGACATATCTCCCATCGATTAGACATCCTTTAGCCACGCTACATACCTCCCCCCTCTGCCTAAAGCCGTGGGGCTTGGCACTTTCTCCCACTAGACAAGGGATTCTTGACAGGGCATCAGCATTACCGTGCAGCTTTCCGGCCCTATGTTCCACATGGAAACAGAAGTCCTGCAGGGCTAAGAACCAACGGGTGACCCTAGCATTTCTACCCTTCGTTTCCCTCATCCACCTAAGTGGGGCATGGTCGGATATCAGTCTAAATTTACGTCCCAGCAAATAGTACCGTAATGTGTCGACTGCCCATTTTATGGCCAAGCACTCCTTTTCAACGACTGAGTAGTTCTTTTCAGACGAGGACAGCTTCCTACTCAGATAGAGAACAGGATGCTCCTCTCCATGTAGTTCTTGGGAAAGGACTGCTCCCACCCCAACATCTGAGGCATCTGTTTGAAGAATAAACTCTTTCTTGAAGTTTGGGGCCATCAGAACGGGTTGCTTACATAAAGCCTCTTTCATTTCTTGGAAGGCTGAATCTGTTTCTTCGGACCACTTAACCATTACTGATTTTGTCCCTTTTAGCAGGTCAGTCAGAGGCGCCGCCATTGTGGCGAAGTTTGGGATGAACCTCCTGTAATATCCCACGATTCCCAGGAAGGCTTTAACTTGCTTCTTGGAAACTGGTTTTGGCCATGTTTGAATTGCCTCCACTTTACTGATTTGGGGTTTTATTTCTCCATGACCCACTATGTATCCAAGGTACTTAGCTTCTTCTTTACCCAATGCACACTTCTTCGGGTTTATTGTAAATCCGGCCTCTCTTATAGCATCAAACACCGCTTGGACTTTCTCCAGATGACTCTCCCAGTCCGGGCTAAAGATGACGATATCATCTAGGTACGCAGCAGCGTATGCCTTGTGGGGTGCAAGGACTCTATCCATAGCCCTTTGGAAGGTGGCCGGAGCTCCCTGTAGGCCAAATGGCATCCGGACATACTGGAAGCACCCATCTGGTGTAGAAAACGCCGTCTTCTCCTTGGCTTCCTGTGCCATGGGGATCTGCCAATACCCCTTCGTCAAATCCAAGGTGGTTATGTACCTGGCGGGCCCAAGTCTTTCGATGAGCTCATCAACGCGGGGCATGGGATATGCGTCGAACTTAGAGACCTCATTCAACTTCCTATAGTCGTTGCAAAATCTCCACTCCCCATCAGGTTTTGGGACCAGGACAATTGGGCTCGACCAACCGCTCTTGGATTCCTCAATGACTCCAAGCTTCAACATACGCTCCACTTCCTTGGAGACTATTTCTCGACGGGCCTCAGGAATTCTATAGGGCTTCACGTTCACGCGCACATGGGGCTCTGTCAGGACCTCATGCTCTATGACCTTCGTGTACCCAGGCAACTCGGAAAACAGGTCCCTGTTTTTCTGGAGTAACTCCCGGCATTGCTGTTTCTGGGACTCCGATAGCGTCTCCGCTATAGTAACCGCTCCAACCTCATCTTCTGGGTTGCTTAACAACGATGGAGTTACTGTCGGCTCTCTATCTTGCCACGGCTTGATAAGGTTGACATGGTATACTTGGAATGGTTTCCGTCTTCCTGGTTGGTGAATTTTATAGTTTACTTCACCAAGTTTCTCGACAACCTCATATGGCCCTTGCCATTTGGCCAAGAACTTGCTTTCCACTGTCGGAACTAACACAAGAACTCGGTCTCCCGGATTGAATTGCCTCACTCTTGCAGACCGGTTGTAGACCCTGGCCTGAGCTTCTTGTGCTTGGAGAAGGTGTTCTTTCACGATAGGCATCACCTTTGCAATCCTCTGCTGCATCAGGGCCACATGCTCAATGACGCTTCTGTGGGGCGTGACTTCGGCTTCCCAGGTTTCCTTGGCTATATCCAGGAGTCCTCGTGGATGTCGGCCATACAGAAGCTCAAACGGTGAGAAACCTGTGGAGGCCTGTGGAACTTCACGAATGGAAAACATCAAATAGGGTAAGAGACAATCCCAGTCTCTACCGTCTTTTTCTATAGCTTTTCTCAGCATGCTCTTCAGTGTCTTGTTAAATCTCTCAACAAGGCCATCTGACTGGGGATGGTACACCGAGGTCCTCAACTGGGAGATTTTCAGGGCTTTGCATAGTTCCCTCATCACCTTGCTCATGAAAGGTGTCCCCTGGTCAGTCAGGATCTCCTTCGGCAGACCTGTCCGGGAAAAGACATGGACCAACTCGCGAGCTATACTCTTTGAAGAAGAATTTCTCAAGGGAATTGCCTCAGGATAGCGTGTGGCATAGTCCAGGATGACTAATATATACTGATGGCCCCGGGCTGATTTAACTAAGGGACCGACCAAGTCCATGGCAATTCTCTCGAATGGCACCTCAATAATGGGCAGTGACACAAGGGGGTTTCGGAAATGAGGAGTGGGAGCAGTTAGCTGACATGTAGGGCAGGACCTGCAATAGTTCACTATTTCCCGGTGGCACCCAGGCCAATAGAACCTCTGCACAACCCGTTCCTGCGTTTTTTCCACCCCTAGGTGTCCACCCAAGATGTGTGAATGGGCCATGTCCAACACCTTCCGTCTATATGGACCCGGCACTACCAACTGCTCTACCAACTCTTCCCTTATTTTCGTGACCCGGTACAACAACTCCCTGCTCATTAGAAAATGGGGAAATCTTGTGTCTGCCCCCGGCTCCTGTACCACCCCGTCAATAACTGTGACATTATTAAAGGCTTCCCTCAGAGTGGGGTCCCTATGTTGGGCAGTCCCAAAATTTTCACCGGATACCTCTAACTCCAGAATGTCAGATGCAGGGGACACTTCCTCCTCATCTCCAGCCAGGACACAAAAAGGAAACCTGTCTGACTCTGGGTGTGGCACCACCCTTCCAGGGTTCACTGGTTCCCTACTCTTGCTAGGGAGCTCAGAACCTTTCCCCCACAAATCCCAAAACAAACAGAAATCCCGGCCAATAATTATAGGGTGCAACAAGTCCTGAACGACGCCGACTATGTGGGACTCCGTGCCACATGTCGTTTCAATGTTCACACTGGCCACAGGGTAGTCCTTTGCATCACCATGTATGCACCGCACTCCGACCTTCTTTCCCGGGAGCAGGTGGAGAGGAAAAGTGGCCCTCACCAGGGTCACTAGGCTCCCCGAGTCTAACAGTGCCGTTACTGCTCGACCGTTCACCTTTACGGGACACGCTTGAGGTCCCTCGTTGGGCGGAGAGTTCACACTGCAGGCTGGATACGCATAGTATGAACAACGGCGTCCCATGCTACAGTCCATCTGCTCAGTGGTCTGGGAACATCGGGCAGCTATATGTCCTGGCCTGTGGCACCTCCAACAAACAATATCACCCGTAGGGACCTTGGGCACCACCTCCCCCGCCCTTGGTGACCTTGGACGCGCCACCCCTTTTTGGGGCTCAGCTTCCTTCTGGGACCCCCAGTATGGCATGGGCTGCCTCCTGAAGGAGCCTTCCAACCCTTGGTATCTCTCAACCAGTCCGATCAGCTCGTCGGCATTCTGGGGATCACCCTGGGCAACCCAAGTCTGTATAGGCCTCGGGAGGGAATGGACAAACCGATCCATCATCACCCGTTCTACCATTTGAGCAGGCGTAGATGACTCTGGCTGCAGCCATTTCTGGACCAGGTGCAACAGATCAAACATTTGGGAACGAGGTGGTTTGTCCCGGTGATAGCCCCAGGAGTGAACTCGCTGTGCCCTGACAGTCAGTGTCACCCCCAAACGTGCGAGAATCTCGGCTTTCAATTTGTGATACTCTTTGGCATCCTGCAAGGTCAAATCATAGTACGCCTTCTGGGGTACTCCTGTCAGGTATGGCGCAAGTACCTCTGCCCACTGCTCTGGCGGAAGTTTTTCCCTCTCAGCGACCCTCTCAAACACCGTCAGGAAGGCCTCAACATCATCCCCGGGAGTCATTTTCTGCAATGCGCGTCTTACCGTCTTTCGGACGTGGGTGTCATCAGCCAAACCTGGGGTTGGGGCGCTCGCCTTGCCCTGGATGGCGGTTGCCAGAAGCTGCATCTGCTGCTGGCTCTGTTGTAACTGCTGCCGTTGCTCCTGCTGGCTCTGTTGTATCTGCTGCATCAACAGCCTGTTGGTCTCTTGCTGCCTTTGCTCCTGCTGGACCAAGTGTTTCAGCAAGTCCTCCATTTTCTCCGGCAATGCTTGCTGGCTTGCAACAGCCTTGACCCAGGACATTCAAAAAATAAACTCACTTCTCCGCTGGGAACACTGCTCGCATGTCTACCACCAATTGTAGGGGTTCCACTCACTCAGCTGCGACGGCTGACACTCAGGAGGCGTGTTCCTTTAAAGTTCACTGGGTTTATTACTCCATAAACCATATGACAAAACAACAGAAAGCAAATAGCCTTTGGTTCAGGCAAAGAAAAAACAAGTGTCCAGTTCATCCGGCTCAGTCCTGAAGCCGTAACACACTCAGGAGGGTTTCACCTCCACACATATCTCCCTGTGTTAAGCATTAGGCTTTCTTTTATATGTCTAACCACACCCAGAACCCATCACATGACCAGACATGTGGTTGTGACATCACCACAGGTCCTGAAACACATATAGGTAGCTATGGTTACATCACAGTAGCAAGCCATCTATAAGGGACATATCTCCCATCGATTAGACATCCTTTAGCCACGCTACAATAGATAAAGAAAAAGAACACAAAAAGCAGCACCAAAAGAAAACAAGGGGTGCAAAAAATCCTTCCAGGCATGTTCCAAACCTCATGCTATTATCCAGAAAAATGAAGGCAGCACTCCAATAGAAAAAATAAAAGTGGTTTATTGGCCCATGTGCGACCTATTAGCCACTTTTATTTTTTTTACTGGAGTGCTGCCTTCATTTTTCTGGACAATAGATAGATAAATCTATAGGTAGATAGACATGAGAGAGATAGATAGATGTGAGATAGATGATAGATAGATACAGTGGGGCAAAAAAGTATTTAGTCAGTCAGCAATAGTGCAAGTTCCACCACTTAAAAAGATGAGAGGCGTCTGTAATTTACATCATAGAACCTGATTCCCATAGGGAAAAATGATGTACTCGTCCATAAAATTACCATAAATCTTTATTTAATACATTAAAATACAAAACAAGAGACATAAACCAGGTGCGTGTCAGTTGACAATAAGAAAACAATAATAAACACCAAAGGCCCCACCCCCACCGGTACCCCACCATAAAGGCGCTAAACTATTGCACCATTTACCAAAGTAACATTGTAGTAAACAATGTTCCTATATTTATTATGTATCACAACTATGGTCCGCTGCACACAATCCCTCTAGCAGAACCCGTATAGATTACTCATGTAACTCCTAGTACCGGCCTAAAGTATATATGTCTATACCGACGCAAAGCACACAGTCATGCTGGAATCCCCGGAGAGAATCTCCCTTCAGAGAATAGGGTCCGGTACCAAACATAAAGGATGCCAACCTAACAGGTCTCTCAACCGGGAAAAATATATCTACTACTTACATAGTTGTAAGGTGCACAGCAGGTGGGGAACCAGGGGGGGTGAGTGCCCGCCCCAACGCGCGTTTCGGTCCCGTCCTTCGTCAGGGGGCACTCACCTCCCCGGGTCCCGTGCCTTAAATAGCCCCACACATCCTATCGCTACCAATTCCTGCGCCGCAGTGCTATGGCGGATGTACGTCACTACCGGAAGTGACGCGCGTGTCTCCATAGTCACCGCGACGCCACAGAGCATCGGCGTCACACAGCACCGCGCATGCGCGGTACCGCGTAAAGACACCGAGTGCCCCGGGGAGCCGTCGGAGACCATGGGACCGCGCGTCAGGTAGAGAAGTATAACAAATCACTGGCCACCAATATCTATATAATCCTTACACTCATATACGGCCCAGATCATAATACTTGTATCACTTCATCAACCTCCCCTTGCCTTATTCATAATGCCGCATGCAACACATCATAAACCATAGCAAATATATAACAGTAAAAATTAGGGAATAATAATAATAAACATATATTTGTGTTATCAAGACTGTTTTTCTTGCCGCTTGACAGATGTGGATATTTTTAGAGAAGGCAGGTACTGAACGTCCATCCATCACTAAGATCTTAAAGGAACAGCGTATTAGAACATATCCAGGGAAACTACACAGAACTGGAAAAATAAAATAAAATTAATAATTGCACTTAAAACACCATTAAAAGCAATTGTTGTCAAAATTGTAAACCTACATTGGTAAGACGTCAGACAAACAATCAGAGAAATGGGGCATAGCTCAGATTTTCATTCAGTCCACCTGGATATAATGTTCCCAATGTCCAGATCCATCTGGATTCTAATTGGGCTAGTTTTTTCGGAATATCACCTCTACGAATACCCAGCTCCACCATGTCAATTCCTCTAACTTTTAAAAGGCTCCCATCACAACCATGGTATTCTTTAAAATGGCGCGGTATTGTTTTTAGGGTGGACGTGTCCTCACAGGCGGCATCTGCGGCGATGCCCAACACGTGCTCTCTCACCCGCACTTTCAAATGCCTCGTTGTTAAGCCAACATAAATTTTCGTGCAGGGGCGAGAATTACCCGCGTCCGCAAAAGTACTACATCTTTCTATGTTGGGACACGCCACACACCGCCCACAGGGGGCACATCCACCCCTCACAGGTACCGCATCCAAAAATGTTCTTGGTCTGCTATCCACATAGTGGCTACGGACCAAGATATCACGGAGATTCCGTGATCTCCTGGCAGTGATGGCAGCCTTTTCTGGCAAAAATCTAGACAGAACTGGATCAGCTCTCAATATATGCCATGATTTTTCAAAAATTCTTCTGAGCATGGGGAACTGGGAGTGGTAGTTGGTCACAAACCGAACAATATCCTTATTATCACCTTTGCAATTTTTATACAGAAGATCGTCCCTAGAGGAGTGCTTAGCCCTATTAAACGCACGTTTTATCATCCTCCCACTGTATCCCCTGTCCCTCAATCTGACCTTTAAATCCTCCGCTTGGGTGAGAAAATCTTGTTGATTTGAACATAATCTGCGCAACCGTAAGAATTGACCAGTTGGTACGGAGCGTATAATATGATTCGGGTGTGAGGAGGAAGCATGCAATAACATATTAGTCGCTGTTTTTTTGCGAAAGATGTTTGTCTGTATCTCATCATTGGTATCCCTCCTCAGTTTGACATCGAGAAACTCAATCTCCTCACTACTTCCACAAAATGTGAGAAAGATGTTATAATCGTTGCTATTCAAGCCTACGAAGAATTTATCCAACATCTCTTTAGAACCCTGCCAGATCAGCAATATGTCGTCAATGTACCGCGTCCAAGACAGGACGCGGCACATTGACTCCCCCTGATCTGACAGGAAGAGGTCCCTCTCCCACAGCCCCAGGAAAAGGTTAGCATAGGCAGGCGCAAAGGCCGCCCCCATCGCCGTTCCCTGGAGCTGCAGGTAGAAGGACCCCTTGAAAACAAAAAAATTATGCATAAGTGCAAATTCCAAAAGTTCCAACAGTAATAATCTTATCCCTTGTGGGAGTGTAGATGTCCCTAAAAAGAACTTCACAGCACTCAGACCATCTTTATGGCGTATGCTGGTGTACAGCGATTCTACATCTGCTGTCACCAGCATCGCATCCCTCTCCAGATGTAGTCCATCAACCCTGCGGAGGAGCTCCCCAGTATCCTTCAAGAAGGAGGGCAGCTCCTCCACTAAGGGTTGTAATTTGGAATCTATCCACTGATTAACCTTTTCCAGGTAGTTCCCTGTCCCTGAGATAATTGGTCGTCCAGGGGGCGACCGCGCGTCCTTATGAACCTTGGGCAACATATAAAATGTTGCGATTGTGGGTTCAGCAACCACCAATGCCTCAGCCAATTCCTTTGTAATAATGCCAGCACCTTGAGCATTGTTTATGATGGTTGCCAACTGACCACTATACGCGGACAAGGGGTTAAATGTCAACTTTTTATAACACACCTTGTTATGTAGTTGACGAAAGGCCTCTTTTTCATAATCACCTCTCGGCCAGATAACAATGTTTCCCCCCTTGTCCGCCTGTTTTATCACTACTTCATCCAGGTTCCCAAGGACACGCAGTCGCCCCCTTTCCTCCACAGTCAAATTGTCTCGATAAATATAACGGGGAATATCCATTATTTCCTTACTAACAATTTGTACAAACAGTTCGATATTAGGACATGAGGAAAGTGGCAGGAACCTCCTGGAACGAGGTCTAATAGAGGGGGGAATCTTACCTCCCTCCATGGTATTGTTCTCAATGGATAGATCTTCTAAGATGCGTAGTGCTGTTTGTTCCTCTTCTGTTGGGAACAATTGGAACAATTTAGGATCAAAAAAATAACGCTTGAATAGCAAGGATCGTGCAAACAATTGAACATCTTTGATAACTGTAAATGCGTCGATTGGCGCCGCAGGTGAAAAAGATAGTCCCTTATCAAGGAGTTTAAGATCCACAGATGTAAATTGAATATCACTTAAATTAATTACCTTATTCTCATATCTTTTTCTTTCGGGGGATCTGGGATTTCGTCTATACGGATGGTAATTTAAATCATTCAACCTCCTAGATGCTGTTCCTGATCGTGTAGACATTGATGTACCCGATGTCTCTGATTGGTCACTCAGTGATGAGACAGATGACCCCAATTCTATAGTGCTAGTGCGTGGACCTTGAATAGTGGTCTTCCTCCATGCATATACCAGATTGTTCTGATAATCGCGAGTATCGCGATTAAACTTAGTCAATTGTGTTGCATGGATCTTTTTCACTGTGGTGTCTATAGTTTTATCCATCTGTACATTGAAGTTTTATATAGATATTGGTGGCCAGTGATTTGTTATACTTCTCTACCTGACGCGCGGTCCCATGGTCTCCGACGGCTCCCCGGGGCACTCGGTGTCTTTACGCGGTACCGCGCATGCGCGGTGCTGTGTGACGCCGATGCTCTGTGGCGTCGCGGTGACTATGGAGACGCGCGCGTCACTTCCGGTAGTGACGTACATCCGCCATAGCACTGCGGCGCAGGAATTGGTAGCGATAGGATGTGTGGGGCTATTTAAGGCACGGGACCCGGGGAGGTGAGTGCCCCCTGACGAAGGACGGGACCGAAACGCGCGTTGGGGCGGGCACTCACCCCCCCTGGTTCCCCACCTGCTGTGCACCTTACAACTATGTAAGTAGTAGATATATTTTTCCCGGTTGAGAGACCTGTTAGGTTGGCATCCTTTATGTTTGGTACCGGACCCTATTCTCTGAAGGGAGATTCTCTCCGGGGATTCCAGCATGACTGTGTGCTTTGCGCCGGTATAGACATATATACTTTAGGCCGGTACTAGGAGTTACATGAGTAATCTATACGGGTTCTGCTAGAGGGATTGTGTGCAGCGGACCATAGTTGTGATACATAATAAATATAGGAACATTGTTTACTACAATGTTACTTTGGTAAATGGTGCAATAGTTTAGCGCCTTTATGGTGGGGTACCGGTGGGGGTGGGGCCTTTGGTGTTTATTATTGTTTTCTTATTGTCAACTGACACGCACCTGGTTTATGTCTCTTGTTTTGTATTTTAATGTATTAAATAAAGATTTATGGTAATTTTATGGACGAGTACATCATTTTTCCCTATGGGAATCAGGTTCTATGTATATGGATGTGTCCTTGGTATAAGGTCTCCACATGGGGTGGTGGTATGATTAATTAATTAGTAGATACAATATAACTATCACCCTCCCCAATATGTGGTATTGGTGTTTGTTGGCGGTTTAATTTACATCATAGGTAGACCTCAACTATGGGAGACAAACTGAGAAAAAAAAATCCAGAAAATCACATTGTCTGTTTTTTTAACAATTTATTTGCATATTATGGTGGAAAATAAGTATTTGGTCAGAAACAAACAATCAAGATTTCTGGCTCTCACAGACCTGTAACTTCTTCTTTAAGAGTCTCCTCTTTCCTCCACTCATTACCTGTAGTAATGGCACCTGTTTAAACTTGTTATCAGTATAAAAAGACACCTGTGCACACCCTCAAACAGTCTGACTCCAAACTCCACTATGGTGAAGACCAAAGAGCTGTCAAAGGACACCAGAAACAAAATTGTAGCCCTGCACCAGGCTGGGAAGACTGAATCTGCAATAGCCAACCAGCTTGGAGTGAAGAAATCAACAGTGGGAGCAATAATTAGAAAATGGAAGACATACAAGACCACTGATAATCTCCCTCGATCTGGGGCTCCACGCAAAATCCCACCCCGTGGGGTCAGAATGATCACAAGAACGGTGAGCAAAAATCCCAGAACCACGCGGGGGGACCTAGTGAATGATCTGCAGAGAGCTGGGACCAATGTAACAAGGCCTACCATAAGTAACACACTACGCCACCATGGACTCAGATCCTGCAGTGCCAGACGTGTCCCACTGCTTAAGCCAGTACATGTCCGGGCCCGTCTGAAGTTTGCTAGAGAGCATTTGGATGATCCAGAGGAGTTTTGGGAGAATGTCCTATGGTCTGATGAAACCAAACTGGAACTGTTTGGTAGAAACACAACTTGTCGTGTTTGGAGGAAAAAGAATACTGAGTTGCATCCATCAAACACCATACCTACTGTAAATCATGGTGGTGGAAACATCATGCTTTGGGGCTGTTTCTCTGCAAAGGGGCCAGGACGACTGATCCGGGTACATGAAAGAATGAATGGGGCCATGTATCGTGAGATTTTGAGTGCAAACCTCCTTCCATCAGCAAGGGCATTGAAGATGAAACGTGGCTGGGTCTTTCAACATGACAATGATCTAAAGCACACCGCCAGGGCAACGAAGGAGTGGCTTCATAAGAAGCATTTCAAGGTCCAGATCTCAACCGTATAGAAAACCTTTGGAGGGAGTTGAAAGTCCGTGTTGCCAAGCGAAAAGCCAAAAACATCACTGCTCTAGAGGAGATCTGCATGGAGGAATGGGCCAACATACCAACAACAGTGTGTGGCAACCTTGTGAAGCCTTACAGAAAACGTTTGACCTCTGTCATTGCCAACAAAGGATATATTACAAAGTATTGAGATGAAATTTTGTTTCTGACCAAATACTTATTTTCCACCATAATATGCAAATAAATTGTTAAAAAAACAGACAATGTGATTTTCTGGATTTTTTTTTCTCAGTTTGTCTCCCATAGTTGAGGTCTACCTATCATGTAAATTACAGACGCCTCTCATCTTTTTAAGTGGTGGAACGTGCACTATTGCTGACTGACTAAATACTTTTTTGCCCCACTGTATATGATAGATAGATAGATAATAGATAGATAGATAGATAGATAGATAGATAGATAGATAGATAGATAGATAGATCGATAGATAATAGATAGATAGATATTAGATAGAT
Source organism: Ranitomeya imitator (assembly GCF_032444005.1). NCBI lineage: Eukaryota > Metazoa > Chordata > Amphibia > Anura > Dendrobatidae > Ranitomeya > Ranitomeya imitator. Next base: position 90,272,713 of record NC_091291.1, read on the forward strand.
AGATATTAGATAATAGATAGATAGATAGATAGATAGATAGATAGATAGATAATATATAGATAGATAGATAGATGATAGATAGATATGGTATAGATAAATCTATAGACAGACATGAGAGTGATAGATGATAGATGTGAGATAGATAGATAGATAGATAGATAGATAGATAGATAGATAGATAGATAGATAGATAGATAGATATGGGCTAGACGGACAGATATATGGACAGATAGTAAAATCCCATTTATTTTGCATCTTATTCTCTGGTTCCTTTCCTGCCATAAGAGTGCAGCAGGTCGCAGAGGGGATGCTCTGCAGTGGACGACCCCCTGCACCTATAGGACTGGAGACCCTGCACACAGCTCCCCTTGAGGACCTGCTGCCAGCCTCCTCCACAGCTGCTGCATCTCCTAGAAGGAGCCTGACCATGCTGGATATGACTGCTACAAAGCTTTGTTTGTAAAGTTTTCCTCTGGCAACAATTTGTCTGTTCTTTGCTATGGCAAGCTCAGTATAATCCAGAGGGAGTCCCCTTTTCTCCTCACCTCCCCCCAGTACATTCTCCTAATGCCTTCACTGTCCTGTGATTGGCTTCAGCACATCCAGAGCAGGAGTTTGTCTTGAGTTAAAGTGAAGTACAGATTTCAGTCCGGAGTCCACAATCACTGGTGTTTATTGTGCTGCAGAGCAGTGCAAAGGGAAGACGAGCGCACACAGGGGAAGAAGACTGCAGAATCAGCAAACACCTACCTCTCTGTGGATCACCGTCGCTGGCAGCTTCCTCTCTCTGGCACAGAAGTGCCCAGCCGTGCTGCTGCTGTGTGAGAGACAGGAAGTGCAGGACAGATCACTGCAGCCCTGTTGCCACTTTCTCTTTGAGACAGCGGAGCTGCAGGTATCTCTCCCTGCCCGCCGCACATGAGGGCAATCCGGACAGGGGCCCCCCGGAGCCTCGGGGCCAGTTTGCCCTCACTATTAGCTGTCCTGTAGGGGCCCCCTCACCCTCTGGGCCCCTGTGCAGCCGCTCCGGCTGAACATGCGGTATGTCCGCCCCTGCCATTTGCAGCCCCAATGATCTGGAGAGAGCCAACCAATCACACTACCAATTGCTATTTTTGCATGGTCTCCCCCAGTAGGAAAGAAGTTTCAAGGAAGAAGTGGACTTTACAGTATCCAAACATTTTATCTGCAATATGCCCACTACCACATACAGAGGAATTGCTGGTTCCAAAAGCACCAAAAACATTTTCAGTTCAGTCAAGTGAGGAAGAAGTGGGCGCTTTGTGTCATGAAGCATCTTCCTCTCATGAACCGAACTTTCTGTCAGCAACCTCAACTGAACTATACCTTATAACTAATGATGAGTGAGCATGCTCGACACTGATACTTGATCGAACATCAGGGTGCTCAGGCACGCTCGTTACTCAGCCGAGGATTGCTTGGTGCTTGAGAACATGCTCGAGTCCCCACCCCCTGTGTTTTGTGGCTGTTTTTCAGGGGATTGCCCGCTATACACAGTAATGCCTTACCCATGTTGGCTACTGACACTACTGTGATTAGCCAGCCGCATTGGGGCAATTTTTAGGCTGGGAAGGGCCAGATAGCCATGTGTTATGACCTGGTGGTCAGGACAATAATGGACCTGGTGGTTAAGAGCACACGGAATGATCTGATAGTTACTGATAATAAAGGACGAGCTCTGGGACGTGGGAACTCTGCTGACCGCAATCCCTAATCCTATCAAACACACTAGAAATAGCCGTGGATTGCGCCTAACGCTCCCTATGCAACTCGGCACAGCCTAAGGAACTAGCTAGCCCTGAAGATAGAAAAATAAAGCCTACCTTGCCTCAGAGAAATTCCCCAAAGGAAAAGGCAGCCCCCACATATAATGACTGTGAGTAAAGATGAAAATACAAACACAGAGATGAAATAGATTTAGCAAAGTGAGGCCCGACTTACTGAACAGACCGAGGATAGGAAAGGTTACTTTGCGGTCAGCACAAAAACCTACAAAAAGACCACGCAGAGGGCGCAAAAAGACCCTCCGCACCGACTCACGGTGCGGAGGCGCTCCCTCTGCGTCCCAGAGCTTCCAGCAAGCAAGACAACAATAAAAATAGCAAGCTGGACAGAAAAATAGCAAACCAAAGAAATACAAGCTGGAACTTAGCTTCTGCTGGGAAGACAGGTCACAAGAACGATCCAGGAGTGAACTAGACCAATACTGGAACATTTTTGATAACCAGCAAAGCAGACAGCTGTGAGCTGATATTAAAAGGCTGTGAAGGTTCCTGGTTATTGGGCTAGATAGATAGATAGGATAGATAGATAGATAGATAGATAGATAGATAGATAGATAGATAGATAGATAGATAGATAGATAGAGATAATTTCATAACCCCACAACACATTGTAACATTGCACCCTTTAGTGCCTTGTGTGCGGAGCTTATCTGGCAGCGGTTTATGATTAAATAAATAAATGAGTGACAGAAAAAAACTATATGGGATCCCCCCTATTTTTGAGAACCAGCTAAGGTAAAGCAAACAGCTGAGGACTTATATTATCAGATTGGGAAGATTCCTGGCTATTGTGTTCATCCCAGCCTAAAAATACCAGCCCACAGCCACCCCATATTTGGCCTGGTGCAGGTGTAATGTTTTTGGGGTTAATGTCAGCAGCTGGCACTGATATCAAGCCCGGGGATTAGTAATGGAGAGGTGTCTATCAGAGGGTTATTGAGTTTGTCCCAGCCTAAAAATACAAGCCCGCAGCCACTTTACTCAGCTCCTGCCGACTGCCCTGTGCGGTGGCAGTCTTGGTAAAGGTAGCTGGGTTTGATGACAGCTGTGCTTTGTCAAAAATCACATCTGCCATCAACCTCTGGTGTTAGTAATAGAGATGTCTATCAGACAACAGCTGTCTGCTTTACCTTTGCTGGCAATGGTGGGGTGCACGTTGTTTTTTCTTTCATTTATTAACAAGTTGCTAAATAAATTTTAAAAAAATGTCCTAGGTTTCCCCTTATTTTTGATTGCCCTAGGGCAATGGCAATCGGTGTGATATTTTTAGGTGTTGATGTCAGCTGGGTAATGTCAGCTGGCATTAAACCATTATGTTAGTAAAGGAAAGATGTCTATCAGACACCCCCATTACTAGCCCTGTAATAAAAAGATAAAAAAATACACATAGAAAAAATTATTTGAAAAAACACTCCCCCACACTTTCCCTCTTATACCAATTTATAAAAATAAATGTTAACACACATGTCCTCTGAAGTAATCCATGTTCCTCGATGTCTCTGGTGAATGAGAATAGCAGTAAAGCGAGTCACTACCTGGTGTCGGTGAACAGCGGTCACTTTACTGCTATTCACATTCGCCAGAGACATCATTGACATTTTGTCAACATTTTTTGTAATAAATTGGTGAAGGAGAAATAGAGTGGGAGACAGTTTTTCTAAAGTATTTTTTCTGTGTGTGTTCTTATTTTTTATTAGCCCGTTAATAATGGTGGTGTCTGATAGACACCTCCCCATTACTAACCCCAGGGGTTGATGACAGCTGTGAATCACAGCTCATGTAATATGCCAATTCCGTGGTGTCTTCGGGCCGGTTATTGGGCCCTTCCCAGCCTTAAAAAAACAGCAGCTGCCCCAAAAGTGGAAAATCTCCTCAAAACATATAAGAATATTGGCTGTAATATGTCCTTAGAGATTAATTTCTTACATTCGCATCTAGACTTCTTTCCATCAAACTGACGAGCAGTGAACGACGAGCACGGTGAGAGATTTCACCAAGATATTGTGGCTATGGAAAAAAGATAGCAAGGACAATGGAATCCATCAATGTTTGCAGATTACTGTTGGACAATTGTATAAAAGAGATGATCCCATGCAGGAGTACAAGAGACAAGCAAAAAAGAGTGGTCACTGAAAGCGCAATTTCTGCAACTGTTTATTAATTGCAATAGTTAGTGTTTAGACAGGTTTTAGCCATTGGAAATGTTGGTCACTGTTCTCTAAGTATATTTGAGAAAATTGGCATAATGGAATATTACGCGTCTTTATATTTTCAAAAATTATGTTTCTAAGTACTGAAACTTTTATGCATTAATTATATGTAGCAGTAAAAGGAAAACGCTTTGATATCATAGAAACAAGAGCCAACTACAAATTTTCATTGTCAGATTTGAATTCAGGAGGTCAAAATCATTAAGAAATGGCTCATTTCATAACTGAACCTGATAACTTTTGAAGATATGTAGAACAGTGGTCTCTGCTTTGATCCTCACTGAGAAAAATGTACCCACCAGACTTCAGGGCAGCCACCTCCATAACTAGTTATCAATGCATTTTAGGCCCCAGTAACTGTACCTGCCTGGTTGGAGACTAGTCCCCAACATCCCAGCTTCTCAGCCTGACACCCCCTAAAAGCACCTCTTATGGGCAGCTGCAGCAGCATCATAACAAGTGGCTTCCTGGTAGGGCTAGGGTCCAGACCACCAAGTCCCTAGCTGCTCCCTCCTTCAGGCATTTGACAGCTGTGTGACACAGTCCCCCTGCCTGCCAATGAAGGGGAGTCTGGTGGTGCTTAGTAGCATGCCCTGTCAGCCCTGAAAAAAGCCTGCAAAAAAAAAAGGGATATTCATGAATAACAATACAGCACATACAGATATACACAGTTAAATATCTGAGACTCTCAGGAACAAAGTGTCTATAAGAACATAGAAAGGAGAATAATGTTTACCCCTCCTTGCCCCCAACCCATCTTCCGGGTATCACAGCTCACCTCCAGGCATCTCTCACTTGTCATGTCAGTGCCTATGTGTTATAGCAGCGCCTCCTTTTTAGAGCTGCGTCTATTATAGCAGCGTCTATTATAGCAGTGCCAGTTTATTATAGCAGTGCCAGTTTATTATAGCAGTGCCTCATTATAACAGCACCTCCTTATTATAGCAGCACCTCCTTATTATAGCAGTGCCTGTTTATTATAGCAACACCTTATTATAGCAGTGCATCCTTATTATAGCAGTGCATCCTCATTTTAGCAGTGCCTCCTTATTATAGCAGCACCTCCTTATTATAGCAGTGCCTGTTTATTATAGCAGTGCCTCCTTATTATAGCAGTGCCTGTTTATTATAGCAACACCTTATTATAGCAGTGCATCCTTATTATAGCAGTGCCTCCTCATTATAGCAGTGCCTCCTTATTATAGCAGCACCTCCTTATTATAGCAGTGCCTCCTTATTATAGCAGTGCCTGTTTATTATAGCAACACCTTATTATAGCAGTGCATCCTTATTATAGCAGTGCATCCTCATTATAGCAGTGCCTCCTTATTATAGCAGCACCTCCTTATTATAGCAGTGCCTGTTTATTATAGCAGTGCCTCCTTATTATAGCAGTGCCTGTTTATTATAGCAACACCTTATTATAGCAGTGCATCATTATTATAGCAGTGCCTCCTTATTATAGCAATGCCTCCTTATTATAGCAGTGCCTCCTTATTATAGCAGCGCCTCCTTTTTAGAGCTGCGTCTATTATAGCAGCGTCTATTATAGCAGTGCCAGTTTATTATAGCAACACCTCCTTATTATAGCAGTGCCTCCTTATTATAGCAGCACCTCCTTATTATAGCAGTGCATCCTTATTATAGCAGTGCCTCCTTATTATAGCAGTGCCTCCTTATTATAGCAGTGCCTCCTTATTATAGCAGTGCCTCCTTATTATAGCAGCACCTCCTTATTATAGCAGTGCCTCCTTATTATAGCAGTGCCTGTTTATTAGGGAAGTGCATCCTTATTATAGCAGTGCCTCCTTATTATAGCAGTGCATCCTTATTATAGCAGTGCCTCCTTATTATAGCAGTGCCTCCTTATTATAGCAGTGCCTCCTTATTATAGCAGTGCATCCTTATTATAGCAGTGCCTCCTTATTATAGCAGTGCATCCTTATTATAGCAGCACTTCCTTATTATAGCAGTGCCTCCTTATTATAGCAGCACCTCCTTATTATAGCAGTGCCTCCTTACTATAGCAGTGCCTCCTTATTATAGCAGTGCCTCCTTATTATAGCAGTGCATCCTTATTATAGCAGTGCCTCCTTATTATAGCAGTGCATCCTTATTATAGCAGTGCCTCCTTATTATAGCAGTGCCTCCTTATAATAGCAGTGCCTCCTTATTATGGCAGTGCATCCTTATTATAGCAGTGCCTCCTTATTATAGCAGTGCATCCTTATTATAGCAGTGCCTCCTTATTATAGCAGTGCCTGTTTATTATAGCAACACCTCCTTATTATAGCAGTGCCTCCTTATTATAGCAGTGCCTGCTTATTATAGCAGCACCTCCTCATTATAGCAGTGCCTCCTTATTATAGCAGTGCCTCCTTATTATAGCAGTGCATCCTTATTATAGCAGTGCCTCCTTATTATAGCACCTCCCTATTATAGCAGTGCATCCTTATTATAGCAGTGCCTGCTTATTACAGAAGTGCCTGCTTATTATAGCAGTGCCTCCTTATTGTAGCACCTCCTTATTATAGCAGTGCCTCCTTATTATAGCAGTGCCTCCTTATAGCAGCACCTCCTTATTATATCAGTGCCTCCTTATTATAGCAGTGCCTCCTTATAGCAGCACCTCCTTATTATAGCAGTGCCTCCTTATTATAGCAGTGCCTTTTTATTATAGCAGCACCTCCTTATTATAGCAGTGCATCCTTATTACAGCAGTGCCTCCTTATTATAGCAGCACCTCCTTATTATAGCAATGTCTCCTTATTATAGCAGTGCCTGCTTATTATAGCAGCACCTCCTTATTATAGGAGTGCCTTCTTATTATAGCAGCACCTCCTTATTATAGCAGTGCATCCTTATTATAGCAGTGCATCCTTATTATAGCAATGCCTCCTTATTATAGCAGTGCCTCCTTATTATAGCAGTTCCTGCTTATTATAGCAGCACCTCCTTATTATAGCAGTGCATCCTTATAGCAGTGCCTCCTTATTATAGCAGTGCCTCCTTATTATAGCAACACCTCCTTATTATAGCAGTGCCTTCTTATTATAGCAGTGCCTCCTTATTATAGCAGTGCATCCTTATTATAGCAGTGCCTCCTTATTATAGCAGTGCCTTCTTATTATAGCAGTGCCTTCTTATTATAGCAGTGCCTCCTTATTATAGCAGTGCCTCCTTATTATAGCAGTGCCTCCTTATTATAGCAACGCCTCCTTATTATAGCAGTGCCTCCTTATTATAGCAGTGCCTCCTTATTATAGCAGTGCCTCCTTATTATAGCAGCACCTCCTTATTATAGCAGTGCCTTCTTATTATAGCAGTGCCTCCTTATTATAGCAGTGCCTCCTTATTATAGCAGCACCTCCTTATTATAGCAGTGCCTTCTTATTATAGCAGCACCTCCTTATTATAGCAGTGCATCCTTATTATAGCAGTGCCTCCTTATTATAGCAGTGCCTCCTTATTATAGCAGTGCCTCCTTATTAAAGCAGTGCCTGCTTATTACAGAAGTGCCTGTTTATTATTGCAGCACCTCCTTATTACAGCAGTGCCTCCTTATTATAGCACCTCCTTATTATAGAAGTGCATCCTGATTATAGCAGTTCCTCCTTATTATAGCAGCACCACCTTATTATAGCAGTGCCTCCTTATTATAGCAGTGCCTGTTTATTACAGAAGTGCCTGTTTATTATAAGTCTGTTTATTATAGCCTGTGCCTGTATATTATTGCAGTGTTTGTTCATGATAGCAGTGCCTGCTTATTATTGCAGTGCCTGCTCATTATAGCAGTGCCTGTTTTATAGCAGTTCCTGTTTATTAGTGCAGTGCCTGTTTATTACAGCAGTATCTTTATATTATAGCAGTGCTTGTTTATTTAGGTAGTGCCTGTGTATTATTGCAGTGTCTGTTCATTATAACAGTGCCTGCTTGTTATTGCAGTGCCTGCTTATTATAGCAGTGCCTGCTTATTATAGCAGTGATTGTTTATTACAGCAGTGCCTGTTTATTATCTTAACATTCACTTACCTTGTAATGTCTTCACATCTCGTTCCATCCAGATGTGTCTGGATGTCTGGATCACAGAATTCCAAGTGGCGAGAGAGTTCATCGACCACCATATTGGGACACACAAGTGATGGGTGTCTCAATATGGAAACTGCTGGTGGTACCAGTCTCTTGCGTGGTACCACCAGCGGAACACCGTCGCACCACACACACACACACACACTGTATATGCCGTACGCACCACACACACACACACACTGTATACGCCGTACATACCACACACACACAAACACACACTGTATATGCCGTTTGCACCACACACACACACACACACAAACACACACTGTATACGCCGTACGCACCACACAAACACTGTATACGCCGTACGCACCACACACACACACTGTATACACCGTACGCACAACACACACACTGTATACGCGGTATGCAGCCTCTTGCGCGGTACCACCAGCAGAACATCGTCGCGAACACGCCACCTCCGGGATCAACCGAATGATTCACTGACTGCCGCCATCTTTCTACAGGAGAAGCGCATGCGCAGGTTTAATGTGACCAACGCTATCTGTCTGCACAAAGATGGCAGCAGTCTGATTTATTACGCCTGCGTGAATTACGCGCAGGCGCAGTGAATCATTCGGCTGATCCCGGTGGCAGATGTGCGACGTGTCTACAGGCAGAGGAAGCCGGTCACATTAAAGGGGTTTTCCCCACGAACGAAGATTGATTTTAAAAATTGTCTGTGTCTGACCGTGTATGGAGCATACCACATCTCCTGGGCAGGGGAGGAAGCAAAAGACAATACTGACATTACAGCAGGGGATCACAGTGGATTCATTTTGTGAGGTAAAATATTTCACTGACTGTTTTTAAACAATATTTTACCTCACAAAATGTATCCTCTGTGATCAAAGAGCTCAGTGATGCGAGACACAGAGCACAGGGGTGAGAGAGACAGAGCACAGGGGGAGACAGCTCAAATGGGACAACACATGAGGGGAGAACACAGCACAGGAAGGAGAAAGACAGCAGACAAGGGGGAGAGCACATGGGGTAGACAGGTCAAAGAAGAGAGCACAGACAGGAGAAGTCAGCACAAGGGGAAAGATAGAGTGGATAGGTGGGTGAGCACATGGGGGGGTAGATTCTCAGTGCTGCAAACCCTGCCCCCATCCTGACATTACCAGTATCCCACAATCCAAGGGGAAGCAGTCCATGAAGAGAAGACAAGAGATGGATCCAGCACTTCAGATAAAATCCCAAGTTTTATTTAACTCTTTGAAACATTGTTTTAGGGAAAAGTTCACACTTTAACAGTGGCTGTATATCATGTCCGAGGAAAAAGTCACACGAGAAAATCAATATCAAGGTTGATGCGTTTCAAAGCAATGCTTCTTATTCATAACTATATAAATAAGCAAGCACTGCTTTATTATAGCAGTGCCTGTTTATCATAGCAGTGCCTGTTTATTATAACAGTGCATGTTTATTATGGAAGTGCCTGCTTATTATAGCAGTGCCTGTTTATTATAGCAGTGCCTGCATAGTATAACAGTGTCTGTTTGTGGTTGCAGTGCCTGTTTATTATAGCTGTGCTTGTTTATTATAGCAGTGCCTGCTTATTATAGCTGTGCCTGTTTATTATAGCAGTGCCTGTTTATTGTAGCTGGGCCTGTTTATTATAGCAGTGTCTGTTTATTATAGCAGTGTCTGTTTGTGGTTGCAGTGCCTGTTTATTATAGCTGTGCCTGTTTATTATAGCAGTGCCTGCTTATTATAGCTGTGCCTGTTTACTATAGCAGTGCCTGTTTATTATAGCAGTGCCTGCTTATTATAGCAGTGTCTGTTTGTGGTTGCAGTGCCTGTTTATTATAGCTGTGCCTGTTTATTATAGCAGTGCCTGTTTACTATAGCAGTGCCTGTTTATTATAGCAGTGCCTGCTTATTATAGCAGTGTCTGTTTGTGGTTGCAGTGCCTGTTTATTATAGCTGTGCCTGTTTATTATAGCAGTGCCTGCTTATTATAGCTGTGCCTGTTTACTATAGCAGTGCCTGTTTATTATAGCAGTGCCTGCTTATTATAGCAGTGTCTGTTTGTGGTTGCAGTGCCTGTTTATTATAGCTGTGCCTGTTTATTATAGCAGTGCCTGCTTATTATAGCTGTGCCTGTTTACTATAGCAGTGCCTGTTTATTATAGCAGTGCCTGCTTATTATAGCAGTGTCTGTTTGTGGTTGCAGTGCCTGTTTATTATAGCTGTGCCTGTTTATTATAGCAGTGCCTGTTTATCATAGCAGTGCCTGTTTATCATAGCAGTGCCTGTTTATTAAAACAGTGCCTGTTTATTATGGAAGTGCCTGCTTATTATAGCAGTGCCTGTTTATTATAGCAGTGCCTGTTTATTATAGCAGTGCCTGTTTATTATGGAAGTGCCTGCTTATTATAGCAGTGCCTGTTTATTATAGCAGTGCCTGCATAGTATAACAGTGTCTGTTTGTGGTTGCAGTGCCTGTTTATTATAGCTGTGCTTGTTTATTATAGCAGTGCCTGCTTATTATAGCTGTGCATGCTTATTATAGCAGTGTCTGTTTATTATAGCAGTGTCTGTTTGTGGTTGCAGTGCCTGTTTATTATAGCTGTGCCTGTTTATTATAGCAGTGCCTGCTTATTATAGCTGTGCCTGTTTACTATAGCAGTGCCTGTTTATTATAGCAGTGCCTGCTTATTATAGCAGTGTCTGTTTGTGTCTGCAGTGCCTGTTTATTATAGCTGTGCCTTTTTATTATAGCAGTGCCTGTTTACTATAGCAGTGTCTGTTTATTATAGCAGTGCCTGCTTATTATAGCAGTGTCTGTTTGTGGTTGCAATGCCTGTTTATTATAGCAGTGCCTGTTTATTATAGCTGTGCCTGTTTATTATAGCAGTGCCTGCTTATTATAGCTGTGCCTGTTTACTATAGCAGTGCTTGTTTATTATAGCAGTGCCTGCTTATTATAGCAGTGTCTGTTTGTGGTTGCAGTGCCTGTTTATTATAGCTGTGCCTGTTTATTATAGCAGTGCCTGTTTACTATAGCAGTGCCTGTTTATTATAGCAGTGCCTGCTTATTATAGCAGTGTCTGTTTGTGGTTGCAGTGCCTGTTTATTATAGCAGTGCCTGTTTATTATAGCAGTGCCTGTTTATTATAGCTGTGCTTGTTTATTATAGCAGTGTCTGTTTATTATAGCAGTGTCTGTTTATTATAGCAGTGTCTGATTATTATAGCAGTGCTTATTGTAAACTAACTAAAGACAAATCTGATATCTCTATATGCAACAAATAAGTAATTCTGGTAAATGTTTCTAAAAGTAAATAAGAAAACAGGCAAAGCCAGCTCACCGACAGCCACCACAGGTGCACGGAACTACGTCTTGATCAAACGTCTGTTAGATGCAGGAAAAGAAGGGGTCGTGTTCCGGCTCCTGAAAATTATCTTTAGTCTTTATTAATCCATATAAAAACGATACATGTGGTAAGGTGCTCCTCTGGAAATGCTAGCACAGGGAATTGAGCGATGCGTTTTCGATCTGTAGCGATCTTTATGATCCCTTCTTTTCCTGTAAATGTTTCTACAAACAATTTCCGATACTGACAGGTCAAGCAGTAGTAGCAGAAGTGCATCAAATCTTCCCCCAATACAATTGCAGATGAATCACATTTAGTCCAGAAAAAAATATACAACATGTGAATTGTTTGTCATTGCAATTATGTAAACTAACCCCAAAGATACAGGTCCTTTATGAGGCATCATGAATATAAATACCACACTGATCACTAAGACCATTCCTAGTTGTGGCCCCGATGAGCTACTAACATACTCTGTGTGATAATAACATCGTCTGTATTTCTTTTAAAGAGTAAATTTAGTAAATCTCATGTTTTAACATTAGAAGGTCTACAGATACAGTATATACTAGATATGTGTTTCACTTTAATGCATCCAGAACAATATCGTTGTACTTAGTGTCAAACAAAAGACACAAAAGAAAGTAAAAAAATAAACAAATAAACATTTTCCATATCTTCGCAATTCTACGGACCTGGGGAATCATTTTGCTAGGCCATTTTTACTGTACATTAAACACTGTAAAAACAAAGTCCAATATACAATGGCAGAATACCGGGATTTTTCTTTTACCATTTCACTATTTTTCCCCAGTATTTTTCAGTGCATTGTATGATAAGGATCAAAACTACAATGCCTTCTGCAAAAATAACAACCATTGTATGGCGATGTCGGCAGAAAAATAAGCAAGTTATTGATGAAAACAAAAACAAATTGGTTGCATCCTTAGGCTAAAGTCTCCTAAGGGAAGTAAGATCACATACAAAATATAGTAAAAAATATTTTTTTATATTTTTGTAAAAAAAAAGAAATAAGAATTAAAAAAACTGTTTTAATGAGAAACATTTTTATAAAAAAATCATATTTGTCGTTGTCATATCCATAACTGCTCAATCTACCATAAAATTAAATTATTTAACTCTTGCAGCACAGTAATTACATTGATGTAATCAGAAAACAAAGATCAAACTGCTAGAATTAGCTGTCAGCAAACGCCCCTGACAGCTGACAGCTAAGTGGTTTTTCTTGGGGTTAACACCCTTTCGGTTAGCTGTCTTTGGAATAACCATTTTTGTCTGCTTGACTTTGCATGTGTATAGGCACCTACCATTGGTCATCAGAGCTTATTGGTGACTGTGTACACATTATTTCAACTAATGAACAGCTGAGTGTATTTTTCTATATTTTTTTTTTCCGGTATGGCATCTTGAAACCACTATGGATATTAGGAGCTATACTGAGATATGCAACACTGCTGAACATTCTGTAAAGCACTGATTATGACCACTGTTAATTAATTTTTACGAGGAAGGTGCTGCCATGCACACGATTCATCTGAGACTGAACCAGGTCATTTGTTAATATATATCTTTCCTCCCATTGCTATCTCATTATCTATGCACACAGCCATATCCCTGTGAGGTGTGCAGTAGGACGGTTATATCTAAACGTTTTTTGAGCATATGGATCTTGTTTGCTCCAATTATATTTTTTCCTATGCTCGAACCGTCCTATACGAGATTCCAATATAGGAGGTGGATATATTATTATTTTTTGTGCACCTTTATGTTTTCTTACCGTACGCTTTCTTTCATTTCTTTTTATTGCTCATTGTTTTCCCTCCTATAGTTGGCTAGGTATTTAATAGGGTGAGCAGGTGTTAGCCGCCGCGGAGTGGGGGCGCCAAATAATCTATCAGGGTGCCAACCTCCACTGTCAGGAAGGGACAGCAGGTAAGCGCAGGGCTATCATATGAGGATAGGTGCACATAAGAGATTCATATATATGTATTTTTTTCTGTTTTCACTGGGAAGTGGTATTTTTAAGAATATTTGATTAAAATTATACTTTTTAAGGGGACAATATGTTACACAGTTTTTACCAACCCCTGTTTTGCGATCGCCATTACTAACTGTGTAACGGCGGCCACAAAAAAAGAAAGAAAAAAAATCCAATGTGCCATTTTATTTCTCTCTCTCTCTGATGTGATCGCACATCAGAGGAAAGAGAAATAGAGTCCCCGATCTCCCCCTGGTACCTCCGTTGTCCCTCCATGGCTCCCTGAAGTCCCCTGTGCCTCCGGCTTCTTCTTCTGGGAGAAAATGGTGGGCGCATTCGCAGTGTGCCCGCCGAGATCTGCCGGCCGGCGCCCGGCAACAATAGGAAGATTTTTCCAATTGGTTCAATTTGGTGATAGATCCTATCATAGTGATCAAAATTAAAAAAAAGTAAATAACCCCCCCCCCCTTATCACCACCTTAGGGTATGTGCACACGTAAGAATTTCTTGCAAAAAAACACGTTTTTTGCTTGTTTTTTCCGGAGCTTTCCCAATGCATTATATAGTGGGAAAAACGCGAAAAAAATACAAAATTAATGAACATGCTGCGTTTTTTACCGCGATGCGTTTTTTTTCGCGGGAAAAAAACGCATCATGTGCACAAAAATTGCAGAATGCATTCTGAATGATAGGGTGCATATGTATGCATTTTTTATGCGCTTTTAACACGTTTTTATAGCGAAAAAAACCGCAATGTGTGCACACAGCCTTAGTTAGGAAAAAATTATAAAATAAAGAAAATGTATTTATTTCCATTTTCCAATTAAGGTTACAGTTGGGCTAAAGTGAGTTGGGCTAAAGTTAGGGTTAGGGTTGGGGCTAAAGTTAAGGTTAGGGTTGGGGCTAAAGTTAGGGTTAGAGTTGGGATGAGGGTTAGGGTTGGGATTAGGGTTAGATTTGAGATTAGGGTTAGGTTTGGGATTAGGGTTATGGTTGGGATTAGGGTTAGGGGTGTGTTGGGGGTTAAGGTTTTGATTAGTATTGCGGTTAGGGTTGGGATTTGGGTTAGGGGTGTGTTGGGGTTAGGGTTTTGATTAGGGTTATGGTTAGGGTTGGGATTAGGGTTAGGGGTGTGTTGGGGTCAGGGTTTTGGTTAGGGTTATGGTTAGGGTTGGGGTTAGGGGTGTGTTGGGGTTAGGGTTGTGATTAGGGTTGCGGTTAGGGTTGAGATTTGGGTTAGGGGTGTGTTGGGGTTAGGGTTTTGATTAGGGTTATGGTTAGGGTTGGGATTAGGGTTAGGGGTGTGTTGGGGTCAGGGTTTTGGTTAGGGTTATGGTTGGGGCTGGGGTGTTTTGGGGTTAGGATTGTGATTAGGATTATGGATAGAGTTGGGATTAGCTGTTGTGAATTCTGTTGTCGGGCTCCCTCCTGTGGTCATGAGTGGTACTTCGGCTGGTTCTGTCCATGGACTTCCTCTGGTGGGTGTTTCTGAGTTTCCTTCCACAGGTGACGAGGTTAATTCGTTAGCTGGCTGCTCTATTTAACTCCACTTAGATCTTTGCTCCATGCCACCTGTCAATGTTCCAGTATTGGTCTAGTTCACTCCTGGATCGTTCTTGTGACCTGTCTTCCCAGCAAAAGCTAAGTTCCAGCTTGTATTTCTTTGGGTTGCTATTTTTCTGTCCAGCTTGCTACTATTATTGTTGTCTTGCTTGCTGGAAGCTCTGGGACGCAGAGGGAGCGCCTCCGCATCGTGAGTCGGTGCGGAGGGTTTTTTGCGCCCTCTGCGTGGTCTTTTTGTAGGTTTTTGTGCTGACCGCAAAGTAACCTTTCCTATCCTCGGTCTGTTCAGTAAGTAGGGCCTCACTTTGCTAAATCTATTTCATCTCTGTGTTTGTATTTTCATCTTTACTCACAGTCATTATATGTGGGGGGCTGCCTTTTCCTTTGGGGAATTTCTCTGAGGCAAGGTATGCTTTATTTTCCTTCTTTAGGGCTAGCTAGTTTCTTAGGCTGTGCCGAGTTGCATAGGGAGCGTTAGGCGCAATCCACGGCTATTTCTAGTGTGTCTGATAGGATTAGGGATTGCGGTCAGCGGAGTTTCCACGTCCCAGAGCTCGTCCTTTATTATCAGTTACTATCAGGTCATTCCGTGTGCTCTTAACCACCAGGTCCATTATTGTCCTGACCACCAGGTCATAACAGTACATGTGGCCCAAAGTACTAATGCATCTCAATAGAGGGATAAGAGAAGTTCTGAGACCATTTTTTTTTCTTTGCAGTGTGTTTTGTCTCTCTTTTCCCCTTTACCTCTGGGTGCTTCAGGACACAGGTGTAAACATGTACATTCAAGGTCTGTCCTCTTGGATGGATAATCTCACTACAAGGGTACAGAGCATTCAAGATTTTGTGGTTCAGAATCCAATATCAGAGCCTAGGATTCCAATTCCTGATTTGTTTTTTGGTGATAGATCTAAGTTTTTGAATTTTAAAAATAATTGTAAATTGTTTCTTGCCTTGAAACCTCGCTCCTCAGGTGACCCTGTTCAACAAGTAAAGATCATTATTTCTTTGTTGCGTGGTGACCCTCAAGACTGGGCATTTTCCCTTGCACCAGGGGATCCGGCATTGCATGATGTTGATGCGTTTTTCCTGGCGCTTGGATTGCTTTATGATGAACCTAATTCAGTGGATCAGGCAGAGAAAATCTTGCTGGCTCTGTGTCAGGGTCAGGATGAAGCGGAGATATATTGTCAGAAGTTTAGAAAGTGGTCTGTGCTCACTCAGTGGAATGAATGTGCCCTGGCAGCAATTTTCAGAAAGGGTCTCTCTGAAGCCCTTAAGGATGTCATGGTGGGATTTCCCATGCCTGCTGGTCTGAATGAGTCTATGTCCTTGGCCATTCAGATCGATCGACGCTTGCGTGAGCGTAAAGCTGTGCACCATTTGGCGGCACTATCTGAGCATGGGCCTGAGCCTATGCAATGTGATAGGACTTTGACCAGAGCTGAACGGCAAGAACACAGACGTCGGAATGGGCTATGTTTTTACTGTGGTGATTCCACTCATGCTATCTCCGATTGTACCAAGCGCACTAAGCGGTTCGCTAGGTCTGCCACCATTGGTATGGTACAGTTTAAATTTCTATTGTCCGTTACTCTGATTTGCTCTTTGTCATCCTATTCTGTTATGGCATTTGTGGATTCAGGCGCTGCCCTGAATTTGATGGACTTGGAGTATGCTAGGCGCTGTGGTTTTTTCTTGGAGCCCTTGCAGTATCCTATTCCTTTGAGAGGAATTGATGCTACGCCTTTGGCCAAGAATAAGTACTCAGTACAGGAGGGCGTTAAACTAGAAGAAGAGGGGACGGGAAGAAAAACATTAGACTCGAACAAAGACGACCCAGGAAAACATACTCAGAAGGGAGGTAAGAACATTTCTAAAACAATCCACAGCGAGGAGATTGGAACAAAACAAAATCCTCTGAACTGCATGCTCGCAAACGCCAGAAGCCTGACAAACAAGATGGAAGAACTAGAAGCAGAAATATCTACAGGTAACTTTGACATAGTGGGAATAACCGAGACATGGTTAGATGAAAGCTATGACTGGGCAGTTAACTTACAGGGTTACAGTCTGTTTAGAAAGGATCGTAAAAATCGGAGAGGAGGAGGGGTTTGTCTCTATGTAAAGTCTTGTCTAAAGTCCACTTTAAGGGAGGATATTAGCGAAGGGAATGAGGATGTCGAGTCCATATGGGTTGAAATTCATGGAGGGAAAAATGGTAACAAAATTCTCATTGGGGTCTGTTACAAACCCCCAAATATAACAGAAAGCATGGAAAGTCTACTTCTAAAGCAGATAGATGAAGCTGCAACCCATAATGAGGTCCTGGTTATGGGGGACTTTAACTACCCGGATATTAACTGGGAAACAGAAACCTGTGAAACCCATAAAGGCAACAGATTTCTGCTAATAACCAAGAAAAATTATCTTTCACAATTGGTGCAGAATCCAACCAGAGGAGCAGCACTTTTAGACCTAATACTATCTAATAGACCTGACAGAATAACAAATCTGCAGGTGGTCGGGCATCTAGGAAATAGCGACCACAATATTGTACAGTTTCACCTGTCTTTCACTAGGGGGACTTGTCAGGGAGTCACAAAAACATTGAACTTTAGGAAGGCAAAGTTTGAACAGCTTAGAGATGCCCTTAATCTGGTAGACTGGGACAATATCCTCAGAAATGAGAATACAGATAATAAATGGGAAATGTTTAAGAACATCCTAAATAGGCAGTGTAAGCGGTTTATACCTTGTGGGAATAAAAGGACTAGAAATAGGAAAAACCCAATGTGGCTAAACAAAGAAGTAAGACAGGCAATTAACAGTAAAAAGAAAGCATTTGCACTACTAAAGCAGGATGGCACCATTGAAGCTCTAAAAAACTATAGGGAGAAAAATACTTTATCTAAAAAACTAATTAAAGCTGCCAAAAAGGAAACAGAGAAGCACATTGCTAAGGAGAGTAAAACTAATCCCAAACTGTTCTTCAACTATATCAATAGTAAAAGAATAAAAACTGAAAATGTAGGCCCCTTAAAAAATAGTGAGGAAAGAATGGTTGTAGATGACGAGGAAAAAGCTAACATATTAAACACCTTCTTCTCCACGGTATTCACGGTGGAAAATGAAATGCTAGGTGAAATCCCAAGAAACAATGAAAACCCTATATTAAGGGTCACCAATCTAACCCAAGAAGAGGTGCGAAACCGGCTAAATAAGATTAAAATAGATAAATCTCCGGGTCCGGATGGCATACACCCACGAGTACTAAGAGAACTAAGTAATGTAATAGATAAACCATTATTTCTTATTTTTAGTGACTCTATAGCGACAGGGTCTGTTCCGCAGGACTGGCGCATAGCAAATGTGGTGCCAATATTCAAAAAGGGCTCTAAAAGTGAACCTGGAAATTATAGGCCAGTAAGTCTAACCTCTATTGTTGGTAAAATATTTGAAGGGTTTCTGAGGGATGTTATTCTGGATTATCTCAATGAGAATAACTGTTTAACTCCATATCAGCATGGGTTTATGAGAAATCGCTCCTGTCAAACCAATCTAATCAGTTTTTATGAAGAGGTAAGCTATAGACTGGACCACGGTGAGTCATTGGACGTGGTATATCTCGATTTTTCCAAAGCGTTTGATACCGTGCCGCACAAGAGGTTGGTACACAAAATGAGAATGCTTGGTCTGGGGGAAAATGTGTGTAAATGGGTTAGTAACTGGCTTAGTGATAGAAAGCAGAGGGTGGTTATAAATGGTATAGTCTCTAACTGGGTCGCTGTGACCAGTGGGGTACCGCAGGGGTCAGTATTGGGACCTGTTCTCTTCAACATATTCATTAATGATCTGGTAGAAGGTTTACACAGTAAAATATCGATATTTGCAGATGATACAAAACTATGTAAAGCAGTTAATACAAGAGAAGATAGTATTCTGCTACAGATGGATCTGGATAAGTTGGAAACTTGGGCTGAAAGGTGGCAGATGAGGTTTAACAATGATAAATGTAAGGTTATACACATGGGAAGAGGGAATCAATATCACCATTACACACTGAACGGGAAACCACTGGGTAAATCTGACAGGGAGAAGGACTTGGGGATCCTAGTTAATGATAAACTTACCTGGAGCAGCCAGTGCCAGGCAGCAGCTGCCAAGGCAAACAGGATCATGGGGTGCATTAAAAGAGGTCTGGATACACATGATGAGAGCATTATACTGCCTCTGTACAAATCCCTAGTTAGACCGCACATGGAGTACTGTGTCCAGTTTTGGGCACCGGTGCTCAGGAAGGATATAATGGAACTAGAGAGAGTACAAAGGAGGGCAACAAAATTAATAAAGGGGATGGGAGAACTACAATACCCAGATAGATTAGCGAAATTAGGATTATTTAGTCTAGAAAAAAGACGACTGAGGGGCGATCTAATAACCATGTATAAGTATATAAGGGGACAATACAAATATCTCGCTGAGGATCTGTTTATACCAAGGAAGGTGACGGGCACAAGAGGGCATTCTTTGCGTCTGGAGGAGAGAAGGTTTTTCCACCAACATAGAAGAGGATTCTTTACTGTTAGGGCAGTGAGAATCTGGAATTGCTTGCCTGAGGAGGTGGTGATGGCGAACTCAGTTGAGGGGTTCAAGAGAGGCCTGGATGTCTTCCTGGAGCAGAACAATATTGTATCATACAATTATTAGGTTCTGTAGAAGGACGTAGATCTGGGTATTTATTATAATGGAATATAGGCTGAACTGGATGGACAAATGTCTTTTTTCGGCCTTACTAACTATGTTACTATGTTACTATGTTACTGGACCCAGTTGACCATGTGCATGGCTCCTGCACATCAGGAGGATATCCGCTTTCTGGTATTGCATAATCTGCATGATGTGGTCGTTTTGGGGTTGCCATGGCTACAGGTTCATAATCCAGTATTGGACTGGAAATCTATGTCTGTGTCCAGCTGGGGTTGCCAGGGGGTACATGGTGATGTTCCATTTTTGTCTATTTCGTCTTCCACTCCTTCTGAAGTTCCAGAGTTTTTGTCGGATTATCGGGATGTATTTGATGAGCCCAAAGCCAGTGCCCTACCTCCTCATAGGGATTGTGATTGTGCAATTAATTTGATTCCTGGTAGTAAGTTTCCTAAGGGCCGATTGTTCAATTTATCTGTGCCAGAACACGCCGCTATGCGGAGTTATATAAAGGAATCCTTGGAGAAAGGCCATATTCGCCCGTCGTCATTACCGTTAGGAGCAGGGTTCTTTTTTGTGGCCAAGAAGGATGGTTCTTTGAGACCTTGTATTGATTACCCCCTTCTTAATAAAATTATAGTCAAATTTCAGTATCCTTTGCCGTTGCTGTCTGATTTGTTTGCTCGTATTAAAGGGGCTAGTTGATTCACCAAGATAGATCTTCGAGGGGCGTATAATCTTGTGCATATTAAACAAGGCGATGAATGGAAAACAGCATTTAATGCACCCGAGGGCCATTTTGAGTACCTGGTTATGCCATTCGGGCTTTCCAATGCTCCATCAATATTTCAGTCCTTTATGCATGACATCTTCCGAGAGTACCTGGATAAATTCCTGATTGTGTATTTGGATAATATTTTGGTCTTTTCGGATGATTGGGAGTCTCATGTGAAGCAGGTCAGAATGGTGTTCCAGGTCCTTCGTGCGAATTCCTTGTTTGTGAAGGGGTCAAAGTGTCTCTTTGGAGTTCAGAAGGTTTCATTTTTGGGGTTAATTTTTTCCCCTTCTACTATCGAGATGGACCCTGTTAAAGTCCAGGCCATTTACGATTGGACTCAGCTGACATTTGTGAAGAGCCTGCAAAAGTTCCTGGGCTCTGCTTATTTTTATCGGCGCTTCATCGCTAATTTTTCTACTGTTGCTAACCCGTTGACTGATTTGACCAACAAGGGTGCTGATGTGGTCAATTGGTCTCCTGCAGCTGTAGAGGCTTTTCAGGAGTTGAAGCGTCGTTTTTCGTCTGCCCCTGTGTTGTGCCAGCCAGATGTTTCACTCCCGTTTCAGGTTGAGGTTGATGCTTCTGAGATTGGAGCAGGGGCTGTTTTGTCGCAAAGAAGTTCTGATGGCTCGGTAATGAAGCCATGTGCTTTCTTTTCCAGGAAGTTTTCGCCTGCTGAGCGTAATTATGATGTTGGTAATAGTGAGTTGTTGGCCATGAAGTGGGCATTCGAGGAGTGGCTTCATTGGCTTGAAGGAGCCAAGCATCGCGTGGTGGTCTTGACAGATCACAAGAATTTGACTTATCTTGAGTCTGCCAAACGGTTGAATCCGAGACAGGCTCGATGGTCGTTATTTTTCTCCCGTTTTGATTTTGTGGTTTCGTACCTTCCGGGCTCTAAGAATGTGAAGGCTGATGCCCTGTCAAGGAGTTTTGTGCCTGACTCTCCGGGTGTTCCTGAGCCGGCGGGTATTCTCAAAGAGGGGGTAATTTTGTCTGCCATCTCCCCTGATTTGCGGCGGGTGCTGCAAAAATTTCAGGCTGATAGACCTGACCGTTGCCCAGCAGAGAAACTGTTTGTCCCTGATAGATGGACTAGTAGAGTTATCTCTGAGATTCATTGTTCAGTGTTGGCTGGGCATCCTGGAATCTTTGGTACCAGAGATTTGGTGGCTAGATCCTTTTGGTGGCCGTCTTTGTCACGGGATGTGCGTTCTTTTGTGCAGTCCTGTGGGACTTGTGCTCGGGCTAAGCCCTGCTGTTCTCGTGCCAGTGGGTTGCTTTTGCCCTTGCCGGTCCCGAAGAGGCCCTGGACGCATATTTCTATGGATTTTATTTCGGATCTCCCCGTCTCTCAAAAGATGTCGGTCATTTGGGTGGTTTGTGATCGCTTTTCTAAGATGGTCCATTTGGTACCTTTGTCTAAATTGCCTTCCTCCTCTGATTTGGTGCCATTGTTTTTCCAGCATGTGGTTCGTTTACATGGTATCCCGGAGAACATCGTTTCTGACAGAGGTTCCCAGTTTGTTTCAAGGTTTTGGCGATCCTTTTGTGCTAGGATGGGCATTGATTTGTCTTTTTCCTCGGCTTTCCATCCTCAGACAAATGGCCAAACCGAACGAACTAATCAAACTTTGGAAACATATCTGAGATGCTTTGTTTCTGCTGATCAGGATGATTGGGTGTCCTTTTTGCCGTTGGCTGAGTTCGCCCTTAATAATCGGGCCAGCTCGGCTACTTTGGTTTCGCCGTTTTTCTGCAATTCTGGTTTCCATCCTCGTTTCTCTTCAGGGCAGGTTGAGTCTTCGGACTGTCCTGGTGTAGATACTGTGGTGGATAGGTTGCAGCAGATTTGGACTCATGTGGTGGACAATTTGACATTGTCCCAGGAGAAGGCTCAACGTTTCGCTAACCGCCGGCGCTGTGTGGGTCCCCGACTTCGTGTTGGGGATTTGGTTTGGTTGTCGTCTCGTTTTGTTCCTATGAAGGTTTCCTCTCCTAAGTTTAAGCCTCGTTTTATTGGTCCGTATAAGATTTCTGAGGTTATCAATCCTGTGTCATTTCGTTTGGCCCTTCCTGCTTCTTTTGCCATCCATAATGTGTTCCATAGGTCGTTATTGCGGAGATACGTGGCGCCTGTGGTTCCATCCGTTGATCCTCCTGCCCCGGTGTTGATTGGGGGGGAGTTGGAGTATGTGGTGGAGAAGATTTTGGATTCTCGTGTTTCGAGACGGAAACTCCAGTACCTGGTCAAGTGGAAGGGTTATGGTCAGGAAGATAATTCCTGGGTTTTTGCCTCTGATGTTCATGCTGCCGATCTGGTTCGTGCCTTTCATTTGGCTCATCCTGGTCGGCCTGGGGGCTCTGGTGAGGGTTCGGTGACCCCTCTTCAAGGGGGGGCTACTGTTGTGAATTCTGTTGTCGGGCTCCCTCCTGTGGTCATGAGTGGTACTTCGGCTGGTTCTGTCCATGGACTTCCTCTGGTGGGTGTTTCTGAGTTTCCTTCCACAGGTGACGAGGTTAATTCGTTAGCTGGCTGCTCTATTTAACTCCACTTAGATCTTTGCTCCATGCCACCTGTCAATGTTCCAGTATTGGTCTAGTTCACTCCTGGATCGTTCTTGTGACCTGTCTTCCCAGCAAAAGCTAAGTTCCAGCTTGTATTTCTTTGGGTTGCTATTTTTCTGTCCAGCTTGCTATTATTATTGTTGTCTTGCTTGCTGGAAGCTCTGGGACGCAGAGGGAGCGCCTCCGCATCGTGAGTCGGTGCGGAGGGTTTTTTGCGCCCTCTGCGTGGTCTTTTTGTAGGTTTTTGTGCTGACCGCAAAGTAACCTTTCCTATCCTCGGTCTGTTCAGTAAGTCGGGCCTCACTTTGCTAAATCTATTTCATCTCTGTGTTTGTATTTTCATCTTTACTCACAGTCATTATATGTGGGGGGCTGCCTTTTCCTTTGGGGAATTTCTCTGAGGCAAG
Source organism: Ranitomeya imitator (assembly GCF_032444005.1). NCBI lineage: Eukaryota > Metazoa > Chordata > Amphibia > Anura > Dendrobatidae > Ranitomeya > Ranitomeya imitator. The sequence goes on from NC_091291.1 coordinate 90,296,161, forward strand.
GTATGCTTTATTTTCCTTCTTTAGGGCTAGCTAGTTTCTTAGGCTGTGCCGAGTTGCATAGGGAGCGTTAGGCGCAATCCACGGCTATTTCTAGTGTGTCTGATAGGATTAGGGATTGCGGTCAGCGGAGTTTCCACGTCCCAGAGCTCGTCCTCTATTATCAGTTACTATCAGGTCATTCCGTGTGCTCTTAACCACCAGGTCCATTATTGTCCTGACCACCAGGTCATAACAATTAGCGTTAGGGGTGTGTTAGGGTGGGAGTTAGAGTTGGGGGGGTTTCCACTGTTTAGGTACATCAGGGGGTCTCCAAATGCGACATGGCTCCACCACTGATTCCAGCCAATTTTGCGTTCAAAAAGTCAAATGGTGCTCCATCTCTTCTGAACTCTGCCGTGCACCCAAACAGTGGTTTATGGGGCATCAGCATACTCAGGACAAATTGTACAATAACTTTTGGGATCCAGTTTCTCCTGCTACCCTTGAAAAAATAAAAAAATTGGGGGCTAAAAAATCATTTTTGTGGGAAAAAAATGATTTTTTATTTTCACGGCTCTGCGTCATAAACTTCTGTGAAGCACTTGGACATTCAGTGTCCTCGCCTCACATCTAGATAAGCTCCTTAGGGGATCTAGTTTCCAAAATGGGGTCACTTGTGGGGTGTTTCAACTGTTTAGGCACATAATTGGCTCTGCAATCGCAACATGACGCCCGCAGACCATTCCATCAAAGTCTGCATTCCAAAACATCACTACTTCCCTTCCGAGCCCTGACGTGTGCCCAAACAGTAGTTTTCTCCCACATATGGGGCATCAGCGTACTCAGGATAAATTTGACAACAACTTTTGCTGTCCAATTTCTACTGTTACCCTTGGGAAAATAAAAAATTGGAGGCTTAAAATCATTTTTGTGGAAAAAAATGATTTTTTATTTTCACGGCTCTGCATTATAAACTTCTGTGAAGCACTTGGGGGTTCAAAGTGCTCACCACACATCTAAAAAAGTTCCTTGGGGGGTCTAGTTTCCAGAATGGGGTCACTTGTGGGGGGGTTTCTACTGTTTAGGCACATCAGGGGCTCTGCAAACGCAACATGATGCCCGCAGACCATTCTATCAAAGTCTGCATTCCAAAACGGCGCTCCTTCCCTTCCGAGCTCTGCCATGCGCCCAAATAGTGGTTTACCCCCACATATGGGGCATCAGTATACTCAGGACAAATTGCACAATAACTTTTGGGGTCCAATTTCTCATGTTAGCCTTGTGAAAGTAAAAATTTGTGGGTAAAAAGATCATTTTTGTGGAAAAAATATGATTTTTTATTTTCATGGCTCTACGTTATAAACGTCTGCGAAGCACATGAGGGTTCAAAGTGCTCCCCACACATCTAGATAAGCTCCTTGGTGGGTCTAGTTTCCAAAATGCTGTCACTTGTGGGGGGTTTCTTGTGTTTAGGCACATCAGGGGCTCTGCAAATGCAACATAATGCCAGTACACCATTCCATCAAAGTCCACATTTTAAGACATCACTACTTCCCTTCCGAGGCCCGATGTGTCCCCAAACAGTGGACCCTCCCCCCACATATTGGGTATCGGCGTTCTCAGGACAAACAGGACAGCAACTATTGCAGTCCAATTTCTCCTGTTACCCTTGTGAAAACTAAAAATTGCGGGCTAAAAAAATCATTTTGGGGAAAAAAAAGATTTTTTATTTTCACGACTCTGCATTATAAACTTCTGTGATGTACTTGGGGGTTCAAAGTGCTCACCACACATCTAGAAAAGTTGCTTAATGGGTCTAGTTTACAAAATGGAGTCACTTGTGATGTTTTTCCACTGTTTAGGCACATCAGGGGCTCTCCAAACGTGACATGGCGCCCGATCTCAATTCCAGACAATTCTGTATTAAAAAAGTCAAACAGCGCTGCTTCCCTTCCGAGCTCTGTCGTGCGCCCAAACAGTAGTTTACCCCCGACATATGGGGTATCGGCGTACTCAGAACAAATTGCACAATAACTTCCATGGTCTAATTTCTCATGTTACCCTTGTGAAAATAAAAATGTAGGGGCAAAAACATCATCATTTTAGTGGAAAATTTTTTATTTTTTTATTTTCATGGCTCTACGTTATAAACTTCTGTGAAGCATTTGGGGGTTCAAAGTGCTCAATACACATCTAGATAAGTTCCTTAAGGGGTCTAGATTCCAAAATCGTGTCAATTGTGGGGGATTTCCACTGTTTAAGCACATCAGGGGCTCTCCAAACGTGACATGCGTCCGATCTCAATTCCAGCCAATTCTGCATTGAAAAAGTCAAATGGCACCCCTTCTCTTCCAAGCTCTGCCGTGTGCCCAAACAGCAGTTTACCCCCACATATGGGGTATCGTTTTACTCACGACAAATTGCACAACAACTTTGGTCATCTAATTTCTCCTGTTACCTTGTTAAAATAAGAATTTGGGGCGAAAAGATCATTTTTGTGGAAAAAATACGATTTTTTATTTTCACGGCTCTACGTTATAAACTTCTGCGAAGCACTTGGGGGTTCAAAGTGCTCACCACACATCTAGATAAGTTCCTTAAGGGGTCTAGTTTCCAAAATGGTGTCACTTGTGGGGGGTTTCCACTGTTTAGGCACATCAGGGGCTCTCCAAACGTCACATGGCGTCCGATCTCAATTTCAGCCAATTCTGCATTGAAAAAGTCAAACGGCGCTCCTTCCCTTCCAAGCTCTGCGGTGCGCCCAAAAAGTGGTTTACCCCCACATATGGGGTATCGGCATATTCAGGAGTAATTGCACAACAAATTTTGTGGTTCATTTTCTCTTTTTACACTTGTGAAAATAAAAAAAATTGGTTCTGAAATCGAAGGTGAGCTAAGCCCGCCGGCATCAGGGGCTTATCTACAGCATTCTGTAATACTGTAGATAAGCCCCCGAGAAATCGCTGGTCAACACTTAACTCTTATAACTTCCTACCCCAAAAAAAAATAGTTTCCAAAATTGTGCTGATGTAAAGTAGACATGTGGGAAATGTTATTTTGTTAACTATTTTGTGTGACATATCTCTCTGATTTAAGGGCATAAAAATTCAAAGTTTGAAAATTGCAAAATTGTAAAAATTTTCCCTATATTTCCATTTTTTTCATAAATAAACAGAAGGAATATCGAAGAAATTTTACCACTAACATGAAGTATAATATGTCACGAAAAAAACTGAATCAGCAGGATCCGTTGAAGCGTTCCAGAGTTATAACCTCATAAAGTGACAGTGGTCAGAATTGTAAAAATTGGCCTGGTCATTAAGCTGCAATTTGGCTCTGTCACTAAGGGGTTAACATGGTAGCAATAAAAATCACAGCTTGCTCCACAATAAACAAGCACTCACATAACACTTTTGAAAGAAAAATAAAAAATTTAATCTCAGAAAATAACAACAGACCGTTATGTTTCCAAGTGAAGGGGTTGACTTTGCAGAACTGTGCAGAGTGTAATATTGAATCTATATATATAATCATCTAAGGTCCACTTCCGTCTGTTTGTCTGTCTGTCTGTTTCTCTGTCACGGAAATCATGCGTTGCTAATTGGTCGCGACCGGCTGGTCACGACCAATCAGAGACAGGCACAGTCTGGCCGCGAATTGGCCCATCACTACTCCCCTCCAGTCAGTGCCCATTTAACGTTTTAGCAGTCCGTTAAATGGACTGCGTTACACCGTGGCATAACGCGGTGTAACGCAGTCTGTTTACGCTGCCATTAACCCTCTAAGTGTGACCAACTTTTTACTATTGATGCTGCCTTTGCAGCATCAATAGTAAAAACATATAATGTTAAAAATAATTTTTAAAAAATCATTATATTCTCACCTTCCGACGTCCGTGGCAGCCTTTCCCGCTCCTCGCGATGCTCCGGTCCCAAGAATGCATTATGGCAATGACCGTGATGACGTAGCGGTCTCGCGAGAACGCTACATTATCACGGGTTATTGCCGCAAGGCATTACTGGGAACGGAGCATTGCTAAAGGCCTGGGCTGGATCTGGGGGCCGCCAGAAGGTGAGTATATAACTCTTTTTTATTTTAATTCTTTTTTTTAACAGCGATATGGTGCCCACATTGCTATATACTACGTGGGCTGTGTTATATACTACGTGGGCTGTGTTATATACTACATGGGCTGTGTTACATACTGCGTGGGCTGTGTTATATACTGCGTGGGCTGTGTTATATACTACGTCGCTGTGCTCTACACTACGTGGGCTGTGCTATATACTACGTGGCTGGGCAATATACTACGTGGCTGTGCTATATACTATGTGGCTGTGTTATATACTGCATGGGCTGTGTTATATACTGCGTGGCCTGTGCTATATACTGCGGAGGAGTACAGGGGAGTTTACCTAAAAACAGGCTTAGAGCTCCCCCTTCTGGTCTGGAGTGTGAACATGTTGCATGCATTGTGTTTACCTGGTAAAGTGATTTCCTTTATTGCCTTCAGACGTAACACCACTCCCCCTAGAGGGAAATGATATTACTGCAACGACCAGGACCCTAGGGTGCTGCACATGCATCTTGCACTCTTGCTCTGTATGCAACAAGCAGTGTCTCAGGTGGTTTTTCTGTTCCTTCAGAATTTTCCTCAGCCTTTCTATGTTTTTGGATTCTTCCTTCTTCTCATTCAACTTTTGATAGTGTGATTTACTTCATCATCAGCCTTTATCCATTTATTGACTTCTCTTTTTGAGAACTGAGTCATGTCTTCCCAGATTTATATATATATATATATATATATATATATATATATATATATATATATACTGTATATATATATATACTGTATATATATATATATATATATATATATATATATACTGTATATACTGTATATACTAGCTATTGAACCCGTTCTATGCCCGGGTGGCGAGCATTTATATTGGTATATGGTCCCCATCCTGTCATGTGCTGCTCCCATCCTGCGCCCCCATTTTACTCAGTGATGGCAACAGACGCTGTGGCAGTATTGAGTCGAAAGTGGCTGCCTTGCTCCACAGACGTGTGTTATATATTCTTTAGAAAGTTACTTGGTAGCTTTGCTGACTTATTGTATAATGTAGATATTCTTACACATGCTCCTGATATCTGTAACGAAATCATTAATGTGGGCGGAAATGCCACGACATCATGAGAAGGTGGGATTGTGACTCAGTAATCGGCGCCTGCACAGTCCGCGCAGCAGTGTCTCTTCAAATGTATGCAAGTAACGTCATGAGGGCGGGATCGTGTCCACCGTGTTCCCACGGCCCCTGATTCCAGCCTATAAATGTCCCCCTGCCCCTAAATCGGAGCTTGCACAGTCCGCGCTTTTCGGCGCCATTTTCTTGAAGACACACTGCAGTATCCAAAAAAATGGCGCCAGAAAGCCAGGACTGCGCAGGCGCCGATACCGGGAGCAGGGGGACACTCATGCCCTGGAATCAAGGGGATTAAGTAAGTAATTGCTGTGGAATGAACTGCCACAACGTCATGAGGGAGGGATCGTGTTCACCGTGTCCCCACGCCCCCTGATTCCGGCGCATAAATGTCCCCCTGCTCCCGGAATCGGCGCATGCGCAGTCCGCGCTTTCCTGCGCCGTTTTCTGGAAGACACACTGTAGTATGTATTCAAGATAAAGGCGCCGGAAAGCGCAGACTACGCAGGCGCCGATTCCGGGAGCAGGGGGACATTCATGCGCTGGAGTCAGGGGGCGTAAGTAATTGCTGTGGCATGATCTGCTGAAACGTAATGAAGGCGGGATCGTGTCCACCGTGTCCCCGCGCCCCCTGATTCCGGCTCATAAATGTCCCCCTGCTCCTGGATTCAGCGCATGCGCAGTCCGCGCTTTCCTGCGCCATTTTCTGGAAGACACACTGTAGTATGTATTGTGACAAAACACTCTGGGATCGCCTTTGCTGGGGTCAAAGGACACGTGGTTTGTGCATTGAATCTGAGGCGTACAGCAGGTTTCTGAGCAGGCTGACCTCAGGTCAGATTTATTAACGTGAAAGCAACACAAAAAACAAAACATAAAAATAAATCCTAGCCTGTCCGGCACTAACTAAACAAATACGTTGCTATCTCAACAACTGGGGGGGCTTCTCCCACCCAGCTAACATCACACAATTCTTGAGCAGAGCTCTTCACTCACGTTTGTCCCACACAGGCAGGCAATCTGTGTGCCCCAGGCAGACACTGGAAACACCCAGCTGGTCATCTTTTTTTCCTGCAATCATTAACCCATTAGCACCCTGAAGATACTGAGTGGCCTAATTCACATAGGACAAACACCTGGGCGATATATATCTGCCTCCAACTACCACACCAGCATGAGTCTTACATATCCCCCCCCCTTGCTCAGACCACTCCGGTCGAGCAAGAACACTTTTGAAACAGTGCACTCGGGATAGGGCATCGGCGTTCCCCATCTGCACCCCAGGTCGGTGCTCCACCGTAAAAGAGTAAGCCTGCAGGGCAAGTAACCACCGGGTTACCCGACTATTACGGTCTTTGTGGAGGTGCATCCACTTGAGAGGGGCATGGTCTGTGACCAGCCTAAACTTCCTACCGGATAGGTAATACTTGAGGGAGTCGAGAGCCCACTTAATGGCTAGGCACTCTTTTTCAACCACCGCATACCTCTGCTCATGTACATTCAGTTTCCGACTGAGGTAGAGGACCGGGTGTTCGACTCCGTCCCTCACCTGCGAAAGTACAGCTCCGACACCAGTATCAGAGGCATCAGTTTGTACCACAAACTCGCTGCTGAAATCAGGAGTCACTAGTACGGGCTGAGAGCACAAAGCCCGTTTCAGGCTGTGGAAGGCCTCTTCAGCAGCTGAGGTCCATTTTACCATGACGGAACCCTTCCCCTTGGTAAGATCCGTCAAGGGAGTAGCCATGGCTGCAAAATTGGGTATGAACCGGCGATAATAGCCGGCAATCCCCAGGAAAGCCTGCACTTGTTTCTTGTTCACTGGTTGTGGCCAGCCCTGAATTGCCTGTATTTTGTCGATCTGGGGTTTAACCACTCCTTGGCCAATCACGTAGCCCAAGTATCGGGCTTCTTCAAGCCCGATGTGGCATTTCTTGGGGTTTGCCATTAAACCTGCATCTCGCAGGTCATCAATCACCGCTTGTACCTTCTGGAGATGAGTTTCCCAGTCCATGCTGTAAATTACGATGTCATCCAGGTAGGCAGAAGCGTACTGTCTGTGAGGCCTCAAGACTCGATCCATCAATCTCTGGAACGTTGCGGGAGCTCCGTGAAGTCCAAACGGCATATAGACATACTGGAACAGACCTTCCGGTGTAGCAAAGGCCGTCTTCTCTCTGGCCGCCTCGGCCAGAAGAATCTGCCAGTACCCCTTTGTTAAATCCAGGGTCGTAATGTATCGGGCTATACCAAGCCGGTCGATCAACTCATCGACCCGGGGCATAGGGTACGCATCAAATTTAGAAACTGCATTCAGTTTCCTAAAGTCATTACAAAACCGGATGGAGCCATCCGGTTTAGGTATCAACACAATTGGACTGGACCAGGCGCTGTGTGACTCCTCAATGACTCCTAAGTCCAACATTGCCATCACTTCCCGGGAGACGGCTTCACGGCGGGCTTCCGGAATCCGGTAGGGCTTCACATGAACAGTGACGCCAGGCTCTGTGACAATCTCATGTTTCACCAACTCAGTCCGGCCAGGTTTTTCGGAGAAAAACTGTCGGTTCTGTAACAAAAATTGCTTAACCTCAGATTTTTGTCGTTCTGAGAGAGTCTCAGCAACCTGCACCTCTGGTACAGTAGGTGAACAAACCGGACGGGGCAGATCCGCCGTTAGGGCAGAGCGGTCTTTCCAGGATTTTATCAGATTCACATGATAAATCTGTTCCGGTTTTCTCTTACCCGGCTGGTACACTTTATAGTTCACTTCACCAACTCTTTCTCGGACCTCAAATGGGCCCTGCCATTTCGCCAGGAATTTACTATCCACCGTAGGGATTAGGACCAACACCCTATCGCCGGGTGCAAATGTACGGACCTTAGCGCCTCTATCATAACTTTGCCTCTGGGCTCCCTGGGCCTGTAACATATGGTCCCTAACAATGGGCATGACAGCGGCAATACGATCCTGTATTTGTGTTACATGGTCAATCACCGTTTTAAAGGGAGTGACTTGACCTTCCCAGGTTTCTTTTGCGACGTCCAGCAGTCCCCGGGGACGACGGGCGTACAACAGTTCGAAAGGCGAAAACCCTGTGGAAGACTGGGGAACTTCCCTAATGGCAAACAGCAAATAGGGTAACAAGTAATCCCAGTTCTTCCCATCTTTGTCTATCGCCTTCCGGAGCATCTGTTTTAAGGTTTTGTTGAAGCGCTCAACCAGGCCATCTGTTTGAGGGTGATAGACAGACGTACGCAACGGGTGTATTTGTAAGAGCCTGCAGAGCTCCTTCATTACCCTCGACATAAAGGGAGTCCCCTGGTCGGTGAGTATCTGTTTTGGAATTCCCACCCGACTAAACACTTGTACCAATTCCTTGGCGATCGTCTTGGTAGCTGTGTTACGCAAAGGGACGGCTTCCGGGTAACGAGTGGCATAGTCCATGATGATGAGGCTATGTTGGTGCCCACGGCGGATCGGGGAAGGGGCCCAACCAAATCCATCCCAATTCTCTCAAAAGGGACCCCGATGATAGGAAGGGGTACCAAAGGGCTACGGAACTGAGATTTAGGGGCCGCGATTTGGCACTCTGGACAGGACTCACAATAGTTACGCACATCACAATGTATTCCAGGCCACACAAAACAATGCAATATCCTTTCTGTGGTTTTCTGTACCCCCAGATGTCCCCCCATTATATGTCCGTGGGCCAAATCCAGTACCTTCCGCCGATAAGGTTTGGGTACCGCTAACCGTTGCACTGTGTCTTCCCATTTTTTTTCTACCTGGTAGAGCAAATCATTTTCAAGAACCATATACGGGTACGCTAGCCTAGTGTCAGGTTCTACGGGTACCCCATCTATCATTTTTACATTTTTCCTAGCCGGAGTTAGGGTAGGATCTTTCATTTGCTCACTGTGGAAGTCATCCGCCTGGACTCCCAAATCTGGCAGGCAGGGTGCCGGATGGCTGTCTGCCTCCGCCTCTCGCTGAGGTTCCTCAGTTTCCTCTGTTTCCCCCGCCATGACGGAGAAGGGGTACTGAAGGTTAGATTCACCAACCTCCCCAGCAACATCTTCCTGTGGGGTCTCCTCTAGGGACTCGGGACCTCCAGATGGCATGGGAGAAGATTCACGGGTACAGCTACCGTGAAGGAGCAACTGATTCTCCCACAACTGCCAGAAATAGGGAAAATCCCTGCCCAGGATTACATCCTGTAACAATGCGGGGACGAGTCCCACTTTGTGCTGCACTGACCCATAGGGAGTAGAAATCCATATGACCGCTGTTAAGTACGAGCGGGTGTCACCATGCACACACGTCACAGAAAACTTGTCAGACGGACCAGACGGAAGTGCCACCAGACTAGCTTTCACCAGAGTCACCACACTTCCAGAGTCTAGTAATGCCACAACATTTTTCCCAGCAACAGATAATTCACACAGGTGTTTCACTGTATCATTTTGACCCGCATTCACACTCACTAGCTGTGTAACTAAAGACATGCGTTTTCTAGAGTCTATAACGTCGCACTGCATGGGTTCAGCGGTAACAGGACAGTTCGCAGAAACATGACCCTTCTCATGGCAGCAGAAACACCTAACAGGTCCCCTACTGAGACCACCGTCCAATACTCTTGGTCTCGGAGTGCGAGCAGTCCCGGACTCCTCCCCCACAGTTTTAAGCGATTTTCCTTCACCCGTGGTCCCTGGAACAGTCTTACCGGTTCCACGAGGAGGAGGCACAGACCGGGGGTTGGCGGTGTCGTCGGGAAGTCCTTCTGCCACGGAATAACGCTCGACCAACTCCACAAGTTGATCCGCTGTCGTGGGATTTCCTTGGCTTACCCACCTTTTCAGCGCTGGGGGTAGTACTCTCAGGTACTTGTCCAGGACAACCCGCTGGATTATTTCGGGTATTGTCAGTACCTCGGGTTGCAGCCATTTCTTTGTCAAGTAGATCAGGTCGAACATCTGAGACCGCGCCGGTTTATCTTGCTGGTATGTCCACTGATGTACCCTCTGTGCACGGACAGCCGTCGTCACACCCAGCCGGGCCAGGATCTCAGCTTTCAGCTTCTCAAAGTCCTGAGCGACCTCCGGGTCCAAATCATGGTAAGCTTTTTGGGCCTCGCCGGAGAGAAACGGGGCAATCAAATCAGCCCATCGTGCCTTCGGCCACTTCTCTCTCAATGCCGTCCGCTCAAACGTTGTCAGGTATGCCTCGACGTCATCTTCTGCAGTCAGCTTTTGCCAGTATCGACTCACATGGATCCTTCTGGACTCTGCTTCCGGGTCAGCGTCAGGCATGCTCACCAGGCGCTGCGCCACCTGTTGGAGAAGTTGGCGGTCTGCAACCGTCATGCCCAGTAACTCCTTCAGCTGTGCGGCCATCAAGCGATTAGCTTCGTGCTGTGCGGCAGTGGCCTGCTGCTGTACGGCAGTGGACTGTACTAAGGCTTTCACCACGTCTTCCATGCTGTCGCCTGTGCCACGGTATGCCCGCATTCTCCACCACAATGTGACAAAACACTCCGGGATCGCCTTTGCTGGGGTCAAAGGACACGTGGTTTGTGCATTGAATCTGAGGCGTACAGCAGGTTTCTGAGCAGGCTGACCTCAGGTCAGATTTATTAACGTGAAAGCAACATAGAAAAACAAAACATAAAAATAAATCCTAGCCTGTCCGGCACTAACTAAACAAATACGTTGCTATCTCAACAACTGGGGGGGCTTCTCCCACCCAGCTAACATCACACAATTCTTGAGCAGAGCTCTTCACTCACGTTTGTCCCACACAGGCAGGCAATCTGTGTGCCCCAGGCAGACACTGGAAACACCCAGCTGGTCATCTTTTATTGCTGCAATCATTAACCCATTAGCACCCTGAAGATACTGAGTGGCCTAATTCACATAGGACAAACACCTGGGCGATATATATCTGCCTCCAACTACCACACCAGCATGAGTCTTACAGTATTCAAGAAAATGGCGCTGGAAAGCGCACTGCGCAGACGCCAAGTCCGGGAGCAGGGGGACATTCATGCGCCGGAATCAAGGGGCGTAAGTAATTGCTATGGCATGATCTGCTGCAATGTCATAAAGGCGGGATCATGTCCACCGTGTCTCCACGCTCCCTGATTCTGGGAGCTGGGGGACATTTATGGGTCAGAATCAGGGGGCGTGGGGACACTGTGGGGGTGGAAACTGAGTGATATGGGCGGGATTGTGACACAGATTTCGGCGTCAGCGTAGTCTGTGCTTTCCGGCGTCATTTTTTCTTGAATACGGACATTGTCTATAATCTAACACTAGGAGAGTCGCGCTTGCGCAGTCTATAAAGGCTTCGGACAGAGTGACGCTCCTACCGTTATATTATAGATATATATATATATAGTGACAGAGTCACTGGCACAGTCTAGGAAAGGAGATATGTACTCCGCCCTTTAACATGTGGTGATTTTAATTACAGCAGGATCCTACCCATAAATACAGGCTTCTGAGAGAGGTATCCACATTTACCCAAGAATTCAGCCTAAGAGAGGTATTCACACTAGACACATAGGTTCCCAGCAGCGTGAGACCAGCTTGTCGTTGGTTTCTGGGCATGCATGAGTTGGCCAAATTATGTGCTAAGCATCTCAATTTTTTCTTATTATCCAGAGCAGTACTGCTATTGATATTTCATATATTCCATGTCTACATGCTTTAGGACGACAGAGTGCAACTTTTTTGCATATTGTAAATGGAGGTGGCTGCTCCTAGTTTGCACCTGTTCATGTTAGCTTGGAAGTGCCAGTTGGTCTTTTGTTATTTATATGAAGGGAGATATGTGTCACTAAAGGCCCCTTCACACTAAGCGACGCTGCAGCGATACCGACAACGATCCGGATCGCTGCAGCGTCGCTGTTTGGTCGCTGGAGAGCTGTCACACAGACCGCTCTCCAGCGACCAACGATGCCGGTAACCAGGGTAAACATCGGGTAACTAAGCGCAGGGCCGCGCTTAGTAACCCGATGTTTACCCTGGTTACCATCCTAAAAGTAAAAAAAAACAAACACTAGATACTTACCTACAGCCGTCTGTCCTCCAGCGCTGCGCTCTGCTTCTCTGCACTCCTCCTGTACTGTCTGTGAGCCGGAAAGCAGAGCGGTGACGTCACTGTGAAATATGGTGGAGGATCGGTGATGATCTGGGGATGCTTCAGCAAGGCTGGAATTGGGCAAGTTGTTCTTTGCGAAGGACGTATGAATAAAGCCGCATACAAGGATATCCTGGAAAAATAGTTGATTCTTTCTGCTCAGGCAATGTATAGTGGCATGTAAAAGTGTGGGCACCCCTTGTCAAAATTACTGTTATTGTGTACAGTTAAGCAAGTTGAATTTGAAATGATCTCTTAAAGGGCAAACGTTAAAGATAACACATTTCCTTTGTATTTTAGGCAAAAAGAAGTATTGTAATTGTTTACATTTTAAAAATTACAAAAAGGAAAATGGGCCTATGTAAAAGTTAATTAACGTCTGAAACCTTGGTCAAAGTTATCTGAGCACACAAATCTCCAAGGGTGCCCAAACTTTTTCATCGGCCCATTTTCCTTTTTGTAATTTTTAAAATGTAAGCAATTACAACATATATTTTTTTGCCTAAAATACAAAGGAAATGTGACATCTTTAACCTTAGTCCTTTTAGAGATCATTTAATCTTTAACTTGCTTAAATGTTCACAATCACAGAAATTATGACCAGGGTGCCCAAACTTTTACATGCCACTCTCTCTGTATATATATATACAACATAAGTGTTGAACATGTCATCAATTTTCTAAGTAAATATATTTCTAAAGGCGCTATTGACATGAATTTCTCACCAGGTGTCGGTAAAACCCCATCCAATCCACACAGGCAAAGAAATCAAAAGATAGATGTCCATAAATTAAGTTATATGTAATAATTAGAAATGACACAGGGAAAAAGTATTGAACGGGCTTACTGAAATTAATTTAATACTTCATACAAAAGCCTTTGCTGGTGAAGACTGCTTCAAGAATCCTATAGCATCGAGAAACTAGTCGCATGCATTGCTCAGGTGTGGTTTTGGCCAATTCTTCCACACAAACACTCTTAAGAATTGTGATCCTGAAGGTACTGTGGGCTCCTTCTATGAACTCTGAGCTTTAGTTCCTTCCATAAATGTTCTATGGGATTCATCCATTGGTTGTATAAATTATTCTTTTGAAAGCTTAAACCCTCTGAAATGTGGTTAAGGTTAAGAAAATAAATTGGCATCAATGCAGAAATATTGATCATTTAATGGACACAGAATGGTCAGATTTTGGCAAGACAAAAGTTTTGTCGCCCACGGAAAGTAATGTGATATTCAAACAAATAATTAACTTAAAATACAAATATATGTTGCATAACATGGGTGAATGAAGTTGTGTGACTTCCATGAGCTTGAAGGACTGCATCCATGCGGTTCAACAATGATTCATCCAATTTATTAATGAAGTCATCAGGAATAGCAAAGAATGCAGTCTTACATGCCTCCCAGAGTTCATCTAGATTCTTTGGCTTTGTATTCCGAGCTTCCTCTTTCATCCTACCCCAAACATGCTCAATGATGTCATGATGTCTGGTGACTGGGCTGGCCAGTCCTTGAGCACCTTGATCTTTTTTGCCTGGAGGAACTTTGTTGTAGAGATGGATGCATGAGATGGAGCACCATCCTGCTGCAGAATTTGACCCCTTTTATGATTTGGAATATAAGAGGTAGCTAATATTGATATTTTAGGTTATTGATAATGCCTTCCTCCTTGCAAATGTTTTGCACACCCCCATACTGAATGTAACCCCAGACCATGATCTTTCCACCACCAAATTTAACTGTTTTCTGGGTGTATTTTGGATCCATACGGGCTCCAATAGGTCTCCTGCAGTATTTGCAGCAGCTGTGGTGTAATTCTACTGAAGATTCATCAGAGAAATTCACCTTCTGCCGGTTTTCCAGCGTCCATCTGTTTAGCAGGCTGTGGGACTTTACAAATGTCACATGTTTTTTCATTTGCCTTTTGTTTAGTGCTGGCTTCTGAACTCTGATTCGACCATGGAGGCCATTTCGAGACAGAATCCTACAAACTATTCTAGTTGACACAGGGACTTGAGGTGACCAGGTCTATTGGAGCTCTGCTGCAGTAGAAGAGGGGCTTGCTTTGGATTTTCTAACAAACAAACGTTCCGTCTGAGCAGTTGTCTTGTGGGGTCTGGCGGACCTGGGCTTGTCAAACACGTCTCCAGTCTCTTCAAATCTTTTTTTTTTAATTCTTTGTACTTGACACTGAGACACATTAAAGGTGCCAGCCACCTCTGCAGTGGATCTGGTCTTCAGCCTCTTGATAATCCAGGCTTTGGTCGCAGGGTGGATTTTTGGCATGTTGTCAGACCTCAAATTGCTATTGAAGTGAAGGTCTGGGGTGCTGGGTTTCTTTTTATTCACACACACTAATTAACCGATTATTTACTGAACACAGGTGAGGATGTAAACTAGGATTTGGGTGCATTATACGCCCAGGCGACAAAACTTTTGTCTTGCCAAAATAGGACCATTCTGTGTCCATTAACTGATTAATATTTCTGCATTGATGCCAATTTATTTTCTTAACCTAAACCACATTTCGGAGGGTTTCAGCTTTCAAAAGAATAATTTATACAACCAATGGATGAATTTAACGTCAGGTTATAAGCTTTTATTTACATAACATGGATAAGCGACATAACTTCTGTCAGGGAATGTATTATACATTTCTGTTATCATTAATAAACTGAAGGCTTTCTATTGAATTAATCAGGCTTTATATCACAGGCTTCATTGTATACCTAATAATGAATTTGGGCATTCCACCGTCACTGGTCTTAACAGAATCACTTTCACTGACATATCTAACGGTTACGTGCATGGTAGGATTATACGCTATGATTTATTTATGACAGCATCCTTGTTGTCAGTCATGTCTGGGGAGGCTTCACGGCTCTTCTTGCTTTTTCTCCTTCGTTTTTTTCTTTCTTCTGTTCTGTCCTCACATTGATGCACTCTGACTCCTTCCTGAGTCTTGGGGAAATGCAGGCTTGGTGCAGGGTTATACAGACAAATGGGACTTTTATTGTGATACAGGCACCTCCTCTCTTTTTCTCTGTCTCTGTTACTCTGGAACAACTGAACTGAGCCAGGGACAAATATCATCGCAGGGAGAAGAGAGAAAACAAGCGGAAGCTGCAATGAGACACAAGTTACAGACGCAGAACATCATTCTGAAAACGGAATTCGGGGAAGCATTGTATTTGTAAATAAATAATATCATGCTCAGAACTAACAGAACACATTTTGTATGTGACCAAAAGCAAAGTAAATGTTGCAGAAAAGAACAACCACATTCTCATATATCTAGCGGATAGAATTGTGAAGTCTGCAACCTATGAGACTAAACTCTGCAGCCCATCAGCAGCTGATGACAAGCTGCAGTGCTAACATCACATTACATTGTCACATGAATGCCGCAAGACACAGTGCCGACATCAATCCACCATTCCAGAAGGGTTGTCCAGTAGCGGACATCAGAGGCGTAGCTAGGGTTTTGGTTCAGGGGGGCGAAGCTTCTGAGTGGGCCCCTAACCTGGTAACCTTGATTACAACTGGGTGACGCCCCTAATAGTGGAGGAGAACCTCAGCAGATGACCGCGCTGTTACTGAAGATAATCTATATATAAAGACCAATACCGCCATATGGTCAGTGGTAGATACCAGTCCTACAGCACATGTAAGAGAGCACAGCACAGTTACAGATAATGTCTTACCGCTGATGATCTTTCTGATGAAATAGTTCATTTTTCCCATCTTTTCCATCTGGCCCAGACCGACATGACATCTTCTTCCAGCCAGGACTCGTCTGCAGAGAATACAACAAAGACACGTTTCACGTCTCACATTCCAGCCATCACAATCTATTCCAAACCTGCACAAACGCCTCATCCTGCTGATACCCCAATGCTGAGCTGCTGCTGCCGTATGTGTCCCTATTACTGCCCCTGATACCCCAATACTGTGCCGCTGCTGCCATATCTGTCCCTATTACTGCACCTGCTACCCCAATACTGAGCCGCTGCTGCCATATGAGTCCCTATTACTGCACCTGATACCCCAATACTGAGCCGCTGCTGCCGTATGTGCCCCTATTACTGCACCGCATACCCCAATACTGAGCCGCTGCTGCCATATGTGTCCCTATTACTGCCCCTGATACTCCAATACTGAGCCGCTGCTGCCGTATGTGTCCCTATTACTGCACCTGATACCCCACTACTGAGCCGTTGCTGCCGTATGTGTCCCTATTACTGCCCCTGATACCCCAATGCTGAGCTACTGCTGCCATATGTGTCCCTATTACTGCACCTGATACCCCAATACTGAGCCGCTGCTGCCGTATGTCCCTATTACTGCACCTGCTGTGTAATTCTCTGTGCCCTCTGAATTCTAAAGGAACCCTCTATAATATAGTAATACCGGGTGCAAGTGCCCTAGAAAACACTGCCCATATTTTGCCCCTAGAAAGTAATATTGCCCTGTGTGCCCCTTTGACAGTCACAGTATCTTGAGTTCCCCTATAACAATAAGTGCCCACTTTACATTTAATAATGTCCAGAGTCTCCCCCTGTACAGCTCCCCTATACACAGCATAATGCTCTCTTATACACAGTATAATGCCCCCTCAATGTATATTACCACCCACACAGTATACTGACCCCTTAGTAGCCTCCAAACAGTTTGATGGCTCCAACACTGTATGATGGCCCCTTCACTTTAATCTCCACACTGTATGATGGCCCCTTCACTTTAATCTCCACACTGTATTATGCCCCCCTAGATAGCCTCCATATACAGTGGGGCAAAAAAGTATTTAGTCAGTCAGCAATAGTGCAAGCTCCACCACTTAAAAAGATGAGAGGCGTCTGTAATTTACATCATAAGTAGACCTCAACTATGGGAGACAAACTGAGAAAAAAAAAATCCAGAAAATCACATTGTCTGTTTTTTTAACATTTTATTTGCATATTATGGTGGAAAATAAGTATTTGGTCAGAAACAAAATTTCATCTCAATACTTTGTAATATATCCTTTGTTGGCAATGACAGAGGTCAAACGTTTTCTGTAAGTCTTCACAAGGTTGCCACACACTGTTGTTAGTATGTTGGCCCATTCCTCCATGCAGATCTCCTCTAGAGCAGTGATGTTTTTGGCTTTTCGCTTGGCAACACGGACTTTCAACTCCCTCCAAAGGTTTTCTATAGGGTTGAGATCTGGAGACTGGCTAGGCCACTCCAGGACCTTGAAATGCTTCTTATGAAGCCACTCCTTCGTTGCCCTGGCGGTGTGCTTTGGATCATTGTCATGTTGAAAGACCCAGCCACGTTTCATCTTCAATGCCCTTGCTGATGGAAGGAGGTTTGCACTCAAAATCTCACGATACATGGCCCCATTCATTCTTTCATGCACCCGGATCAGTCGTCCTGGCCCCTTTGCAGAGAAACAGCCCCAAAGCATGATGTTTCCACCACCATGCTTTACAGTAGGTATGGTGTTTGATGGATGCAACTCAGTATTCTTTTTCCTCCAAACACGACAAGTTGTGTTTCTACCAAACAGTTCCAGTTTGGTTTCATCAGACCATAGGACATTCTCCCAAAACTTCTCTGGATCATCCAAATGCTCTCTAGCAAACTTCAGACAGGCCCGGACATGTACTGGCTTAAGCAGTGGGACACGTCTGGCACTGCAGGATCTGAGTCCATGGTGGCGTAGTGTGTTACTTATGGTAGGCCTTGTTACATTGGTCCCAGCTCTCTGCAGTTCATTACTAGGTCCCCCCGCGTGGTTCTGGGATTTTTGCTCACCGATCTTGTGATCATTCTGACCCCACGGGGTGGGATTTTGCGTGGAGCCCCAGATTGAGGGAGATTATCAGTGGTCTTGTATGTCTTCCATTTTCTAATTATTGCTCCCACTGTTGATTTCTTCACTCCAAGCTGGTTGGCTATTGCAGATTCAGTCTTCCCAGCCTGGTGCAGGGCTACAATTTTGTTCTGGTGTCCTTTGACAGCTCTTTGGTCTTCACCATAGTGGAGTTTGGAGTCAGACTGTTTGAGGGTGTGCACAGGTGTCTTTTTATACTGATAACAAGTTTAAACAGGTGCCATTACTACAGGTAATGAGTGGAGGAAAGAGGAGACTCTTAAAGAAGAAGTTACAGGTCTGTGAGAGCCAGAAATCTTGATTGTTTGTTTCTGACAAATACTTATTTTCCACCATAATATGCAAATAAAATGTTAAAAAAACAGACAATGTGATTTTCTGGATTTTTTTTCTCAGTTTGTCTCCCATAGTTGAGGTCTACCTATGATGTAAATTACAGACGCCTCTCATCTTTTTAAGTGGTGGAACTTGCACTATTGCTGACTGACTAAATATTTTTTTGCCCCACTGTAGTATAATGCACCAGGTAGTCCTAAATGTAGTATAATGCACTCCCATAAGCCTCCATATAGTATAATGCACTCCCCATAAGCCTCCATATAGTATAATGCACTTTCCACAGGCCTACTCTATATTGTATAATGCACCCCCCCATAGGCAGACTCTATAGCACCACAAGGCAGCACCCATAGGCAGACTCTATAGCAAAAGGCAGTACCCATAGGCAGACTCTATAGCACAAGGCAGCACCCATAGGCAGACTCTGTAGTGTAAGGCAGCACCCCCATAGCAGACTCTGTAGTATAAGGCAGCACCCATAGGCAGACACTGTAGTATAAGGCAGCACCCCATAGGCAGACCCTGTAGTATAAAGCAGCACCCCCACAGGCAGACCCTGTAGTATAAGGCAGCACCCCATAGGCAGACTCTGTAGAATAAGGCAGCACCCCCATAGGCAGACCCTGTAGTATAAGGCATCACCCCTATAGGCAGACCCTGTAGTATAAGGCAGCATCCCCATAGGCAGACCCTGTAGTATAAGGCATCACCCCCATAGGCAGACCCTGTAGTATAAGTCAGCATTCCCATAGGCAGACCCTGTAGTATAAGGCAGCACCACCATAGCCAGACCCTGTAGTATAAGGCAGCATCCCCATAGGCAGATCCTGTAGTATAAGGCAGCACCTCAGAGGCAGATCCTGTAGTATAAGGCAGCATCCCCATAAGCAGACCCTGTAGTATAAGGCAGTACCCCACAGGCAGACCCTGTAGTATAAGACAGCACCCACATTGGCAGATCCTGTAGTATAAGGCAGCACTTTCATATGCAGACCCTGTAGTATAAGGCAGCAACCCACAGGCAGACCTTGTAGTATAAAGCAGCACCCCATAGGCAGACTCTGTAGTATAAGGCAGCACCCCCATAGGCAGACTCTGTAGTATAAGGCAGCACCCCCATAGGCAGACCCTGTAGTATAAGGCAGCACCCCCATAGGCAGACTCTGTAGTATAAGGCAGCACCCCCATAGGCAGACCCTGTAGTATAAGGCAGCACTCCCATAGGCAGACTCTGTAGTATAAGACAGCACCCCATAGGCAGACCCTGTAGTATAAGGCAGCACCCTTATAGGCAGACCCTGTAGTATAAGGCAGCCCCCATTAAAAATAATAAATACTCATCTCTCTTCCTCCTTGTTCCAGCAGTGCTCCAAGCGCCCGCTCATCTCCTGACAGCGAGCACCGGTTAGTGACGTTATCGCGCCCGCTGTCAATGCCAGCATTGGTGATGTCAGATGCTGACGGGGATGATGGGAGAGGGAGCGTAGCGCTCCTCCCATCAATGCGATCAGCTGTATCGGCTAAATGCTGGTACAGCTGACCTTACAATGATGGGCAGGGGGCCCTCTGCTGGCACCGGGGCCCCCCCGACTGCTCAGGGGCCCCATAGCGGCCGGGCAGCAGAGCAGGGACATTGATTCTCCCTGCTCTGCTGCAGAATTTATCTGTAACGGTGCGCTGTGCCATGATGCAAAGTACGCCTGCGCCGGAGCTGCAGCATGGAGACAAGAAGAGAACGTCATTGTATGAAGATAGGAGGCACCGGACCCGGGCAGCAACTCCCATCGGATCGGACTGCCCACCCAGGTGAGTATAATCTAACCTCTTTCTCTCATCTTTCAGGATACATCGCGGGCTTATCTACAGCATTCCAGAATGCTGTAGATAAGCCCCTGATGCTGGTGGGCTTAGCTCATCTTCGATTTTGGGGGTGACATGTTCCCTTTAATGGGCTAAAATTGGATCTATTCTACCAAAGTGTCTGTGGCTGTAATGGCCATCTCAGACCACTTTTATCATCAGTCTGCTTAGTCAGAAATCTATGTACGGAAACTTAGGATCTGTATCTACCCTTAGGCTAAGTTCACATTGCGTTAAAGCAGCCTGTTCAACATATGTGTTAAACAGGCTGCATTAACGCAAGTGCCGAAATGTGATCGCGCTAGCACAGATAGAGCCAGCAGATGCTCTATCTGCGCTAGCGGTGACGGACCCGGAAACGCTGCAGCACGCGTCCCAGGGTCCGTCACTCAATGACGGCACATCACTAGTGCACGCCCATTGTGGGCGTGCGCTAGCGATGCTTCCGACATAGGGCTTAATGGCGGCGGCAACGGACTACCTATAACGTAATGTGAACCCAGCCTTAGCCTGTAACACACATGTAATAGGGCGATAACAGGAAACCCCCAGGGACTTAAAGGGTAACTATACTTTCAAGTAACTTTTCAGAATAAGATGTATTGTGTGAGTACATGAGGAATTACATTATTTCTGGCCATTATACAGTCATAGCTGTAAGTGTTAGCACCCTTGAAATTGATCCAGAAAATGAAGTATTTCTCCCAGAAAATTAATGCAATTACACATGTTTTGTTATACACGTTATTTACTTTGTGTGTATTGGAACAACACAAAAAAACAACAACAGAAAAATAGGAAAATTGGACATACAGTGGCACAGATGGGGACATATACCAGGATGGGGGCCATATACCAGGATGGAGGCCATATACCAGGATGGGGGCCATATAACAGAAAAGAGCCGTATACCAGGATGGGGCCAAATACCAGGATGGAGCACGTATGCAAGGATGGAGGCACATATACCAGGATGGGGGACGTATACAAGGATGGGGGCCATATACCAGGAAGGGGCCATATACTCGGATGGGGGGCATTGCATATACCAGAAAGGGGCCATATACTAAGATGGAGGCCATATACCAGAAAGGAGCCATATACTAGGATGGGGGGCATATACCATAAAGGGGCCATATACTAGGATGAGGGCCATATACCAGATAGGGGCCATATACTAAGATGGAGGCCATATACCATAAAGGGGCCATATACTAGGATGAGGGCCATATACCAGATAGGGGCCATATCCCAGGACCTTTACAAGGATGGAGGCACATATACCAGGATGGAGGGACATATACCAGGATGGGAGCCATATACCAGGATGGGGACATATAATAGGTTGGTCCCATATGCCAGGATGGGGGTCACATACTAGGATGGGGGCAATACACCAGGCAGGATGGGGGATATATACCAGGATGGAGGCACATATACCAGGATGAGGACATATTACAGGATGGAGGCACATATATCAGGATGGGGGACAAACACCAGGATGGAGGAATATGTACTAAGATGGTGAGCATACAGTACAGACGAAAAGTTTGGAAACAAATTCTCATTTAAAGATTTTTCTGTATTTTCATGACTATGAAAATTGTACATTCACACTGAAGGCATCAAAACTATGAATTAACACATGTGGAATTATATACTTAACAAAAAAGTGTGAAACAACTGAAATTATGTCTTATATTCTAGATTTTTCAAAGTAGAGACATTTTGCTTTGATGACTGCTTTGCACACTCTTGGGATTCTCTTGATGAGCTTCAAGAGGTAGTCACCGGGAATGGTTTTCACTTCACAGGTGTGACCTGTCAGGTTTAATAAGTGGGACTTCTTGCCTTATAAATGGGGTTGGGACCATCAGTTTTGTTGAGCAGAAGTCTGTTGGATACACAGCTGATAGTCCTACTGAATAGACTGTTAGAATTTGTATTATGGCAAGAGAAAAGCAGCTAAGTAAAGAAAAACGAGTAGTCATCATTACTTTAAGAAATGAAGGTCAGTCAGTCCGAAAAATTGGGAAAACTTTGAAAGTGTCCCCAAGTGCAATTGCAAAAGCTATCAAGCGCTGCAAAGAAACTGGCTCACATGAGGACTGTCCCAGGAAAGGAAGACCAAGAGTCACCTCTGCTTCTGAGGATAAGTTTATCTGAGTCACCAGCCTCAGAAATCGCAGGTTAACAGCAGCTCAGATTACAGACAAGGTCAATGCCACACAGAGTTCTAGCAGCAGACACATCTCTACAACAACTGTTAAGAGGAGACTTTGTGCAGCAGGCCTTCATGGTAAAATAGCTGCTAGGAAACCACTGCTAAGCACAGGCAACAAGCAGAAGAGACTTGTTTGGGCTAAAGAACACAAGGAATGGACATTAGACCAGTGGAAATATGTGCTTTGGTCTGATGAGTTGAAATTTGATATCTTTGGTTCCAACCACTGTGTCTTTGTGCGACGCGACGCAGAAAAGGTGAACGGATGGACTCTACATGCCTGGTTCCCACTGTGAAGCATGGAGGAAGAGGTGTGATGGTGTGGGGGTGCTTTGCTGGTGACACTGTTGGGGATTTATTCAAAATTGAAGGCTTACTGAACCAGCATGGCTACCACAGCATCTTGCAGCAGCATGCTATTCCATCCGGTTTGCGTTTAGCTGGACTATGATTTATTTTTCAACAGGACAATGACCCCAAACACACCTCCAGGCAGTGTAAGGGCTATTTGACCAAGAAGGAGAGTGATGGGGTGCTACGCCAGATGACCTGGCCTCCACAGTCACCAGACCTTAACTCAATTGAGATGGTTTGGGGTGAGCTGGACCGCAGAGCAAAGGCAAAATAGCCAACAAGTGCTAAGCGTCTCTGGGAACTCCTTCAAGATTGTTGGAAGACCATTCCCGGTGACTACCTCTTGAAGCTCATCAAGAGAATGCCAAGAGTGTGCAAAGCAGTCATCAAAGCAAAAGGTGGCTACTTTGAAGAACCTAGAATTTAAGACATAATTTAAGTTGTTTCTGTCATGATCTGTTCCAGGGTTTATTAGTGTCTGCCCTTTTTTGGATGGATCATATCAAGGGTTAACTTTGCTCTGCCTCATTCTGGGTTCGGGTTTGCTATTTAGCTCCCATGAATCTTGCTGGCAGTGTCAGTTATAGTTCTGTTTTCGGCTTGTGAACCTGACTCTGGAAACCCTTGGTTTGTCCTGCTGTGAACCCTGACTTGCCCTGTGTCTGTTATCCCCCTCTGTCTGCCCTTTCCCTGCGTTTGTCTGTTCTGATTGATTCTCTGATTCTGATCTCCTGGCTTGGCTATTGACTCTGTCTTGATTTGTCCCTATTGTACCGTATTTTGCTCGCCCTGGTTTACTGATCTCTTGCTACGTCCTGACTATCCTTTCTGTTTTAATCCTTTTTGTACTGACGTGTTATCTTGTACCCTGATTCGGCTTTTTCTGACTACTCTCTTGCCACTAAGTGGCATCTGTTCAGCTGCTCAGTGTGTGCAGTCTCGCGTCCCTATTAAACTCCCCCTGGTGAAGGTTGCGCTGTATTGCACTGCAGCTGCATGACAGTTTCACACTTTTTTGTTAAGTATATAATTTCACATGTGTTATTTCATAGTTTTGATGCCTTTAATGAGAATGTACAATTTTCATAGTCATGAAAATACAGAAAAATCAATAAATGAGAAGGTGTGTCCAAACTTTTGGTCTGTACTGTATACTAGGATGGGAGACATATACCAGGATGGGAGACGTATGTAATAGGATGGGAGACATATGTAATAGGATGGGAGACATATACTATGATAGGGGACATATATACCAGGATAAGGCCATATGCAAGGATGAGAGACGTATACCAGGATGGGAGACATATACCTGGATGGGTACATGTACAAGGTTAGGGCCAAATACCAGGATGGGGCCATATACCAGGATGGGGAACATATAACAGGATGAGGGACATACAGGTGCTTCTCATAAAATTAGAATATCATCAAAAAGTTAATTTATTTCAGTTCTTC
The DNA here is from genome assembly GCF_032444005.1 of Ranitomeya imitator. NCBI lineage: Eukaryota > Metazoa > Chordata > Amphibia > Anura > Dendrobatidae > Ranitomeya > Ranitomeya imitator. Next base: position 90,320,602 of record NC_091291.1, read on the forward strand.
AATACAAAAAGTTGACTCTCATATATTATATAGAGTCATTACAAACAGAGTAACATAGTAACATAGTAACATAGTTAGTAAGGCCGAAAAAAGACATTTGTCCATCCAGTTCAGCCTATATTCCATCATAATAAATCCCCAGATCTACGTCCTTCTACAGAACCTAATAATTGTATGATACAATATTGTTCTGCTCCAGGAAGACATCCAGGCCTCTCTTGAACCCCTCGACTGAGTTCGCCATCACCACCTCCTCAGGCAAGCAATTCCAGATTCTCACTGCCCTAACAGTAAAGAATCCTCTTCTATGTTGGTGGAAAAACCTTCTCTCCTCCAGACGCAAAGAATGCCCCCTTGTGCCCGTCACCTTCCTTGGTATAAACAGATCCTCAGCGAGAGTGATGTATTTAAAATGTTTATTTCTGTTAATGTTGATGATTATGGCTTACAGCCAATGAAAACCCAAAAGTCATTATCTCAGTAAATTAGAATACTTTATAACACCAGCTTGAAAAATGATTTTAAAATCCGAAATGTTGGCCTACTGAAATGTATGTTCAGTAAATGCACTCATAGCTTTTGCATCAATTACTCCATCAATGCGGCGTGGCATGGAGGCAATCAGCCTGTGGCACTGCTGAGGTGTTATGGAAGCCCAGGTTGCTTTGATAGCAGCCTTCAGCTCGTCTGCATTGGGTTTGGTCTCGGACAATACCCCATAGATTCTCTATGGGGTTAAGGTCAGGCAAGTTTGCTGGCCAATCAAGCACAGTGAGGGTATGTGCACACGTCCAGATTTTTTGCGTTTTTTTTGCGGAATTTCGCCATAAAAACGCTATAAATCCGCTAAAAAAAGCTAACATTATGCATCCTATCATTTATAATGCATTCCGCATTTTTTGTGCATATGTTAGCGTTTTTTTCCGCAAAAAAGACGCATACCGCAAAAAATCCGGACATGCTCAATCTTTTTGCGGATTTTCTGCGGATTTCCTATCAAAATGGACATTCCGGAAAAATCCGCAAAAATTCCGCAAAAAATCCGCGCAAAAAACGCGTCAAAAACGCGCAAATTCCGCGGGAAATCCGCGCGAAAAAAGCACGCGGAATTCTGGCACAATTCTCCGGATTTTGTCAGGAAAAAATCCTGACGTGTGCACATACCCTGATACTGTTGTTTTTAAACAAAGTATTGGTACTTTTGGCAGTGTGGACAGGTGACAAGTCCTGCTGGGGAATGAAATTTCCATCTCCAAAATGCTTGTCCGCAGAGGGAAGCATGAAGTGCTCTAAAATTTCCTGGTAGACGGCTGTGCTGACTTTGGTCTTGATAAATCACAGTGGACCTACACCAGCAGATGACATGGCTCCCCAAACCATCACTGATTGTGGAAACTTCACATTAGACCTTGGAAATCAAGGTCCCAGAGTCTGGAGGAAGAGGGGAGAGACAGACAATCCAAGCTGCTTGAGGTCTAGTGTGACAGAAATAAACACTTGGAATACATCACTCTATTTGTAATGACTCTATATAATATATGAGCTTCACTTTTTGTAATGAAGAACTGAAATTAACTTTTCGATGATATTCTAATTTTGTGAGATGCACCTGTATGTCCCCATCCTGGAATATGTCCCTCATCCTAGCATACAGTGGTGAAAATAAGTATTTGATACACTGAAGATTTTGCAAGTTTTCCCATCTACAAAAAGAATGGAGAGGTCTGATGAATACTCCCATCAGCTGCAGCCTGCTCTCACTGATATCACTTGAATATAACTCTCAACATTGAGAGCCGTCTTCAGCACCCGGTGCTGGGGAACAGCGCTAACAGTACCACTGCTCCCAAGAACTGGTACTTGTGGCACTGATGCGGCACATGACCGGCACACGGTTGCCACACGTATGCCATAAGTATTACACACACAGACATTGATAACTCCATTACTGTTTTTTCTGGTACTGGAAATATCAGGATGTGTGAAATCGGCCTTAGGGGCATTGATTTGGCTTGGCGTAGTCTCCTGGGAGCCAGAGTATTGTGCAGAGTGGTGGAGACCCTAAATGGTATGCGGGGACGGTGGTATTACTTATAGATAAGGATCATTCGGAATTGATTCTTCAGACATTCGAATGTCCAGCAATAAATTTAAAAACAATATTAAATTTAAAAGGATTTTAGCCATTACCTTTACTGTTGTTTTGCAAAGAAAATTATAGGTGACATCAAAAATCCCATTAAATTTAACTTTTTTCTACATTCAATGATGGACATCCAGACATCAGAAGCATCCTTCAATGTCATGGAACTAGTATGACCTACTGAATGATCCCTGTCTAAGGATAAGTTACCAAACCGTCCTGCATAATGTTTAGACATTCCACCACCCTACACAATACTCTGGCTCCTAGCAGACTACGCCAAGCCAAATCAACACCCCTTAGTCTTCTATACTTGGTGCTTATGTGATCACCTCATGTATGTGTTGTGAAACAACTTGAAAACAATATTTTAAAGGGAATCTCTCATGTCCCCAAACCCTATTGACCTGCACATATGGGGTTAATCTGCAGGGAAATAAGGTTCTAAAGCCATGTAGCTGCCACAATGAAAGCCTTGCCCCCGGGAAGAAGTGAACTTTATTCCTCCTGGCAGCCTTCGGCTTTCAGTCATAGAGGCATGGCCGGCATGGCTTCAGTCACCGGTCACTACATTGTGGGCATGGCTTCAGTCACCGGCCAGTACATAGTGGGCGCGAGTTTAGTCACCGGTCAGTACATTGTGGATGCGGCTTCAGTCATCGGTCAGTACATAGTAGGCGTGGCTTCAGTCATCGGTCAGTACCTAGTGGGCGCGGCTTCATTCACCGGTCAGTACATTGTGGTTCGGCTTCAGTCACTGATCAGTACATTGTGGATGCGGCTTCAGTCACCGGTCAGTACATAGTCTGCATGGCTTCAGTCACCGGTCAGTACGTAGTGGACGCTGCTTCAGTCACCGGTCAGTACATTGTGGGCACGGCTTCAGTCACCGGTCAGTACATTGTGGACGCGGCTTCAGTCACCGGTCAGTACATTGTGGGCATGGCTTCAGTCACCGGTCAGTACCTTGTGGACGCGGCTTCAGTCACCGGTCAGTACATAGAAGCTGTGGCTTCAGTCACCGGTCAGTACCTTGTGGACGTGGCTTCAGTCACCGGTCAGTACATTGTGGGCACGTCTTCAGTCGCTGGTCAGTCCATAGTGGGCACGGCTTCAGTCACCGGTCAGTACATAGTGGGCGCAGCTTCAGTCACCGGTCAGTACATAATGTGCATGGCTTCAGTCACTGGTCAGTACATAGTGGGCACGGCTTCAGTCACCGGTCAGTACCTAGTGGACGCGGCTTCAGTCACCAGTCAGTACATTGTGGGCACGGCTTCAGTCACCAGTCAGTACCTTGTGGACGCGGCTTCAGTCACCGGTCACTACATTGTGGACGTGGCTTCAGTCACTGATCAGTACATTGTGGGCACGGCTTCAGTCACCGGTCAGTACATTGTGGACACTGCTTCAGTCACCGGTCAGTACATAGTGTGCACAGCTTCAGTCACTGGTCAGTACATTGTGGGCGCAGCTTCAGTCACCGGTCAGTACATAGTGTGCTTGGCTTCAGTCACTGGTCAGTACATTGTGGGCGCAGCTTCAGTCACCGGTCAGTACATAGTGTGCTTGGCTTCAGTCACTGGTCAGTACATTGTGGGCATGGCTTCAGTCGCCGGTCAGTACATAGTCTGCATGGCTTCAGTCACTGGTCAGTACATTGTGAGCATAGCTTCAGTCACCGGTCAGTACATTTTGGGCACGGCTTCAGTCACTGGTCAATACATAGTGGGCGTAGCTTCAGTCACCGGTAAGTACATTGTGTACATGGCTTCAGTCACTGGTCAGTACATAGTGTGCATGGCTTCAGTCACCGGTCAGTACATTGTGACCATGGCTTCAGTCACCGGTCAGTACATAGTGTGTAAGGCTTCAGTCACGGTCCGTACTTAGTGGGTGCAGCTTCAGTCACCGGTAAGTACATTGTGGACACGGCTTCAGTCACCGGTCAGTACATAGTCTGCATGGCTTCAGTCACCGGTCAGTACATAGTGTGCAAGGCTTCAGTCATCGGTCAGTACATAGTGGGTGCAGATTCAGTCACCGGTCAGTGCATAGTGGGTGCGGATTAAGTCACCAGTCAGTGCATAGTGAGCGATACCTTTAACTGCCCCATCACTGACTGACAGCCAGCTTCATAGTGCATGCGTGCTGAGCCGGCTGTCAGTCAGTGCCGAGATGTGGTTACAGCTGCTGCTCACTTTGTACTGAGCGGTAACTGAAGCTGCGGAGGCTGCACCTCTGTTACTGAAAGCTCCTGGTTGCAGGGAGGAATAAAGTTAATTTCCTCCCGGCAGCCTGGTATTAAGTGTGACAGCCGCACAGCTTTAGAACATAATTAAATTTCTGATTAACCCCATATCTGCAGCTTAATAGTGTTCGAGGACATGACGGGTCCCTCTAATGTTTTTTAGTTTCATGAATTCATCTCAGCCTTTTTTGAACAACATCTCTAGTGCAGTATTAACAAATAAAGCATTTGATGTCTCTTAGAGAGGTGATAACTTGTTTTCACCGGACACCGCCTTTATACCAAATCTTATATCTGTAGCTAATCTTATGCCCAGGCTTGGACTGGCCCACAGGAGAACAGGAGAATCCTCCGGTGGGCCCTCAAGCAGGAATTTGCTCTCCTCTCCACCTATATGAGAAGTAGTTTGTTTCACTATGTTGACAGAAGGGAATCATCTCCACATTCATTTAACAAACTACCCCATTCATTATTACTATATATAGAAAACTAGGTAAATTTGTGAATGAGGGTAATGTGATATTTTGTTTTTAAACAAAGTATTGGTACTTTTGGCAGTGTGGACAGGTGACAAGTCCTGCTGGGGAATGAAATTTCCATCTCCAAAATGCTTGTCCGCAGAGGGAAGCATGAAGTGCTCTAAAATTTCCTGGTAGACGGCTGTGCTGACTTTGGTCTTGATAAATCACAGTGGACCTACACCAGCAGATGACATGGCTCCCCAAACCATCACTGATTGTGGAAACTTCACATTAGACCTTGGAAATCAAGGTCCCAGAGTCTGGAGGAAGAGGGGAGAGCCGGACAATCCAAGCTGCTTGAGGTCTAGTGTGACATAAATAAACACTTGGAATACATCACTCTATTTGTAATGACTCTATATAATATATGAGCTTCACTTTTTGTAATGAAGAACTGAAATTAACTTTTCGATGATATTCTAATTTTGTGAGATGCACCTGTATGTCCCCATCCTGGAATATGTCCCTCATCCTAGCATACAGTGGTGAAAATAAGTATTTGATACACTGAAGATTTTGCAAGTTTTCCCATCTACAAAAAGAATGGAGAGGTCTGATGAATACTCCCATCAGCTGCAGCCTGCTCTCACTGATATCACTTGAATATAACTCTCAACATTGAGAGCCGTCTTCAGCACCCGGTGCTGGGGAACAACGCTAACAGTACCACTGCTCCCAAGAACTGGTACTTGTGGCACTGATGCGGCACATGACCGGCACACGGTTGCCACACGTATGCCATAAGTATTACACACACAGACATTGATAACTCCATTACTGTTTTTTCTGGTACTGGAAATATCAGGATGTGTGAAATCGGCCTTAGGGGCATTGATTTGGCTTGGCGTAGTCTCCTGGGAGCCAGAGTATTGTGCAGAGTGGTGGAGACCCTAAATGGTATGCGGGGACGGTGGTATTACTTATAGATAAGGATCATTCGGAATTGATTCTTCAGACATTCGAATGTCCAGCAATAAATTTAAAAACAATGTTAAATTTAAAAGGATTTTAGCCATTACCTTTACTGTTGTTTTGCAAAGAAAATTATAGGTGACATCAAAAATCCCATTAAATTTAACTTTTTTCTACATTCAATGATGGACATCCAGACATCAGAAGCATCCTTCAATGTCATGGAACTAGTATGACCTACTGAATGATCCCTGTCTAAGGATAAGTTACCAAACCGTCCTGCATAATGTTTAGACATTCCACCACCCTACACAATACTCTGGCTCCTAGCAGACTACGCCAAGCCAAATCAACACCCCTTAGTCTTCTATACTTGGTGCTTATGTGATCACCTCATGTATGTGTTGTGAAACAACTTGAAAACAATATTTTAAAGGGAATCTCTCATGTCCCCAAACCCTATTGACCTGCACATATGGGGTTAATCTGCAGGGAAATAAGGTTCTAAAGCCATGCAGCTGCCACAATGAAAGCCTTGCCCCCGGGAAGAAGTGAACTTTATTCCTCCTGGCAGCCTTCGGCGTTCAGTCATAGAGGCATGGCCGGCATGGCTTCAGTCACCGGTCACTACATTGTGGGCATGGCTTCAGTCACCGGCCAGTACATAGTGGGCGCGAGTTTAGTCACCGGTCAGTACATTGTGGATGCGGCTTCAGTCATCGGTCAGTACATAGTAGGCGTGGCTTCAGTCATCGGTCAGTACCTAGTGGGCGCGGCTTCATTCACCGGTCAGTACATTGTGGTTCGGCTTCAGTCACTGGTCAGTACATTGTGGACGCGGCTTCAGTCACTGATCAGTACATTGTGGATGCGGCTTCAGTCACCGGTCAGTACATAGTCTGCATGGCTTCAGTCACCGGTCAGTACGTAGTGGACGCTGCTTCAGTCACCGGTCAGTACATTGTGGGCACGGCTTCAGTCACCGGTCAGTACATTGTGGACGCGGCTTCAGTCACCGGTCAGTACATTGTGGGCATGGCTTCAGTCACCGGTCAGTACCTTGTGGACGCGGCTTCAGTCACCGGTCAGTACATAGAAGCTGTGGCTTCAGTCACCGGTCAGTACCTTGTGGACGCGGCTTCAGTCACCGGTCAGTACATTGTGGGCACGGCTTCAGTCGCTGGTCAGTCCATAGTGTGCATGGCTTCAGTCACCGGTCAGTACCTAGTGGACGCGGCTTCAGTCACCAGTCAGTACATTGTGGGCACGGCTTCAGTCACCAGTCAGTACCTTGTGGACGCGGCTTCAGTCACCGGTCACTACATTGTGGACGTGGCTTCAGTCACTGATCAGTACATTGTGGGCACGGCTTCAGTCACCGGTCAGTACATTGTGGACACTGCTTCAGTCACCGGTCAGTACATAGTGTGCACAGCTTCAGTCACTGGTCAGTACATTGTGGGCGCAGCTTCAGTCACCGGTCAGTACATAGTGTGCTTGGCTTCAGTCACTGGTCAGTACATTGTGGGCGCAGCTTCAGTCACCGGTCAGTACATAGTGTGCTTGGCTTCAGTCACTGGTCAGTACATTGTGGGCATGGCTTCAGTCACCGGTCAGTACATTGTGGGCATGGCTTCAGTCGCCGGTCAGTACACAGTCTGCATGGCTTCAGTCACTGGTCAGTACATTGTGAGCATAGCTTCAGTCACCGGTCAGTACATTGTGGGCACGGCTTCAGTCACCAGTCAGTACTTTGTGGACGCGGCTTCAGTCACCGGTCACTACATTGTGGACGTGGCTTCAGTCACTGATCAGTACATTGTGGGCACGGCTTCAGTCACCGGTCAGTACATTGTGGACACTGCTTCAGTCACCGGTCAGTACATAGTGTGCACAGCTTCAGTCACTGGTCAGTACATTGTGGGCGCAGCTTCAGTCACCGGTCAGTACATAGTGTGCTTGGCTTCAGTCACTGGTCAGTACATTGTGGGCGCAGCTTCAGTCACCGGTCAGTACATAGTGTGCTTGGCTTCAGTCACTGGTCAGTACATTGTGGGCATGGCTTCAGTCACCGGTCAGTACATTGTGGGCATGGCTTCAGTCGCCGGTCAGTACATAGTCTGCATGGCTTCAGTCACTGGTCAGTACATTGTGAGCATAGCTTCAGTCACCGGTCAGTACATTTTGGGCACGGCTTCAGTCACTGGTCAATACATAGTGGGCGTAGCTTCAGTCACCGGTAAGTACATTGTGTACATGGCTTCAGTCACTGGTCAGTACATAGTGTGCATGGCTTCAGTCACCGGTCAGTACATTGTGACCATGGCTTCAGTCACCGGTCAGTACATAGTGTGTAAGGCTTCAGTCACGGTCCGTACTTAGTGGGTGCAGCTTCAGTCACCGGTAAGTACATTGTGGACACGGCTTCAGTCACCGGTCAGTACATAGTCTGCATGGCTTCAGTCACCGGTCAGTACATAGTGTGCAAGGCTTCAGTCATCGGTCAGTACATAGTGGGTGCGGATTCAGTCACCGGTCAGTGCATAGTGGGTGCGGATTAAGTCACCAGTCAGTGCATAGTGAGCGATACCTTTAACTGCCCCATCACTGACTGACAGTCAGCTTCATAGTGCATGCGTGCTGAGCCGGCTGTCAGTCAGTGCCGAGATGTGGTTACAGCTGCTGCTCACTTTGTACTGAGCGGTAACTGAAGCTGCGGCGGCTGCACCTCTGTTACTGAAAGCTCCTGGTTGCAGGGAGGAATAAAGTTAATTTCCTCCCGGCAGCCTGGTATTAAGTGTGACAGCCGCACAGCTTTAGAACATAATTAAACTTCTGATTAACCCCATATCTGCAGCTTAATAGTGTTCGAGGACATGACGGGTCCCTCTAATGTTTTTTAGTTTCATGAATTCATCTCAGCCTTTTTTGAACAACATCTCTAGTGCAGTATTAACAAATAAAGTATTTGATGTCTCTTAGAGAGGTGATAACTTGTTTTCACCGGACACCGCCTTTATACCAAATCTTATACCTGTAGCTAATCTTATGCCCAGGCTTGGACTGGCCCACAGGAGAACAGGAGAATCCTCCGGTGGGCCCTCAAGCAGGAATTTGCTCTCCTCTCCACCTATATGAGAAGTAGTTTGTTTCACTATGTTGACAGAAGGGAATCATCTCCACATTCATTTAACAAACTACCCCATTCATTATTACTATATATAGAAAACTAGGTAAATTTGTGAATGAGGGTAATGTGATATTTTCATATAGCTGAACAGTGGGCTGCCAGAATCTGTTACTGGGGACCTTTGGCACACCAGTCCAGCATTGCTTATGCCCCATTTTCATCTATATCTCATGTAACACAGATCTCTATTTTATACTATGCATAATCTTTTATAACTTTTCTTTAACCTATACATCATCTTGTATCTATAAATTATGTCACACTTTTACCTAATCTTACACTTCCTTTTATACCTATACTTTATCTTATACAGTTGTGGCCAAAAGTATTGACACCCCTGCAATTCTGTCAGATAATACTCAGTTTCTTCCTGAAAATGATTGCAAACACAAATTCTTTGTTATTATTATCTTCATTTAATTTGTCTTAAATGAAAAAAAACACAAAAATAATTGTCATAAAAGCCAAATTGGATATAATACCACACCAAACATAAAAATGAGGGTGGACAAAAGTATTGGCACTGTTCGAAAAATCATGTGATGCTTCTCTAATTTGTGTAAGTAACAGCACCTGTAACTTACCTGTGGCACCTAACAGGTGTTGGCAATAAGTAAATCACACTTGCAGCCAGTTGACATGGATTAAAGTTGACTCAACCTACTGTCCTGTGTCCTTGTGTGTACCACATTGAGCATGGAGAAAAGAAAGAAGAACAAAGAACTGTCTGAGGACTTGAGAAACCAAATTGTGAGGAAGCATGAGCAATCTCAAGGCTACAAGTCCATCTGCAAATATCTGAATGTTCCTGTGTCTACCGTGCGCAGTGTCATCAAGAACCTCCCTAGATGTGGACGGAAAAGAAAAATTGACAAGAGATTTCAACGCAAGATTGTGCGGATGTTGGATAAAGAACCTCGACTAACATCCAAACAAGTTCAAGCTGCCCTGCAGTCCGGGGGTACAACAGTGTCAACCCGTACAGTTATGAATAGGTAATTCAGAACCACAATGGACCTTGAAGTTCAGAGCACACAAAATGACCTGACAATAACCAAAAGACATAGGACGAGCTCTGAGACGTGGTAACTCTGCTGACCGCAATCCCTAATCCTATCCAACCACACTAGAGGCAGCCGTGGATTGCGCCTAACGCTCCCTATGCAACTCAGCACAGCCTGAGAAACTAGCTAGGCCTAAGAAGGAAAAATAAGCCTACCTTGCCTCAGAGAAATACCCCAAAGAAAAAGGCAGCCCCCCACATATAATGACTGTGAGTTGAGATGAAAATACAAACGCAGAGATGAAATAGATTTAGCAAAGTGAGGCCCAACTTACTGAACAGACCGAGGATAGAAAAGATTGCTTTGTGGTCAACACAAAACCCTACAAACAACCACGCAAAGGGGGCAAAAAGACCCTCCGCACCGACTAACGGTACGGAGGTGCTCCCTCTGCGTCCCAGAGCTTCCAGCAAGCAAGAAAAAACAATTAAGCAAGCTGGACAGAAAAAATAGCAAACAAAAATAACACAAGCAAAAGTTAGCTTATGCAGGAAGACAGGCCACAGGAACGATACAGGAGGAAGCAAGACCAATACTAGAACATTGACTGGAGGCCAGGAGCAAAGCACTAGGTGGAGTTAAATAGAGCAGCACCTAACGACTTCCCCACATCACCTGAGGAAGGAAACTCAGAAGCCGCAGTACCACTTGTGACCACGGGAGGGAGCTCTGCCACAGAATTCACAACAGTACCCCCCCTTGAGGAGGGGTCACCGAACCCTCACCAGAGCCCCCAGGCCGACCAGGATAAGCCATATGAAAGGCACGAACAAGATCGGCAGCATGAACATCAGAGGCAAAGACCCAGGAATTTTCCTCCTGACCATAACCCTTCCACTTAACCAGATACTGGAGTTTCCGTCTCGAAACACGAGAATCCAAAATCTTCTCTACAATATACTCCAACTCCCCCTCCACCAAAACCGGGGCAGGAGGATCAACAGATGGAACCATAGGTGCCACGTATCTCCGCAACAATGACCTATGGAATACGTTATGGATGGAAAAAGAATCTGGAAGGGTCAAACGAAAAGACACAGGATTAAGAACCTCAGAAATCCTATAAGGACCAATGAAACGAGGCTTAAACTTAGGAGAGGAAACCTTCATAGGAATATGTCGGGATCACACTCAGTCGGAGCAGCCTTTGGAAGTGGTGAATCACCAGAAATAATACACAAGACACGTCTTGTATAGTGTATCACTGGGAAGTCTCTGAAGCACGCCTGCCTTCAATGTGCTATCCCTTCTTTATATAGTTGTTAGTGGTTATACAAGTTTTGCATGTTTAAACAAAGAGACAAAACAGGAAAGAAAGAAAAGAAAAGAAAACAGTTTCGTGGGCGGCAGTTTCACAACAAACAGTACAAAGACAATTCCACAGACAAGAAAAACAGGATTTCATACTATAGCTAAAATGTCCTTGAATGGACAGGTCAATATTTATCACAAATTCTTTTTTTTTATTTTTGTTCATTGAGGTAATCATTTTTGTTCTGCTCTTCACAATCCCCCCTTTGACATATTCCATTCAAAACCTTGTCGATCATTTTAGTCATTCTTTTTGTGATATTACAAAAAAAAAACTTTATATTCTCGCATCCATTACACAAAATTTATTTGTGCATACCGAGATACCCTTGAGTACAACCTTGAATAATACATATATAATTACAATAACCATAACTGTATGTATTAGGCTTTGCATAATCCCGGTAACCCACCCACCGATCCCTCTGAACCAATTGGCCGGGTTAAGAAAAGAAAAGGTATCTGACCACCAGCTATCCTTATTTTGGTCATTGTCTTTGTCATACTGATCCCTGAGTCGTTGTACGTCTTTTAATTTAAATCTCATACTCATAGTACTATTCGGGTCTATATAATGACAGCAGGTGGGTCCGATGATTTGACACATACCCCCTTGTGAGGCAGTTAGGTAATCCAATACCAGGGTATGTTGGTTAGTGACTATTATAAGCTGATTCTGTACAGCTATACTAGTATTTAATATGTCCAATATATCCCAAATCTGATCATCTAGATAATCCGTGGCTCTAACTAATTTATCCCACATCTGTGTTAACATAGGATAAATAAAAATGGTACTAGCAATTTTGTTGGGAATTCCCATTTGTACTATATGCGGCCTCCCCGAGGGACGTGGTGAGTTATCTGCAGCTCTTTTATACAGTGTGTGCTTGGGCACGGCTTGCATATTCACTTGTTTATTTGAAATTATGAAAGTAGCCGGGGTTAGGCGTCCTAATGTACAAGTACCCTTTATACCTACAGGAAGCCATTTATATGCTCCTTCTCCGCATATCCAAAATGTACCCTCAGGCAGATCCCACAAAGCTGAGTGCTGCAATACCAATCTGTGAGCCAAATCCACAAAACTAGATACATTCTGAAGCATACACCAAGAGGGTTTTTGTCCCAAGGGGCTAGAGAATTCAGTCTTTCCCATGCCTCCGTTGAGGTTAACATTATTAACATCAATATCATGAGTCTTATACTGCTTTTTTGCAATGGCTTGCATGTATTCATGATGCCTTTCCTTCAAGCTTGACTGCTGTTGGAGTTGTTAACAGGACTTGGAAAGGTCCGTCAAATCTCGGTTCCAGAGTCTTTCTGGTGTGTCTTTTCACGTAGACTTGATCACCAGGTTCCAACTTGTTGCCTCCTTCGAGATTTTCTGGATCTGGAAGGGAAGCAAAAACTTGCGAATGCACTTTAGTTAAACGTTTTTGTAATTCTTGTACATAAGCAGTTAAAGTCTCAGTATTCAACATCAGTTGTTGTGGAAAATAACAACCCAAATTTGCTGCTCTACCAAAAAGAATCTCATGTGGTGACAGCTTAGCCTTCCCCCTTGGGGTGTTTCGGATGGCATACAGGGCAAGTGGTAGACACTCGGTCCAAGGCTTTCCTGTTTCTGCCATGGCCTTCTGGATTTTTAATTTTATTGTCCCATTTAATCTTTCCACTTTACCTGAACTCTGTGGATGATATGGAGTGTGAAACTGGTTTTCTACTCCCAACATTTTCATAACATTCTGGAATATTTCCCCAGTAAAATGGGTACCCCTATCTGACTCGATCACCTCAGGCATGCCGTAACGGGGTATCAGTTCATGTGCTATTTTAATGGCAGTAGTTTTTGCTGAGGCTTTACGAACTGGATAAGCCTCTGGCCACCCTGAGAACATGTCCACACACACAAGCACATATTCGTATCCATTGTACCTAGGAAGTTGGATGTAGTCGATCTGGAGTCTTTGAAAGGGATACAGTGGTCTTACATGATGCTTGGTTGGGGTTTTAATGGCCTGACCTGGATTGTGTGCCAGGCATATAGCGCATGCAGCACACATGTTCCGAGCAAAATTACCAAAGCCTGGAGCCAACCACCTTTCTTTTACCTTGAGCGTCATACCATTTGCCGACACATGCGTGGGTAGGTGGAGGTCACTTGCCACTGCGGGGTACCAGGCTCTGGGTAAACACAACAAAGTTCTTTTTTCCATAATCCTTGCTGATCTTCTGCCCCTTTTTTTCTGCCACTGCCCTCGTTCTTCGTCGTCTACCTGTTTCTGAGCTTCCTTCAATCTTTCCTCATCATCTTCAGAGCTATCTAGTGTGTGGGCATGATGTAAGGGTTTACGTGCTGCCTGTTTTGCTGCCTTATCGGCTTTATCGTTACCCCTGGCTTCCTCGGTGTCGAGTCTCACATGTGCAGCTACCTATATCACCGCTATTTCTTTAGTTTCTTGTGCTGCCTCCAGAATCTGTCTAATGAGGGAGGCATGTTTAACAGATTGGCCTGAAGCAGTCATATAACCTCTGGCTCTCCATATTACGCCAAAATCGAAAATAATGCCATGTGCATATCTAGAATCAGTGTATATGTTTGCTGTCTGATCTTTGGCTATTTTTAGAGCTTCAACTAATGCCGTAAGTTCTGCTTCTTGTGCAGACTGATTAGCAGGGAGAGGTTCTGCTTTCAGCACTTCATGCTGAGTTACTACCGCATAACCTGTATGAAATTGTCCATTCATATCTGCATATCTACTGCCATCTATGAAAAGTTCAAATGTAGCATTACAGAGTGGCTTGTCACGTACATTACATAAGCCCTGAGTCTCTTGTTCCATTAATTGTACACAATCATGCATTGACTTTGATGGGTCAAAGGAGTTGGAGAGTGCAGTTTCCTCAGGTATGGTACCCCCCTCAGACTCTAAAGGGAGCAAAGACGTGAGATTAAGAGTCTGAATCCTGGCAAAGGAAATGTTGGGCGGCAGTAGTAGGGAACATTGGAGACGGAGGTGTCTGGCCATTGAAATATGTTTAGGTTGGACCTGGTTAAGAATGCCATGTACATCATGAGTGGTCTGAACTAGAAGTGGGTGATCAAGAACAATCTCAGAAGCTTTATCTAATAACAGTGAAATTGCGGCTACTACTCTTACACAAGAAGGTGCGGCTCTAGCTACAGGGTCCAGATGAGCTGATATGTATGCCACAGGTCTCTGTTTGTTTCCATGTTTTTGTGTGAGCACCCCTGTAGCATGTGAGGATATCTCAGCTGCCATCAATTGAAAAGGTTTAGTGTAGTCTGGGAGTCCCAAAGCCGGAGCTGATACCAGTGCTGTTTTCAAAGAGGAAAATGACTGTTTAGCCTCTTCACTGAGTGAATATGGTGTGTTGGCAATACAGTCATATAAAGGCTGCATGAGTTGACTTGCATGTATGATCCACTGTCTACAGTGTGAAACAATACCTAGGAAAGCACGCAGCTGTTTGTGATTCCTGGGTTCAAGCATGTTACGTATGGCTTCCGTACGTTGAGGTGTGAGGTGTCTGATGCCCTGTGATATGCAGTGACCTAAAAACACGACTGTTTGTTGACAAGCCTGGAGTTTCTGTCTATTTACAGCCTTCTTGCGCTAGGAAAATTAAGAAATTAACAGTTGAGGTAACTGCCGTCTGTTCATCAGGGCAACAAATAAGTAAGTCATCTACATACTGTAGAATGACTACTCCTGGTTCTGGGATGAAATTTTTTAGCACGGTCTGCATTGCTTCAGAGTACAAAGTTGGTGAGTGTACCATACCTTGTGGCAATCTTGTCCATGCTAATTGTTTACCCTTGAATGTAAAGGCAAACAAATGCCAACAGTTCTTATGTAGTGGCACAGAAAAAAATGCGTTTGATAAGTCAATTACCGTAAAATATGCAGCAGTGCTGGGAATTTGAGACAGTAAGGTATGAGGATTCGGTACCACAGGGGTGACCGGTGCCAAAACCTTATTGATTTCCCGTAAGTCGTGCACCATGCGATATTTCACCATAGTTTCTTTGGAGGACACTTTCTTTTTAACAGGATATAAGGGTGTATTGGCGGGTGACCTGATTTCTACCAAAACACCTTGTAACACATAATCCTGAATTTGTTGAGAAATCGCCTGTTCTTGCTGGACGCTGATGGGGTATTGCCTAAGCTGAGGTAATATGGTTCCCGGGGCAGTTTCTAACAGTATAGGAGCTACTGATAAAAATCCTACATCAGTGTCTCCTTTTGCCCATAGGCTGTCAGGAACCCGAGACAAGTCAATTTTTGCTTGTTGAGTGTAAATTTCGGGAAAATCCTCCATTGCCTGTATTCTAACATATGGTTCCAGAGTTTCTGCATCTTCAGGGATGGTCAGCATAACTGTGCCATCTTCTCTAAAATGGATGTTTGCATGCATTTTACTTAAGACATCAGTACCCAACAAGCAGGTAGGTGCACCTTTAGCAAATAAAAATTTGGATACAAAAGTTTTAGGGCCAAAGCTCACATTTAAAGGTTTTGTAAAGGGCAACGCCTGAATTTTACCATCATACCCTTCTGCATATGTAACCTTTGAGGATATATTGTCAGGATATGGTAAAAAGTCCTGATTTAAAATGGAGGATGTTGCTCCCGTATCTATCAGAAAAGGTACATTTTTACCCTCAACTTCAACTTGTATTATTGGTCTTCTAGAAGGAAGAGAGACCTGCATAACTTTCAGTCATTCTGAGCTGTCTGTTTGATCAGGCACTGGGTTATTTATCCTATTTTTGGGTACAAAGGTTCCTGAATCTATATCTGTTTTTCTCTTCCTACATTCCCTTTGGAAATGTCCTGGCTTCTTACAGTAATGACAAGCAAACTTTTGATTAGCAGAGCCAGTATTAGCCTGTGCAATTCTTACTGGCTTAGAATTTTCTCTTAAGTCCATTTCTATCCCTACAGCTTTCTGTCTAGCCAGGTGTGGGTCTTCCAAGGTTCTCCAATCAGGGGTTGCGGCCTTAAGCTTTTCCTTCACTTTTGGAGACAATCCATCTATAAAGGTTTTTGTAACTAACCTCATCATTCCTGGAGCGGTTAGATCCATGCCTTTCTCTTTGAAATTATTTTCTACACTTAGATAATATTCGTCTACTGATTGTCCAGATTTCTGAGCCACCACTCCCGTTGTTCCTCTCTGCCTCTGTCTCTCCCTCATGAAAACCATTAAGTGATCTACAAATTGTGTACCTGATTCTATCGTTTGTAAGGCACCATCTCCTGCTTGGGGCCTATGTACCTGTAGATTTGCTAATAGCTCCTGGAAGAGTCCAGGAGTCATTTTCATTCTACATAATTCTTCTCCATCTGCCCAAACTCCAGCGTGAGTCTGCATAATTTGCTGTATATATTGTGCAAATCTAACTGGACACTGGGTGGGATCTGGTGCGTTATGCAAGAGAGACATGCCTTCAGCAGGGGACCAAGGGAAATATTGTCGAGTTTGGTGATATCTAGTTCCCATTACTCCGTCAGCACCAGGTTCCCTAAAGGGTCTTGGTACTATCCTAACAGGGGCAAGTACAGCGCCATGTCTAGGTGTACCACAGGCTAGGCAATCATTTCTCCAGTCTGGATTTTGTTGTCCACAGTGCGGACATACCCATCCTCCTGGTCCGGCTAAACTTTGAGGTGGTGTTTGGAGAAAAGATGGGGCATGTGGGTTAAGGTATGGGGGTGGGGTATTTTTAGATTCCACATTTTGTTTTTCTCCACAGCCTGTGGGTCTAATACACCACTTTTTACTCTGTTGATTATATGTCCATCCCTCATTTTCTGCTACCCTAGAGACATCAATCAATGCTTGGATCTGATCTATCCATTTCTTGTCTCTGATTATGCCTTTTTTCCTTTCCTGAATTCCTTCCCATAGTTTTCTACTAAAAGCTTCTGCCCTAGTAACTCCAAACTTACTAAAAATCTTTTTCAGCCCCTTAGTGGCATCTTCACCACTTCTCTCCTTTATGATAGTATAGATATCTAATTCTTCTGGTTCCGACTTTGTTTGCTTGTTCCCCATTTTCTTATCCTGAGCTTTCTTGCCCTAGGTGGCGTTTGGGTATGAGAATACCTCGTTACCTTCTTCCTAAGGAGCTAGGATGTCTTTTTCTTGCCCTAGGTGGCGTTTGGGTATGAGAATACCTCGTTACCTTCTTCCTAAGGAGCTAGGATGTTTAAACTGTGTTGATGTAAGAAAATCCTGATTCCTACACCTATAGCAAACAACACAAATGCAACCAGACAGAAAAAGAAAAAGAACATACAACGTATCTTGTCCCAGGCTAATTTATCTGTCCTGGGCTTATACTATCACATACAACGTATTCTTGTCCCAGGCTAATTTATCTGTCCTGGGCTCATACTATCATACACTTATCCGTCACCAGGTTTTTGTCAAAGACAGGATCAGAGATTGAACATAGGCGGGGAGGTCTCCCCGAAAGGACGCAACCACGTTGCCCAGTGGGACAGTCACTTCTTCTGTTTCAACCCCCTGGGCGGCTTATAGGGCTATTCCCAACTTCCACACACCTTCTATTCACATTCACTCTCATTCAATGCCGTACTCCGTGAGGTGATCAATTCCTAAATAGTTCAAGAACCCGAGCTATAGGTATCCTCCTCTACTAGAACTACCCGCTAAAGAACACGACATAGAAAATCTTACGGACAGTGCAGGGCAAATATAAGAGATCTAACAGTGTCTCTTACCTGGCCAGGTTTTTGTTCATCTGCCGTCCATTATCCCAGATTCTCTTTTCGTTCGTATTCTGCCGGTGTTCTTGAAGGAATACACAGACCTCGGGTCCCTGTTCAGGCGCCAGGAAATGTCGGGATCACACTCAGTCGGAGCAGCCTTTGGAAGTGGTGAATCACCAGAAATAATACACAAGACACGTCTTGTATAGTGTATCACTGGGAAGTCTCTGAAGCACGCCTGCCTTCAATGTGCTATCCCTTCTTTATATAGTTGTTAGTGGTTATACAAGTTTTGCATGTTTAAACAAAGAGACAAAACAGGAAAGAAAGAAAAGAAAAGAAAACAGTTTTGTGGGCGGCAGTTTCACAACAAACAGTACAAAGGCAATTCCACAGAAAAGAAAAACAGGATTTCATACTATAGCTAAAATGTCCTTGAATGGACAGGTCAATATTTATCACAAATTCTTTTTTTTAATTTTTGTTCATTGAGGTAATCATTTTTGTTCTGCTCTTCACAAATATGACGAGATGACAACCAAACCAAATCCCCAACACGAAGTCGGGGACCCACACAGCGTCTGCGATTAGCGAAACGTTGAGCCTTCTCCTGGGACATGGTCAAATTGTCCACTACATGAGTCCAAATCTGCTGTAACCTGTCCACCACAGTATCCACACCAGGACAGTCCGAAGACTCAACCTGCCCTGAAGAGAAACGAGGATGGAACCCAGAGTTGCAGAAAAATGGCGAAACCAAGGTAGCCGAGCTGGCCCGATTATTAAGGGCGAACTCCGCCAAAGGCAAGAAGGACACCCAATCATCCTGATCAGCAGAAACAAAGCATCTCCGATATGTTTCCAAGGTCTGATTGGTTCGTTCGGTCTGGCCATTTGTCGGAGGATGGAAAGCCGAGGAAAAAGACAAATCAATGCCCATCCTAGCACAAAAGGCTCGCCAAAACCTCGAAACAAACTGGGAACCTCTGTCAGAAACGATGTTCTCTGGAATGCCATGTAAACGAACCACATGCTGGAAGAACAATGGCACCAAATCAGACGAGGAAGGTAATTTAGACAAGGGTACCAAATGGACCATCTTAGAGAAGCGATCACAAACCACCCAAATGACCGACATTTTTTGAGAAACGGGGAGATCCGAAATAAAATCCATAGAGATATGTGTCCAAGGCCTCTTCGGGACCGGCAAGGGCAAAAGCAACCCACTGGCACGAGAACAGCAAGGCTTAGCCCGAGCACAAATCCCACAGGACTGCACAAAGGAACGCACATCCCGCGACAGAGATGGCCACCAAAAGGATCTAGCCACTAACTCTTTGGTACCAAAGATTCCAGGATGACCAGCGAACACCGAACAATGAACCTCAGAGATAACTTTATTCGTCCACCTATCAGGGACAAACAGTTTCTCCGCTGGGCAACGATCAGGTTTATTAGCCTGAAATTTTTGCAGCACCCGCCGCAAATCAGGGGAGATGGCAGACAAAATTACTCCCTCTTTGAGAATACCTGCCAGCTCAGACAAACCCGGAGAGTCGGGCACAAAACTCCTAGACAGGGCATCCGCCTTCACATTTTTAGAGCCCGGAAGGTACGAAACCACAAAGTCAAAACGGGAGAAAAACAGCGACCAACGAGCCTGTCTAGGATTCAACCGTTTGGCAGACTCGAGATAAGTTAAATTCTTGTGATCAGTCAAGACCACCACGCGATGCTTAGCTCCTTCAAGCCAATGACGCCACTCCTCGAATGCCCACTTCATGGCCAGCAACTCTCGATTGCCAACATCATAATTTCGCTCAACAGGCGAAAACTTCCTGGAAAAGAAAGCGCATGATTTCATCACCGAGCAATCAGAACCTCTTTGCGACAAAACAGCCCCCGCTCCAATTTCAGAAGCATCAACCTCGACCTGGAACGGAAGCGAAACATCTGGTTGACACAACACAGGGGCAGAAGAAAAACGACGCTTTAACTCTTGAAAAGCTTCCACAGCAGCAGAAGACCAATTGACCACATCAGCACCCTTCTTGGTCAAATCGGTCAATGGTTTAGCAATACTAGAAAAATTACAGATGAAACGACGATAAAAATTAGCAAAGCCCAGGAACTTTTGCAGACTCTTCAGAGATGTCGGATGAGTCCAATCATAGATGGCCTGGACCTTAACAGGGTCCATCTCGATAGTAGAAGGGGAAAAAATGAACCCCAAAAATGAAACCTTCTGAACACCAAAGAGACACTTTGATCCCTTCACAAACAAAGAATTAGCACGCAGGACCTGGAACACCATTCTGACCTGCTTCACATGAGACTCCCAATCATCCGAGAAGACCAAAAAAACATCCAAGTATACAATCAGGAATTTATCCAGGTAGTCTCAGAAGATGTCATGCATAAAGGACTGAAACACCGATGGAGCGTTGGCAAGTCCGAATGGCATAACTAGGTACTCAAAATGGCCCTCGGGCGTATTAAATGCAGTTTTCCATTCATCGCCCCGCTTAATACGCACAAGATTATACGCACCACGAAGATCTATCTTGGTGAACCAACTAGCCCCCTTGATCCGAGCAAACAAATCAGATAACAGCGGCAAGGGGTACTGAAATTTGACCGTGATTTTATTTAGAAGGCGGTAATCTATACAAGGTCTCAGCGAACCATCCTTCTTGGCCACAAAAAAAGAACCCCACTCCCAATGGCGACGATGACGGGCGAATATGACCCTTCTCCAAGGACTCTTTCACGTAACTCCGCATAGCGGCGTGCTCAGGCATAGATAAATTAAACAGTCGACCTTTAGGAAACTTACTACCAGGAATCAAATCGATAGCACAATCACAATCCCTATGCGGAGGTAGGGCATTGGACTTGGGCTCATCAAATACATCCCGATAATCAGACAAGAACTCTGGGACCTCAGAAGGGGTGGATGACAAAATAGACAGAAATGGGACATCACCATGTACCCCCTGACAACCCCAGCTGGACACAGACATTGATTTCCAATCTAATACTGGGTTATGGACTTGTAGTTATGGCAACCCCAACACGACCACTGTTATGAAAGGCAATTCAGTACCACAATGGACATAGCGGTCAGAACACATACAGTGATCTGACAATAACCCAAAATCATAGAACGAGCTCTGAGACGTGGGAACTCTGCAGACCGCAATCCCTAATCCTCTCCAAACAACACTAGAGGCAGCCGTGGATTGCGCCTAACTCTGCCTATGCAACTCGGCACAGCCTGAGAAACTAACTAGCCTGAAGATAGAAAATAAGCCTACCTTGCCTCAGAGAAATACCCCAAAGGAAAAGGCAGCCCCCCACATATAATGACTGTGAGTAAGATGAAAAGACAAACGTAGGGATGAAATAGATTCAGCAAAGTGAGGCCCGACTTTCTAAACAGAGCGAGGATAGGAAAGATAACTTTGCGGTCTACACAAAACCCTAAAGAAAACCACGCAAAGGGGGCAAAAAGACCCTCCGTACCGAACTAACGGCACGGAGGTACACCCTTTGCGTCCCAGAGCTTCCAGCAAAAGAAATAGACAAGCTGGACAGAAAAAATAGCAAACAAATAGCAAAGAAGCACTTAGCTATGCAGAGCAGCAGGCCACAGGAATGATCCAGGGAAAAACAAGTCCAACACTGGAACATTGACAGGAAGCATGGATCAAAGCATTAGGTGGAGTTAAGTAGAGAAGCACCTAACGACCTCACAAGATCACCTGAGGGAGGAATCTCAGAAGCCGCAGTACCACTTTCCTCCACAAATGGAAGCTCCCAGAGAGAATCAGCCGAAGTACCACTTGTGACCACAGGAGGGAGCTCTGTCACAGAATTCACAACAGTACCCCCCCCTTGAGGAGGGGTCACCGAACCCTCACCAGAGCCCCCAGGCCGACCAGGATGAGCCACATGAAAGGCACGAACAAGATCGGGAGCATGGACATCAGAGGCAAAAACCCAGGAATTATCTTCCTGAGCATAACCCTTCCATTTAACCAGATACTGGAGTTTCCGTCTTGAAACACGAGAATCCAAAATCTTTTCCACAATATACTCCAACTCCCCCTCCACCAAAACCGGGGCAGGAGGGTCAACAGATGGAACCGTAGGTGCCACGTATCTCCACAACAATGACCTATGGAATACGTTATGTATGGAAAAAGAATCTGGAAGGGTCAGACGAAAAGACACAGGATTAAGAACCTCAGAAATCCTATACGGACCAATGAAACGAGGTTTAAACTTAGGAGAGGACACCTTCATAGGAATATGACGAGAAGATAACCAAACCAGATCCCCAACACGAAGTCGGGGACCCACACAGCGTCTGCGATTAGCAAAACGTTGAGCCCTCTCCTGGGACAAGGTCAAATTGTCCACTACATGAGTCCAAATCTGCTGCAACCTGTCCACCACAGTATCCACACCAGGACAGTACGAAGACTCAACCTGTCCTGACGAGAAACGAGGATGGAACCCAGAGTTGCAGAAAAATGGCGAAACCAAGGTAGCCGAGCTGGCCCGGTTATTAAAGGCGAACTCAGCCAAAGGCAAAAAGGACACCCAGTCATCCTGATCAGCAGAAACAAAACATCTCAGATATGTTTCCAAGGTCTGATTGATTGGTTCGTTCGGTCTGGCCATTAGTCTGAGGATGGAAAGCCGAGGAAAAAGACAAGTCAATACCCATCCTACCACAAAAGGCTCGCCAAAACCTCGAAACAAACTGGGAACCTCTGTCAGAAACGATATTCTCTGGAATGCCATGTAAACGAACCACATGCTGGAAGAACAATGGCACCAAATCAGAGGAGGAAGGCAATTTAGACAAGGGTACCAGATGGACCATCTTAGAAAAGCAATCACAGACCACCCAAATGACTGACATCTTTTGAGAAACGGGAAGATCTGAAATAAAATCCATAGAGATATGTGTCCAAGGCCTCTTCGGGACCGGCAAGGGCAAAAGCAACCCACTGGCACGAGAACAGCAGGGCTTAGCCCGAGCACAAATCCCACAGGACTGCACAAAAGTACGCACATCCCGCGACAGAGATGGCCACCAAAAGGATCTAGCCACTAACTCTCTGGTACCAAAGATTCCAGGATGACCAGCCAACACCGAACAATGAACCTCAGAGATAACTTTATTCGTCCACCTATCAGGGACAAACAGTCTCTCCGCTGGACAACGATCAGGTTTATTAGCCTGAAATTTTTGCAACACCCGCCGCAAATCAGGGGAGATGGCAGACACAATTACTCCTTCCTTGAGGATACCCGCCGGCTCAGACAAACCCGGAGAGTCGGGCACAAAACTCCTAGACAGAGCATCCGCCTTCACATTTTTAGAGCCCGGAAGGTACGAAATCACAAAGTCAAAACGGGCAAAAAACAGCGACCAACGAGCCTGTCTAGGATTCAACCGCTTGGCAGACTCGAGATAAGTCAAGTTCTTATGATCAGTCAATACCACCACGAGATGCTTAGCTCCTTCAAGCCAATGACGCCACTCCTCGAATGCCCACTTCATGGCCAGCAACTCTCGGTTGCCCACATCATAATTTCGCTCAGCAGGCGAAAACTTCCTGGAAAAGAAAGCGCATGGTTTCATCACTGAGCAATCAGAACCTCTCTGCGACAAAACAGCCCCTGCTCCAATCTCAGAAGCATCAACCTCGACCTGGAATGGAAGAGAAACATCTGGTTGACACAACACAGGGGCAGAAGAAAAACGACGCTTCAACTCCTGAAAAGCCTCCACAGCAGCAGAAGACCAATTGACCACATCAGCACCCTTCTTAGTCAAATCGGTCAATGGTTTAGCAATACTAGAAAAATTGCAGATGAAGCGACGATAAAAATTAGCAAAGCCCAGGAACTTTTGCAGACTTTTCAGAGATGTCGGCTGAGTCCAATCATGGATGGCTTGGACCTTAACAGGATCCATCTCGATAGTAGAAGGGGAAAAGATGAACCCCAAAAATGAAACCTTCTGCACACCAAAGAGACACTTTGATCCCTTCACAAACAAAGAATTAGCACGCAGGACCTGAAAAACCGTTCTGACCTTCTTCACATGAGACTCCCAATCATCCGAGAAGATCAAAATGTCATCCAAGTACACAATCAGGAATTTATCCAGGTAGTCTCGGAAAATGTCATGCATAAAGGACTGAAACACTGATGGACAATTGGCAAGTCCGAATGGCATCACTAGATACTCAAAATGACCCTCGGGCGTATTAAATGCAGTTTTCCATTCATCGCCTTGCTTAATTCGCACCAGATTATACGCACCACGAAGATCTATCTTTGTGAACCAACTAGCCCCCTTAATCCGAGCAAACAGATCAGATAACAATGGCAAGGGGTACTGAAATTTAACCGTGATCTTATTAAGAAGGCGGTAATCTATACAAGGTCTCAGCGAACCATCCTTCTTGGCTACAAAAAAGAACCCTGCTCCTAATGGCGACGATGACGGGCGAATATGCCCCTTCTCCAGGGATTCCTTCACATAACTGCGCATAGCGGTGTGCTCAGGTACGGATAAATTAAACAATCGACCTTTTGGGAATTTACTACCAGGAATCAAATTGATAGCACAATCACAATCCCTATGCGGAGGTAGGGTATCGGACTTGGGCTCATCAAATACATCCCGGTAATCAGACAAGAACTCTGGGACCTCAGAAGGGGTGGATGACGAAATTGACAGAAATGGAACATCACCATGTACCCCCTGACAACCCCAGCTGGACACCGACATGGATTTCCAATCTAATACTGGATTATGGACTTGTAGCCATGGCAACCCCAACACGACCACATCATGCAGATTATGCAACACCAGAAAGCGAATATCCTCCTGATGTGCAGGAGCCATGCACATGGTCAGCTGGGTCCAGTACTGAGGCTTATTCTTGGCCAAAGGTGTAGCATCAATTCCTCTCAATGGAATAGGACACTGCAAGGGCTCCAAGAAAAACCCACAACGCTTAGCATACTCTAAGTCCATCAAATTCAGGGCAGCGCCTGAATCCACAAATGCCATGACAGAATACGATGACAAAGAGCAGATCAAGGTAACGGACAGAAGAAATTTTGACTGTACCGTACCAATGGTGGCAGACCTAGCGAACCGCTTAGAGCGCTTAGGACAATCAGAGATGGCATGAGTGGAATCACCACAGTAGAAACACAGACCATTCAGACGTCTGTGTTCATGCCGTTCAACTCTGGACAAAGTCCTATCGCACTGCATAGGCTTAGGTTTAATCTCAGGTAATACCGCCAAATGGTGCACAGCTTTACGCTCACGCAAGCGTCGACCGATCTGAATGGCCAAAGACATAGATTCATTCAGACCATCAGGCATAGGAAATCCCACCATGACATCTTTAAGGGCTTCAGAGAGACCCTTTCTGAAAATCGCTGCGAGCGCAGCTTCATTCCATTGAGTGAGTACGGCCCACTTTCTAAATTTCTGACAATATACCTCTATCTCATCCTGACCCTGACACAAAGCCAGCAAATTTTTCTCTGCCTGATCCACTGAATTAGGCTCATCGTACAGCAATCCGAGCGCCAGGAAAAACGCATCAATATTACTTAATGCAGGATCTCCTGGCGCAAGGGAAAATGCCCAGTCTTGAGAGTCGCCACGCAAAAAAGAAATAATAATTCTCACTTGTTGAGCTGGGTCACCAGAGGAGTGAGGTTTCAAGGCCAGAAACAGTTTGCAATTATTTTTGAAATTCACAAACTTGACTCTATCACCATAAAACAAATCAGGAATAGGAATTCTTGGTTCAAAAATAGGCTTCTGAACCACCAAATCTTGAATCTTTTGTACATTTATAACGAGATTATCCATTGAAGAGCACAGACCCTGAATCTCCGTGTCCACACCTGTGTCCTGAACCACCCAAATGTCTAGGGGAAAAAAAAGGCAAAACACAGTGCAAAGAAAAAAAAATGGTCTCAGAACTTCTTTTTTCCCTCTATTGAGAATCATTAGTACTTTGGGCTTCCTTTACTGTTATGAAAGGCAATTCAGTACCACAATGGACATAGCGGTCAGAACACATACAGTGATCTGACAATAACCCAAAATCATAGAACGAGCTCTGAGACGTGGGAACTCTGCAGACCGCAATCCCTAATCCTCTCCAAACAACACTAGAGGCAGCCGTGGATTGCGCCTAACTCTGCCTATGCAACTCGGCACAGCCTGAGAAACTAACTAGCCTGAAGATAGAAAATAAGCCTACCTTGCCTCAGAGAAATACCCCAAAGGAAAAGGCAGCCCCCCACATATAATGACTGTGAGTAAGATGAAAAGACAAACGTAGGGATGAAATAGATTCAGCAAAGTGAGGCCCGACTTTCTAAACAGAGCGAGGATAGGAAAGATAACTTTGCGGTCTACACAAAACCCTAAAGAAAACCACGCAAAGGGGGCAAAAAGACCCTCCGTACCGAACTAACGGCACGGAGGTACACCCTTTGCGTCCCAGAGCTTCCAGCAAAAGAAATAGACAAGCTGGACAGAAAAAATAGCAAACAAATAGCAAAGAAGCACTTAGCTATGCAGAGCAGCAGGCCACAGGAATGATCCAGGGAAAAACAAGTCCAACACTGGAACATTGACAGGAAGCATGGATCAAAGCATTAAGTGGAGTTAAGTAGAGAAGCACCTAACGACCTCACAAGATCACCTGAGGGAGGAATCTCAGAAGCCGCAGTACCACTTTCCTCCACAAACGGAAGCTCCCAGAGAGAATCAGCCGAAGTACTACTTGTGACCACAGGAGGGAGCTCTGCCACAGAATTCACAACAGACCACATCATGCAGATTATGCAACACCGGAAAGCGAATATCCTCCTGATGTGCAGGAGCCATGCACATGGTCAGCTGAGTCCAGTACTGAGGCTTATTCTTGGCCAAAGGCGTAGCATCAATTCCTCTCAATGGAATAGGACACTGCAAGGGCTCCAAGAAAAACCCACAACGCCTAGCATATTCCAAGTCCATCAAATTCAGGGCAGCGACTGAATCCACAAATGCCATGACAGAATAAGATGACAAAGAGCAGATCAAAGTAACGGACAAAAGAAATTTTGACTGTACCGTACCAATGGTGGCAGACCTAGCGAACCGCTTAGTGCGCTTAGGACAATCGGAGATAGCATGAGTGGAATCACCACAGTAGAAACACAGCCCATTCTGACGTCTGTGTTCTGGCCGTTCAACTCTGGTCAAAGTCCTATCGCACTGCAAAGGCTCAGGTTTATGCTCGGATAATACCGCCAAATGGTGCACAGATTTACGCTCACGCAAGCGTCGACCGATCTGAATGGCCAAAGACATAGACTCATTCAGACCAGCAGGCATAGGAAATCCCACCATGACATCCTTAAGGGCTTCAGAGAGACCCTTTCTGAAAATAGCTGCCAGCGCGCCTTCATTCCATTGAGTGAGCACGGACCACTTTCTAAACTTCTGACAATAAATCTCTATCTCATCCTGACCCTGACACAGAGCCAGCAAATTTTTCTCTGCCTGATCCACCGAATTAGGTTCATCGTACAGCAATCCAAGCGCCAGGAAAAACGCTTCAATATTACATAATGCAGGATCTCCTGGCGCAAGGGAAAATGCCCAGTCTTGAGGGTCGCCACGTAATAAAGAAATAATAATCCCAACTTGTTGAACTGGGTCACCAGAGGAGCGAGATTTCAAAGCCAGAAACAGTTTGCAATTATTTTTGAAATTGAGAAACTTAGTTCTATCTCCAGAAAACAAATCAGGAATAGGAATTCTAGGTTCTAACATAGATTTCTGAACCATAATGTCCTGAATTTTTTGTACTCTTGCAGTGAGATTATCCACACAAGAAGACAGACCTTTAATGTCCATCACTACACCTGTGTCCTGAACCACCCAAATGTCTAGGGGAAAAAAAAAGGCAAAACACAGTGCAAAGAAAAAAAAAATGGTCTCAGAACTTCTTTTTTCCCTCTATTGAGAAGCATTAGTACTTTGGGCCTCCAGTACTGTTATTAATAGGTAATTCAGAACCACAATGGACCTTGAAGTTCAGAGCACACAAAGTGACCTGACAATAACCAAAAGACATAGGACGAGCTCTGAGACGTGGTAAATCTGCTGACCGCAATCCCTAATCCTATCCAACCACACTAGAGGCAGCCGTGGATTGCGCCTAATGCTCCCTATGCAACTCGGCACAGCCTGAGAAACTAGCTAGGCCTAAGAAGGAAAAATAAGCCTACCTTGCCTCAGAGAAATACCCCAAAGGAAAAGGCAGCCCCCCAACTGAGTTGAGATGAAAATACAAACACAGAGATGAAATAGATTTAGCAAAGTGAGGCCCAACTTACTGAACAGACCGAGGATAGAAAAGATTGCTTTGCGGTCAACACAAAACCCTACAAACAACCACGCAAAGGGGGCAAAAAGACCCTCCGTACCGACTAACGGTACGGAGGTGCTCCCTCTGCTTCCCAGAGCTTCCAGCAAGCAAGAAAAATCAATTAAGCAAGCTGGACAGAAAAAATAGCAAACAAAAATAACACAAGCAAAACTTAGCTTATGCAGGAAGACAGGCCACAGGAACGATCCAGGAGGAAGCAAGACCAATACTAGAACATTGACTGGAGGCCAGGAGCAAAGCACTAGGTGGAGTTAAATAGAGCAGCACCTAACGACTTAACCACATCGCCTGAGGAAGGAAACTCAGAAGCCGCAATACCACTTGTGACCACAGGAGGGAGCTCTGCCACAGAATTCACAACACCGTACTATCCGTCAGCGTCTGAATGAAAAGGGACTGAATGGTAGGAGACACAGGAAGGCCCCACTTCTTACCCTGAGAAATAAAAAAGCCTGGCTGGAGTTTGCCAAAACTTACCTGAAAAAGCCTAAAACGTTTTGGAAGAATGTTCTCCGGTCAGATGAGACAAAAGTAGAGCTTTTTGGGCAAAGGCATCAACATAGAGTTTACAGGAGAAAAAAAGAGGCATTCAAAGAAAAGAACAACGGTCCCTACAGTCAAACATGGTGGAGGTTCTCTGATGTTTTGGGATTGCTTTGCTGCCTCTGGCACTGGACTGCTTGACCGTGTGCATAGCGTTATGAAGACTGAAGACTACCAACAAATTTTGCAGCATAATGTAGGGCCCAGTGGGAGAAAGCTGGGTCTCCCTCAGAGGTCATGAGTCTTCCAGCAGGACAATGACCCAAAACACACTTCAAAAAGCACTAGAAAATGGTTTGAGAGAAAGCACTGGAGACTTCTAAGGTGGCCAGCAATGAGTCCAGACCTGAATCCCATAGAACACCTGTGGAGAGATCTAAAAATGGCAGTTTGGAGAAGGCACCCTTCAAATATCAGGGACCTGGAGCAGTTTGCCAAAGAAGAATGGTCTAAAATTCCAGCAGAGCATTGTAAGAAACTCATTGATGGTTACCGGAAGCAGTTGGTCGCAGTTATTTTGGCTAAAGGTTGTGCAACCAAGTATTAGGCTGAGGGTGCCAATACTTTTGTCTGGCCCATTTTTGGAGTTTTGTGTGAAATGATCAATGTTTTGCTTTTTGCTTCATTCTCTTTTGTGTTTTTTAATTTAAGACAAATTAAATGAAGATAATAATACCAAATAATATGTGATTGCAATCATTTTCAGGAAGAAACTGAGTATTATCTGACAGAATTGCAGGGGTGTCAATACTTTTGGCCATGACTGTACTTCCACCTAATCTTACATCTTGATGAACATGATGATCGTGAAGAACAAGTTTTTGTGGGCCATGAACACTCTCACATTCCTGTGTTTGTAAAAAGCCCCCACAGGTGCAAAATAGGTGGAATTCTCAGTTAGTAACCAAATATCTGTTGCAATTTGTTTATGTACATACTGCTTTTCAGGATTTTGAATTAGTTAATAAAAAATAATGACTTGCTTACTCGTGACTATGAAGTAACATAAATAGTATATCAATATGTCTGTAATGCCTGCCCTGAAGTAGATTGGTGGAATCCTTGCCGGTTGGCCATCTTTGGTTTTCCATGGAAATACATTGCCACAAAATATGAAAGGAAACTAAAACATTAAATATTTATGGATAAAGAAATCTCTTAGGCTTCAGCCACACAAACACTTTTTACAGTGCGACTGACTGATTCTATTGTATTTTCATCAAAACATTAAAAAAAATAAAGTCAAGAAAAACAAGAATAGTCAAGCGATATATTTAGCTTACGTCCAAAACATAAGGGAATGGTAAAGTAACAGAAACGAGTGACAGCCGCAGTACAAAGCACAGCATGAGATGCCAGGCATTCCTTCAAACTGTGGTGTAATGTGATTTTACTAATACTCCCAGTTAGTTTACCCTGCTGTTGTCTTCGGTCTGGGGAGACCTATTTTGAACTTTAATATTTTTTGGGGTGTTCAAGATGCGGTTCTGAAACTTGTGGTTGATTGACTTAAATGAGGATGGGTCGGTCGGCCACGGGTTTCAGAGCCGCATCTTGAATATTTTAAAGAATATTGAAGTTCAAGGTCGGTCGTTTTTGACCGAAGACAACAGCAGGGTTAAAGGGATTGTACCAAGTTTGGAAGTTATCCCCTAGCTATTAAATAGTGGGTGACTTACTTTTGTCTTTGGGTCTGACCACTGAGATCCCCACTGATTCCCAATCTGCGGCTTTTACATGCCCCATGTAAATGGAGCGGTGGTCAATCATGTGCACCTCCGCTCCATTCATTCTAAATGGGAGTGCAGAAGACCAGTGGAATGCCGCGCTCGGCTATCTCCGGAGGGTCCATGGAGAATGAATAAATCAGATGTGCACATGATTGACCACCTCTACGTTCACACAGGTTTCTTCATAGCCCTGGTTCTTGGGATTGGTTGAGGTCCCAGAGCTTGGATCTCCAGTGATCAGGAAGTTATCCTCTGTCCTGTGAATAACTTCCAAACTTGGTACAAAATTTATCCAAATACTTAGTATGAAAGGGATCAAAGGAGCATGACATGTTAAGATATTGCAAAAACAGTCCAAATATAAGGATCTATTCCCCAAAATTGAATTTGGGCTTCTGTAGTTATATATGTCGGTAAAGTCAAAGGTTGTAGATTGAGCGTCTACGTATGCAATGTGCTTCGGCTTCATGAAATCATCATTTCACAATTCTCAGTAAACGCTACTTGTATAATGACCTGAAGACACAAAAGAGAATAGTAAAACCAAAAACACTCAGTTTGAAAAAATGTTGCAGTAATCCGCAAGTGCTAGTAAAAGATGTAAAAAACAGGGTATTTGGTTGATACGTTTTTTGCAAAAAATGTATACTAAGCTGCTCTACCAATCTTCACGGTATACCCTTATCAGAGCAGTCCTAACTAATGTATGCAATCCCTATCTGATGTATTTAAAAACCTGATCATCTGTATATAACCTGTGTGAACAGGGTTCAGAGAGGAAAAATCCATGTGTGCATACAGGGTAGAACAGCTTTTGTGCAGATAGCCCAAGAGGAGTGGTGGAACTCCCCAGTCTTGTAGACACAAGAGAACAATTATGGAAACAGGAACACATGGGCTACTTGCACAGTGAACAAGTCTGTATGATCATGTTCACACACCACCAAGAAACCTGAAGACACAAAAGAGAATAGTAAAACCAAAAACACTCAGTTTGAAAAAATGTTGCAGTAATCCGCAAGTGCTAGTAAAAGATGTAAAAAACAGGGTATTTGGTTGATACGTTTTTTGCAAAAAATGTATACTAAGCTGCTCTACCAATCTTCACGGTATACCCTTATCAGAGCAGTCCTAACTAATGTATGCAATCCCTATCTGATGTATTTAAAAACCTGATCATCTGTATATAACCTGTGTGAACAGGGTTCAGAGAGGAAAAATCCATGTGTGCATACAGGGTAGAACAGCTTTTGTGCAGATAGCCCAAGAGGAGTGGTGGAACTCCCCAGTCTTGTAGACACAAGAGAACAATTATGGAAACAGGAACACATGGGCTACTTGCACAGTGAACAAGTCTGTATGATCATGTTCACACACCACCAAGAAACCTGAAGACACAAAAGAGAATAGTAAAACCAAAAACACTCAGTTTGAAAAAATGTTGCAGTAATCCGCAAGTGCTAGTAAAAGATGTAAAAAACAGGGTATTTGGTTGATACGTTTTTTGCAAAAAATGTATACTAAGCTGCTCTACCAATCTTCACGGTATACCCTTATCAGAGCAGTCCTAACTAATGTATGCAATCCCTATCTGATGTATTTAAAAACCTGATCATCTGTATATAACCTGTGTGAACAGGGTTCAGAGAGGAAAAATCCATGTGTGCATACAGGGTAGAACAGCTTTTGTGCAGATAGCCCAAGAGGAGTGGTGGAACTCCCCAGTCTTGTAGACACAAGAGAACAATTATGGAAACAGGAACACATGGGCTACTTGCACAGTGAACAAGTCTGTATGATCATGTTCACACACCACCAAGAAACCTGAAGACACAAAAGAGAATAGTAAAACCAAAAACACTCAGTTTGAAAAAATGTTGCAGTAATCCGCAAGTGCTAGTAAAAGATGTAAAAAACAGGGTATTTGGTTGATACGTTTTTTGCAAAAAATGTATACTAAGCTGCTCTACCAATCTTCACGGTATACCCTTATCAGAGCAGTCCTAACTAATGTATGCAATCCCTATCTGATGTATTTAAAAACCTGATCATCTGTATATAACCTGTGTGAACAGGGTTCAGAGAGGAAAAATCCATGTGTGCATACAGGGTAGAACAGCTTTTGTGCAGATAGCCCAAGAGGAGTGGTGGAACTCCCCAGTCTTGTAGACACAAGAGAACAATTATGGAAACAGGAACACATGGGCTACTTGCACAGTGAACAAGTCTGTATGATCATGTTCACACACCACCAAGAAACCTGAAGACACAAAAGAGAATAGTAAAACCAAAAACACTCAGTTTGAAAAAATGTTGCAGTAATCCGCAAGTGCTAGTAAAAGATGTAAAAAACAGGGTATTTGGTTGATACGTTTTTTGCAAAAAATGTATACTAAGCTGCTCTACCAATCTTCACGGTATACCCTTATCAGAGCAGTCCTAACTAATGTATGCAATCCCTATCTGATGTATTTAAAAACCTGATCATCTTTATATAACCTGTGTGAACAGGGTTCAGAGAGGAAAAATCCATGTGTGCATACAGGGTAGAACAGCTTTTGTGCAGATAGCCCAAGAGGAGTGGTGGAACTCCCCAGTCTTGTAGACACAAGAGAACAATTATGGAAACAGGACACATGGGCTACTTGCACAGTGAACAAGTCTGTATGATCATGTTCACACACCACCAAGAAACCTGAAGACACAAAAGAGAATAGTAAAACCAAAAACACTCAGTTTGAAAAAATGTTGCAGTAATCCGCAAGTGCTAGTAAAAGATGTAAAAAACAGGGTATTTGGTTGATACGTTTTTTGCAAAAAATGTATACTAAGCTGCTCTACCAATCTTCACGGTATACCCTTATCAGAGCAGTCCTAACTAATGTATGCAATCCCTATCTGATGTATTTAAAAACCTGATCATCTGTATATAACCTGTGTGAACAGGGTTCAGAGAGGAAAAATCCATGTGTGCATACAGGGTAGAACAGCTTTTGTGCAGATAGCCCAAGAGGAGTGGTGGAACTCCCCAGTCTTGTAGACACAAGAGAACAATTATGGAAACAGGAACACATGGGCTACTTGCACAGTGAACAAGTCTGTATGATCATGTTCACACACCACCAAGAAACCTGAAGACACAAAAGAGAATAGTAAAACCAAAAACACTCAGTTTGAAAAAATGTTGCAGTAATCCGCAAGTGCTAGTAAAAGATGTAAAAAACAGGGTATTTGGTTGATACGTTTTTTGCAAAAAATGTATACTAAGCTGCTCTACCAATCTTCACGGTATACCCTTATCAGAGCAGTCCTAACTAATGTATGCAATCCCTATCTGATGTATTTAAAAACCTGATCATCTGTATATAACCTGTGTGAACAGGGTTCAGAGAGGAAAAATCCATGTGTGCATACAGGGTAGAACAGCTTTTGTGCAGATAGCCCAAGAGGAGTGGTGGAACTCCCCAGTCTTGTAGACACAAGAGAACAATTATGGAAACAGGAACACATGGGCTACTTGCACAGTGAACAAGTCTGTATGATCATGTTCACACACCACCAAGAAACCTGAAGACACAAAAGAGAATAGTAAAACCAAAAACACTCAGTTTGAAAAAATGTTGCAGTAATCCGCAAGTGCTAGTAAAAGATGTAAAAAACAGGGTATTTGGTTGATACGTTTTTTGCAAAAAATGTATACTAAGCTGCTCTACCAATCTTCACGGTATACCCTTATCAGAGCAGTCCTAACTAATGTATGCAATCCCTATCTGATGTATTTAAAAACCTGATCATCTGTATATAACCTGTGTGAACAGGGTTCAGAGAGGAAAAATCCATGTGTGCATACAGGGTAGAACAGCTTTTGTGCAGATAGCCCAAGAGGAGTGGTGGAACTCCCCAGTCTTGTAGACACAAGAGAACAATTATGGAAACAGGAACACATGGGCTACTTGCACAGTGAACAAGTCTGTATGATCATGTTCACACACCACCAAGAAACCTGAAGACACAAAAGAGAATAGTAAAACCAAAAACACTCAGTTTGAAAAAATGTTGCAGTAATCCGCAAGTGCTAGTAAAAGATGTAAAAAACAGGGTATTTGGTTGATACGTTTTTTGCAAAAAATGTATACTAAGCTGCTCTACCAATCTTCACGGTATACCCTTATCAGAGCAGTCCTAACTAATGTATGCAATCCCTATCTGATGTATTTAAAAACCTGATCATCTGTATATAACCTGTGTGAACAGGGTTCAGAGAGGAAAAATCCATGTGTGCATACAGGGTAGAACAGCTTTTGTGCAGATAGCCCAAGAGGAGTGGTGGAACTCCCCAGTCTTGTAGACACAAGAGAACAATTATGGAAACAGGAACACATGGGCTACTTGCACAGTGAACAAGTCTGTATGATCATGTTCACACACCACCAAGAAACCTGAAGACACAAAAGAGAATAGTAAAACCAAAAACACTCAGTTTGAAAAAATGTTGCAGTAATCCGCAAGTGCTAGTAAAAGATGTAAAAAACAGGGTATTTGGTTGATACGTTTTTTGCAAAAAACGTATACTAAGCTGCTCTACCAATCTTCACGGTATACCCTTATCAGAGCAGTCCTAACTAATGTATGCAATCCCTATCTGATGTATTTAAAAACCTGATCATCTGTATATAACCTGTGTGAACAGGGTTCAGAGAGGAAAAATCCATGTGTGCATACAGGGTAGAACAGCTTTTGTGCAGATAGCCCAAGAGGAGTGGTGGAACTCCCCAGTCTTGTAGACACAAGAGAACAATTATGGAAACAGGAACACATGGGCTACTTGCACAGTGAACAAGTCTGTATGATCATGTTCACACACCACCAAGAAACCTGAAGACACAAAAGAGAATAGTAAAACCAAAAACACTCAGTTTGAAAAAAATGTTGCAGTAATCCGCAAGTGCTAGTAAAAGATGTAAAAAACAGGATCATACAGACTTGTTCACTGTGCAAGTAGCCCATGTGTTCCTGTTCCTGTTTCCTTGTATAATGACCTGTAGATGTATCACTTATGTTCTTTATGAGTAGCGTTCCAGTTTTTCTGAGATTTATGTTTACTTCCCAACCCCCATAAGTCCCTAGCTTGTCCCTATAGTATGTGAGATATTCGCTCAGTGATATCTCAGTCACATAGTCACTGGAGAATGTGGCTGGGCAATCTGGTGCGGCGACATTCCTTGCAATGCTGACAGTCTTTCTGTAGGGGGTGGACAACAAGCTGAGGAGACCCTAGAAAATGTGCAACTGCGCACACAGTTCATGTGCAAATGCCGGGATTGTTTTCTATGAAGAGCTCTGAATACTCACTTTGCCTCTGAATACCAATGTGGCTTTTCCAAATCATTGTTTCATGCATTTCTAGCCACAGCCTGTAAAGGATATCTATCCTACCCTGAAACAGGACACTATAGTTAGGAATGTGTGCCTGGCAAACAGGTTTCTGACATCCACAGTATTCATCATGTAGCACTATGTTAGCCCAGCGTCACACAGAATAATCCAATGTAGGTTTTTACGTCTGGTCACCATTCATTTTGCAATTTAGAAAAATAAGGGCAAATATATTCGTCTCCACTTCCCCAAATGCGGCTTTGGATACCTTTATTGCCAACCCAATCCCAATGTTTGTATTGAACAACAATTTGGGTCAAGTGCAAATTGCAGCAAGATTGCAGGTGACGATAAAATCCTTCCTCTATAAGGTCACCTGTGAACGGGTTCCATATAGTGAATGATTGAAGTTGTAACATGATCCAAGCGTAAAAGTCAATTTTTAAAAAAAATTTAGTTCTGTTTTTTTTTTAAGGAAGTCCGTCACCTCCAAAATGCATTTAAATTTAGCTATACAGTGCTGTAGGGGATTTAGCCCCAATAACAACCATACTAGGACGCACATTCAGCTGAAGTGGAGTCTGTGCAATACACACTACCGGCCAATCAGAGGCCAGCAGCTGATGTCGATGTACACGTATCTGGGGGCGCACGGTAGTGATGTCATCCGCTCCCATCACTTGCACACTTAAGTTAGCTACTAGCTTCAGAAGAGGATGCCGGGGAGAAGAATTTTTTTTATGCATTAAAGAACAGCAGCAGAACAGAGTACATTTACTAGGATATGGGATATATATACACCAGGATAAGGGATATACTTACCAGAATTGGGGATATATAGATATACCAGGTGAGGAATATATTATACCAGGATGGGGCCTACGATAAGGTACATATATACCAGGATTGGGGATATACACTGCTCAAAAAATTAAAGGGAATCCTTAAACAACAGAATATAACTCCACGTAAATCAAACTTCTGTAAAATCAAAATGTCACTTTAGGAAGCAACACTGTTTGACAATCAATTTCACATGCTGTTGTGCAAATAGCATAGACATCAGATGGAAATTATTGGCAATTATCAAGACACCCTCAATAAAGGAGTGGTTCTGCAGGTGGGGAACACAGACCACATCTCAGTACCAATGCTTTCTGGCTGATGTTTTGGTCACTTTTGAATGTTGTTTGTGCTTTCACACTCGTGGTAGCATGAGATGGACTCTACAACCCACACAAGTGGCTCAGGTAGTGCAGCTCATCCAGGATGGCACATCAATGTGAGCTGTGGAAAGGTTTGCTGTGTCTGTCAGCGTAGCGTCCAGAGGCTGTAGGAGCTACCAGGAGACAGGCCAGTACACCAGGAGACGTGGAGGGGGCCGTAGGAGGGCAACAACCCAGCACCAGGACTGCTACCTCAGCCTTTGTGCAAGGAAGAACAGAAGGAGCACTGCCAGAGCCCTGCAAAATGACCTCCAACAGGGCACAAATGTGCGTGTGTCTGCAAAAACAATTAGAAACCGACTCCATGAGTATGGTCTGAGTGCCTGACGTCCAAGGATGGGGGTTGTACTCACAGCCCAACACCGTGCAGGACGCTTGGCATTTGCCACAGAACACCAGGATTAGCAAATTCGCCACTGGTGCCCTGTGCTTTTCACAAATGAAAGCAGGTTCACACTGAGCACATGTGACGGATGCGACAGAGCCTGGAGATGCCGTGGAGAGCGATCTGCTGCCTGCAACATCCTTCAGCATGACCAGTTTGGCAGTGGGTCAGTAATGGTGTGTGGTGGCATTTCTTTGGAGGGCCGCACAGCCCTCCATGTGCTTGCCAGAGGTAGCCTGACTGCCATTAGGTACCTAGATGAGATCCTCAGACCCCTTGTGAGACCATATGCTGGTGCGGTTGGCCCTGGGTTCCTCTTAATGCAGGACAATGCCAGACCTCATGTGGCTGGAGTGTGTCAGCAGTTTCTGTAAGATGAAGGCATTGAAGCTATGGACTGGCCCGCCCGTTCTCCAGATCTGAATCCAATAGAGCACATCTGGGACATCATGTCTCGCACCATCCACCAACGTCACGTTGCACCACAGACTGTCCTGGAGTTAGCAGATGCTTTAGTCCAGGTCTGGGAGGAGATCCCTCAGGAGTCCATCCGTCGCCTCATCAGGAGCATGACCAGGAGTTGTACAGTAGGGAGGTCATATAGGCACGTGGAGGCCACACACACTACTGAGCATCTTTTCCTTGTCATTAAATATTTCCACTGAAGTTGGATCAGCCTGTAATTTGATTTTCCACTTTGATTTTGAGTATCATTCCAAATCCAGACCTCCGTTGGATATTAATTTTGATTTACATTGATAATTGTTATGTTTTATTGTTTTGAACACATTCCACTATGCAATGAATAAAAATTTGCAACTGGAATATTTAATTCAGAGATGTCTAGGATATCTTTTTGAGCAGTGTATATACCAGGATAACGGACAGATATACCAGGATGGAAGACTTATACCAGAATCCGGAACATACATACCGGGGTGGGGGACATATATACCAGGATGGAGTACACACACAAAATATGTATATTTAAATCTACTATATAAAGCTGAATGTGTGTGTGTGTGTGTGTATGTCCGGGATTGGCATCTGCACCGTCGCAGCTACAGCCACAAAATTTTGCACAGTCACACGTCTGGACCCCGAGAGCGTCATAGGCTATATTGTGAGGCGAAATTTTAACCCCGCGCGTTCCAATTCACCAAACAATTTTGCCCCTATCTACATAATGGGGAAAAAAGTGAAAGGAAAAGTGTTGGAAGCGTCGCAGCTACAGCAACAAAATTTTGCACAGTCACACGTCTGGACCCTGAAAGCGTCATAGGCTATGTTGTGAGGTGAAATATTAACCCCGCGCTTTCCAATTCACCAAACAATTTTGCCCCTATCTACATAATGGGGAAAAAAGTGAAAGGAAAAGTGTTGGAGGCGTCGCAGCTACAGAAACAAAATTTTGCACAGTCACATGTCTGGACCCTGAGAGCATCATAGGCTACGTTGTGAGGTGAAATTTTAACCCCGCGCGTTCCATTTCACCAAACAATTTTGCCCCTATCTACATAATGGGGAAAAAGTGAAAGGAAAAGTGTTGGAGGAGTCGCAGGTACAGCCACAAAATTTTGCACAGTCACACGTCTGGACCCCGAGAGCGTCATAGGCTATATTGTGAGGCGAAATTTTAACCCCGCGTGTTCCAATTCACCAAACAATTTTGCCCCTATCTACATAATGGGGAAAAAAGTGAAAGGAAAAGTGTTGGAAGCGTCGCAGCTACAGCAACAAAATTTTGCACAGTCACACGTCTGGACCCTGAGAGCGTCATAGGCTATGTTGTGAGGTGAAATATTAACCCCGCGCTTTCCAATTCACCAAACAATTTTGCCCCTATCTACATAATGGGGAAAAAAGTGAAAGGAAAAGTGTTGGAGGTGTCGCAGCTACAGAAACAAAATTTTGCACAGTCACACGTCTGGACCCTGAGAGCGTCATAGGCTATGTTGTGAGGTGAAATATTAACCCCGCGCTTTCCAATTCACCAAACAATTTTGCCCCTATCTACATAATGGGGAAAAAAGTGAAAGGAAAAGTGTTGGAGGTGTCGCAGCTACAGAAACAAAATTTTGCACAGTCACACGTCTGGACCCTGAGAGCGTCATAGGCTATATTGTGAGGTGAAATTTTAACCCCGCGCTTTCCAATTCACCAAACAATTTTGCCCCCATCTACATAATGGGGAAAAATGAAAGGAAAAGTGTAGGAGGCAAATTGACA
This sequence comes from Ranitomeya imitator, assembly GCF_032444005.1. Lineage (NCBI taxonomy): Eukaryota > Metazoa > Chordata > Amphibia > Anura > Dendrobatidae > Ranitomeya > Ranitomeya imitator. The sequence goes on from NC_091291.1 coordinate 90,360,758, forward strand.
GCTGCCAGATGTGAACAAGGGGGACTTAAATAATGAGAGCGATGGCGCCAAAGAGTATATACCGATCATTTGCTAAGGTGGGGCCTCGACATGGGATACTCACCACACACGGGGATATGAACACACACAAAATGCGCCACACACTACCACGTGCTTGAACACATATTACCCTCAGCACACATTTCACCACAAATACACCAACCTCGCCACATAAAAGTCAAAACACAAAAGTCGCCACTCAAAACTCGCCACGCGCAGAACTCGCCACATGCAAAAACTAGGCTCTTGCAAAACTCGCTACAAGTGCAAAATTCTCCTCATGAAAAACTCGCCACACGCAAAACTTGCACACGCGGAAAAATTGCCACATGCACAAAAGTTGCAACACATGCAAAAGTTGCCTCACACAAAACTTGCACATACTCAAAAGGCACCACACATAATACTCGCAACGCGCAAAACTCGCCATGCGCAAAACTTGCTGCACACAACTTGCTACACTAACCTGTCACATGTAACTCGACACACAAAAAGTTGCTACACGCATGTTGCTACACAAAACTCATCTCACAAAAGTCGCTACATGCATGTCGCCACACGCAACTCAACACACACAACTTGACAAACGAAACTCGCCCTAAAACACACACAAGTCTGGTATTATCCTTCAAAAATAAAAATCTGATTAATAAGCAGACAAACTACAACAATTGCACCATATAGGAAATACGGCAGCTGTCAGTCACATGACCTGTCTATTATGTGTATGTGTGAGCTAATATATACTGCCAGGGGGAGGGCTTCCTGTTGGCTGGGGATTTATCAGGCTGCCAATTTAGCTTACAAATACTGAGGTAAAAATACTGAGCAAATAACGTGTGAACGAGGTCTAATACAGGAGGAGATGACACACAGGTATATACTATATACAGGGGAGATGACACACAGATATATACTATATACAGGAGAGATGACACACAGGTATATACTATATAGAGGAGGAGATGACATATAGGCACATATATATACAGGAGGAGATGACATACAGGTATATACTATATACAGGAGGAGATGACACACAGGTATATGCTATATATAGAAGATGACATGCAGGTATATACTATATGCAGGAGGAGATGACACTCAGATATATACTGTATACAGGGGAGATGACACACAGGTATATACTATATACAGGAGGAGATGACATACAGGTATATGCTATATATAGAAGATGACATGCAGGTATATACTATATGCAGGAGGAGATGACACTCAGATATATACTATATACAGGGGAGATGACACACAGGTATATACTATATACAGGAGGAGATGACATACAGGTATATACTATATATAGAAGGAGATGACATTCAGGTATATACTATATATAGGGGAGATGACACACAGCAGGTATATACTATATACAGGGGAGATGACATACAGGTATATACTATATACAGGAGATGACATACAGATGTATACTATATATAAGGGAGATGACAAACATGTATATACTGAGGTGATGAGGTGAAAATGAGAGGTGTGAGGTGAAAATGAAAAGGTGTGAGTGCAAAATGAGAGAAGTGAGGAAAAATAGTGGAGTGATCAGAAAATGACAGATGTGAGGTTGAAATGACAAGTGTTAGGGGGGAATGAGAGGAGTGAGGGAGAAAATGAGAGGTGTGAGGGAGAAAATGAGAGATGTGAGGGGGAAAATGAAAGATGTGATTGGGAAAATGAGAGGCGTGATGGGAAAATAAGAGAAGTGAGGTGCTATAACTAACCGCAGATATTTACTATGCCCAGGCAACGCCGGGCTCTTCAGCTAGTATATTAATATATACCAAGATAGGGCCAAGATGAGGGACGTATATACCTTGATGGCAGACATATATATATATATACCAGGATGGGGCCAGGGTTAGGGATATATATACTAGGATGACGAACATATATACCAGGATGGAGTACACAGACAACTATATATATATATATATATATATATAAATGTTAATTAATAGATACAGTATATACACCAGGATGGGGCCAGGGTGAGGGAAATATATGCCAGGATGGGGAACATATATACCAGGATGGAGTACACACACAAATATATATACATATTAATTAACTAGATGGTGGCCCGATTCTAACGCATCGGGTGTTCTAGAATATGTATGTCCACGTAGTATATTGCCCAGCCACATAGTATATTGCCCAGCCACATAGAATATTGCCCAGCCACGTAGAATATTGCCCAGCGACGTAGTATATTGCCCAGCGACGTAGTATATTGCCCAGCCACGTAGTATATTGCCCAGCCACGTAGTATATTGCCCAGCCACGTAGTATATTGCCCAGCTACGTAGTATATTGCCCAGGGACGTAGTATATTGCCCAGCCACATAGTATATTGCCCAGCCACATAGTATATTGCTCAGCCACGTAGTATATTGCCCAGTCACATAGTATATTGCCCAGTCACGTAGTATATTGCCCAGCCACATAGTATATTGCCCAGCCACATAGTATATTGCCCAGCCATGTAGTATATTGCCCAGCCACATAGTATATTGCCCAGTCACGTAGTATATTGCCCAGCCACGTAGTATATTGCCCAGTCACGTAGTATATTGCCCAGCCACGTAGTATATTGCCCAGTCACGTAGTATATTGCCCAGTCACGTAGTATATTGCCCAGTCACGTAGTATATTGACCAGTCACGGAGTATATTGCCCAGTCACGGAGTATATTGCACAGCGACGTATTATACAGCACAGAGCCACGTAGTATACAGCACAGACACGTAGTATATTGGCCAGTCACATAGTATATTGCCCAGTCACATAGTATATTGCCCAGACACGTATGTAACAGGTCAAAAAAAGACTTAAAATAAAAAATAAACATATACTCACCCGAGGGGCCCCTTGATGTCCTGGTGCCTGTGTGCGGTGCATGCGGCAGCTTCTGGTCCCATGAGCGCAGGACCTGTGATGATGTCGTGGTCACATGACTGTGACGTCATGAAAGGTCCTTCTCGCATAGCATCCTTGGCACAGGAACCTGCCGCTTGCACTGCCGAGGAGAGGGCGCACGTCGGAGGGTGAGAATAACGGGGTTTTTTTATTATTATTATTTGTATCATCAATAGTAAAAACTTGGTCACACAGGGTTAATTGTGGCGGTAACGGAGTGAGTTACCCGCGGCATAATGTGGTCTGTTACCGCTGGCATTAACCCTGTGTGAGCGGTGACTGGAGGGGAGTATGGATCGGGCGCTGACTGCGGGGAGCATGGAGCGGGCTCTGGGCACTGACTGCAGGGGAGTAGGGAGGGACTAATCGGACTGTGGCCGTTGCTGATTGGTCGCGGCAGCCATGACAGGCAGCTGGCGAGACCAATCAGCAACTTGGATTTACATGACAGACAGAGGCCGCGACCAATGAATATCTGTGACAGACAGAAAGACAGACAGAAAGACGGAAGTGACCCTTAGACAATTATATAGTAGATATATATATTTATATATATATATATATATATGTATATATATATATATATATATATATATATATATAACAAGATGGGGCCAGGATGAGCGACGTATATATCTGGATGGAGGACATATATACTGTATATATACATATATATATATATATATATATATATATATATACCAGGATGGGGCCACGGTAAGGGATATACAGTGGGGCAAAAAAGTATTTAGTCAGTCAGCAATAGTGCAAGTTTCACCACTTAAAAAGATGAGAGGCGTCTGTAATTTACATCATAGGTAGACCTCAACTATGGGAGACAAACTGAGAAAAAAAAATCCAGAAAATCACAATATCTGTTTTTTTAACAATTTATTTGCATATTATGGTGGAAAATAAGTATTTGGTCAGAAACAAACAATCAAGATTTCTGGCTCTCACAGACCTGTAACTTCTTCTTTAAGAGTCTCCTCTTTCCTCCACTCATTACCTGTAGTAATGGCACCTGTTTAAACTTGTTATCAGTATAAAAAGACACCTGTGCACACCCTCAAACAGTCTGACTCCAAACTCCACTATGGTGAAGACCAAAGATCTGTCAAAGGACACCAGAAACAAAATTGTAGCCCTGCACCAGGCTGGGAAGACTGAATCTGCAATAGCCAACCAGCTTGGAGTGAAGAAATCAACAGTGGGAGCAATAATTAGAAAATGGAAGACATACAAGACCACTGATAATCTCCCTCGATCTGGGGCTCCACGCAAAATTCCACCCCGTGGGGTCAGAATGATCACAAGAACGGTGAGCAAAAATCCCAGAACCACGCGGGGGGACCTAGTGAATGAACTGCAGAGAGCTGGGACCAATGTAACAAGGCCTACTATAAGTAACACACTACGCCACCATGGACTCAGATCCTGCAGTGTCAGACGTGTCCCACTGCTTAAGCCAGTACATGTCCGGGCCCGTCTGAAGTTTGCTAGAGAGCATTTGGATGATCCAGAGGAGTTTTGGGAGAATGTCCTATGGTCTGATGAAACCAAACTGGAACTGTTTGGTAGAAACACAACTTGTCGTGTTTGGAGGAAAAAGAATACTGAGTTGCATCCATCAAACACCATACCTACTATAAAGCATGGTGGTGGAAACATCATGCTTTGGGGCTGTTTCTCTGCAAAGGGGCCAGGACGACTGATCCGGGTACATGAAAGAATGAATGGGGCCATGCATCGTGAGATTTTGAGTGCAAACCTCCTTCCATCAGCAAGGGCATTGAAGATGAAACGTGGCTGGGTCTTTCAACATGACAATGATCCAAAGCACACCGCCAGGGCAACGAAGGAGTGGCTTCGTAAGAAGCATTTCAAGGTCCTGGAGTGGCCTAGCCAGTCTCCAGATCTCAACCCTATAGAAAACCTTTGGAGGGAGTTGAAAGTCCGTGTTGCCAAGCGAAAAGCCAAAAACATCACTGCTCTAGAGGAGATCTGCATGGAGGAATGGGCCAACATACCAACAACAGTGTGTGGCAACCTTGTGAAGACTTACAGAAAACGTTTGACCTCTGTCATTGCCAACAAAGGATATATTACAAAGTATTGAGATGAAATTTTGTTTCTGACCAAATACTTATTTTCCACCATAATATGCAAATAAATTGTTAAAAAAACAGACAATGTGATTTTCTGGATTTTTTTTTCTCAGTTTGTCTCCCATAGTTGAGGTCTACCTATGATGTAAATTACAGACGCCTCTCATCTTTTCAAGTGGTGGAACTTGCACTATTGCTGACTGACTAAATACTTTTTTGCCCCACTGTATATGCCAGGATGGGGGACATATACACTAGGATGGGCCCAGAATAAGGGTTGAATATGCCAGGAAGGAACCCAAAATGGTGGACATTACTACAAAATTTGGGAAGGGGGAAACTCCAATGTCCTTATAGGATTTAGAACGCTACAAGGCCCCATACATGTGACGAACATGGGGGGCCAGGTGTAAATTTTGCATCGGGACCCATCTGACTCTAGTGACATCACTGGTGTGGTATATAGTAGTTACAGGGGTGATGCTTCATGAGTCTGTAGTATTTGGATAATAAAATCGCTCCCTGGGTAGACATATGTGATTTTATAAGTATTTTATAAAGCTGAGCTGACACATGAAAATTACAGCCCCAGGACGGGCATCTCAATAAAGATTAGGGTCTCCACAAAATGTGATGTAAACACAGAATCCTTCCTTTTCTCTGAATAATAATGGTAAAAAAAATCAATAAATTCCGGGTAATGGTTTACACAGGGATGAATGAAGTCAAGTAGTGATTGTATGTGACTGGTCATATCACTTCGGCCGGGTGCAGTCCTTAGAGTCACCGACGTAACGTAAACCCTGGACCTGCAGCCCGGCTCATATTGGGAGTCATATCTATTGTCCTGGCGTAGGTTCATGTTCATCCTCAGCATCAAACTGTTCTCACGATCACATATCCAGCTTTGAGAACTTTACATACAGGTTTGTACCTTGGGATAAGGGTATGTTCACACACTGCATTTTATTCTTGAGTATGATGGGCCATATTCATTAGGAGGTGCATGCCACTCATTCACTTTCAAGCATCTTCTCAGTGGCGTGCGCCTCGCCAGGAATGCCACTCCAGTCAGTGACTGGAGTAGCATTTCTGGTGTAAAAAATGCTTGTACTTTTGCTGAATTTGAAGAGTGGCCATATCCACACCATGTCCCGGTTCCTCCCTAGCTCTGCCTATTTGGCGGAGCTGCTTCAAACTTCAAAAGTTGCAAAAGTTTTGTGTAACTTCTCATTGCGCAAACTTTTCGCAACTTTTCAAAGCCTTTTCCGCCAATTTTCTGCCATAAAATCTTTGATGAATCTGCCTGTATGTGCGCACAGACCGGTGATGCAGCATAGTATGTGAGAGTGCAGCGGTGTATCTCAGGGCCTCTGTATAGCAATATGGTTGTAAGGGGACACACAGGTGGCTGATACGGGGGATAGGGTATGCTTTCCGAGGTCAGGGTGTGTTTGGAGTGGTGATTTTCCAGCATATCCACATTCTTTCCTCTTCTGCTCTCTGATTGGTCGATCTGGGGCAGGTGAAACTCTCTTGTAAGACCGGTATCTATGTTTTCAGCATTTCACATCCAACCTGAGAACGAGCGCAGTTCCTCACTGGAGGCACCATGCTACTATTAGCCTTTTCCACTTTGCTTCTCATTTCCAGCTCATATGGACGTAAGTCTGAAGCAGTTATAGATTTGTAAATTTTTGCTAATTCAGGATCGATGCAGATTTTTTTTAATGCTGGGTTTTTTACTGTTTTTATAGATTTGGCAGATTTTATTATGTTGGGTTTTGACTCGTTTTATGGATTTGGCAGATTTTTTTTTGTATTGGGGTTTTGACTCTTTTTATGGATTTGGCAGATTTTTTTTATGCTGGGTTTTGACTCTTTTTATGGATTTGGCAGATTTTTTTATATTGGAGTTTTGACTCTTTTTATGGATCCGGCAAATTTTTTTATGCTGGGTTTTTGACTCTTTTTATGAATTTGGCAGATTTCTTTATATTGGGGTTTTTGACTCTTTTTATGGATTTGGCAGATTCTTTTTATGCTGGGTTTTTGACTCTTTTTATGGATTTGGCAGATTTTTTAAAATTGGGGTTTTATGGATTTGGCAATGTAATATTTGGATTGTCCCTTTTATTACATAGCCTTACAATAACATTCTAGAGGCTTTAGAAAAGGGCATTGTAGATGCATTTGCAGAATGCACATAGGAAAGACATTAATGGATGTGATAGTGAAGGATAGGAAAATGCGGAGTCAGATCATAGGGGCATTTAGCATATATGCACAAGGGGGGGATGTGCAGGGGATTTTTGGGGCTGGATTTTCCAGGCAGAAATGTTGCTGTGTATTACAGTGCCAGCATTGTGGATAAACTTTAACAAAATCTCATGACTGTTCCTGCGGATATTTGAAATTTGCAATATGTCAATTTACCTTGTGGATTTGCACCACAGATATCGCCCTTTGAAATGCAATTGTTGTAATTTTTCAGCAAATCTTGATTTTTTTGTGATGATTTTGACGTGTATCAGTCCTGTGTAGACATCCCCCTATGCCCCACCCTGTTAGGTGGGTATTACACAGCGTCACTTCAGGACCTCAATATGCCAATAATTTACCCCTAATACCTGCATATATTCTAGGTGCATTCACACTGTGCAATTATCATGAACAAGCTGGGCAAGCTTCTTCATGATCATCATACAGTGTAAAGAGGCTGCCAATCGCTCGAGCAAAACGTTCTTTCGTTTTGTAAAATGATCTTCTGATTTGCCCAAAAGATCATCGTTCTTCCTGTGTAGCTAAAGAACGAAGAAATTAAGACTAGACAAATAATGGCATGCATGACCACCAATTGTAGAAAAGTAGCAAAAAACCTTTATTACACCTCAATAACACACTGATATAATCATTTAAATACATGAGTGTGTAACCAATAAACCCACCCCCCTCCAGGCTGTATAGACCGCAAAATAGAACAAATGAATGATTACACTGGCTATAAATACATACTATATCAATAATAGACCATACTCTGTGTACAATGTGTTTTCCATGGACTCTTTGTCATGAGAAGATTGAGAAATCTCCATCGTTTTGATTTTTATCTGAGAAAATCTGATGAAACTGTAAGGCAATGTTCATTCATATGCTCAGTATTTGGTGAGTATTTTACCTCAGTATTTGTAAGCCAAAACCAGGAGTGGGTGATAAATACAGAAGTGGTGCAGATGTTTCTATTATACTTTTCCTCAGATTGCCCCACTCCTGATTTTGGCTTACAATTACTGAGGTAAAATACTGACTAAATACTCAATGTGTGACCGCAGCCTAATGGTAAAAACTGACACTAGCCAAACTGTGATCAAAAACGGAGATAAAACATGGACCGTTTTTTTGCGTACGAGAAAAATCACTGACGTGTGAACGAAGCCTAGAGTGTCAGACAGATATCTGTGTTTGTATAATATCACTTGGGACATTAATTAATCTCTTTCCATTTTATTTCGCTACAGAGGACAACACAACGCTTGCCACCGGCCTTGTCGACAATCCCCTGGGTTATACTGCTGTCATAGCTTTCCCGTCCGCTTGTAAATATTCATTGAAGACTGCAACGCTTAACATAGGCGGTAATACCACTCAAGGTATGGACTCTGAAGTTCTCAGTTCTTTCGTTCTAAAAAAAGAAAAACAATTGTGCATTTTTTGACCTAGCAATTTGTTCAACAGCATTGGTCACGTTGGGATATAACTTTGGTTGATCCTCTCTCATTTTTTTGAGGGGTGAGCTCGGCAAAATTACGAGTGTCCGGCAGTTGCCTTTCAATGCCGATGCCGTGAGCAAGGATCACCCAATATGAGACTTTTGGGTTCGGAGCAGAGCTGTGAATCATCCAGTGGTGACCATATAGCGATCATCTATCGCATTGTCGTCAGCCCCGTTGACATATTACATTTCAATTGTTTTAGTAACTTCTACAAATAGTTTTTGTAACATCGAGCACATTTCTCTCCGCAGCGCTGTCGGTCCCCGTGCCTCAGTGTCGTTTGAGACGTGACCTTATTATAGTTAATGACTCCCAAAATGGCGATGCGGCAACCATAAATGTTGGGTACCAAGTTGTGAGCTTGACTCCTAACCAAACCTACACGTGAGTATCTCCGACATTCATTTTTCTTCTTATTCTGTAAATAAAATACTAATTTGACCAATGTATCAATGGTACACGATTCGTTTCATATTACAGTGCCTCGTATACAATCGATGGAGTAAACTTCAATAAAGTTACATTTCAAACCAAAACCGGTAAGTGCAAAAAAAACTGATTATAAAAAAAAAAGAAATGCATACAATTATTATTATTATAGTGCCATTTATTTCATGGTGCTTTACAATAATGCCATTATGATTATTTTATTATAGTATAATAAAACTGATTTTTAGGAGGTCTTGTTCCCCCCACCCTAAAAAAATAACTAAAAACAGATTTAAAAAATCCCAATAATTAAAGTTGCTCTCATATCTTATCAAAAATTATATAAAAAAAATGAAAATGATAAAATCAAATAATGATGTGAAAATTTGTTGCTATGTTAGAAATATTAAAAATTATATTAAATACAATGTTAGCAATTTTTCAGGCTTTATAGTCTGACACAGGGGCATAACTATGATAAGTGCAATTATAACCAGGTCCTGAGGACTAAAGGGTCCCCAAATGTCCCTTTGCCTCCTATGAAAAGACTATTACAATTCAAGACCTGTGATAGTTGGGGACCCTATTAGAGATTTTACATTGGTGCCCACAAGCTTCAAGTTTCACCGTTGGTCTGCCATAAGTACCGTAGTATAGTGTCTCGATTTACGGCGACACAGAAAGTGAGCACAGGCGGTCACATCGTGATAACGGACAGAAAATATTGAGCACCTTTCTCATTTATTAGGACGTGCAACCTGACAGGTTTCAGTAGATGTGACATCACCGGCCTCACTCACCTCCCGGTGCAGAAGTGAGAGGAACCAGCTTCTCATGTCACCGATCTAGCACTGACAGGTGCCTTCTCCGTAGGTTCATCCTTCCTCAAGCTGGTCACATTCCTTCCAGCAAAGTGAAAACAGGCACTTGGTTCCTGGTGGTGGCCAGTCATGGTAGCTGATGAGTACAATAGTCATTATCTGGTACCCGTAGGTCGGTCAGACAGAATAGAAAGCCTTAGCACATTGACAACGTCGCAGGTTAGAAGACATACACATTGCTGGAAATAACCAACATTTTTTTCCTTACAGTTTTGCCGGGACCGCCATCTGTATTTAGGCGTAGTGGTGGAATGGTGGTGATTACAGTCTTATTATCTATCGCAATGTTCCTGCTCGTTGTTGGACTTATCGTTGTACTGGTGTTGGGCGGTCGAGGCAAGAAATAAGTTCTGAAGTTACATCACCGAGGAGTCGTCCACCTACATGGAGACTTACACATTTTGGAAATGTTGCCATGAATGACATAACGACGAGAACTCGCTCATCTCACCTTAATGCACCAAACTGGTCCTGCGTTGGCGCTGTGTACATAGTATTACATGCACCTCTCCCTACCATTACGGTACAATGTATAACTCTGGGAAGGGGACAGTCTACAGATGAATGAATGAAGAGCATCGTTGCTCAGACTTTAGCTGGATTCTGTCCATTTTGATAAAAATGTAACAGGAACTATTACAATGGTCCTGGTTTATTAAAAATGGTTTAAAAAAAAACACGTGAGTGTTGCAGTTTGATTACACTGTTCTACACATTTTCACGAGTTCTATGTTATAGAGGTTTCTGTCCTGAAGCCTGGTGGGTACCTTTTTCTTAGTGGGGATCAATGCAGAGAAGACTACTACAAATGTTCAAATGTTATCAGGGTCAGTTATGAAATGAGCCATTTCTTAATGATTTTGACCTCCTGAAATCAAATATGACAATTACATTTTTTTAGCTGGCTCTTGTTTCTACGATATCAAAAGTTTTTCTTTTATTAGTGCATATAATCAATGCATAAAAGTTTCAGTAGTTTGAAACAATATTATTTTGCAAATATAAAGTAGCAGAATATTTTGTTATGCCAATAACAAATGGAAACCTGAAAAATATAAAAAGAGAGAAAGAAAAACAAGACACTTTCCCTCGTTCACCAATTTATTATAAAAAAAATGTTCCAGCTCATGCTGCACTCAGCGAGACCCGGTGACTGTGAAGAGCGATGATGACAGTAATGTTACTGCTCTTCAGTCTCTGGGTCTCGCTGCGTGCAGCATGAGCTGGATCTGGGGATCATTGCTGGACTACGTCGGACCTGCGTGGGAACTTTTTTTATAATAAATTGGTGAACGAGGGACAGAGTCTACTTTTGTTTCTCTCTTCTTGTGTTTTCAAGTTTCCATTTGTGGTCTACGTCCGACACCCTGGACTATGTCAGACCTGTTGGTATTTATCTTTTTAAATAAATTAGTGAGTCAGAGAAAGTGTAGGGGGGTGTTTATTTAAATAAAGTATTTTATGCTTGTGTATTTTTTTTTACCGGGTTAGTAATGGGGTGTCTGATATACACCCCTCCATTACTAACGCCAGGGATTGATGTCAGCTATGTTTTGGACAATTCACAACTGAGATCAACCCCAACTACTATTACCCCGATTGCCAACGCACCAGGGCAATCTGGAAGAGCTCAGCAAAGCACCACAATTGGCGCATCTAATATGATGCCCCACTTCTGGGGTGGCTGTGGGCTAGTATTTTTAGGCTGGGAAGGGCCCAATAACCATGGATCTTACCAGCCTGATAATATCAGCCTGTGGCTATCTGCTTTACCTTGGCTAGTTACAAAAAATGGGAGGGAACCAGTGTCGTTTTTTTCATTTACTAGTTTAAACCATGTACAGTAAGCTACACACGCAAGGCACAAATTATATATCTCACAGATATATATCTATGTCTATCTTTGCACATTATCAACTCATAAAAACCTGTTATCTCTATTCTGCATTCTATTCCTGTGTCACACAGATGGCACACAGATGTCACACTGATGTCATCCATGTGCACATGTGTGGTATGTACTGTCATACATGCTGCCAGAAAAAAAAGGACATGTCTACGAATGGGTCATGCAGACACATGCTCAGTGTGAAAACACGGACATGTACTCGGCCCCATAGATTATAGTGGGTGTGCGTGTGTACGAGTCTCAGGTAAGTGTGAAAACGGATGCCACACATACCGGAAACATGGATTTGTGATGGGGCCTTAATCTTGGGCAGATCCAAATCTCCTTCAAGATCATTCATCAGTATACTTTGCTATAAGCTGGGGTTCAGTTGAGTTTGCTGACAGAAAGTCTGGATGGTCAGAGGAAGATGCTTTATGACACCAAGCGTCATCTTTTTCCTCACTTGACTCAACTGAAAATGTTTCTGGTGCTTTTGGAGCCGAAAGTTCTCTGTATGTGGTGCAGTACATAAAGGGACATCTGCGTGGATGAGTCCCTAATACATTTCAAGGGGACAATATCTGCTTAGTAAGTGGGCCAGGTATGGAATTAAGCTCTACAACACCCGCAGGTTTAGAGTTTATGAAGGAAAGGACACCTGGATTCAACCTCTTGAATGCCCCCCCCTGTCCTGGGAGTGAGTGGTAAAATTGTGTGGAATTTGGTGTACACACTCTTCCGGTCCCTCTCTGCACGAGGTACCGCAGCCTTTTGGTACTGTCCGCAAACATCAGAAAGGCCTGCTTAAGACACTAGTTGGGCAGCTGCTCAGAAAAGGTGAAAGCAGAGCCCAATGTCACGACAACATGCAGGTGGTCAAGTATAAGGACAAGAGGGATGTCCTTTTCTTCACCAAGATACATGGTGATGGCAGCACCGCCACCACTTTACGAGGTACCTCTACACAGGCCCACAATCCAGACTGTGTACTGGGATACAACCAGAACATGGGGAGAGTTGATCTCTCTGATCAAGTCCTCCAGCCATAAAGTGCCATGAAAAAAAGCCAAGGTGTGGTACAAGAAGCTGACCATGCACATCGTACAGATGGCAATCTACAATGCTTTTGTGCTATCACAATGTGCAGACCAGACCGGTAAGTACCTTCAGTTCCAGGAGGTAGTGATTAAGGTCCTAATATTGGCAGTCAGAAAGGAGTGGAACCCAGTACTTCCAGAACTGAAGGCCAACATTTCAATGGTGAGGCCCTTCAAACCTCAAATAAGGGAAGGTTGCAAAAAAAGTGCAGAGTGTGTTAAAAAAGGGGGATATGCAAGGACACCATTTTAAAATGTGACACCCGCCCTGTCAAACCTGGCCATTGTATAAAAGAATGCTACACATTCATGAATGTCCACACATTCATGGACTGCTGAATTCATTTCTTACTTACATAACTCACATATGCTAACATAACGAACAATGTTATGATCTGGTGGCCTAGGAGCAGCATGAGACGTACTCTGGAGAAGGTAGGACCTGTACTGACCGCAAACCCTGAACTTAGCAGCGCAACTAGAAGTAGCCGTGGGGGGGTACCTAACACTCCCTAGACCCCTCGACACAGCCTAAGAACTAACTTCCCCTAAAGACAGAAACAGGAAACCTATCTTGCCTCAGAGAAAATCCCAAAAGGATAGACAGCCCCCCACAAATATTGACTGTGAGAGGAGAGGGAAATAACATACGCAGACATGAAATCAGGATTTAGCATAGGAGGCCATTCTAGCTAAAAAGAAAGAACAGGACAGAGCACTATGCGGTCAGTATTAAAAGACTAGAAAATATCCACCACAGAATATACAAATCACCACATCTGACTAAAGACATGGAGGGTATATCTGCATCTCCAGAGACACAGCTTGGCTGCAAATAAATCCTTCACAGACAAAGCTGGACAAGACAAAGCATAAAAATGCACAGAACAATAAGGTCCACAGCAGGTGGACAGCAAAAACAAAGCCAGAACTTATCTTTGTTGAAATGAACAGCAAAAACAGGAGAGACCAGGAATGGATGTGAATCCTCCAAAAACAATGGACAACTGGCACTGACTAAAGGATAAAGCGGGACTAAATAGCCCAGCCCAAATTGCAAGAAATGGATACACCTGATAAATGCTGCGATCCAAAGACAGCAGCACTACCACTCATAACCACCGGAGGGAGCCCAAGAGCAGAATTCACAACAGAACACTACACAACTCATGTTTGACAACCTGACATACACTACACAATTTACGTTTACGCCACCACATTATAAAATTCACATGCCAGGAAAATACTAGATCAATTCAAATTAAGAACCACTTCTGGGGGGGTTTCTACTGTTTAGGCACATCAGAGACTCTCCAAACACTACATGAAGCCTGCAGACCACTCCATCAAAGTCTGCATTCCAAAACGCACTTCTTCCCTTCCGAGCCCTTACGTGCCCCTAAACAGTGGTTTTCTCCCACAAATGGGGTATCAGCGTAGTCAGGAAAAATTGCACAAAAAATGTTGGGGTCCACTTTCTCCTGTAACCCTTGTAAAAATAAAAAATGGGTATTAAAATAATATTTCTGTGGAAAAAATGTGATTTATTTATTTTCACAATTCAATGTTATAATTTTCTGTGAACCACCTGGGGGTTCAAGGTGCTCACCACATGTCTAGAAAAATTAATTGGGGTGGGACTAGTCTCCAAATTGGGATCACTTGTAGGGGGTTGCCACTGTTTAGGCACATCAGGGGCTCTCCAAATGCAATATAGCGTCTGCTCTGACATGCGCCCAAACAGTGGTTTTCCCCCACATATGGGATATCTGGGTACTCAGTAGAAATTGCACAACAAATTTGGTGTCCATTTTCTCTTGTTACCCTTGTGAAAATAAAAAAAATCGGGCTGAAAAATCATTTTTGTGGAAAAAATGTTATTTTTTTTATTTTCACAGCTCTATGTTATAAACTTCTTTGAAGAATCTGAGGGTTCAAGGTGCTCACCACACATCTTGATAAGTTCCTTGAGGGGTCTAGTTTCCAAAATATGGTCATTTGTGGGGAGTTTCCACTGTTTAGGCAAGTCAAGATCTCTCCAAACGCGACATGGCGTCCACTCAGAATTCCAGCAAATTTTGCTTTCAAAATGTAAAACGGTGCTCCTTCCCTTCCGAGCACTGCCATGCACCCAAACAGTGGTTTTCCCCCACATATGAGGTACCAGGTTATTCAGGATAAATTGCACAATAATTTTGGGATTCCAATTTCTCCTATTACCCTTGTTTAAATAAAAATGGGGTATAAAGTAAAATTTTTGTGAAAAAAAATTAAATGTTCATTTTTTCTTTCCACATTCCAATAATTCCTGTGCAGCACCTTAAGGCTTAAAACATCTTCTGAAGTGTGGTTTTGAGTACCTTCAGTGGTGTGGTTTTTAGAAATATGTAACTTTTGGGTATTTTCTGTCATATAGGCCCCTCAAAGTCACTTCAAATATGATGTGGTCCCTAAAAAAATAGTTTTGTAAATTTTGTTGGAAACAATGAGAAATTGTTGGTCAACTTTTAACCCTGTTGACTTCCTAACAAAAAAAAACAATTATGCTTCAAAAATTGTGCTGTTGTAAAGTCGAATTGTGGGAAATGTTATTTATTAACTACACTGCTCAAAAAAAATATAGGGAATACTTAAACAACACAATGCATCACTTAGGTAATCACACTTCTGCAAAATCAACCTGTCCAGTTATGAATCAACACCAATTATGGATCAAATTCTCCTGCTGTTGTGCAAATGGAACAGACAAATAAATGTAAGTCGTATTGAAGAAATTTTAGTGCTATCATGAGGTACAATAAGTCACGAATAAACAAACTCAGAATCAGTGGGATGCGTTCCAAAATCTTTACTTCATAAAGTGGCACTGGTCAGAATGATAGAATTTGGCCTGTTCATGAAGATGAAAACAGGCTTGTGTGTGAAGTGGCAAATTACAGTCAGGCACAGGCAACAATGGAATAACTACCATAATGGAGGGGAACAGGATTGCTTTGGAGCCAATGATGGGAGGAGGCAAAAGCATAAAGGGATTTTCCACAACAACAAATTGATGAATAGATGAGGGTTTATCTTTAGGCACCTTTGTTATTTACCAGGCGCAGCTTTGTTTTTTTGAAGGCACTGTGCGTGATGTTCCCTTACAGGTCAGTTCACCTTTATGAGGACAACCTGCTCGGAGGTGTAATACCAGGCACGTTAAACAATGATGAGGTCGAAGTAGTTACTAGAATGCCAGAATCAGTTGATCTTGACCAACCCAATATTAAGAGCTTACTCTAAAAAACCCCATGCACTTTAGATAGCCGCCAGCTCTCCCGACTTCTCCATACACAAGGGCGCCCGCTCTGCTGAGCCACTAGCAGACATGTCTGGTGGTTGCGGCTTATCTCAGAGAACAAAAGAATCTACCATCAATACTGGATCCTTATCTCCCCTGACAGCACCTGACATGTCCCCATACACGTTAGACTGTTGGCTGCCCATTATTTATGCAGTCTCAGGAAACACCTTGAATTGCTTTGATACCGTAAAGCTACGTTCCCACAATGAGCTTTTGGTGAGTTGTCGATTTTGCAGATTTTCTGCTCCTATTTTTTATATATGTGTTTTTTTATTATATTTTTTTTTACGTTTTTGACACTTAATTTTTGTTGCTTGTTGGTGTTTTTTAACCCCTTAGTGATGGAGCAAAATGTTTGAAAACTGACCAGTGTCACTTTATGTGGTAATAACTCTGGAACGCTTCAACAAATCTCGGTGATTTTGAGGGTTTTTGTTCGTGACACATTATACTTTATAATAATGGTAAATTTAGGTCAATATGTTTTGTGTTTATTTATAAAAAATATCAGAAATTTGAGAAAAATGTTAAAAAACATTAGCCATTTTTAAACTTTGAATGATTTTCCCTTTAATCCAGATGGTCACACGACACAAAAATATTAATAAATAACATTTCCCTCATGTCGGCTTTACATCAGCACCATTTGTACAATGTTATTTTATATTGTTAGCATTTTAGGAGGTTTAAAAATGTAGCAGTCATTTTTCATGGAAATTTACAACATTTTTTTTTAGGGACCTATCCAGGTTTGAAGTGACTTTAGGAGTCCCATATATTGGGAAACCCCCAAAAGTGATACCATTTTAAAAACTGCATCCCTTACATACTGAAAACTGCTGTCAGGTAGTTTATTAACCCCTTTCTACCATTGGACGTACTATTCCGTCTATGTGGGGTGGGCCCTACTTCCCATGGACGGAATAGTACTTCATAGGCGATCGGCCGTGCTCACGGGGGGGAGCGCGGCCAATCACCGCCGGGTGTCAGCTGATTATTACAGCTGATTATTACAGCTGACATCCGACACTATGTGCTAGGAGTTTTCACAGACTGCTCCCGACACATTACGGAACACTGCGATAAAACATGATCGCAGCGTTCCGGCGGCATAGGGAAGCATCGCGCAGGGAGGGGGCTCCCTGCGTGCTTCCCTGTGACCCTTGGAGCAACGCGATGTGATCGCGTTGCTCCAACGGTCTCCTAACTCCTCCTCCCGGCAGGCCCCGGATCCAAAATGGCTGCGGAGCTCCTTCCGGGTCCTGCAGGAAGGTGGCTTGCAAGCGCCTGCTCAGAGCAGGCGCTTGCAAACCTGCAGCACTGCCTGTCAGATCGCTGATCTGACACAGTGTTGTGCAAAGTGTCAGATCACCGATCTGACACTATAACATGATTTCCCCCCCTGGCGCAATGTTATAAAGTAAAAAATATATATTTACAGATGTAAAAAAAAAAACTAAATAAAGAAAAAAATATATTTTGTTCCACTAAATACATTTCTTTATCTAAATAAAAGAAAAAACAGTAAAAGTGCACATATTTAGTATCGCCGTGTCTATAACGACCCGACCTAGAAAACTGTCCCACTAGTTGACCACTTCAGTGATCACCGTGAAAAAAAAAAAACGAGGCAAAAAACAGCGCTTTATTATCATACAGTCATGGTCAAAAGTATTCACACCCCTGCAATTCTGTCAGATAATACTCAACACAAATTATTTGGTATTATTATCTTCATTTAATTTGTCTTAAATGAAAAAAACACAAAAAGAATTGTCCTAAAGCCAACTTGGATATAATTCCACACCAAACATAAAAAAGGGGGTGGACAAATGTATTGGCACCCTTTGAAAAATCATGTGATGCTTCTCTAATTTGTGTAATTAACAGCACCTGTAACTTACCTGTGGCACCTAACAGGTGTTGGCAATAATTAAATCACACTTGCAGCCAGTTGACATAGATTAAAGTTGACTCAACCTCTGTCCTGTGTCCTTGTGTGTACCACATTGAGCATGGAGAAAAGAAAGAAGACAAAAGAACTCTCTGAGGACTTGAGAAACCAAATTGTGAGGAAGCATGAGCAACCTCAAGGCTACAGGTCCATCTCCAAAGACCTGAATGTTCCTGTGTCTACCGTGCGCAGTGTCATCAAGAAGTTTACAGCCCATGGCACTGTGGCTAACCTCCCTAGATGTGGACGGAAAAGAAAAATTGACAAGAGATTTCAACGCAAGATTGTGCAGATGTTGGATAAAGAACCTCGACTAACATCCAAACAAGTTCAAGCTGCCCTGCAGTCCGAGGGTACAACATTGTCAACCCGTACTATCCGTCGGCGTCTGAATGAAAAGGAATTGTATGGTAGGAGACCCAGGAAGACCCCACTTCTTACCCCGAGACATAAAAAAGCCAGGCTGGAGTTTGCCAAAACTTACCTGAAAAAGCCTAAAACGTTTTGGAAGAATGTTCTCTGGTCAGATGAGACAAAAGTAGAGCTTTTTGGGCAAAGGCATCAACATAGAGTTTACAGGAGAAAAAAAGAGGCATTCAAAGAAAAGAACATGGTCCCTACAGTCAAACATGGCGGAGGTTCCCTGATGTTTTGGGGTTGCTTTGCTGCCTCTGGCACTGCACTGCTTGACTGTGTGCATGGCATTATAAAGTCTGAAGACTACCAACAAATGTTTCCGCATAATGTAGGGCCCAGTGTGAGAAAGCTGGGTCTCCCTCAGAGGTCATGGGTCTTCCAGCAGGACAATGACCCAAAACACACTTCAAAAAGCACTAGAAAATGGTTTGAGAGAAAGCACTGGAGACTTCTGAGGTGGCCAGCAATGAGTCCAGACCTGAATCCCATAGAACACCTGTGGAGAGATCTAAAAATGGCAGTTTGGAGAAGGCACCCTTCAAATATCAGGGACCTGGAGCAGTTTGCCAAAGAAGAATGGTCTAAAATTCCAGCAGAGCATTGTAAGAAACTCATTAATGGTTACCGGAAGCAGTTGGTCGCAGTTATTTTGGCTAAAGGTTGTGCAAGCAAGTATTAGGCTGAGGGTGCCAATACTTTTGTCTGGCCCATTTTTGGAGTTTTGTGTGAAATGATCAATGTTTTGCTTTTTGCTTCATTCTCTTTTGTGCTTTTTCATTTAAGACAAATTAAATGAAGATAATAATACCAAAGATTTGTGATTGCAATCATTTTCAGGAAGAAACTGAGTATTATCTGACAGATTTGCAGGGGTGTGAATACTTTTGGCCATGTCTGTACCTGCCAAACAAAAAGTGGAATAACACGCGATCAAAAAGACGGATATAAATAAACATGGTACCGCTGAAAACATCATCTTGTCCCGCAAAAAACGAGCTGCCATATAGCATCGTCAGCAAAAAAGTAAAAAAGTTATAGTCCTCAGAATAAAGCGATGCAAAAATAGTTATTTTTATATAAAATAGATTTTATCGTATAAAAGCGGCAAAACATAAAAAATGATGGAAATGAGGTATCGCTGTAATCGTACTGACTCGAAGAATAAAACTGCTTTATCAATTTTATCAAGTGTGGAACGGTATAAACGCCCCCCAAAAGAAACTCATGAATTGCTTGTTTTTGCTCATTCTGCCTTACAAAAATCGGAATAAAAAGCGATAAAAAATGTCATGTGCCCGAAAATGGTACCAATAAAAACGTCAACTCGTCCCGCAAAAAATAAGACCTCACATGACTCTGTGGACCAAAATATGGAAAAATTATAGCTTTCAAAATGTGGAGACGCAAAAACTATTTTTTGAAATAAAAAGCGTCTTTTAGTGTGTGACAGCTGCCAATCATAAAAATCCGCTAAAAAAAAGCTATAAAAGTAAACCAAACCCCCCTTCATCACCTCTTTAGTTATGGAAATATAATAAAATTTAAAAAATGTATATATTTCCATTTTACCATTAGGGTTAGGGTTGGAGCTAAAGTTAGGGTTGGGGCTAAAGTTAGGGTTGGGGCAAAATTTAGGGTTAGGATTACATTTACGGTTGGGATTATGGTTAGGGGTGTGTCAGGGTTAGGGCTGTGGTAAGGGTTATGGTTGGGATTAGGGTTAGGGGCGTGTTGGAGTTAGAGGCTCTACAAACGAGACATGGCGTCCGATCTCAATTCCAGCCAATTCTGTGTTGAAAAAGTAAAACAGTGCTACTTCACTTCTGAGCTCTCCCGTGCGCCAAAACAGGGGTTTACCCCAACATATGGGGTATCAGCGTACTCAGGACAAATTGGACAACAACTTTTGGGGTCCAATTTCTCTGGTTATCCTTGGGAAAATAAAAATTTGGGGGGCTAAAAAGTAATTTTTGTGGGAATTTTTTTTTTTCACGGCTCTGCGTTATAAACTGCAGTGAAACACTAGGGGCTTCAAAGTTCTCACAACACATCTAGACAAGTTCCTTGGGGGGTCTAGTTTCCAATATGGGGTCACTTGTGGGGGGTTTCTACTGTTTAGGTACATCAGGGGCTCTACAAACACAATGTGACGCCTGCAGACCATTCCATCTAAGTCTGCAATCGAAACACCGCTCCTTCCCTTCCGAGCTCTGCCATGCGCCCAAACGGTGGTTCCCCCCCCCACATATGGGGTATCAGCGTACTCAGAACAAATTGGACAACAACTTTTGGCATCCAATTTCTCCTGTTACCCTTGGGAAAATACAAAACCGGGGGCTAAAAATATTTTTTGTGGAAAAAAATTAATTTTTATTTTCACGGCTCTGCGTTATAAACTGTAGTGAAATACTTGGGGGTTCAAAGTGCTCACCACATATCTAGATAAGTTCCTTAGGAGGTCTACTTTCCAAAATGGTGTCACTTGTGGGGGGGGGGAGTTCAATGTTTAGCCACATCAGGGGCTCTCCAAATGCGACATGGTTTCCCATCTCAATTCCAGTCAATTTTGCATTGAAAAGTCAAACGGCGCTCCTTCCCTTCCGAGCTCTGCCATGCGCCCAAACAGTGGTTTACCCCCACATATGGGGTATCAGCATACTCAGGACAAATTGCCAACAACATTTGGGGTCCAATTTCTTCTGTTACCCTTGGGAAATAAAAAATTGGGGGCTAAAAGATCATTTTTATGAAAAAATATGATTTTTTATTTTTATAGCTCTACATTATAAACTTCTGTGAAGCAGTTGGTAGGTCAAAGTGCTCACCACACATCTAGATAAGTTCCTTAGGGGGTCTACTTTCCAAAATAGTGTCACTTGTGGGGGGTTTCAATGTTTAGGCACATCAGGGGCTCCCCAAACGCGACATGGCGTCCCATCTCAATTCCAGTCAATTTTGCATTGAAAAGTCAAACGGCACTCCTTCCCTTCCGAGTTCTGCCATGCGCCCAAACAGTGGTTTACCCCCACATGTGGGGTATCAGCGTACTCAGGACAAATTGCACAACAACTTTTGGGGTACAATTTCTTCGGTTACCCTTGAGAAAATAAAATTGGAGGTGAAATGATCATTTTTGTGAAAAAATATGATTTTTTATTTTTACAGCTCTATGTTATAAACTTCTGTGAAGCACTTGGTGGGTCAAAGTGCTCACCACACATCAAGATAAGTTCCTTGGGGGGGGTCTACTTTCCAAAATGGTGTCACTTGGGGTCCAATTTCTCCTTTTACCCTTGGTAAAATAAAACAAATTGGAGCTAAATAATTTTTTTAGGAAAAAAAAGTTAAATGCTCTTTTTTTTTTTAAACATTCCCAAAATTCATGTGAAATACCTGAAGGGTTAGTAAACTTCTTGAATGTGGTTTTGAGCACCTTGAGGGGTGCAGTTTTTAGAATGGTGTCACACTTTGGTATTTTCTATCATAGAGACCCCTCAAAGCGACTTCAAATGTGATGTAATGCTAAAAAAAAATGGTGTTCTAAAAATGAGAAACTCCCTAATAAAAAAAAATGTTGGTTCCAAAATTGTGCTGATGTAAAGAAGACATGTGGGAGATGTTACTTATTAAGTATTTTGTGTGACATAACTGTCATTTACGGGCATAAAAATTAAAAGTTGGAAAATTGCGAAATTTTCAACATTTTCGCCAAATTTCCGTTTTTTTTCACAAAGAAACTCAGGTAATATCAAATAAATTTTACCACTATCATGAAGTACAATATGTCACGAGAAAACAGTGTCAGAATCACTGGAATCCGTTGAAGCGTTCCAGAGTTATAACCTCATAAAGGGACAGTGGTCAGAATTGTAAAAATTAGCCCGGTCATTAACATGCAAACCACCCTTGGGGGTAAAGAGGTTAACCCTTCAGGCGATTTTCAGGAATTAATGCAAAGTGGCATGACGGGAATGAAAAAGTGCATTTTTACCACCTAAATGTCGCTAACTTCTGAACACGTTACAAAAGCCGTCAGACTCTAAGGCCGCTATTTGGCCGTGAATTGCCATAGCAAACATCAGGACCACACAATCATGATCTCAGGATGCCGATGGGGATAAAGAGGGAGAAGCCACAGTCTGTTAACCATTTATATGATGTAGTCACTATTGACAGCAGCATTTAAGGGGTTAAACAGATTTGGACAGTGCAAACACCGATCGTGGCTGATGCAGCAAGTTGTCAGCTATAGTGTACAGCCGACAACGGCTAAGGTAACGTTCACATTAGCGTTTCCCGACGCATGCGTCATGCGCCCCTATATTTAACATGGGGGACGCATGGACATGCGTTGTGCTGCGTTGTGCGACGCATGCATTTTTTTTGCCGCAAGCGTTGGGCGCAGAAACCACAAC
This sequence comes from Ranitomeya imitator, assembly GCF_032444005.1. Classification (NCBI taxonomy): domain Eukaryota; kingdom Metazoa; phylum Chordata; class Amphibia; order Anura; family Dendrobatidae; genus Ranitomeya; species Ranitomeya imitator. The sequence continues at coordinate 90,384,051 of NC_091291.1, forward strand.
AAATTGCATTTTTTTTGCAACCAAATTTCGGCAAAAAAGGACGCATGCGTCGCAAAACGCAGCGTTTTTGCATGCGTTTTGGTGCGTTTTTATTTGCGTTGTGCGTTGCGTCGCCGACGCAGCGGCGCACAACGCAAATGTGAACGTAGGCTAACACTCTCGCACCCCTCCAATCCATCCTTAACTCTGCTGCCCGACTAATTCATCTCTCTCCTCGCTACTCCTCCGCTTCCCCCCTCTGCAAATCTCTTCACTGGCTCCCATTCCCTCAGCGTATCCAGTTCAAATTACTAATACTGACCTACAAAGCCATCCACAACCTGTCTCCTCCATATATCTCTGAACTAATCTAACTAATATCTTCCCTAATGTAATCTCCGGTCCTCCCAAGACCTCCTCTCCTCCACACTTATTCACTCCTCATCCAACCGCCTCCAAGACTTCTCCCGAATATCCCCCATCCTCTGGAATTCTTTGCCCCAACACGTCCGACTATCAACCACGATCCTTCAGACGGAACCTGAAAACCCACCTATTCAAGAAAGCCTACAGTCTGCACTGACCCTGCTGCCTCCTCACCACTACCGGAGCTACCGCCTCACCAACACCGATGCTGCTGCAACCCCCAACTTATTGTCTCCTTCCCCATAATCCTGTAGAATGTAAGCCCGCAAGGGCAGGGTCCTCGCCCCTTTGTACCAGTCCGTCATTGTTAGTTTACTGTAAGTGATATGTGTAATTTGTATGTAACCCCTTCTCATGTACAACACCATGAAATCAATGGTACTATATAAATAAATAATAATAATAACTGCTGGATTGTGACCTGTATAGGCAGGCTATTCTCTTATATCTCACGTCAGTTAAAAGACGTATTGGCGGTCATTAAGACCATGTTCACACTTTGCGGTTTTTACCGCGGAACTGCGGCGATTTTGCAGCTGCGGGTCCGCTGCAGTTTCCATTGCGTTTACAGTAACATGTAAACCCTATGGAAACCGCAAACCGCTCTGCACATGCTGCGGGAAAAACCGCGCGGGAACGCAGCGGTTTACAACCCACAGCATGTCACTTCTTTGTGCAGAATCGCGGAGGTTCTGCACCCATAGGAATGCATTGATCCGCTTACTTCCCGCATGGGGCTGTGCCCACCATGCGGAAAGTAAGCAGATAGTGTGCAGGTGGTACCCGGGGTGGAGGAGAGGAGACTCTCCTCCCGGCCCCGGGAACCATATTTGTGTAAAAAAAAAAAAAAGAATTAAAATAAAAAATAATGATATACTCACCTCCCAGCGCTGCACGCGGCCGTCCGGTCTCAGGTTTGCTATGCGACCAGGACCTGCGGTGACGTCGCGGTCACATGACAGTGACGTCACGAAGGTCCTTCTCGCATAGCATCTCTGGAACCGGACCGCCGCCTGCAGCGCCGAGGAGATCGGGACGTCAGAGGGTGAGTATATCATTATTTTTATTATTTTTAACATTACTATTGATGCTGCATATGCAACATCAATAGTAAAACCAGTGCAGGATAAACCCGCAGCGGAACCCGCAACACAAACCGCGATAAATCTGCAGGGATAACCGCAGCGGGTTTGCCCTGCAGATTTATCAAATCCGCTGCGGGAAAACCCGCGGGAGAACCCGCAGCCCCCTTCCTACGTGTGAACATGGCCTAAGGGGTTAGATAAAACTGTTTGTTTTTTATACTTACTGGTATTTGGCTTTACAAAACTATATTGATATATCTTTAGATTGGGAGCCCTTGCGGGCAGGGTCCTCTCTGCTTCTGTACTAGTCGTGACTTGAATGATTAAGATTACTGCACTTGTTTATTCCACACATGTAAAGCATTATTAAATAAATGGCGCTACTGTATAATAATAATAATAATCGTCATGTGTGGATTATGTGCATTTTTAGTGCATTTCTTCCATGCAAACACTTGTGCGTTTTTTTACCTGTGGATTTTTTGCATCTAATACAAGTCTATGTGGAAAATCCGCACATAAAAAATTGTCATATTGAAAATTTTAAACACACACCAGCGATCAGTATACAAAGAGTAAAAAAAATAAAAAATGGTGGGCATGAAATTTCTCAGCCACTATGAAAGAACTGTAAGACTCTAAATTTTTTTTGCACAGTAGAAATATGCAGTGTTAATAACTCAGTATTAAATTATGGTGGGAATGTAGCCTTGTGTACCTGTAGCTCCCACTAAGGCCGGTTTCACACGTCAGTGAAGTGAGGTGACAGTTTCCTCACGTACCGGAGACACTGACTCACGTAGACACATTAAAATCAATGTGTCACTGCACATGTCAGCGTGTTTTCACGGACCGTGTGTCCGTTTGGAAAACACGGAGACATGTCAGTGTTCGTGGGAGCGCACGTATTACACGGACCCATTAAAGTCAATGGGTCCGTGTAAAACACGTACCGCACACAGATGTTAGATGTTGTCCGTGTGCAGTCCGTGTGCCGTGCAGGAGACAGCCCTACTGTAAGCGCTGTCCCCCCCCCCCCCCGCGTGTGTTGCTGAAGCCCCATTCATTTCTTCTCTCCAGCAGCGTTTGCTGGAAAGAAGGAATTAATAATCTTTTTTTAAATTTTTTTTTTGTTTTTAAAATAAAGTTGCCGGTAATCTGCCCCCTCCCACCCCCTGCGCGCCCCCCCCCGCTGGCATTAAAATACTTACCCGGCTCCCTCGGCGCTTACATCCTCTCAGCGTCGCTGCTTGCCCGCTCATACAGGAGAAGCTGCGGCGAGGAGAAGCAGCAAGGGAGCCGGGTAAGTATTTTATCAACAGCGGGGGGGGGGGGGGTTTGGGGAAGGGTGCGCACAGGGGGTGGGAGGGGGTTTGGGACAGGGATTTTTATTTTTAAACACCAAAAAAAAAGATTTTTCATATCTTCTCTCCAGCGAATGCTGCTGGAGAGAAGAAATGAATGGCGGCTTCAGCACCAGATGCAGGGCACAGCGCTTAACTGTAGCGCTGTCTCCTGCACAGTGCGTGTGGTACCCAGTCGGCACACGGATGCCGCACGTGTGCCACACTGATGTGCCACGGGAGCACACGGACACGGATAATTCCGGTACCGATTTTTCCGGTACCAGAATTATCTGAACGTGTGAGACTGGCCTAAGGCAGTCCACTGCTGACCGGTTTGTACAGCTCCCACTCAGACTGGGGTACCACGAACAATTTTCTCTCATCTGGTTTGGTCTGAGAAAATATGCCCAGCAACATGGGTTAACTTGAGTACGAGTGTCATCTGCCAAAACGACGGATATCACTCGTTCGATTTTTATGGTCTTGTGCACGAGCCCTAAGATTAAGTCATATATTCAATATTAACTCATCCTGATATGTGGTGGAAAGATATGTCACAGATGCAGGTGTATGGAGCAGGCTCAGCGGCTGCACCTGCTCTATACCTGGCAGGTGGCGGTTGTGTTATACAGACAGCACCTGCCTATAAGACTACATTCCCATGAACACCTTATGACATTGCGTATTTTTGCCGCATCAAAAACGCAGTGTCTTATTGTTCCTTCAGGGCAGATGCGATTTATAGAAATCTCCTTCCTCATGTGTTTCTTTTCAGGCCGGTTTCTCACGTCAGTGACTCTGGTATGTGTAGTAACAGTTTTCTCACGAGACACTGACACACGTAGACCCATTCAAATGAATGGGTCTATGCAGATGTCACCGTGTTTTGACAGACCGTGTGTCCGTGTGCAAAATACGGAGACATGTCCGTTTTTACCCATACACACAGCCCGCCAAATGTCCCGCACACGTGCACAAGGAGAACAGAACCGTGCGCACGGATGGTCATGGGGGAAGCAGCACTACTGTAAGCCGCTGTTCCCCTGCGTGTGGTGCTGAACGGGGTTTTCATCCTTTGTACCCTGCTCTGCCGTCAGCAGCGCAAGTAGGGGACAATGAATGAAAGAAAGAAAAAAAACGACGTGGGGTCCCCCCCTAGATTTTACAATCAACCCAGCAAAACTCACAGGTGCGGGCTGCTATTCTCAGGCTGGTAAAGGGCCATGGATATGGGCCCCCCAGCCTAAAAACAGCAGCCTGCAGCTGCCTAAAAAAGGTGCATCTATTAGATGCGCCAATTCTGGAGCTTTGTCTGGTTCTTCCCACTGCCCTGTAGCGGTGGCATATGGGGTAATAAGGGGTTAATGTCAACTTCCTATTGTAAGGTGACATTAAGCCAGCTTAGTAATGGAGAGATGTCAATAAGACACCTATCTATTACTAATCCTACAGTTGTTAAAGCGTTAATAACACACACACAGTAAGAATAGTAAATAGAATATACACAGTTTTTCCATCTTTATTCTGCTGCCATTCCAAGCGAAGCCATCGATCTCCTGTAATAAATGCTAAAATAAAAAAACAATATACCCATACTCGTCCGCTGTACAGTCAAGTCCCACACAGTAATCCATATCTGGGGTATATACAGTTTACAACCGGGACTACTGCTAATGCGACCGCTCCCGGCTGTAAACTACTGGGGAATGAATGAAATGCTGGTAGCGGAGCTTTAGTGACTAGCGGTACCGTCACTGAAGCTGCGCTCCCTGCCAGCATGAACTCAAATTAACTCTTCGGCATGGGAAAATGCCATCTGATTTTTCCACTCTTCATTTGAGTTCATGCCGGCAGGGAGTGCAGCTTTGGTGACGTCACCGCTTGTCACTAAAGCTCCGCTCCCAGCATTTCATTCATTCCCCAGTAGTTTACAACCGGGAGAGGTTGCATTAGCAACGCTTCCAGTTATAAACTATAAATGCCCCCAGATATGGATTACTGCATGGGACTTGACTGTACGGCAGACAGGTATGGGTATACTGTTTTTTTTTATTTTAGCATTTATTACAGGAGATCGATGGCTTCGCTTGGAATGGCAGAATAAATATGGAAAAACTGTATATAGTTTTATTTCATTAAAAGACTTTATTCTTACTGTGTGTTTTATTAACCCTTTAACAACTGTAGAATTAGTAATGGATAGATGTCTTATTGACACTTCTCCATTAAGAAGCCGGTTTAATGTCACCTTACAATAGCACTTAACCTGTCATTACCCCATATGTCACCGCTACAGGACAGTGGGAAGAACTGGGCAAAGCTCCAGAATTGGCGCATTCAATAGATGCCCCTTTTCTGGGCAGCTGCGGGCTGCTGTTTTTAGTCTGGGGGCCCATATCCATGACACGGATGTGTCACCCGGACACATGGATATCTCTGGTACCGGAAATATCAGGACGTGTGAAACCGGCCTTACTCAGTGTAAACTGACCTTGGGTGAGGGTTTCAGCGTGTCAATTTCTCTTGCCGGTACGCTGAGTTATTTGTGTGTATTTTACCCATAGACTTGTATTAGATGCAGAAGATCCACAGGTAAAAAAACGCTCAAGTGTTTTTAGAACGTTTCTGCCGTGGAATCACATTAAAAAACGCAAGTAATCTGCACCTACATATATCACTAAAGCCAAAAACCATAAAGTATCAACACAAGGCAACTTTATTTACAGCATGACGCACCAAAAGGAGACAAAAACGCAGCGTTGAAAACGCAATAAAAATAAATGTTGATAAAAAGCAAGTGACAGCTGCAGCGGAGCGAGCTCTGATCATTGCTCTTTAACCACAGAAATCAATTGACAGTAGCAATTAAGTGAGACTAGTCATTAAGGCCACGTTCACACTATCAGTATTTTACATCAGTATTTGTAAGCCAAAACCAGGAGTGGGTGATAAATACAGAAGTGGTGACGTGTTTCTATTATACTTTTCCTCTGATTGTTCCTCTCCTGTTTTGGCTTACAAATACTGAGGTAAAATACTGACCAAATACTGACCGTGTGAACGTGGCCTTAGTTGTCAATAAGCCCCTGGCAATGCCTGGGGTGCTGATCGGGTATCCTGGCAGTGCGGGGCCTTTGCTACAATCTCCATGAAGCCCCCGCTGTGGATGTGCGAACAAAGAAGATTAATAAATTGACTAGAAGTGTGTACAAGCAATAAAAAACTATATAAAGAAAAAATACAATCTAATAATATAAATCACAAGTAATAATGTAAGTTGCCTCCTTTTCTATTTCAAAAATAATACGGCAAAACTACAACAAAAGACAAACTGATTACAACAGAAGTTATTGTCCCGTTCAGTGACGGCGTAGGGAAATAAATCAAATTGGCAGAAAGAACAGCAAAGCTGCAGTGGGAGCAGAGGGGGCGGTCGCCCCGCGCTCTGAGGGCCCACCCAGAGTTATGCTACTGTTAACTGTATCGGCGTACGCAGCGTCACCCTCCGTTTCCCATCATTCCCAGTAACGCTCGCGCCCAGACTGGTTGGCGTGGGCGTCTGGGGGTGTGGCACCACTGGACCACAGACCAGACTTCCCAGGAAGGGGCGTAACTAAGTAGCTTCCTAGGTGTTCGCTGGAGCCTCTGATGGTGAGGTCAGACTTGCGAGGCTGGAAGCTACCAGGTTCCACTCCAGGGTGATGTCTGACTGTGGATGCTGATCCCACCGGGAGACAGGACACAGGCAGGCACGGCAGTGACACTGGCTGACGGACGGGTACGGCAGAGGCCCTGACGGGCAGACTGGCTTGACAGAGATACTGTCTTTTGAGAGGTAATACATATGGGCTGAGCGGCCGCTAGCCCATGGAGTGACATTTAGATTCGGACTATATTTGGTCAAATTTTGACCATGGAGGGATCTATGTAGGCAAGGTTTATGGTGCATCTTTGATTCCTTTTCCCACTCGGTTTTCCTAGGGATTTATATGTGCTGCTGGGCTATAGGCACCTATTTTATTAACCCTTTGTGGTATATACTATAAATATTAGCACACTGTAGCGCCAACATCCTAGGACTAGTCTCAGCATCATTTTTTGCCCCATATCCTTATGATTGATGTCTATACCCTGGTGTCCTCTCCTCTACACAGCCATCTTTTATAACTAGGAGTCTGTGGTTTCCGATCCGCTGGCACAATCACATCTCTGTGCGGTGTCTTGCACCATGGTCCCACATTGTACCATTTATGTCCTAGTTTTTGTCGTGATTTTTGTGTACAATATTTTATATGTTCAATAAAATTATTTATAGTATTGAGTTTCCAGTTTTGGTCGTTTTATGTGGTCTCCACACCCTTTTTTTCTCTTATATGTTCTGTAGGACTGGTATCTACCACTGACCATATGGCGGTAATATCCATGTTGGTCTTTATATAGAGACTAGATGGTGGCCCGATTCTAAAGCATTGGGTATTCTGGAATATGTATGTCCACGTAGTATATTGCCCAGCCACGTAGTATATTGCCCAGCCACCTAGTATATTACCCAGCCACCTAGTATATTGCACAGCCACGTAGTATATTGCCCAGCCACCTAGTATATTGCACAGCCACGTAGTATATTGCACAGCCACCTAGTATATTGCACAGCCACGTAGTATATTGCACAGCCACCTAGTATATTGCACAGCCACGTAGTATATTGCCCAGTCACGTAGTATATTGCACAGCCACGTAGTATATTGCACAGCTTGCCCAGTCACGTAGTATACAGCACAGAGCCAGGTAGTATACTGCTCAGTCACGTAGTATACAGCACAGAGCCAGGTAGTATACAGCACAGAGCCAGGTAGTATACAGCACAGAGCCATGTAGTATACAGCACAGAGTCACGTAGTATACAGCACAGAGCCACGTAGTTTACTGCCCAGTCACGTAGTATACAGCACAGAGCCAGGTAGTATACAGCACAGAGCCAGGTAGTATACAGCACAGAGCAACGTAGTATACAGCACAGAGCCACGTAGTATACAGCACAGAGCCACGTAGTATACAGCACAGAGCCACGTAGTATACAGCAGAGCCACGTAGTATACAGCACAGAGCCACGTAGTATACAGCACAGAGCCACGTAGTTTACTGCCCAGTCACGTAGTATACAGCACAGAGCCAGGTAGTATACAGCACAGTCACGTAATATGCACCATATCTCTGTTAAAAAAAAAGAATTAAAATAAAAAATAGTTACATATTCACCTCCTGGAGCCTCCGGATCGAAGCGGTTGGTTCCCGATGCTTGTCGCGCGCTCTGGTCTGAAGATTGCATTGTGGTCTCGCGAGATGATGACATAGCGGTCTCGCGAGACCGTACGTCATCATCTCGCGAGACCGCAATGCATGCAGCGGTTACCGGGACTTCGCGCAGAGCGGGAAAGGCCTGTTCCTGATCCGGGGGGGCCACCGGAGGGTGAGTATGTAACTATTTTTTTTTTATTTTTAACATTAGATATTTTTACTATTCATGCTGCATAGGCAGCATGAATAGTAAAAAGTTGGTCACACAGGGTTAATAGCAGCGTTAACGGAGTGCGTTACACCACGGTCAACGCTGCCATTAACCCTGTGTGAGCGCTGACCGGAGGGGAGTATGCGGACGCCGGGCACTGACTGCGGGGAGGAAGGAGCGGCCATTTTCTTCCGGACTGTGGCCGTCGCTGATTGGTCGCGGCAGCTATGACAGGCAGCTGGCGAGACCAATCAGCGAATGAATAAGGCCGGCTTCACACTTGCGAGTTTTACGGACGTAAGAGCGCAGAAACTACGCCCGTAAAACTCGCAAAAAATACGGCACAATTATTCTCTATGCCCCTGCTCCTATCTGCCGTATTTTACTGATCAGTATTATACGGCTTTCTACGGCCGTACAAAATCGCAGCATGCTGCGTTTGTCACCGTACTGCGCAAGAAATACGCCAATGAAAGTCTATGGAAGCGTGAAAAATACGGATTTCACACGGACAAGCAGTGTGACTTGCGAGAAATACGCAGCGCTGTTAGAGAGAAAAGCCGGTAATTCAGTGCGGTGTACAGTAAAATCACACTGACAGCTTACAGTCCAATAGGTAGAATAAATGTGTACACATAGAATAGGTATATACAGGTCCTTCTCAAAAAATTAGCATATAGTGTTAAATTTCATTATTTACCATAATGTAATGATTACAATTAAACTTTCATATATTATAGATTCATTATCCACCAACTGAAATTTGTCAGGTCTTTTATTGTTTTAATACTGATGATTTTGGCATACAACTCCTGATAACCCAAAAAACCTGTCTCAATAAATTAGCATATCAAGAAAAGGTTCTCTAAACGACCTATTACCCTAATCTTCTGAATCAACTAATTAACTCTAAACACATGCAAAAGATACCTGAGGCTTTTATAAACTCCCTGCCTGGTTCATTACTCAAAACCCCCATCATGGGTAAGACTAGCGACCTGACAGATGTCAAGAAGGCCATCATTGACACCCTCAAGCAAGAGGGTAAGACCCAGAAAGAAATTTCTCAACAAATAGGCTGTTCCCAGAGTGCTGTATCAAGGCACCTCAATGGTAAGTCTGTTGGAAGGAAACAATGTGGCAGAAAACGCTGTACAACGAGAAGAGGAGACCGGACCCTGAGGAAGATTGTGGAGAAGAACCGATTCCAGACCTTGGGGAACCTGAGGAAGCAGTGGACTGAGTCTGGTGTGGAAACATCCAGAGCCACCGTGCACAGGCGTGTGCAGGAAATGGGCTACAGGTGCCGCATTCCCCAGGTAAAGCCACTTTTGAGCTACAGAGAAGCAGCACTGGACTGTTGCTAAGTGGTCCCAAGTACTTTTTTCTGATGAAAGCAAATTTTGCATGTCATTCGGAAATCAAGGTGCCAGAGTCTGGAGGAAGACTGGGGAGAAGGAAATGCCAAAATGCCTGAAGTCCAGTGTCAAGTACCCACAGTCAGTGATGGTGTGGGGTGCCATGTCAGCTGCTGGTGTTGGTCCACTGTGTTTCATCAAGGGCAGGGTCAATGCAGCTAGCTATCAGGAGATTTTGGAGCACTTCATGCTTCCATCGGCTGAAATGCTTTATGGAGATGAAGATTTCATATTTCAGCACGACCTGGCACCTGCTCACAGTGCCAAAACCACTGGTAAATGGTTTACTGACCATGGTATTACTGTGCTCAATTGGCCTGCCAACTCTCCTGACCTGAACCCCATAGAGAATCTGTGGGATATTGTGAAGAGAAAGTTGAGAGACGCAAGACCCAACACTCTGGATGAGCTTAAGGCCGCTATTGAAGCATCCTGGGCCTCCATAACATCTCAGCAGTGTCACAGGCTGATTGCCTCCATGCCACGCCGCATTGAAGCAGTCATTTTTGCCAAAGGATTCCCGACCAAGTATTGAGTGCATAACTGAACATTATTATTTGTTGGTTTTTTTGTTTGTTATTAAAAACACTTTTATTTGATTGGATGGATGAAATATGCTAATTTATTGAGACAGGTTTTTTGGGTTATCAGGAGTTGTATGCCAAAATCATCAGTATTAAAACAATAAAAGACCTGACAAATTTCAGTTGGTGGATAATGAATCTATAATATATGAAAGTTTAATTGTAATCATTACATTATGGTAAATAATGAAATTTAACACTATATGCTAATTTTTTGAGAAGGACCTGTATATATATATATATATGTCAGTGAGACACATATATGTATATATATTACTATTTATTCCAGCGCTATACAGCTTGAAAGCCGGTAATTCAATTATCGGCTTTTTCTTTCTCCTTCCTAAAACCCGACATGATTTGAGACATGGTTTACATACAGTAAACCATGTCTTCTCTCCATTTTTTTTGCAGATTCCACACTACTGTCAGTAGTGTGTATCTGCAAAATTTGGCCGTTCTAGCTCTTAAAATAAAGGGTTAAATGGCGGAAAAAATTGGCGTGGGCTCCCGCGCAATTTTCTCCGCCAGAGTAGTAAAGCCAGTGACTGAGGGCAGATATTAATAGCCTGGAGAGGGTCCATGGTTATTGGCCCCCCCCTGGCTAAAAATATCTGCCCCCAGCCACCCCAGAAAAGGCACATCTGGAAGATGCACCTATTCTGGCACTTGGCCACTCTCTTCCCATTCCCGTGTAGCAGTGGGATATGGGGTAATGAAGGGTTAATGCCACCTTGCTATTGTAAGGTGACATTAAGCCTAATTAATAATGGAGAGGCGTCAATTATGACACCTATCCATTATTAATCCAATTGAATGAAAGGGTTAAATAAAACACAAACACATTATTTAAAATTATTTTAATGAAATAAAAACAATGGTTGTTGGAGTATTTTATTCTACGCCCAATCCAATCACTGAAGACCCTCGTTCTGTGAAAGAAAAAACATAATAAACCAACAATATACTTACCCTCCGCAGATCTGTAACGTCCAACGATGTAAATCCTTCTGAAGGGGTTAAAACATTTTGCAGCAAGGAGCTTTGCTAATGCAGGCTGCTCCTCGCTGCAAAACCCCCGGGAATGAGTCTAAATATAGATCAATGAGCTATATTTAGCTTCATTTGCGGGGAGGCGCCCTCTGCTGGATGTTCATAGATCGTGGGAAATTTCCTAGAAAGCTCCCAGGCTTTCTAGGCAAGTTCCCACGATCTATAAACAGCCAACAGAGGGCGCCTCACCGCAAATGAAGCTAAATATAGCTCATCGATCTATATTTAGACTCATTCCCGGGGGTTTTGCAGCGAGGAGCAGCCTGCATTAGCAAAGCTCCTTGCTGCAAAATGTTTTAACCCCTTCAGAAGGATTTACATCGTTGGACGTTACAGATCTGCGGAGGGTAAGTATATTGTTGGTTTATTATGTTTTTTCTTTCACAGAACGAGGGTCTTCAGTGATTGGATTGGGCTTAGAATAAAATACTCCAACAACCATTGTTTTTATTTCATTAAAATAATTTTAAATAATGTGTTTGTGTTTTATTTAACCCTTTCATTCAATTGGATTAATAATGGATAGGTGTCATAATTGACGCCTCTCAATTATTAATTAGGCTTAATGTCACCTTACAATAGCAAGGTGGCATTAACCCTTCATTACCCCATATCCCACCACTACACGGGAATGGGAAGAGAGTGGCCAAGTGCCAGAATAGGCGCATCTTCCAGATGTGCCTTTTCTGGGGTGGCTGGGGGCAGATATTTTTAGCCAGGGGGGGGGGCCAATAACCATGGACCCTCTCCAGGCTATTAATATCTGCCCTCAGTCACTGGCTTTACTACTCTGGCGGAGAAAATTGCGCGGGAGCCCACGCCAATTTTTTCCGCCATTTAACCCTTTATTTTAAGAGATAGAACGGCCAAATTTTGCAGATACACACTACTGACATTAGTAGTGTGGAATCTGCAAAAAAAATGGAGAGAAGACATGGTTTACTGTATGTAAACCATGTCTCAAATCATGTCGGGTTTTAAGGAGAAAGAAAAAGCCGGTAATTGAATTACCGGCTTTCAAGCTGTATAGCGCTGGAATAAATATTAATATATATACATATATGTGTCTAATGACATATATATATATATATATATATATATACAGTATATATATATATTTTTTTCTTTTTGGGACACATGGATCATTTCTATAGCGGTATGTTGGTTTTGCAAGCCTGCGAGAAAACCACGCAGTACGGATGCCATACGGATTACATACGGAGGATGCCATGCGCAAAAAACGCTGACACACCCTGCCTACGGAGGAGCTACGGACCACTATTTTCGGGACATTTCAGCGTATTACGGCCGTAATATACGGACCGTATTTTCATACGCTGAGTGTGAAGCCGGCCTAACCGTGACAGACGGAAGGACAGACGGAAGTGACCCTTAGACAATTATATAGTAGATTATCTTCAATAATAGCGCGGTCATCTGCTGAGCTTCTCCTACATCCATTATTAGGGTGCGTCACCATAGCTGTCATCAGGGTTACCTAGTTAGGCCCCCAATCCACCCTCCTCCCCCCCCAGCTACACCTCTGGCCAGAACTGAAGCTTTCCGATCACCACCTAAAAATACATAATAAATTGTTCTGCAAATTATACTCAGAGCCTCTGCATCGCTGTTTTTTTCTATTTATGACAAGACATATATAACTGATATATTTTTTTAAAAACAAAAAATAAAAATAAATAAAAGCGGAATCTGAGTGATCACATGATAGTGATGATCTATTATCAGACTCCATAGAGGTGCAGACACAGCTGAGGAATACAAGGCACAGGGAACACAGGGGGCTCCGGGAATACTGGGGGCTCTGGGAATACTGGGGGCTCCGGGAATACAGGGGCATCGGGAATACTGGGGGCTCCGGGAATAAAGGGGCATCGGGAATACTGGGGGCGCCGGGAATATTGGGGGCGCCGGGAATACAGGGGCATCGGGAATACTGGGGGCTCCGGGAATAAAGGGGCATCGGGAATACAGGGGGCTCCGGGAATACTGGGGGCATCGGGAATACAGGGGGCATCGGGAATACTGGGGGCATCGGGAATACAGGGAGCTCCGGGAATACTGGGGGCTCCGGGAATACTGGGGGCATCGGGAATACTGGGGGCATCGGGAATACTGGGAGCTCCGGGAATACTGGGGGCTCCGGGAATACTGGGGGCTCCGGGAATACAGGGGCATCGGGAATACAGGGGCATCGGGAATACTGGGGGCGCCGGGAATACAGGGAGCTCTGGGAATACAGGGAGCTCTGGGAATACTGGGGGCTCTGGGAATACTGGGGGCGCCGGGAATACAGGGAGCTCTGGGAATACAGGGAGCTCTGGGAATACTGGGGGCTCTGGGAATACTGGGGGCTCCGGGAATACTGGGGGCTCCGGGAATACTGGGGGCTCCGGGAATACAGGGAGCTCCGGGAATACTGGGGGCTCTGGGAATACTGGGGGCTCCGGGAATACAGGGGGCTCCGGGAATACAGGGGCATGGGAATACTGGGGGCTCCGGGAATACAGGGAGCTCCGGGAATACAGGGGCATCGGGAATACTGGGGGCATCGGGAATACAGGGAGCTCCGGGAATACTGGGGGCTCCGGGAATACTGGGGGCGCCGGGAATACAGGGGCATCGGGAATACAGGGGCATCGGGAATACTGGGGGCATCGGGAATACAGGGAGCTCCGGGAATACTGGGGGCGCCGGGAATACAGGGAGCTCCGGGAATACTGGGGGCGCCGGGAATACTGGGGGTTCAGGGAATACTGGGGGCTCCGGGAATACTGGGGGCTCCGGGAATACTGGGGGCTCCGGGAATACTGGGGGCTCCGGGAATACAGGGAGCTCCGGGAATACTGGGGGCGCCGAGAATACTGGGGGCTCCGGGAATACTGGGGGCTCCGGGAATACTGGGGGCTCCAGGAATATAGGGAGCTCCGGGAATACTGGGGGCTCCGGGAATACTGGGGGCTCCGGGAATACAGGGGGCTCCGGGAATACTGAGTGCTCCGGGAATACTGGGAGTTCCGGGAATACTGGGGGCTCCGGGAATACAGGGGGCTCCGGGAATACTGGGGGCTCCGGGAATACAGGGGGCTCCGGGAATACTGAGTGCTCCGGGAATACTGGGAGCTCCGGGAATACTGGGGGCTCCGGGAATACAGGGGGCTCCGGGAATACAGGGGGCTCCGGGAATACAGGGGCATCGGGAATACTGGGGGCTCCGGGAATACAGGGGGCTCCGGGAATACAGGGGGCTCTGGGAATACAGGGGGATCCGGGAATACAGGGGCATCGGGAATACTGGGAGCTCCGGGAATACAGGGGGCTCCGGGAATACAGGGAGCTCCGGGAATACTGGGGGCTCCGGGAATACTGGGAGGTCCGGGAAAACTGGGAGCTCCGGGAATACAGGGGCATCGGGAATTCTGGGGGCTCCGGGAACACAGGGGGCTCCGGGATTACTGAGAGCTCCGGGAATACAGGGGGCGCCGGGAATACAGGGGGCGCTGGGAATACTGGGGGCTCCGAGAATACTGGGGGCTCCGGGAACACTGGGGGCGCCGGGAATACTGGGGGCTCCGGGAACACAGGGGGCTCCGGGAATACTGAGAGCTCCGGGAATACTGGGGGCTCCGGGAATACTGGGGGCTCCGGGAATACTGAGAGCTCCGGGAATACTGGGGGCTCCGGGAATACAGGGGGCTCCGGGAATACTGGGGGCTCCGGGAATACTGGGGGCTCCGGGAATACAGGGGGCTCCGGGAATACAGGGGGCTCCGTGAATACTGGGAGCTCCGGGACTACAGGGGGCTCCGGGAATACAGGGGGCTCCGGGAATACAGGGAGCTCCGGTAATACAGGGGGCTCCGGGAATACTGGGGGCTCCGGGAATACTGGGGGCTCCGGGAATACTGGGGGCTCCATGAATACTGGGAGCTCCGGGAATACAGGGGGCTCCGGGAGTACAGGGGGCTCCGGGAACACTGGGGGCGCCGGGAACACTGGGGGCGCCGGGAACACTGGGGGCTCCGGGAATACTGGGGGCTCCGGGAACACTGGGGGCTCCGGGAATACTGGGGGCTCCGGGAATACTGAGAGCTCCGGGAATACTGGGGGCTCCGGGAATACAGGGGGCTCCGGGAATACTGAGAGCTCCGGGAATACTGGGGGCTCCGGGAATACTGGGGGCTCCGGGAATACTGGGGGCTCCGGGAATACTGGGAGCTCCGGGAATACTGGGGGCTCCGGGAGTACAGGGGGCTACGGGAATACTGGGGGCTACGGGAATACTGGGGGCTCCGGGAATACAGGGGGCTCCGGGAATACAGGGGGCTCCGGGAATACTGGGGGCTCCGGGAATACTGGGGGCTCCGGGAATACTGGGGGCTCCGGGAATACTGGGGGCTCCGTGAATACTGGGAGCTCCGGGAATACAGGGGGCTCCGGGAGTACAGGGGGCTCCGGGAATACAGGGGGCTCCGGGAATACTGGGGGCTCCGGGAATACTGGGGGCTCCGGGAATACAGGGGGCTCCGGGAATACAGGGGGCTCCGGGAATACTGGGGGCTCCGGGAATACTGGGGGCTCCGGGAATACTGGGGGCTCCGGGAATACTGAGAGCTCCGGGAATACAGGGGGCTCCGGGAATACTGGGGGCTCCGGGAATACAGGGGGCTCCGTGAATACTGAGAGCTCTGGGAATACAGGGGGCTCCGGGAATACTGAGAGCTCCGGGAATACAGGGGGCTTCGGGAATACAGGGGGCTCCGGGAATACTGAGAGCTCCGGGAATACAGGGGGCTCCGGGAATACTGGGGGCTCCGGGAATACTGGGGGCTCCGGGAATACAGGGGGCTCCGGGAATACAGGGGGCTCCGGGAATACTGGGGGCTCCGGGAATACTGGGGGCTCCGGGAATACAGGGGGCTCCGGGAATACAGGGGGCTCTGGGAATACTGGGGGCTCTGGGAATACAGGGGGCTCTGGGAATACTGGGGGCTCCGGGAATACTGGGGGCTCCGGGAATACTGGGGGCATCGGGAACACTGGGGGCTCTGGGAATACTGGGGGCTCCGGGAATACTGGGGGCATCGGGAACACTGGGGGCTCTGGGAATACTGGGGGCTCCGGGAATACTGGGGGCTCCGGGAATACTGGGGGCTCCGGGAATACAGGGGGCTCCGGGAATACTGGGAGCTCCGGGAATACAGGGGGCTCCGGGAATACTGAGATCTCCGGGAATACAGGGGGCTCCGGGAATACTGGGGGCTCCGGGAATACTGGGGGCTCCGGGAATACAGGGGGCTCCGGGAATACAGGGGGCTCCGGGAATACTGGGAGCTCCGGGAATACAGGGGGCTCCGGGAATACTGAGATCTCCGGGAATACTGGGGGCTCCGGGAACACTGGGGGGCTCCGGGAATACTGGGGGCTCCGGGAATACTGGGGGCTCCGGGAATACTGGGGGCTCCGGGAATACTGAGAGCTCCGGGAATACAGGGGGCTCCGGGAATACTGGGGGCTCCGGGAATATTGAGAGCTCCGGGAATACTGGGGGCTCCGGGAATACTGGGAACTCCGGGAATACTGGGGGCTCCGGGAATACTGGGGGCTCCGGGAATATTGAGAGCTCCGGGAATACTGGGGGCTCCGGGAATACTGGGAACTCCGGGAATACTGAGAGCTCCGGGAATACTGGGGGCTCCGTGAATACAGGGGGCTCCGGGAATACTGAGAGCTCCGGGAATACTGAGGGCTCCGTGAATACAGGGGGCTCCGGGAACACAGGGGGCTCCGTGAATACAGGGGGCTCCGGGAATACAGGGGGCTCTGGGAATACTGGGGGCTCCGGGAATACTGAGAGCTCCGTGAATACAGGGGGCTCCGGGAACACAGGGGGCTCCGTGAATACTGGGGGCTCCGGGAATACTGGGGGCTCTGGGAATACTGGGGGCTCCGGGAATACTGGGGGCTCCGGGAACACAGGGGGCTCCGGGAATACTGGGGGCTCCGGGAATACAGGGGGCTCTGGGAATACTGGGGGCTCCGGGAATACTGGGGGCTCCGGGAACACAGGGGGCTCCGGGAATACTGGGGGCTCCGGGAATACAGGGGGCTCCGGGAATACTGAGAGCTCCGGGAATACTGAGGGCTCCGGGAATACAGGGGGCTCCGGGAATACAGGGGGCTCCGGGAATACAGGGGGCTCCGGGAATACTGAGGGCTCCGGGAACACAGGGGGCTCCGGGAACACAGGGGGCTCCGGGAATACAGGGGGCTCCGGGAATACAGGGGGCTCTGGGAATACTGGGGGCTCCGGGAATACTGGGGGCTCCGGGAACACAGGGGGCTCCGGGAATACTGGGGGCTCCGGGAATACTGGGGGCTCCGGGAATACAGGGGGCTCCGGGAACACAGGGAGCTCCGGGAATACTGGGGGCTCCGGGAATACTGGGGGCTCCGGGAATACAGGGGGCTCCGGGAATACTGGGGGCTCCGGGAATACAGGGGGCTCCGGGAATACAGGGGGCTCCGGGAATACAGGGGGCTCCGGGAATACAGGGGGCTCCGGGAATACAGGGGGCTCCGGGAATACTGGGGGCTCCGGGAATACTGGGGGCTCCGGGAACACAGGGGGCTCCGTGAATACAGGGGGCTCCGGGAATACAGGGGGCTCTGGGAATACAGGGGGCTCCGGGAATACTGGGGGCTCCGGGAATACTGGGGGCTCCGGGAATACAGGGGGCTCCGGGAATACTGGGGGCTCCGGGAATACAGGGGGCTCCTCCTCGCCACCCTCCAGTATCAGAACAGCAGGCACTGAGTTCGCTCCGCTCTCAGCCCCAGTGCGACACCTCGCGTCCACTGTTCTGCTGCCGCAGTAGCTCCGCCCACTCTGCGGCTAGCCAATGACAACAAGATTGGAGAACAAACAAGTGCGGCAATTGGCCATCGAGGTGGGCGGAGTTTCAGATAGCGCTCCACAATTGGCTACTGCGAGGTCACTTGACATTGTGTGTGGGCGTGACTGCACCGGATTTGTTGACGTTTGAACATTTGTAGTCTGAGTCACTCCGCTTTTGCGGCCTGGAATACTTGGGACGATGCCGGTGTACGAGTGCGCGGTGTGTCGCCGGACTGTATTCTGTGGTCGCAGGAAACATGTCTATGAGAAAGGTCACCGGCAGCGGCTGACGTGTGTGCTCCGTGCCTTCAGCGATAAGGTGACGTATATAGAGGAAATGGCGGCTCGGCTGATACATGTATGTGCCATTGTATGTGTCACAGCCTACAGTACTGGAAGCACCAGTGCAAGGGGAAGCCAGGTACAATGCAGCCAATCAGGATACAGCTTTCAGTCTCCCCAAGTGCTGTAGAAAATAAGAGCTGTGGTGTGATTGGCTGTTTGTGACTGTGCTGCCCCAGGATGGCTGCCCTGCGGCACAGTATCCCGTACAGCGCTGTGTCACACTGTCCGTATACTGCGCCGTGTGCTGACACTTCTCCTGTTTGTGTCTGTCCCGGCTGTGAGCGGTCTCTGTGACTGTGCTGCCCCAGGATGGCTGCCCTGCGGCACAGTATCCGATACAGCGCTGTGTCACACCGTCCGTATACTGCGCCGTGTGCTGACACTTCTCCTGTTTGTGTCTGTCCCGGCTGTGAGCGGTCTCTGTGACTGTGCTGCCCCAGGATGGCTGCCCTGCGGCACAGTATCCCATACAGCGCTGTGTCACACCGTCCGTATACTGCGCCGTGTGCTGACACTTCTCCTGTTTGTGTCTGTCCCGGCTGTGAGCGGTCTCTGTGACTGTGCTGCCCTAGGATGGCTGCCCTGCGGCACAGTATCCCATACAGGGCTGTGTCACACTGTCCGTATACTGCGCCGTGTGCTGACACTTCTCCTGTTTGTGTCTGTCCCGGCTGTGAGCGGTCTCTGTGACTGTGCTGCCCTAGGATGGCTGCCCTGCGGCACAGTATCCCATACAGCGCTGTGTCACACTGTCCGTATACTGCGCCGTGTGCTGACACTTCTCCTGTTTGTGTCTGTCCTGGTTGTGAGCGGTCTCTGTGACTGTGCTGCCCCAGGATGGCTGCCCTGCGGCACAGTATCCGATACAGCGCTGTGTCACACTGTCCGTATACTGCGCCGTGTGCTGACACTTCTCCTGTTTGTGTCTGTCCCGGCTGTGAGCGGTCTCTGTGACTGTGCTGCCCCAGGATGGCTGCCCTGCGGCACAGTATCCCGTACAGCGCTGTGTCACACCGTCCGTATACTGCGCCGTGTGCTGACACTTCTCCTGTTTGTGTCTGTCCCGGCTGTGAGCGGTCTCTGTGACTGTGCTGCCCCAGGATGGCTGCCCTGCGGCACAGTATCCCATACAGCGCTGTGTCACACTGTCCGTATACTGCGCCGTGTGCTGACACTTCTCCTGTTTGTGTCTGTCCCGGCTGTGAGCGGTCTCTGTGACTGTGCTGCCCCAGGATGGCTGCCCTGCGGCACAGTATCCGATACAGGGCTGTGTCACACTGTCCGTATACTGCGCCGTGTGCTGACACTTCTCCTGTTTGTGTCTGTCCTGGTTGTGAGCGGTCTCTGTGACTGTGCTGCCCCAGGATGGCTGCCCTGTGGCACAGTATCCCATACAGGGCTGTGTCACACTGTCCGTATACTGCGCCGTGTGCTGACACTTCTCCTGTTTGTGTCTGTCCCGGCTGTGAGCGGTCTCTGTGACTGTGCTGCCCCAGGATGGCTGCCCTGCGGCACAGTATCCCATACAGCGCTGTGTCACACTGTCCGTATACTGCGCCGTGTGCTGACACTTCTCCTGTTTGTGTCTGTCCCAGCTGTGAGCGGTCTCTGTGACTGTGCTGCCCCAGTATGGCTGCCCTGCGGCACATTATCCCATACAGCGCTGTGTCACACCGTCCGTATACTGCGCCGTGTGCTGACACTTCTCCTGTTTGTGTCTGTCCCGGCTGTGAGCGGTCTCTGTGACTGTGCTGCCCCAGGATGGCTGCCCTGCGGCACAGTATCCGATACAGCGCTGTGTCACACCGTCCGTATACTGCGCCGTGTGCTGACACTTCTCCTGTTTGTGTCTGTCCCGGCTGTGAGCGGTCTCTGTGACTGTGCTGCCCCAGGATGGCTGCCCTGCGGCACAGTATCCCGTACAGCGCTGTGTCACACCGTCCGTATACTGCGCCGTGTGCTGACACTTCTCCTGTTTGTGTCTGTCCCGGCTGTGAGCGGTCTCTGTGACTGTGCTGCCCTAGGATGGCTGCCCTGCGGCACAGTATCCCATGCAGGGCTGTGTCACACTGTCCGTATACTGCGCCGTGTGCTGACACTTCTCCTGTTTGTGTCTGTCCCGGCTGTGAGCGGTCTCTGTGACTGTGCTGCCCTAGGATGGCTGCCCTGCGGCACAGTATCCCATACAGCGCTGTGTCACACTGTCCGTATACTGCGCCGTGTGCTGACACTTCTCCTGTTTGTGTCTGTCCCGGCTGTGAGCGGTCTCTGTGACTGTGCTGCCCTAGGATGGCTGCCCTGCGGCACAGTATCCCATACAGCGCTGTGTCACACTGTCCGTATACTGCGCCGTGTGCTGACACTTCTCCTGTTTGTGTCTGTCCTGGTTGTGAGCGGTCTCTGTGACTGTGCTGCCCCAGGATGGCTGCCCTGCGGCACAGTATCCGATACAGCGCTGTGTCACACTGTCCGTATACTGCGCCGTGTGCTGACACTTCTCCTGTTTGTGTCTGTCCCGGCTGTGAGCGGTCTCTGTGACTGTGCTGCCCCAGGATGGCTGCCCTGCGGCACAGTATCCCGTACAGCGCTGTGTCACACCGTCCGTATACTGCGCCGTGTGCTGACACTTCTCCTGTTTGTGTCTGTCCCGGCTGTGAGCGGTCTCTGTGACTGTGCTGCCCCAGGATGGCTGCCCTGCGGCACAGTATCCCATACAGCGCTGTGTCACACTGTCCGTATACTGCGCCGTGTGCTGACACTTCTCCTGTTTGTGTCTGTCCCGGCTGTGAGCGGTCTCTGTGACTGTGCTGCCCCAGGATGGCTGCCCTGCGGCACAGTATCCGATACAGGGCTGTGTCACACTGTCCGTATACTGCGCCGTGTGCTGACACTTCTCCTGTTTGTGTCTGTCCTGGTTGTGAGCGGTCTCTGTGACTGTGCTGCCCCAGGATGGCTGCCCTGTGGCACAGTATCCCATACAGGGCTGTGTCACACTGTCCGTATACTGCGCCGTGTGCTGACACTTCTCCTGTTTGTGTCTGTCCCGGCTGTGAGCGGTCTCTGTGACTGTGCTGCCCCAGGATGGCTGCCCTGCGGCACAGTATCCCATACAGCGCTGTGTCACACTGTCCGTATACTGCGCCGTGTGCTGACACTTCTCCTGTTTGTGTCTGTCCCAGCTGTGAGCGGTCTCTGTGACTGTGCTGCCCCAGTATGGCTGCCCTG
Organism: Ranitomeya imitator; assembly: GCF_032444005.1. NCBI lineage: Eukaryota > Metazoa > Chordata > Amphibia > Anura > Dendrobatidae > Ranitomeya > Ranitomeya imitator. The sequence continues at coordinate 90,405,937 of NC_091291.1, forward strand.
CGGCACATTATCCCATACAGCGCTGTGTCACACCGTCCGTATACTGCGCCGTGTGCTGACACTTCTCCTGTTTGTGTCTGTCCCGGCTGTGATTGGTTGTTTGTGACTGTGCTGCCCCAGGATGGCTGCCCTGCTGCACAGTATCCCATACAGCGCTGTGTCACACCGTCCGTATACTGCGCCGTGTGCTGACACTTCTCCTGTTTGTGTCTGTCCTGGCTGTGAGCGGTCTCTGTGACTGTGCTGCCCCAGTATGGCTGCCCTGCGGCACATTATCCCATACAGCGCTGTGTCACACCGTCCGTATACTGCGCCGTGTGCTGACACTTCTCCTGTTTGTGTCTGTCCCGGCTGTGAGTGGTCTCTGTGACTGTGCTGCCCCAGGATGGCTGCCCTGCGGCACAGTATCCCATACAGCGCTGTGTCACACTGTCCGTATACTGCGCCGTGTGCTGACACTCGCCTGTTTGTGTCTGTCCCGGCTGTGAGCGGTCTCTGTGACTGTGCTGCCCCAGGATGGCTGCCCTGCGGCACAGTATCCCATACAGCGCTGTGTCACACCGTCCGTATACTGCGCCGTGTGCTGACACTTCTCCTGTTTGTGTCTGTCCCGGCTGTGAGCGGTCTCTGTGACTGTGCTGCCCCAGGATGGCTGCCCTGCTGCACAGTATCCCATACAGCGCTGTGTCACACTGTCTGTATACTGCGCCGTGTGCTGACACTTCTCCTGTTTGTGTCTGTCCCGGCTGTGAGCGGTCTCTGTGACTGTGCTGCCCCAGGATGGCTGCCCTGCGGCACATTATCCCATACAGGGTTGTGTCACACTGTCCGTATACTGCGCCGTGTGCTGACACTTCTCCTGTTTGTGTCTGTCCTGGCTGTGAGCGGTCTCTGTGACTGTGCTGCCCCAGGATGGCTGCCCTGCGGCACATTATCCCGTACAGGGCTGTGTCACACTGTCCGTATACTGCGCCGTGTGCTGACACTCAACTGTTTGTGTCTGTCCCGGCTGTGAGTGGTCTCTGTGACTGTGCTGCCCCAGGATGGCTGCCCTGCGGCACAGTATCCCGTACAGCGCTGTGTCACACTGTCCGTATACTGCGCCGTGTGCTGACACTTCTCCTGTTTGTGTCTGTCCCGGCTGTGAGCGGTCTCTGTGACTGTGCTGCCCCAGGATGGCTGCCCTGCGGCACAGTATCCCGTACAGCGCTGTGTCACACTGTCCGTATACTGCGCCGTGTGCTGACACTTCTCCTGTTTGTGTCTGTCCCGGCTGTGAGTGGTCTCTGTGACTGTGCTGCCCCAGGATGGCTGCCCTGCGGCACAGTATCCCATACAGCGCTGTGTCACACTGTCCGTATACTGCGCCGTGTGCTGACACTCTCCTGTTTGTGTCTGTCCCAGCTGTGAGTGGTCTCTGTGACTGTGCTGCCCCAGGATGGCTGCCCTGCGGCACAGTATCCCATACAGCGCTGTGTCACACTGTCCGTATACTGCACCGTGTGCTGACACTTCTCCTGTTTGTGTCTGTCCCGGCTGTGAGTGGTCTCTGTGACTGTGCTGCCCCAGGATGGCTGCCCTGCGACACAGTATCCCATACAGCGCTGTGTCACACTGTCCGTATACTGCGCCGTGTGCTGACACTTCTCCTGTTTGTGTCTGTCCTGGTTGTGAGCGGTCTCTGTGACTGTGCTACCCCAGGATGGCTGCCCTGCTGCACAGTATCCCGTACAGGGCTGTGTCACACTGTCCGTATACTGCGCCGTGTGCTGACACTCTCCTGTTTGTGTCTGTCCCGGCTGTGAGTGGTCTCTGTGACAGTGCTGCCCCAGGATGGCTGCCCTGCGGCACATTATCCCATACAGGGCTGTGTCACACCGTCCGTATACTGCGCCGTGTGCTGACACTCTCCTGTTTGTGTCTGTCCCGGCTGTGAGTGGTCTCTGTGACTGTGCTGCCCTGCGGCACAGTATCCCATACAGCGCTGTGTCACACTGTCCGTATACTGCGCCGTGTGCTGACACTTCTCCTGTTTGTGTCTGTCCCGGCTGTGAGCGGTCTCTGTGACTGTGCTGCCCCAGGATGGCTGCCCTGCGGCACAGTATCCCATACAGGGCTGTGTCACACTGTCCGTATACTGCGCCGTGTGCTGACACTCTCCTGTTTGTGTCTGTCCTGGTTGTGAGCGGTCTCTGTGACTGTGCTGCCCCAGGATGGCTGCCCTGCGACACAGTATCCCATACAGCGCTGTGTCACACTGTCCGTATACTGCGCCGTGTGCTGACACTTCTCCTGTTTGTGTCTGTCCCGGCTGTGAGCGGTCTCTGTGACTGTGCTGCCCCAGGATGGCTGCCCTGCGGCACAGTATCCCGTACAGCGCTGTGTCACACCGTCCGTATACTGCGCCGTGTGCTGACACTTCTCCTGTTTGTGTCTGTCCCGGCTGTGAGCGGTCTCTGTGACTGTGCTGCCCCAGGATGGCTGCCCTGCGGCACAGTATCCCGTACAGCGCTGTGTCACACCGTCCGTATACTGCGCCGTGTGCTGACACTTCTCCTGTTTGTGTCTGTCCCGGCTGTGAGCGGTCTCTGTGACTGTGCTGCCCCAGGATGGCTGCCCTGCGGCACAGTATCCCGTACAGCGCTGTGTCACACCGTCCGTATACTGCGCCGTGTGCTGACACTTCTCCTGTTTGTGTCTGTCCTGGCTGTGAGCGGTCTCTGTGACTGTGCTGCCCCAGGATGGCTGCCCTGCGGCACAGTATCCCGTACAGGGCTGTGTCACACTGTCCGTATACTGCGCCGTGTGCTGACACTTCTCCTGTTTGTGTCTGTCCCGGCTGTGAGCGGTCTCTGTGACTGTGCTGCCCCAGGATGGCTGCCCTGCGGCACAGTATCCCATACAGCGCTGTGTCACACTGTCCGTATACTGCGCCGTGTGCTGACACTTCTCCTGTTTGTGTCTGTCCTGGTTGTGAGCGGTCTCTGTGACTGTGCTACCCCAGGATGGCTGCCCTGCTGCACAGTATCCCGTACAGGGCTGTGTCACACTGTCCGTATACTGCGCCGTGTGCTGACACTCTCCTGTTTGTGTCTGTCCCGGCTGTGAGTGGTCTCTGTGACAGTGCTGCCCCAGGATGGCTGCCCTGCGGCACATTATCCCATACAGGGCTGTGTCACACCGTCCGTATACTGCGCCGTGTGCTGACACTCTCCTGTTTGTGTCTGTCCCGGCTGTGAGTGGTCTCTGTGACTGTGCTGCCCTGCGGCACAGTATCCCATACAGCGCTGTGTCACACTGTCCGTATACTGCGCCGTGTGCTGACACTTCTCCTGTTTGTGTCTGTCCCGGCTGTGAGCGGTCTCTGTGACTGTGCTGCCCCAGGATGGCTGCCCTGCGACACAGTATCCCATACAGCGCTGTGTCACACTGTCCGTATACTGCGCCGTGTGCTGACACTTCTCCTGTTTGTGTCTGTCCCGGCTGTGAGCGGTCTCTGTGACTGTGCTGCCCCAGGATGGCTGCCCTGCGGCACAGTATCCCATACAGCGCTGTGTCACAATGTCCGTATACTGCGCCGTGTGCTGACACTTCTCCTGTTTGTGTCTGTCCCGGCTGTGAGCGGTCTCTGTGACTGTGCTGCCCCAGGATGGCTGCCCTGCGGCACAGTATCCCGTACAGCGCTGTGTCACACCGTCCGTATACTGCGCCGTGTGCTGACACTCTCCTGTTTGTGTCTGTCCCGGCTGTGAGCGGTCTCTGTGACTGTGCTGCCCCAGGATGGCTGCCCTGCGGCACAGTATCCCGTACAGCGCTGTGTCACACCATCCGTATACTGCGCCGTGTGCTGACACTTCTCCTGTTTGTGTCTGTCCTGGCTGTGAGCGGTGTCTGTGACTGTGCTGCCCCAGGATGGCTGCCCTGCGGCACAGTATCCCATACAGGGCTGTGTCACACTGTCCGTATACTGCGCCGTGTGCTGACACTGTCCTGTTTGTGTCTGTCCCGGCTGTGAGCGGTCTCTGTGACTGTGCTGCCCCAGTATGGCTGCCCTGCGGCACATTATCCCATACAGCGCTGTGTCACACCGTCCGTATACTGCGCCGTGTGCTGACACTTCTCCTGTTTGTGTCTGTCCCGGCTGTGAGTGGTCTCTGTGACTGTGCTGCCCCAGGATGGCTGCCCTGCGGCACAGTATCCCATACAGCCCTGTGTCACACCGTCCGTATACTGCGCCGTGTGCTGACACTTCTCCTGTTTGTGTCTGTCCCGGCTGTGAGTGGTCTCTGTGACTGTGCTGCCCCAGGATGGCTGCCCTGCGGCACATTATCCCATACAGGGCTGTGTCACACTGTCCGTATACTGCGCCGTGTGCTGACACTCGCCTGTTTGTGTCTGTCCCGGCTGTGAGCGGTCTCTGTGACTGTGCTGCCCCAGGATGGCTGCCCTGCGGCACAGTATCCCATACAGCGCTGTGTCACACCGTCCGTATACTGCGCCGTGTGCTGACACTTCTCCTGTTTGTGTCTGTCCCGGCTGTGAGCGGTCTCTGTGACTGTGCTGCCCCAGGATGGCTGCCCTGCTGCACAGTATCCCATACAGCGCTGTGTCACACTGTCTGTATACTGCGCCGTGTGCTGACACTTCTCCTGTTTGTGTCTGTCCCGGCTGTGAGCGGTCTCTGTGACTGTGCTGCCCCAGGATGGCTGCCCTGCGGCACATTATCCCATACAGGGTTGTGTCACACTGTCCGTATACTGCGCCGTGTGCTGACACTTCTCCTGTTTGTGTCTGTCCTGGCTGTGAGCGGTCTCTGTGACTGTGCTGCCCCAGGATGGCTGCCCTGCGGCACATTATCCCGTACAGGGCTGTGTCACACTGTCCGTATACTGCGCCGTGTGCTGACACTCAACTGTTTGTGTCTGTCCCGGCTGTGAGTGGTCTCTGTGACTGTGCTGCCCCAGGATGGCTGCCCTGCGGCACAGTATCCCGTACAGCGCTGTGTCACACTGTCCGTATACTGCGCCGTGTGCTGACACTTCTCCTGTTTGTGTCTGTCCCGGCTGTGAGTGGTCTCTGTGACTGTGCTGCCCCAGGATGGCTGCCCTGCGGCACAGTATCCCGTACAGCGCTGTGTCACACTGTCCGTATACTGCGCCGTGTGCTGACACTTCTCCTGTTTGTGTCTGTCCCGGCTGTGAGTGGTCTCTGTGACTGTGCTGCCCCAGGATGGCTGCCCTGCGGCACAGTATCCCATACAGCGCTGTGTCACACTGTCCGTATACTGCGCCGTGTGCTGACACTCTCCTGTTTGTGTCTGTCCCAGCTGTGAGTGGTCTCTGTGACTGTGCTGCCCCAGGATGGCTGCCCTGCGGCACAGTATCCCATACAGCGCTGTGTCACACTGTCCGTATACTGCACCGTGTGCTGACACTTCTCCTGTTTGTGTCTGTCCCGGCTGTGAGTGGTCTCTGTGACTGTGCTGCCCCAGGATGGCTGCCCTGCGACACAGTATCCCATACAGCGCTGTGTCACACTGTCCGTATACTGCGCCGTGTGCTGACACTTCTCCTGTTTGTGTCTGTCCTGGTTGTGAGCGGTCTCTGTGACTGTGCTACCCCAGGATGGCTGCCCTGCTGCACAGTATCCCGTACAGGGCTGTGTCACACTGTCCGTATACTGCGCCGTGTGCTGACACTCTCCTGTTTGTGTCTGTCCCGGCTGTGAGTGGTCTCTGTGACAGTGCTGCCCCAGGATGGCTGCCCTGCGGCACATTATCCCATACAGGGCTGTGTCACACCGTCCGTATACTGCGCCGTGTGCTGACACTCTCCTGTTTGTGTCTGTCCCGGCTGTGAGTGGTCTCTGTGACTGTGCTGCCCTGCGGCACAGTATCCCATACAGCGCTGTGTCACACTGTCCGTATACTGCGCCGTGTGCTGACACTTCTCGTGTTTGTGTCTGTCCCGGCTGTGAGCGGTCTCTGTGACTGTGCTGCCCCAGGATGGCTGCCCTGCGGCACAGTATCCCATACAGGGCTGTGTCACACTGTCCGTATACTGCGCCGTGTGCTGACACTCTCCTGTTTGTGTCTGTCCTGGTTGTGAGCGGTCTCTGTGACTGTGCTGCCCCAGGATGGCTGCCCTGCGACACAGTATCCCATACAGCGCTGTGTCACACTGTCCGTATACTGCGCCGTGTGCTGACACTTCTCCTGTTTGTGTCTGTCCCGGCTGTGAGCGGTCTCTGTGACTGTGCTGCCCCAGGATGGCTGCCCTGCGGCACAGTATCCCGTACAGCGCTGTGTCACACCGTCCGTATACTGCGCCGTGTGCTGACACTTCTCCTGTTTGTGTCTGTCCCGGCTGTGAGCGGTCTCTGTGACTGTGCTGCCCCAGGATGGCTGCCCTGCGGCACAGTATCCGATACAGCGCTGTGTCACACCGTCCGTATACTGCGCCGTGTGCTGACACTTCTCCTGTTTGTGTCTGTCCCGGCTGTGAGCGGTCTCTGTGACTGTGCTGCCCCAGGATGGCTGCCCTGCGGCACAGTATCCCATACAGCGCTGTGTCACACCGTCCGTATACTGCGCCGTGTGCTGACACTTCTCCTGTTTGTGTCTGTCCCGGCTGTGAGCGGTCTCTGTGACTGTGCTGCCCTAGGATGGCTGCCCTGCGGCACAGTATCCCATACAGGGCTGTGTCACACTGTCCGTATACTGCGCCGTGTGCTGACACTTCTCCTGTTTGTGTCTGTCCCGGCTGTGAGCGGTCTCTGTGACTGTGCTGCCCTAGGATGGCTGCCCTGCGGCACAGTATCCCATACAGCGCTGTGTCACACTGTCCGTATACTGCGCCGTGTGCTGACACTTCTCCTGTTTGTGTCTGTCCTGGTTGTGAGCGGTCTCTGTGACTGTGCTGCCCCAGGATGGCTGCCCTGCGGCACAGTATCCGATACAGCGCTGTGTCACACTGTCCGTATACTGCGCCGTGTGCTGACACTTCTCCTGTTTGTGTCTGTCCCGGCTGTGAGCGGTCTCTGTGACTGTGCTGCCCCAGGATGGCTGCCCTGCGGCACAGTATCCCGTACAGCGCTGTGTCACACCGTCCGTATACTGCGCCGTGTGCTGACACTTCTCCTGTTTGTGTCTGTCCCGGCTGTGAGCGGTCTCTGTGACTGTGCTGCCCCAGGATGGCTGCCCTGCGGCACAGTATCCCATACAGCGCTGTGTCACACTGTCCGTATACTGCGCCGTGTGCTGACACTTCTCCTGTTTGTGTCTGTCCCGGCTGTGAGCGGTCTCTGTGACTGTGCTGCCCCAGGATGGCTGCCCTGCGGCACAGTATCCGATACAGGGCTGTGTCACACTGTCCGTATACTGCGCCGTGTGCTGACACTTCTCCTGTTTGTGTCTGTCCTGGTTGTGAGCGGTCTCTGTGACTGTGCTGCCCCAGGATGGCTGCCCTGTGGCACAGTATCCCATACAGGGCTGTGTCACACTGTCCGTATACTGCGCCGTGTGCTGACACTTCTCCTGTTTGTGTCTGTCCCGGCTGTGAGCGGTCTCTGTGACTGTGCTGCCCCAGGATGGCTGCCCTGCGGCACAGTATCCCATACAGCGCTGTGTCACACTGTCCGTATACTGCGCCGTGTGCTGACACTTCTCCTGTTTGTGTCTGTCCCAGCTGTGAGCGGTCTCTGTGACTGTGCTGCCCCAGTATGGCTGCCCTGCGGCACATTATCCCATACAGCGCTGTGTCACACCGTCCGTATACTGCGCCGTGTGCTGACACTTCTCCTGTTTGTGTCTGTCCCGGCTGTGAGCGGTCTCTGTGACTGTGCTGCCCCAGGATGGCTGCCCTGCGGCACAGTATCCGATACAGCGCTGTGTCACACCGTCCGTATACTGCGCCGTGTGCTGACACTTCTCCTGTTTGTGTCTGTCCCGGCTGTGAGCGGTCTCTGTGACTGTGCTGCCCCAGGATGGCTGCCCTGCGGCACAGTATCCCGTACAGCGCTGTGTCACACCGTCCGTATACTGCGCCGTGTGCTGACACTTCTCCTGTTTGTGTCTGTCCCGGCTGTGAGCGGTCTCTGTGACTGTGCTGCCCTAGGATGGCTGCCCTGCGGCACAGTATCCCATGCAGGGCTGTGTCACACTGTCCGTATACTGCGCCGTGTGCTGACACTTCTCCTGTTTGTGTCTGTCCCGGCTGTGAGCGGTCTCTGTGACTGTGCTGCCCTAGGATGGCTGCCCTGCGGCACAGTATCCCATACAGCGCTGTGTCACACTGTCCGTATACTGCGCCGTGTGCTGACACTTCTCCTGTTTGTGTCTGTCCCGGCTGTGAGCGGTCTCTGTGACTGTGCTGCCCTAGGATGGCTGCCCTGCGGCACAGTATCCCATACAGCGCTGTGTCACACTGTCCGTATACTGCGCCGTGTGCTGACACTTCTCCTGTTTGTGTCTGTCCTGGTTGTGAGCGGTCTCTGTGACTGTGCTGCCCCAGGATGGCTGCCCTGCGGCACAGTATCCGATACAGCGCTGTGTCACACTGTCCGTATACTGCGCCGTGTGCTGACACTTCTCCTGTTTGTGTCTGTCCCGGCTGTGAGCGGTCTCTGTGACTGTGCTGCCCCAGGATGGCTGCCCTGCGGCACAGTATCCCGTACAGCGCTGTGTCACACCGTCCGTATACTGCGCCGTGTGCTGACACTTCTCCTGTTTGTGTCTGTCCCGGCTGTGAGCGGTCTCTGTGACTGTGCTGCCCCAGGATGGCTGCCCTGCGGCACAGTATCCCATACAGCGCTGTGTCACACTGTCCGTATACTGCGCCGTGTGCTGACACTTCTCCTGTTTGTGTCTGTCCCGGCTGTGAGCGGTCTCTGTGACTGTGCTGCCCCAGGATGGCTGCCCTGCGGCACAGTATCCGATACAGGGCTGTGTCACACTGTCCGTATACTGCGCCGTGTGCTGACACTTCTCCTGTTTGTGTCTGTCCTGGTTGTGAGCGGTCTCTGTGACTGTGCTGCCCCAGGATGGCTGCCCTGTGGCACAGTATCCCATACAGGGCTGTGTCACACTGTCCGTATACTGCGCCGTGTGCTGACACTTCTCCTGTTTGTGTCTGTCCCGGCTGTGAGCGGTCTCTGTGACTGTGCTGCCCCAGGATGGCTGCCCTGCGGCACAGTATCCCATACAGCGCTGTGTCACACTGTCCGTATACTGCGCCGTGTGCTGACACTTCTCCTGTTTGTGTCTGTCCCAGCTGTGAGCGGTCTCTGTGACTGTGCTGCCCCAGTATGGCTGCCCTGCGGCACATTATCCCATACAGCGCTGTGTCACACCGTCCGTATACTGCGCCGTGTGCTGACACTTCTCCTGTTTGTGTCTGTCCCGGCTGTGATTGGTTGTTTGTGACTGTGCTGCCCCAGGATGGCTGCCCTGCTGCACAGTATCCCATACAGCGCTGTGTCACACCGTCCGTATACTGCGCCGTGTGCTGACACTTCTCCTGTTTGTGTCTGTCCTGGCTGTGAGCGGTCTCTGTGACTGTGCTGCCCCAGTATGGCTGCCCTGCGGCACATTATCCCATACAGCGCTGTGTCACACCGTCCGTATACTGCGCCGTGTGCTGACACTTCTCCTGTTTGTGTCTGTCCCGGCTGTGAGTGGTCTCTGTGACTGTGCTGCCCCAGGATGGCTGCCCTGCGGCACAGTATCCCATACAGCGCTGTGTCACACTGTCCGTATACTGCGCCGTGTGCTGACACTCGCCTGTTTGTGTCTGTCCCGGCTGTGAGCGGTCTCTGTGACTGTGCTGCCCCAGGATGGCTGCCCTGCGGCACAGTATCCCATACAGCGCTGTGTCACACCGTCCGTATACTGCGCCGTGTGCTGACACTTCTCCTGTTTGTGTCTGTCCCGGCTGTGAGCGGTCTCTGTGACTGTGCTGCCCCAGGATGGCTGCCCTGCTGCACAGTATCCCATACAGCGCTGTGTCACACTGTCTGTATACTGCGCCGTGTGCTGACACTTCTCCTGTTTGTGTCTGTCCCGGCTGTGAGCGGTCTCTGTGACTGTGCTGCCCCAGGATGGCTGCCCTGCGGCACATTATCCCATACAGGGTTGTGTCACACTGTCCGTATACTGCGCCGTGTGCTGACACTTCTCCTGTTTGTGTCTGTCCTGGCTGTGAGCGGTCTCTGTGACTGTGCTGCCCCAGGATGGCTGCCCTGCGGCACATTATCCCGTACAGGGCTGTGTCACACTGTCCGTATACTGCGCCGTGTGCTGACACTCAACTGTTTGTGTCTGTCCCGGCTGTGAGTGGTCTCTGTGACTGTGCTGCCCCAGGATGGCTGCCCTGCGGCACAGTATCCCGTACAGCGCTGTGTCACACTGTCCGTATACTGCGCCGTGTGCTGACACTTCTCCTGTTTGTGTCTGTCCCGGCTGTGAGCGGTCTCTGTGACTGTGCTGCCCCAGGATGGCTGCCCTGCGGCACAGTATCCCGTACAGCGCTGTGTCACACTGTCCGTATACTGCGCCGTGTGCTGACACTTCTCCTGTTTGTGTCTGTCCCGGCTGTGAGTGGTCTCTGTGACTGTGCTGCCCCAGGATGGCTGCCCTGCGGCACAGTATCCCATACAGCGCTGTGTCACACTGTCCGTATACTGCGCCGTGTGCTGACACTCTCCTGTTTGTGTCTGTCCCAGCTGTGAGTGGTCTCTGTGACTGTGCTGCCCCAGGATGGCTGCCCTGCGGCACAGTATCCCATACAGCGCTGTGTCACACTGTCCGTATACTGCACCGTGTGCTGACACTTCTCCTGTTTGTGTCTGTCCCGGCTGTGAGTGGTCTCTGTGACTGTGCTGCCCCAGGATGGCTGCCCTGCGACACAGTATCCCATACAGCGCTGTGTCACACTGTCCGTATACTGCGCCGTGTGCTGACACTTCTCCTGTTTGTGTCTGTCCTGGTTGTGAGCGGTCTCTGTGACTGTGCTACCCCAGGATGGCTGCCCTGCTGCACAGTATCCCGTACAGGGCTGTGTCACACTGTCCGTATACTGCGCCGTGTGCTGACACTCTCCTGTTTGTGTCTGTCCCGGCTGTGAGTGGTCTCTGTGACAGTGCTGCCCCAGGATGGCTGCCCTGCGGCACATTATCCCATACAGGGCTGTGTCACACCGTCCGTATACTGCGCCGTGTGCTGACACTCTCCTGTTTGTGTCTGTCCCGGCTGTGAGTGGTCTCTGTGACTGTGCTGCCCTGCGGCACAGTATCCCATACAGCGCTGTGTCACACTGTCCGTATACTGCGCCGTGTGCTGACACTTCTCCTGTTTGTGTCTGTCCCGGCTGTGAGCGGTCTCTGTGACTGTGCTGCCCCAGGATGGCTGCCCTGCGGCACAGTATCCCATACAGGGCTGTGTCACACTGTCCGTATACTGCGCCGTGTGCTGACACTCTCCTGTTTGTGTCTGTCCTGGTTGTGAGCGGTCTCTGTGACTGTGCTGCCCCAGGATGGCTGCCCTGCGACACAGTATCCCATACAGCGCTGTGTCACACTGTCCGTATACTGCGCCGTGTGCTGACACTTCTCCTGTTTGTGTCTGTCCCGGCTGTGAGCGGTCTCTGTGACTGTGCTGCCCCAGGATGGCTGCCCTGCGGCACAGTATCCCGTACAGCGCTGTGTCACACCGTCCGTATACTGCGCCGTGTGCTGACACTTCTCCTGTTTGTGTCTGTCCCGGCTGTGAGCGGTCTCTGTGACTGTGCTGCCCCAGGATGGCTGCCCTGCGGCACAGTATCCCGTACAGCGCTGTGTCACACCGTCCGTATACTGCGCCGTGTGCTGACACTTCTCCTGTTTGTGTCTGTCCCGGCTGTGAGCGGTCTCTGTGACTGTGCTGCCCCAGGATGGCTGCCCTGCGGCACAGTATCCCGTACAGCGCTGTGTCACACCGTCCGTATACTGCGCCGTGTGCTGACACTTCTCCTGTTTGTGTCTGTCCTGGCTGTGAGCGGTCTCTGTGACTGTGCTGCCCCAGGATGGCTGCCCTGCGGCACAGTATCCCGTACAGGGCTGTGTCACACTGTCCGTATACTGCGCCGTGTGCTGACACTTCTCCTGTTTGTGTCTGTCCCGGCTGTGAGCGGTCTCTGTGACTGTGCTGCCCCAGGATGGCTGCCCTGCGGCACAGTATCCCATACAGCGCTGTGTCACACTGTCCGTATACTGCGCCGTGTGCTGACACTTCTCCTGTTTGTGTCTGTCCTGGTTGTGAGCGGTCTCTGTGACTGTGCTACCCCAGGATGGCTGCCCTGCTGCACAGTATCCCGTACAGGGCTGTGTCACACTGTCCGTATACTGCGCCGTGTGCTGACACTCTCCTGTTTGTGTCTGTCCCGGCTGTGAGTGGTCTCTGTGACAGTGCTGCCCCAGGATGGCTGCCCTGCGGCACATTATCCCATACAGGGCTGTGTCACACCGTCCGTATACTGCGCCGTGTGCTGACACTCTCCTGTTTGTGTCTGTCCCGGCTGTGAGTGGTCTCTGTGACTGTGCTGCCCTGCGGCACAGTATCCCATACAGCGCTGTGTCACACTGTCCGTATACTGCGCCGTGTGCTGACACTTCTCCTGTTTGTGTCTGTCCCGGCTGTGAGCGGTCTCTGTGACTGTGCTGCCCCAGGATGGCTGCCCTGCGACACAGTATCCCATACAGCGCTGTGTCACACTGTCCGTATACTGCGCCGTGTGCTGACACTTCTCCTGTTTGTGTCTGTCCCGGCTGTGAGCGGTCTCTGTGACTGTGCTGCCCCAGGATGGCTGCCCTGCGGCACAGTATCCCATACAGCGCTGTGTCACAATGTCCGTATACTGCGCCGTGTGCTGACACTTCTCCTGTTTGTGTCTGTCCCGGCTGTGAGCGGTCTCTGTGACTGTGCTGCCCCAGGATGGCTGCCCTGCGGCACAGTATCCCGTACAGCGCTGTGTCACACCGTCCGTATACTGCGCCGTGTGCTGACACTCTCCTGTTTGTGTCTGTCCCGGCTGTGAGCGGTCTCTGTGACTGTGCTGCCCCAGGATGGCTGCCCTGCGGCACAGTATCCCGTACAGCGCTGTGTCACACCATCCGTATACTGCGCCGTGTGCTGACACTTCTCCTGTTTGTGTCTGTCCTGGCTGTGAGCGGTGTCTGTGACTGTGCTGCCCCAGGATGGCTGCCCTGCGGCACAGTATCCCATACAGGGCTGTGTCACACTGTCCGTATACTGCGCCGTGTGCTGACACTGTCCTGTTTGTGTCTGTCCCGGCTGTGAGCGGTCTCTGTGACTGTGCTGCCCCAGTATGGCTGCCCTGCGGCACATTATCCCATACAGCGCTGTGTCACACCGTCCGTATACTGCGCCGTGTGCTGACACTTCTCCTGTTTGTGTCTGTCCCGGCTGTGAGTGGTCTCTGTGACTGTGCTGCCCCAGGATGGCTGCCCTGCGGCACAGTATCCCATACAGCCCTGTGTCACACCGTCCGTATACTGCGCCGTGTGCTGACACTTCTCCTGTTTGTGTCTGTCCCGGCTGTGAGTGGTCTCTGTGACTGTGCTGCCCCAGGATGGCTGCCCTGCGGCACATTATCCCATACAGGGCTGTGTCACACTGTCCGTATACTGCGCCGTGTGCTGACACTCGCCTGTTTGTGTCTGTCCCGGCTGTGAGCGGTCTCTGTGACTGTGCTGCCCCAGGATGGCTGCCCTGCGGCACAGTATCCCATACAGCGCTGTGTCACACCGTCCGTATACTGCGCCGTGTGCTGACACTTCTCCTGTTTGTGTCTGTCCCGGCTGTGAGCGGTCTCTGTGACTGTGCTGCCCCAGGATGGCTGCCCTGCTGCACAGTATCCCATACAGCGCTGTGTCACACTGTCTGTATACTGCGCCGTGTGCTGACACTTCTCCTGTTTGTGTCTGTCCCGGCTGTGAGCGGTCTCTGTGACTGTGCTGCCCCAGGATGGCTGCCCTGCGGCACATTATCCCATACAGGGTTGTGTCACACTGTCCGTATACTGCGCCGTGTGCTGACACTTCTCCTGTTTGTGTCTGTCCTGGCTGTGAGCGGTCTCTGTGACTGTGCTGCCCCAGGATGGCTGCCCTGCGGCACATTATCCCGTACAGGGCTGTGTCACACTGTCCGTATACTGCGCCGTGTGCTGACACTCAACTGTTTGTGTCTGTCCCGGCTGTGAGTGGTCTCTGTGACTGTGCTGCCCCAGGATGGCTGCCCTGCGGCACAGTATCCCGTACAGCGCTGTGTCACACTGTCCGTATACTGCGCCGTGTGCTGACACTTCTCCTGTTTGTGTCTGTCCCGGCTGTGAGTGGTCTCTGTGACTGTGCTGCCCCAGGATGGCTGCCCTGCGGCACAGTATCCCGTACAGCGCTGTGTCACACTGTCCGTATACTGCGCCGTGTGCTGACACTTCTCCTGTTTGTGTCTGTCCCGGCTGTGAGTGGTCTCTGTGACTGTGCTGCCCCAGGATGGCTGCCCTGCGGCACAGTATCCCATACAGCGCTGTGTCACACTGTCCGTATACTGCGCCGTGTGCTGACACTCTCCTGTTTGTGTCTGTCCCAGCTGTGAGTGGTCTCTGTGACTGTGCTGCCCCAGGATGGCTGCCCTGCGGCACAGTATCCCATACAGCGCTGTGTCACACTGTCCGTATACTGCACCGTGTGCTGACACTTCTCCTGTTTGTGTCTGTCCCGGCTGTGAGTGGTCTCTGTGACTGTGCTGCCCCAGGATGGCTGCCCTGCGACACAGTATCCCATACAGCGCTGTGTCACACTGTCCGTATACTGCGCCGTGTGCTGACACTTCTCCTGTTTGTGTCTGTCCTGGTTGTGAGCGGTCTCTGTGACTGTGCTACCCCAGGATGGCTGCCCTGCTGCACAGTATCCCGTACAGGGCTGTGTCACACTGTCCGTATACTGCGCCGTGTGCTGACACTCTCCTGTTTGTGTCTGTCCCGGCTGTGAGTGGTCTCTGTGACAGTGCTGCCCCAGGATGGCTGCCCTGCGGCACATTATCCCATACAGGGCTGTGTCACACCGTCCGTATACTGCGCCGTGTGCTGACACTCTCCTGTTTGTGTCTGTCCCGGCTGTGAGTGGTCTCTGTGACTGTGCTGCCCTGCGGCACAGTATCCCATACAGCGCTGTGTCACACTGTCCGTATACTGCGCCGTGTGCTGACACTTCTCGTGTTTGTGTCTGTCCCGGCTGTGAGCGGTCTCTGTGACTGTGCTGCCCCAGGATGGCTGCCCTGCGGCACAGTATCCCATACAGGGCTGTGTCACACTGTCCGTATACTGCGCCGTGTGCTGACACTCTCCTGTTTGTGTCTGTCCTGGTTGTGAGCGGTCTCTGTGACTGTGCTGCCCCAGGATGGCTGCCCTGCGACACAGTATCCCATACAGCGCTGTGTCACACTGTCCGTATACTGCGCCGTGTGCTGACACTTCTCCTGTTTGTGTCTGTCCCGGCTGTGAGCGGTCTCTGTGACTGTGCTGCCCCAGGATGGCTGCCCTGCGGCACAGTATCCCGTACAGCGCTGTGTCACACCGTCCGTATACTGCGCCGTGTGCTGACACTTCTCCTGTTTGTGTCTGTCCCGGCTGTGAGCGGTCTCTGTGACTGTGCTGCCCCAGGATGGCTGCCCTGCGGCACAGTATCCCGTACAGCGCTGTGTCACACCGTCAGTATACTGCGCCGTGTGCTGACACTTCTCCTGTTTGTGTCTGTCCCGGCTGTGAGCGGTCTCTGTGACTGTGCTGCCCCAGGATGGCTGCCCTGCGGCACAGTATCCCGTACAGCGCTGTGTCACACCGTCCGTATACTGCGCCGTGTGCTGACACTTCTCCTGTTTGTGTCTGTCCTGGCTGTGAGCGGTCTCTGTGACTGTGCTGCCCCAGGATCGCTGCCCTGCGGCACAGTATCCCGTACAGGGCTGTGTCACACTGTCCGTATACTGCGCCGTGTGCTGACACTTCTCCTGTTTGTGTCTGTCCCGGCTGTGAGCGGTCTCTGTGACTGTCCTGCCCCAGGATGGCTGCCCTGCGGCACAGTATCCCATACAGCGCTGTGTCACACTGTCCGTATACTGCGCCGTGTGCTGACACTTCTCCTGTTTGTGTCTGTCCTGGTTGTGAGCGGTCTCTGTGACTGTGCTACCCCAGGATGGCTGCCCTGCTGCACAGTATCCCGTACAGGGCTGTGTCACACTGTCCGTATACTGCGCCGTGTGCTGACACTCTCCTGTTTGTGTCTGTCCCGGCTGTGAGTGGTCTCTGTGACAGTGCTGCCCCAGGATGGCTGCCCTGCGGCACATTATCCCATACAGGGCTGTGTCACACCGTCCGTATACTGCGCCGTGTGCTGACACTCTCCTGTTTGTGTCTGTCCCGGCTGTGAGTGGTCTCTGTGACTGTGCTGCCCTGCGGCACAGTATCCCATACAGCGCTGTGTCACACTGTCCGTATACTGCGCCGTGTGCTGACACTTCTCCTGTTTGTGTCTGTCCCGGCTGTGAGCGGTCTCTGTGACTGTGCTGCCCCAGGATGGCTGCCCTGCGACACAGTATCCCATACAGCGCTGTGTCACACTGTCCGTATACTGCGCCGTGTGCTGACACTTCTCCTGTTTGTGTCTGTCCCGGCTGTGAGCGGTCTCTGTGACTGTGCTGCCCCAGGATGGCTGCCCTGCGGCACAGTATCCCATACAGCGCTGTGTCACAATGTCCGTATACTGCGCCGTGTGCTGACACTTCTCCTGTTTGTGTCTGTCCCGGCTGTGAGCGGTCTCTGTGACTGTGCTGCCCCAGGATGGCTGCCCTGCGGCACAGTATCCCGTACAGCGCTGTGTCACACCGTCCGTATACTGCGCCGTGTGCTGACACTCTCCTGTTTGTGTCTGTCCCGGCTGTGAGCGGTCTCTGTGACTGTGCTGCCCCAGGATGGCTGCCCTGCGGCACAGTATCCCGTACAGCGCTGTGTCACACCATCCGTATACTGCGCCGTGTGCTGACACTTCTCCTGTTTGTGTCTGTCCTGGCTGTGAGCGGTGTCTGTGACTGTGCTGCCCCAGGATGGCTGCCCTGCGGCACAGTATCCCATACAGGGCTGTGTCACACTGTCCGTATACTGCGCCGTGTGCTGACACTGTCCTGTTTGTGTCTGTCCCGGCTGTGAGTGGTCTCTGTGACTGTGCTGCCCCAGGATGGCTGCCCTGCTGCACAGTATCCCATACAGGGCTGTGTCACACTGTCCGTATACTGCGCCGTGTGCTGACACTTCTCCTGTTTGTGTCTGTCCTGGTTGTGAGCGGTCTCTGTGACTGTGCTGCCCCAGGATGGCTGCCCTGCGGCACAGTATCCCATACAGGGCTGTGTCACACTGTCCGTATACTGCGCCGTGTGCTGACACTTCTCCTGTTTGTGTCTGTCGTGTCCCGGCTGTGAGCGGTCTCTGTGACTGTGCTGCCCCAGGATGGCTGCCCTGCGGCACAGTATCCCGTACAGCGCTGTGTCACACCGTCCGTATACTGCGCCGTGTGCTGACACTTCTCCTGTTTGTGTCTGTCCTGGCTGTGAGTGGTCTCTGTGACTGTGCTGCCCCAGGATGTCTGCCCTGCGGCACAGTATCCCATACAGCGCTGTGTCACACTGTCCGTATACTGCGCCGTGTGCTGACACTCTCCTGTTTGTGTCTGTCCCGGCTGTGAGCGGTCTCTGTGACTGTGCTGCCCCAGGATGGCTGCCCTGCGGCACAGTATCCCATACAGCGCTGTGTCACACCGTCCGTATACTGCGCCGTGTGCTGACACTTCTCCTGTTTGTGTCTGTCCCGGCTGTGAGCGGTCTCTGTGACTGTGCTGCCCCAGGATGGCTGCCCTGCGGCACAGTATCCCGTACAGCGCTGTGTCACACCGTCCGTATACTGCGCCGTGTGCTGACACTTCTCCTGTTTGTGTCTGTCCTGGCTGTGAGCGGTCTCTGTGACTGTGCTGCCCCAGGATGGCTGCCCTGCGGCACAGTATCCCGTACAGGGCTGTGTCACACTGTCCGTATACTGCGCCTTGTGCTGACACTTCTCCTGTTTGTGTCTGTCCCGGCTGTGAGTGGTCTCTGTGACTGTGCTGCCCCAGGATGTCTGCCCTGCGGCACAGTATCCCATACAGCGCTGTGTCACACTGTCCGTATACTGCGCCGTGTGCTGACACTTCTCCTGTTTGTGTCTGTCCCGGCTGTGAGCGGTCTCTGTGACTGTGCTGCCCCAGGATGGCTGCCCTGCGGCACAGTATCCCATACAGCGCTGTGTCACACCGTCCGTATACTGCTCCGTGTGCTGACACTTCTCCTGTTTGTGTCTGTCCCGGCTGTGAGCGGTCTCTGTGACTGTGCTGCCCCAGGATGGCTGCCCTGCGGCACAGTATCCCATACAGCGCTGTGTCACACCGTCCGTATACTGCGCCGTGTGCTGACACTTCTCCTGTTTGTGTCTGTCCCGGCTGTGAGCGGTCTCTGTGACTGTGCTGCCCCAGGATGGCTGCCCTGCTGCACAGTATCCCATACAGGGCTGTGTCACACTGTCCGTATACTGCGCCGTGTGCTGACACTTCTCCTGTTTGTGTCTGTCCCGGCTGTGAGTGGTCTCTGTGACTGTGCTGCCCCAGGATGGCTGCCCTGCGGCACAGTATCCCATACAGCGCTGTGTCACACTGTCCGTATACTGCGCCGTGTGCTGACACTCTCCTGTTTGTGTCTGTCCTGGCTGTGAGCGGTCTCTGTGACTGTGCTGCCCCAGGATGGCTGCCCTGCGGCACAGTATCCCGTACAGCGCTTTGTCACACCGTCCGTATACTGCGCCGTGTGCTGACATTCGCCTGTTTGTGTCTGTCCCGGCTGTGAGCGGTGTCTGTGACTGTGCTGCCCCAGGATGGCTGCCCTGCGGCACAGTATCCCATACAGCGCTGTGTCACACCGTCCGTATACTGCGCCGTGTGCTGACACTTCTCCTGTTTGTGTCTGTCGTGTCCTGGCTGTGAGCGGTCTCTGTGACTGTGCTGCCCCAGGATGGCTGCCCTGCGGCACAGTATCCAATACAGCGCTGTGTCACACTGTCCGTATACTGCGCCGTGTGCTGACACTTCTCCTGTTTGTGTCTGTCCTGGTTGTGAGCGGTCTCTGTGACAGTGCTGCCCCAGGATGGCTGCCCTGCGGCACAGTATCCCATACAGGGCTGTGTCACACTGTCCGTATACTGCGCCGTGTGCTGACACTTCTCCTGTTTGTGTCTGTCCCGGCTGTGAGCGGTCTCTGTGACTGTGCTGCCCCAGGATGGCTGCCCTGCGGCACATTATCCCATACAGGGCTGTGTCACACCGTCCGTATACTGCGCCGTGTGTTGACACTCTCCTGTTTGTCTGTCCCGGCTGTGAGCGGTCTCTGTGACTGTGCTGCCCCAGGATGGCTGCCCTGCGGCACAGTATCCCATACAGCGCTGTGTCACACTGTCCGTATACTGCGCCGTGTGCTGACACTTCTCCTGTTTGTGTCTGTCCCGGCTGTGAGCGGTCTCTGTGACTGTGCTGCCCCAGGATGGCTGCCCTGCGGCACAGTATCCCATACAGCCCTGTGTCACACTGTCCGTATACTGCGCCGTGTGCTGACACTTCTCCTGTTTGTGTCTGTCCCGGCTGTGAGTGGTCTCTGTGACTGTGCTGCCCCAGGATGGCTGCCCTGCGGCACAGTATCCCGTACAGGGCTGTGTCACACTGTCCGTATACTGCGCCGTGTGCTGACACTCTCCTGTTTGTGTCTGTCCTGGTTGTGAGCTGTCTCTGTGACTGTGTTGCCCCAGGATGGCTGCCCTGCGGCACAGTATCCCGTACAGCGCTGTGTCACACTGTCCGTATACTGCGCCGTGTGCTGACTCTTCTCCTGTTTGTGTCTGTCCCGGCTGTGAGTGGTCTCTGTGACTGTGCTGCCCCAGGATGGCTGCCCTGCGGCACATTATCCCATACAGCGCTGTGTCACCCTGTCCGTATACTGCGCCGTGTGCTGACACTTCTCCTGTTTGTGTCTGTCCTGGTTGTGAGCGGTCTCTGTGACTGTGCTGCCCCAGGATGGCTGCCCTGCGGCACAGTATCCCATACAGGGCTGTGTCACACTGTCCGTATACTGCGCCGTGTGCTGACACTTCTCCTGTTTGTGTCTGTCCTGGCTGTGAGCGGTCTCTGTGACTGTGCTGCCCCAGGATGGCTGCCCTGCGGCACAGTATCCCATACAGTGCTGTGTCACACTGTCCGTATACTGCGCCGTGTGCTGACACTTCTCCTGTTTGTGTCTGTCGTGTCCCGGCTGTGAGCGGTCTCTGTGACTGTGCTGCCCCAGGATGGCTGCCCTGCGGCACAGTATCCCGTACAGCGCTGTGTCACACCGTCCGTATACTGCGCCGTGTGCTGACACTTCTCCTGTTTGTGTCTGTCCCGGCTGTGAGCGGTCTCTGTGACTGTGCTGCCCCAGGATGGCTGCCCTGCGGCACAGTATCCCGTACAGGGCTGTGTCACACTGTCCGTATACTGCGCCGTGTGCTGACACTTCTCCTGTTTGTGTCTGTCCCGGCTGTGAGTGGTCTCTGTGACTGTGCTGCCCCAGGATGGCTGCCCTGCGGCACAGTATCCCATACAGCGCTGTGTCACACCGTCCGTATACTGCGCCGTGTGCTGACACTTCTCCTGTTTGTGTCTGTCCCGGCTGTGAGTGGTCTCTGTGACTGTGCTGCCCCAGGATGGCTGCCCTGCGGCACAGTATCCCATACAGCGCTGTGTCACACCGTCCGTATACTGCGCCGTGTGCTGACACTTCTCCTGTTTGTGTCTGTCCCGGCTGTGAGCGGTCTCTGTGACTGTGCTGCCCCAGGATGGCTGCCCTGCGGCACAGTATTCCATACAGCGCTGTGTCACACTGTCCGTATACTGCGCCGTGCGCTGACACTCTCCTGTTTGTGTCTGTCCTGGCTGTGAGCGGTGTCTGTGACTGTGCTGCCCCAGGATGGCTGCCCTGCGGCACAGTATCCCATACAGGGCTGTGTCACACTGTCCGTATACTGCGCCGTGTGCTGACACTTCTCCTGTTTGTGTCTGTCCCGGCTGTGAGCGGTCTCTGTGACTGTGCTGCCCCAGGATGGCTGCCCTGCTGCACAGTATCCCATACAGCGCTGTGTCACACCGTCCGTATACTGCGCCGTGTGCTGACACTTCTCCTGTTTGTGTCTGTCCCGGCTGTGAGCGGTCTCTGTGACTGTGCTGCCCTAGGATGGCTGCCCTGCGGCACAGTATCCCATACAGGGCTGTGTCACACTGTCCGTATACTGCGCCGTGTGCTGACACTTCTCCTGTTTGTGTCTGTCCCGGCTGTGAGCGGTCTCTGTGACTGTGCTGCCCTAGGATGGCTGCCCTGCGGCACAGTATCCCATACAGGGCTGTGTCACACTGTCCGTATACTGCGCCGTGTGCTGACACTTCTCCTGTTTGTGTCTGTCCCGGCTGTGAGCGGTCTCTGTGACTGTGCTGCCCCAGGATGGCTGCCCTGCGGCACAGTATCCCGTACAGCGCTGTGTCACACCGTCCGTATACTGCGCCGTGTGCTGACACTTCTCCTGTTTGTGTCTGTCCTGGCTGTGAGCGGTCTCTGTGACTGTGCTGCCCCAGGATGGCTGCCCTGCGGCACAGTATCCCGTACAGGGCTGTGTCACACTGTCCGTATACTGCGCCTTGTGCTGACACTTCTCCTGTTTGTGTCTGTCCCGGCTGTGAGTGGTCTCTGTGACTGTGCTGCCCCAGGATGTCTGCCCTGCGGCACAGTATCCCATACAGCGCTGTGTCACACTGTCCGTATACTGCGCCGTGTGCTGACACTTCTCCTGTTTGTGTCTGTCCCGGCTGTGAGCGGTCTCTGTGACTGTGCTGCCCCAGGATGGCTGCCCTGCGGCACAGTATCCCATACAGCGCTGTGTCACACCGTCCGTATACTGCTCCGTGTGCTGACACTTCTCCTGTTTGTGTCTGTCCCGGCTGTGAGCGGTCTCTGTGACTGTGCTGCCCCAGGATGGCTGCCCTGCGGCACAGTATCCCATACAGCGCTGTGTCACACCGTCCGTATACTGCGCCGTGTGCTGACACTTCTCCTGTTTGTGTCTGTCCCGGCTGTGAGCGGTCTCTGTGACTGTGCTGCCCCAGGATGGCTGCCCTGCTGCACAGTATCCCATACAGGGCTGTGTCACACTGTCCGTATACTGCGCCGTGTGCTGACACTTCTCCTGTTTGTGTCTGTCCCGGCTGTGAGTGGTCTCTGTGACTGTGCTGCCCCAGGATGGCTGCCCTGCGGCACAGTATCCCATACAGCGCTGTGTCACACTGTCCGTATACTGCGCCGTGTGCTGACACTCTCCTGTTTGTGTCTGTCCTGGCTGTGAGCGGTCTCTGTGACTGTGCTGCCCCAGGATGGCTGCCCTGCGGCACAGTATCCCGTACAGCGCTTTGTCACACCGTCCGTATACTGCGCCGTGTGCTGACATTCGCCTGTTTGTGTCTGTCCCGGCTGTGAGCGGTGTCTGTGACTGTGCTGCCCCAGGATGGCTGCCCTGCGGCACAGTATCCCATACAGCGCTGTGTCACACCGTCCGTATACTGCGCCGTGTGCTGACACTTCTCCTGTTTGTGTCTGTCGTGTCCTGGCTGTGAGCGGTCTCTGTGACTGTGCTGCCCCAGGATGGCTGCCCTGCGGCACAGTATCCAATACAGCGCTGTGTCACACTGTCCGTATACTGCGCCGTGTGCTGACACTTCTCCTGTTTGTGTCTGTCCTGGTTGTGAGCGGTCTCTGTGACAGTGCTGCCCCAGGATGGCTGCCCTGCGGCACAGTATCCCATACAGGGCTGTGTCACACTGTCCGTATACTGCGCCGTGTGCTGACACTTCTCCTGTTTGTGTCTGTCCCGGCTGTGAGCGGTCTCTGTGACTGTGCTGCCCCAGGATGGCTGCCCTGCGGCACATTATCCCATACAGGGCTGTGTCACACCGTCCGTATACTGCGCCGTGTGTTGACACTCTCCTGTTTGTCTGTCCCGGCTGTGAGCGGTCTCTGTGACTGTGCTGCCCCAGGATGGCTGCCCTGCGGCACAGTATCCCATACAGCGCTGTGTCACACTGTCCGTATACTGCGCCGTGTGCTGACACTTCTCCTGTTTGTGTCTGTCCCGGCTGTGAGCGGTCTCTGTGACTGTGCTGCCCCAGGATGGCTGCCCTGCGGCACAGTATCCCATACAGCCCTGTGTCACACTGTCCGTATACTGCGCCGTGTGCTGACACTTCTCCTGTTTGTGTCTGTCCCGGCTGTGAGTGGTCTCTGTGACTGTGCTGCCCCAGGATGGCTGCCCTGCGGCACAGTATCCCGTACAGGGCTGTGTCACACTGTCCGTATACTGCGCCGTGTGCTGACACTCTCCTGTTTGTGTCTGTCCTGGTTGTGAGCTGTCTCTGTGACTGTGTTGCCCCAGGATGGCTGCCCTGCGGCACAGTATCCCGTACAGCGCTGTGTCACACTGTCCGTATACTGCGCCGTGTGCTGACTCTTCTCCTGTTTGTGTCTGTCCCGGCTGTGAGTGGTCTCTGTGACTGTGCTGCCCCAGGATGGCTGCCCTGCGGCACATTATCCCATACAGCGCTGTGTCACCCTGTCCGTATACTGCGCCGTGTGCTGACACTTCTCCTGTTTGTGTCTGTCCTGGTTGTGAGCGGTCTCTGTGACTGTGCTGCCCCAGGATGGCTGCCCTGCGGCACAGTATCCCATACAGGGCTGTGTCACACTGTCCGTATACTGCGCCGTGTGCTGACACTTCTCCTGTTTGTGTCTGTCCTGGCTGTGAGCGGTCTCTGTGACTGTGCTGCCCCAGGATGGCTGCCCTGCGGCACAGTATCCCATACAGTGCTGTGTCACACTGTCCGTATACTGCGCCGTGTGCTGACACTTCTCCTGTTTGTGTCTGTCGTGTCCCGGCTGTGAGCGGTCTCTGTGACTGTGCTGCCCCAGGATGGCTGCCCTGCGGCACAGTATCCCGTACAGCGCTGTGTCACACCGTCCGTATACTGCGCCGTGTGCTGACACTTCTCCTGTTTGTGTCTGTCCTGGCTGTGAGCGGTCTCTGTGACTGTGCTGCCCCAGGATGGCTGCCCTGCGGCACAGTATCCCGTACAGCGCTGTGTCACACCGTCCGTATACTGCGCCGTGTGCTGACACTTCTCCTGTTTGTGTCTGTCCTGGCTGTGAGCGATCTCTGTGACTGTGCTGCCTCAGGATGGCTGCCCTGCTGCACAGTATCCCATACAGGGCTGTGTCACACTGTCCGTATACTGCGCCGTGTGCTGACACTCTCCTGTTTGTGTCTGTCCCGGCTGTGAGCGGTCTCTGTGACTGTGCTGCCCCAGGATGGCTGCCCTGCGGCACAGTATCCCATACAGGGCTGTGTCACACTGTCCGTATACTGCGCCGTGTGCTGACACTTCTCCTGTTTGTGTCTGTCCCGGCTGTGAGTGGTCTCTGTGACTGTGCTGCCCCAGGATGGCTGCCCTGCGGCACAGTATCCCGTACAGCGCTGTGTCACACCGTCCGTATACTGCGCCGTGTGCTGACACTTCTCCTGTTTGTGTCTGTCCCGGCTGTGAGCGGTCTCTGTGACTGTGCTGCCCCAGGATGGCTGCCCTGCGGCACAGTATCCCGTACAGGGCTGTGTCACACTGTCCGTATACTGCGCCGTGTGCTGACACTTCTCCTGTTTGTGTCTGTCCCGGCTGTGAGTGGTCTCTGTGACTGTGCTGCCCCAGGATGGCTGCCCTGCGGCACAGTATCCCATACAGCGCTGTGTCACACCGTCCGTATACTGCGCCGTGTGCTGACACTTCTCCTGTTTGTGTCTGTCCCGGCTGTGAGCGGTCTCTGTGACTGTGCTGCCCCAGGATGGCTGCCCTGCGGCACAGTATTCCATACAGCGCTGTGTCACACTGTCCGTATACTGCGCCGTGCGCTGACACTCTCCTGTTTGTGTCTGTCCTGGCTGTGAGCGGTGTCTGTGACTGTGCTGCCCCAGGATGGCTGCCCTGCGGCACAGTATCCCATACAGGGCTGTGTCACACTGTCCGTATACTGCGCCGTGTGCTGACACTTCTCCTGTTTGTGTCTGTCCCGGCTGTGAGCGGTCTCTGTGACTGTGCTGCCCCAGGATGGCTGCCCTGCTGCACAGTATCCCATACAGCGCTGTGTCACACCGTCCGTATACTGCGCCGTGTGCTGACACTTCTCCTGTTTGTGTCTGTCCCGGCTGTGAGCGGTCTCTGTGACTGTGCTGCCCTAGGATGGCTGCCCTGCGGCACAGTATCCCATACAGGGCTGTGTCACACTGTCCGTATACTGCGCCGTGTGCTGACACTTCTCCTGTTTGTGTCTGTCCCGGCTGTGAGCGGTCTCTGTGACTGTGCTGCCCCAGGATGGCTGCCCTGCTGCACAGTATCCCATACAGCGCTGTGTCACCCTGTCCGTATACTGCGCCGTGTGCTGACACTCTCCTTCTCTTTGCGGCTTTCTTATAGGTGGCCGCCGCACGGAAAATGATTAAAGGTGCCACAGTGGAGAAGTACCACCCCCAGGAGCACGATCAGACGTTCTGGTGTCTCTGCTGCGCGGAGGAGGTGAAGAAGCACACGAGTGACGGCAGCCTGACTGTGCTGTTCGGAGGGATGCTGGAGCACTTATGGAGGTAAGGTCACAGTAGATGTAACATGGGGTCTGAGGTGAGCGGCACGGCATCACTACCTGCAAACTGGAGGGTTGTGCTAGGGATCGGAGGTTCTCCCCTACACATAGGATAGGTGATGACTTCCTGATTACTGGGGGTCCGTCTTCTGTGGCCCCTCAGATTTTGAGAACTGAAGAGCCCCTTGTGCAGACCTGGGCAAGATGCGGCCCGCGGGCCACATCCGGCCTGCCTGATGATTTTAAGTGGCCCGCCAGCTAGCTGTCACTTCTGACAGCTGCCCTCGGCACCGCTCGGCCAGCCGCTTCTGAGGAGGAGCAGAGCCGGGTTGACTACCTATTTATCGGTGGCGGCGGCCATCTTCTCGAGGCCGCGCGTGCGCAGATGGAGTGCTCTGCTTCACGGGGCTTCAGGAAAATGGCCGCGGGAGGCAGCGCGTGCGCAGATAGAGATCGTGGCGGCCATTTTCCTGAAGCCGAGTTTGCAGATTTAGATCTCGGCTTCAGGAAAATGGCCGCCACGATCACCATCTGCGCACGCTCGGCCTCCCGCGGCCATTTTCTTGAAGCCCCGTGAAGCAGAGCTCTCCATCTGCGCACGCGCGGCCTCGGGAAGATGGCCGCCGCCACCGATATTCAACCCGGCTCTGCTGCTCACATTGCATTCCTGGCCGCTGCGTCACCTCACCGGTGGAAGGGACCCTGCGCACGCCATACCACACCTCTGCCGCCGCACCACCACCTCTGCTGCAACCCCCCATGGACACCAGGCCGTGGCGTCGCCCGCCTAAGCAGGAAGGGACCCTGCTCAGGTGCACGCCACACCGCATCACCCCACCTCTGCCGACACCATGCCTCCTGTGACCCTGCTCTGCCACCGCCAACCCTCAGGTAAGAATCTTACCGTAAGATACTGTAAATTCGGACAATAAGACGGACCCCCATCTTATAAAAAATCTTTTTTTCTGCAATTTTCACCCCAAATTTGGGGTGCGCCTTATGGTCCGGTGCGTTTTATAATCCGAAAAATACGGTAATTATGTTAGTTCGGTCCTCTAAAACCATCCCATTTTCTCATGCGGCCCTATGGCAAAATTAATTGCCCACCCCTGCCCTTGTGAATGGAGTAGAGGTGCATCATGCGCACTGCGACCCCATACATTGTTATGGGGGTGCTGGAGACCAGCAGACACTGATCGGCCATCCCAGGCATTGCCATAGAGAATAGATGGAGCGGCAGTTTTCTTGATTAACCACTGCTCCATGCTCAAAAGGTTCTCTGGGTCAGTGGGGGCCATAGTAGTCAGACCCCCATCAATCGTGAAGTTATTGCATATCTTATGGGTCGGTAATTATTTCCAAACTTGACGATTTTTTTCTTACTGTATTTAAGATTTCTTTCTTTCACCCTTTTCTGGAAGAGGATTCGCATGTTTAGTCCATTTTACTTCTGTAACTGTTTCATCTGTTTGCTGCCATTCAGAAAATTGGAAGTGATTGTTATAGATAATCTCCAGCTGTCAGTTCCTCTACAGGCGGGATTCACACATGCCCATGTCGGGGTCTGAGCACGGACCACGGTGCAGGCTGCCACTAGTCACTAGACTCATAGGTGTATATGAGGCTGCTGCGTTCAGACCACGGCCATCCTGCATCGGGGTCCGTGCTCAAGCCCTGACACAAGGATATGTGACTCCAGCCTCCGCTAATAGTTCACACTACCGCCAGTCAGCCAGCCATTCCTGCACAGATTTATGTGTTCTGTTGTGTGAATTGATCTTATGGTTTCACAAAAGATCATTGTTCTTGGTAACACATCGTCCCATATACAAAGGTGATCTATGATGGATCGCCCTGTGATGTGTATCTGACCGCCGCTTGGTGCATTCTCACTTATCCATGGTCACTTATCGCTGCAGATTTATCCATTTGATTTCTCTGATGCTCAGTCTGCTGAGTTGATACCTAACAACCAACGTAATACACCATGGGACAAATTATACACAAATAGACCAAGGCAGGGAATATGGAAAATATATGGCTTTATTAATAGGGTGCCTATGATTACATATCAATAAAAATCATAGGCACCCTATTAATAAAGCCATATATTTTCCATATTCCCTGCCTTGGTCTATTTGTGTATACTTTGTCCCATGGTGTATTACGTTGGTTGTTGGTTCTCCTTTCGCAGTGGTTTCTCCACTGTACTTCTTCACAGCACACCCTGATGGTTTTGGTCACCATTGTATTTTATAATGAGTTGATACCTCCCTATAATTCCTTTTTTACTCCGGATCAATGTGTTATATCGATGAGCCATTTCCTTCACAGGCCAGAGCACGTTAGAGCAGTACACAGATACTGGTGGACGCATCAGGGGGAGGTGAAGCTGAAGGCCCAGTTTATCCTTACAGGAGCCGAGTATGAACGGTGAGAGATTCCTACTGTTTGTCATTTTAATAACCCTACATCATAAAACCTCTAGTCAGTCTGTGGCCCTGTGTGCGAAGCTGCACCTGCTTGTGACGGGACTCTAGTGTCTGCACACCCAGTAATAATACTAGGGATGGACAAATGGAATAAATAGGTAGGTGAAGATCCATGGGAAATCCGAAGTATTCTAAAGCATGGCCTCTATTACCAATTTGCTAAAAATAAAAAAATCCAAATCCTGAAACCCAGTGAGCGATGATCACCAACAATATGTCGCGTCTCTTAGAGCAGTGTTGGGTCGGCTCCTATAGACTGGAGTCCCAGATTCTGTCCAGTTATCAGTCCGATAAGAGTCAGTAAGAATTAGCAGTGTAAAGGGAACCTGTCGGCAGGGCTTTACACCCTAAAGTAACATTACCATAGTGAAGTACCTGAAATGATGATTATTTCTCTATTCTAAGTCCGTGGTTCCTTGGTCTCCTAATCGATCAGCAAATTCTTCTGCCCATGAGCTGACGAGTGCAGGGGCTTGGTCTGTAGTTTCGGCTCTCTCCCTCTTTCTCCCTCCAGTCTTCTCTGCAATCTGCTCCCCCAGCCGATATCTCATGCAGGCGCCATCATTCCTGCGGGCAGCACATGCTCTGTTGTCCCTCACTATGGAGGCCAGCATAAGCGAACTGATCATCCGTCAATAGATTTATAAGACTTCACCTCCTTTCTCATTACATCTGGGAATTGATCTTTCTTGCATATTGCGCTTTTCTTGTACTTATTTTCTGGTATGTTTGTTCATGCATGGCATTCAGATTTTTGCCTGCAGTTGTTGCTTGCTACACGTTATCTATGGGTCATCTTTTATTTTTGACTATTCACATAGCCTCCTATATCTTTTTAGTGTGTAGTTTATTTACCCGATGTTTTAAGGTGGATTATTTATGCGGTTATATTTGTTTTTTTTTTATATATATATATATTTCTTTGTCTGTACCATATATTGGTCCTCTATTTTGTTTGTGGTGCCCATAGAAGTGACTTGGCTACTCTTTTGAACATTGGAGGAGAGGTGTACGTTCTCACATGAACTCCCCCCTGGTGGAATAATTTCTAGCCATTGTGATTTTTAAATGCTTTTAATAATTTGTAATTTTTTGGTTTGTTCAGTAAACTATTCTTTTGCATGATCAGGTCATTCTGACTCATTAGCACACCATTGATGGCGCCGGCACGAGATCGCAGGTGGGGGAGCAGGTCAGAGGCCTGTGCATTGCCTCAATCTGGTGATCAGCGCAGGTCCCAGCGTTCGGGCCCCCATCACCTGGAATATATTGCCCGTCCTGCTGATAAATGAAAACCCTTTCCAACCGGAATACCTCTTTCCAGTCTGTGTAATGTAAGATGGCTTGTGTTCATTTTCTGTCCATAGGTTCAAGACATCGGTTACCAAAGCCTTGGAAAGCTACGAGGAGACAGAAGACACTCTCATAAAGCAGGTAATGAAGATGCGGAGTGAATCCTTCCTGTTAACTACTGGAACTTGCTGTTTAAAATTATTTTCCAGTTTTGTTTTTTTGTTTGTTTCTGCTTCTTCAGTTACCCGAGATTATTGAGAAACGTCTGCTATGTGTCTTGCTAAAGGGCAAGTCCCAGCAATACCAAAGTCTTCCACGTGTTTCAGCAGAGAACTTCATGTATTGGGCTTTGCTTGTTGCCTTTGTTTCAGAGTCTCCCACTGATGATGACATAGGCTATCACATACTAGTAATGAAGGAGGTGAACCCCCCTGATCCTCATTGACATAATATAAAGGGGGTAATCGCACTGTCCTCCAGCAGGCAGAAGTGGTCATGGCTGTGTCTGCCCGTGTGGCGCTGTACTGAGACCCCGTGGGACTGGTAGCACAGAGCCAGCGAGGCTGAACTGCAGGGGAGCGGGTACGGTATAGAGCAGTGGTGAACAGCCAGGTGTCAGGTGATGTTATGGGAAACTATATTGTAGTTGGAGGTCTTTAACCCCTTCCAGACCTCGGATGTACCCTGTATGTCTTCGAAGGGAATGACTTCCTGACCTTGGACGTACTGGGTACGTCATGGCGATTTTTGTTTGCTCCTGTTCTCACGCTATCTCCGCCAGGTGATCAGTTAACATTCGGCAGTATAACAACCCTAAATTCTGCAATCGCAGCATTTAGTGGGCACCCTCTCCCCTCTGATCGGCATCATCGCAAGGGCCTGATTGTTGCCATGGTAACCTGAGGTCATTGTGACAACCCCTGGTCACCAGGCTAGCAAGCTTGTTAGACCATGTGCAGTGCATGGTCTAACAAGCTTGTGTGTCAGTGCGGCACTGACAGCAGTCGTAAAGCATTGCAATACTTTATAGCCATGATCAGACAGATAAGAGAGTGCCGTAAAGGGACTAAGTAATCAAGTACAAAAATTTTTTTTATAAATGTAAAAAAAAAAAAACAACATATAAACTTATGTGTGTAATACAATTTTTTTGTATTTTTATATAAAAATAAAATTAACAAAGAGTGCACGTTTGGTATCGCCGCGTGCAGCTCTAAGAATTTACACAGTTTCCGTGTAAGGCTATATTCACACTTTGCGGATCCGCAGCAGTTTCCCATGAGTTTACATTTCAATGTAAACCTATGGGAAACAAAAAACGCTGTGCACATGCTGCAGAAAAATCCGCGCGGAAACGCTGCGGATTACATTCCGCAGCATGTCACTTCTTTTCTGCGGATTTTCAGCTGCTCCAATAGAAAACTGCAGTTGAAAATCCGCAGAAGAAAACGCAGTAAAAAACGCGATAAATCCGCAGTAAAAACCGCGATGGGTTTTCACTGCGGATTTTGCAATTCCGCTGCGGAAAAATCCGCAGTGGAATCTGCAAAGTGTGCACATAGCCTAAATCTCTGAAATACGTGATTCAGATGGGACCTCTGACGGACGATTCCCTATAATGAGGGAGATGGATGTACTGTGGGCGAAGTCTGACCTGTGATCCAGCGGTGTCTGTCTTTTTAGGTTTGCATAAAAGGTGCAGTTGGCCACAGCTTTGTGCACTTCTAAAAAGAAGGACACCACTGAACAGAGGCCAGACAGAGTCCAGAGTAACGCTGCTGCCTCACTATAGTGAATGGATCCCTCGGGTGTTTTATCTGAATCAAGTCATTCAGAGATTTAGATGGAAGCCCCAAAGTAAGTGCTCAGCGTAGAGCGCAGGATAAATGTGATCACAAACGTTATGTAAAATATTCCCAATAAAAGCTTCAAATCAATCCTCAAAAAAAGCAAGTCCTCACTCAGGATTGTCATCTGTTAACGGAAATATAGGGGCGTCCACGTTACTGGTAGTACAAAGACTCTGGAAAACCGAAATGGCTCCTCACCCGCCAAAGAAATTCTCTGCTCCCAAATCCAAATGCCCCCTCCCTTCTGAGCCCCAGTGTGTCTAAACCACATTTAGTGCCCACATGTTTGGCATTTCTGTAGCGATGACGGCCCGCCTAACTTAGACGCATGTCTCCAGAAGCATGGGCTGGGCATAATATATTGGTGACTGCAATGTACTGGTCACTACAATAGCAGATTCGCAATTTTCACTCAGCAACATCCACTGTTGCCTGTTTTGGGAAAACACCCATAGAGTCAAAATTTTCACTACATCTGTAGATAAACTCCCAAACAGTATAATTTCCAAAATGGGGGGGGCTCTGTGTATGGAGTCCACAAACTATCCTAGGAAAATCTGCGCTCCAGGAGGCAAATAGTGCCGTGTCCCTCCTAAATCTCGCCGTATGGTTAAGCAGTACTGTACAGCCACATATGGGGTATTTCTATGTTCAGCAGAAATTGTGGGACAAATTTTTGTGCCATTTTTTCCCCCCCCATTTTCCCGTATGAAAATCTAAAATCTGTGGCTAAAACAAAATGTTTGTGGTTAAAAATCTAATTATTTTTTTCTTCACTGCCCAATGGAATAAAATTCTGTGACACACGTGTGGTGTCAATATGATCACTGCACCCCTAGATTAATTCATTGAGAGGTGCAGTTTGCAAAATGGGGTCACTAATGGGGGGTTTCTGCTGTTCTTGCACCTCAGGAGCTCTGGCAATGTGACATGACCCCCTCAAATCATTCCAGCAAAATGGGAACTTTAATATGGATCTTCTTCTCATCTGAGCTTTGCACAGTGCCTCAAAAGCTGTTTTCGACCACATATGGGGTATTGCTGTACTCAAGAGAAATTGCACAAACATTTTTGTTGTTTCCTGATATCATTGTGAAAATGAAAAAAAATAGGCTACAATAACATCCAAAACCTTTTTTTTTTAATTTTTTTTATTTTCACATATCAACGTTGTAACATTCTGTGAAGCACCTGGGTGTTCAAAGTGCTCACCACACATATAGGTGAATTCAATGAATGGTGTAGTTTCCAAAATGGGGTCACTTGTGGTTGGTTTCCACTGTTTATGCACATCATGGGCTCTCCTAATGCAACATGATGCCCACAGACCAATTCCATAAAACTCTGCTTTCACGTCACTCCTTTCTTTCTGAGCCCTGCCATGCACCCAGACAGTAGTTATCCCCCACATGTTACCCTTGTGGGAAAAAAAAATAGGGCTGAAGTAAAATTTGTGGTTTAAAAAAACAAACAAAAAAAAAAAATGTTCAGATATTTTTTTATTTTATTTTATTTTTGCCCTCCATATTGCATTAATTCCCGTGAAACACCTGAATTGTTAATAAACTTCTTGAATGTGGTTTTTAGGGCTGCAGTTTTTAGAATGGTGTCTCTTTTGGGTATTTTATGTAGTATAAAGTCATTTCAAATGAGATTTGGTCCCTAAGATAAAAATTGTTTTTGGAAAAATGAGACATTTCTTATTAAACTTTTAAGACTTCCTGAAGAAGAAGAAGAAAAAAAGAATCATGGTTCAAAAATGATGCAGATGTAAAGTAGATATGTGGGAAATGTTATTTACTGACTATAAAAGTTTGACAATTTTCACCAACTTTCCAATATTTGCACAAATGCAAGTCGTGTTGATACATTTTTACCGCTATCATAAAGTACAGTAAGTCACGGAAAAACTTTCTCTGAATCGGTGGCATCCGGTGGAACGTTCCAGAGTTATGACCACATGAAGTGACAGTGGTCAGAATTGTAAAAATTGGCCGGGTCATGAAGGTGAAAACAGGCTTGGGGGTGAAGGGGCTAAGGATCTGAAGTTTGTATTCTCCTGCATTGTTACTGTCAAGTATTCTAACAAATGTGGAAAACAGGAATATGAAGAGGTTTTATTGTTTTTCTTTAGATGGCCAGTGAGATCCGGGAAGCTGAGCAGTCCAGGATCCACATGCTGATGACGGCCCTAGAGGTTTGTTTCCAGAGAGGCCAAGAACAGTATCCATATTGACCAAGATCTAGCCGTGCCCGTATGACACTACGACCGTGTATTATTGAGATGGCAGATACCTTTTACATTGCCAAGTTATTTATTTCAGTTCTTCTGTGCAATCATGTATAAAATCTATTGGGTTTCAGTAATAATCGACCTTCATCAGACATATGGATTCCTGAGGAAAGGGAATGGGGGAGTGCGCGGTCCACCGCAGGAACGTCTGCCTCCCATATGGCGCGGAGTGTCGCTTCTATTCCCTTTCCTCAGCAATCTGTCTGATGAAGGTCGTTAACCACCGAAATGTAACATTTTGTATGTGGATTGCACAGGAGAATTGATAAGAGGACTGCTTTACATCAACATTTGATTGCCAAGTTTTTTTTTTAACTTTATCATGGCGTATGACCCTTTTTGAGGTCAGAGTTCATTGGGAGTGACGAGCTGTATATGGTGTATTACTAATTACACATTGGATACAGGAAGCCAGATTTCTGCATAGATCCAAGAGTAAATGTACCCAATTCTGCAGCTTATGTAGGTTAAAAAAAAATCACATTTTTCCTATAGTGTTGTTTTTTTGTGTGTTATATGCACATGGGTCATATCCACAGCAAAGAAAACTGCTGCAGATTTTGTTGGACGTAACGTGTTCTTACCGCATACTTCACCTTTTGCTGCCCCTTTCTTCCTCACAATGCTGCTGCTGTAATATTCAGTGAAAATTCAGGCAGAGAATCTGTTGCATTGTGTGCACATACCCCAAAAGAGTCAGGCTATGTTCACCCGTTGCATTTTTGCTGCATGTGTTTGTTTGTTTGTTTTTTTGCAGCAAAACCTGCTCTCTTTGTAGTAAAGATTCTGCTTACAAAAAAATCATGTTTTACTGCGTATTTGCTGTGTTTTTATGCTGCGTTTTTATCAAATTCATTTGTCTCTTGACATGCTGATAAAGTTTAGTGCATAAACCATGATGCAACTTTTAGGTTTTTGCATCAAAAACTCTGCACAACCTGATTCCTTCCTGTTTTTGCACTTACTCATGGCTTCCTATAGGTGAAAAACATTGCAATAAACATTAAAATAAGTGACATCCTGCAGTTTTCAAAAATGCAGCAGGGAAAAAAAAGCTGTGTGAAAGAGACTTCTGAAATCTCATAGCTTTCGCTGGTACTGTAAAACGCAGCTGAAAATTTGCATAAAAAATGCAGCACAAAGCAACGAGTGAATATAGCCTGAGTCTATGGAAATTATCATTTAAATATCACTTTAGAAACCATATTCCCATTTTGTCAAGTGGTCCTCACCATTAAATGGATGCACCAAGAATATTATTGCAGGTATTTCGGGATCAGATGGAGGTAGATGACGGAGGCAGGACTGGTTCAGTAAATATATATACACTAGTGATGAGCGAGTATACTCGTTGCTCGGGTGGTCTCCAAGTATTTGTGAGTGCTCAGAGATTTAGTTTTTCCCTTCCCCATGACAGCACCTATACATGAGATGGCTCCAGCCCCCAGGAACAGGAAACCTGCAGAGGAGATAAAAGATGGGGGCAGCACCTCTCTCCTCAGTTTGGTTTCCTGTTCCTGCGGGGAGCCTGCGACGCCGGAGGGATCTCTCTCGGGCAGTGCCGGTCTGGATACAGAGGTCCGCGGTGGGAGCAGCTGGTCGGCGCACGGTAGTGATGTGCGCACATTACTGAGGGTGGCTGTTGGATGGCGTCCGTCCCGCTGCGGGCTACCCGGCGTCCGTTCCTGGACGGAGGCTGGGTCGGGGTGGGGGGCGTGCCCATCACTAGGCTGGCGCTGAGGTGAATGGGACGACTTCCGGTTCAGACTGGAAGTGACGTCGCACGACGGGGAGAACGGTGTGCTGACACTCCCAGGGGGAGAATGTTCAGGGACGCTCTCACCCTATATTATTAGAAGCACTACACAAGTAACGGTGGCATTAGCTTCTTTG
This sequence comes from Ranitomeya imitator, assembly GCF_032444005.1. Taxonomy (NCBI): domain Eukaryota; kingdom Metazoa; phylum Chordata; class Amphibia; order Anura; family Dendrobatidae; genus Ranitomeya; species Ranitomeya imitator. Next base: position 90,441,628 of record NC_091291.1, read on the forward strand.
ACAATGGCGGACCCGACTGCCAACCCAAAATCCTAGGAAGAACAAACCTTTCATTACCTTGATGTCAGACGTTGCCTAATTCAATACCTAGAAGTGACAAAACCATCGCGACAGTCTTCGCCCCTTTTTGTTTCCTTTCAGGGGCTATTGCACTCTCCTACTCCTCTTCAGGGCAATGCCCTCCACTAGGGGTAACAGCACACTCCACAAGAGCTATCGCCACATCCTGGGCGGAAAGGGCAAATGCGTCAATAGAGCAAAGTTGTAATGCGGCAGTATGGTCTTCACCCTCTACCTTCTTTTGCCGCTATAGATTGAACCTGGGGCTTTTTAGTCTTGCCTTTAGGAGGAAAGTCTTATTGGCTATTGTCCCACCCTGGGAGTCTTCTTCTATTTCTTCCTCTCATGTATAGGTGCTGTCATGGGGAAGGGAAAAAATGATAATTACTTACCGGTAATTTGATTTTCCAGATCCATGACAGCACCGCACTAATAACTGGAAAATCAAATTACCGGTAAGTAATTATCATTTTTCCTTCTGCAGGTGTATGATTTACGGCTACTACCCAGCCTGAGTACATCTGGGGGTTGCCCGGTTGCTAGGGAATTCCCACATATAATCAAGCTGTGTAGTAGCTGTAAATCATACACCTGTGGCAAGGAAAGCTAAATCTCCGAGTAGTCATAAATACTTGGAGACCACCCGAGCAACGAGTATACTTGCTCATCACTAATATACACCAGACTTTATGGTGCTGGATTGGCACCTCATCAGATAACGCATTGGCAATACAGAGGGAAATGAGTGGAATGGGAGAAGAGTGGGAATATTGAGAAATGTGTTTTAAAAAATGTAATTGAGAAAATGTTAATAATTCCTGAATAATACCCAGCCTGAAACTCGGCTTACAGCAGAGGAGGATGACACCTGGAACTACAATGAGCCGCTCCCATGCAGGTAAGAGTTATTATAATTCTAAGAAACAAAAGTAGCAGTCATCACTATGATTTTTGGGTTTTCTCCAAATCATGGGAACAGCAAATAACATACAGTAGCCACTATACTCATATTCAACCAGTCACGAAGACCATTCGAACAACTTGAGCCTGTCACATGAGGGGCCCAGCTTTTGTCTTGATCACCGAGTGGACACTTAAAGTATATCTGGTACATCATTTTAATATCCCGAGTGATTGAACGTACTTGGTCTTTTGATGTAAAAGAACCCCACACACCGCACAATCTGTTTGGATGATTGATACACTGTCGGGGCATTTTTCTCCTTTAAAGCAGATCAAACAGTAGAGTACGTTCAGTTCAATGGTGGTGACAAACTAAAAAAAAAACATGTGATGAGCCGATATGTAGATATTTCCCCAGAGATGACAGAGGCATCTTGTATTTAGAACTGATTTTACAGGGAGTAATCTGGTAGATGACTATAGTTGTGAGGTAACGGGTCAGCCTATTCCTTACAGATGAATATTTGCAGACAGACAGTTTCTCAGTGTGATACTGGCTGCTTTCAGGTTCTCTCTCTGGGGAGACCCTCACTCAGTTACACCTCAGTGGCTGAGCTGTTTTCTTCCGTCTGAGGCGATTTACCCTCCCAGAAATGCAGTGAAAATCCTCTCACAATGGCGGCTGTCCGCTGCCTTCCCTTCTATCTCCCTGTGGCAGGGCTCAGATCCCTGAAGAGGCCTGTCTCCTGTCAGTCTCACACATCAGTCCTTGCTGCCATCACCATCCTTTTCTGACTGACTCAAATCTTACCGCCTCATAAGTTATCTCCTACCCATAAGATGTGACTTTCCGAGAAGCAGTCATTGGCTGACTGCACTGTCAACACTCCTTCCCATAAAACTCACTGAAACCTTTACTGATGTTCTCCCTGTAAGAAAATTCACAATTAAGGAAGATGAGCAAAGAAATGGGAATAACATAGGAAAAACCACATACATTGAAAATGCGAAATAATGTAATAACAAAAAGGCTTCTATCTCAGAAACTTTATGATAGAGCAAAACTAAGCATAGGCCAAAAGCCCATCTGTGTACAAGCTCGTGAGGCGTCTGTCTCCTAGTGGCTACAGTCTTGATGGATCTATCCGAAATGTTTTTTTTTTTTTTTTTCATCCCCCACCAAAAAAAAAAAAAAAAAATCTGATGCAAATGAATGCCTTTTTAGTAAACCTAAATCCCATTCAAATAAATTTGTCCTTAAACTTAGGCCGGGGTCACACTAGAGAGTTTTACGGACGTATGAGAGGCGCAAAAGCTACGCATTGCACACGGACCAATGATTCTCTATAGGAGCTGCCCCGCTCCTATCTGCCGTATTTTTCTCAGCTGTATTTTACGGGCGTAGAAAATTGCAGCATGCTGCGTTTGTCAGCATATCGCGCAAAAAATCCACCAGTGAAGGTCTATGGGGGCGAGAAAAATACGTATTACACACGGACCAACAGTGTGACTTGCGAGATATACGCACCGGTGTTCTATAGAAAAGCCGGCAATTCAGTGCGGTGTACAGTAAAAGCACACTGACAGGTCAGAATAGATAAAATGTCTACACATAGAATAGATATATATATATATATATATATATATATATATATATATATATAATCTCTATATCTAATATTTATTATGGAGCTAGATAGCAGAAATGCCGGTAATTCAATTGCCGGCTTTTGCTATCTCCTTATCAAACCCGACATGATATTAGACATAGTTTACGTACAGTAAACCATTTCATATCCTTTTTTTTTTTTTTTTTTTTTTGCATATTCCTCACTAATAATGTTAGTAGAGTGTGTGCAAAATTTGGGGGCTCTAGCTGTTAAAATAAAGGGTTAAATTGCGGAAAAAACTGGTGCTGGCTCCTGCCCAATTTTCTCTGCCAGAGTGGGAAAGCCAGTGACTGAGGGCAGATATTAATAGCCTAGAGAGGGACCATGGATATTGCCCCCCCTCACCCCCCCCCCCACCCCCCGGCTAAAAACATCTGCCCCCAGCCACCCCAGAAAAGGCATATTCTGGCACTTAGCCCCTCTCTTCCCACTCCAGTGTAGCGGTGGGATATGGGGTAATAAAGGGTTAATGTCATTTTGCTATTGTAAGGTGACCTGGTTAATAACGGAGAGGTGTCAATAAGACACCTATCCATTATTAATCCAATAATATTAAAAGGTTAATAATACACACATTAAGAATAAAGTATTTTATTGAAATATATACACACATGAGGTTGTAAAATCTTTATTGTACGCTTAATCCACCTGAAGACCCTCGTTCTGTAAAAGAAAAAAGCAACAATATACCATACCTTTCCGATGCTCAGGTACGTCCCATGCTGTAAATCCATCTGAGGGGGTTAAATAATTTTACAACCAGGAGCTCTGCTGATGCAGCTGTTGCTCCTGCTTGTAAAATCTGGGGAATGAATTGAAAACAGGGGAACATAGCTTCGTAGACTTGCGGTGCTGCGCCCCCTGCTGGCATAGCTTCATATGAACCCTAGCGTGGGAATTTTTATGAATATTTTCTCACGCTAGCCTTACAGAGCTGATTTGCTCCACATACTACATACATGTCGGCTCCTGTAATTCCTGGTGCCCCCGCAGCTCCTGGACCAGCAGTGCAGACCCCAGGCTTTCCAGGCTGAGCTTCTGCTTCACGAAAATTCTTCTCATGATTCCAAACAATATGGGACTTTCCTACAATATTACTTTTTTGCCTGTTTTATTTAACATTGTCTTTTTGTTCTTAGCGCAATGTCACCTGTAGACTTTGAAATGCCTGGCCCAAGCAACCAACAATTTCTTCCAAATGAAGCCACAGTTATGGCAGGAAATTCACAGCTCACGTTTCTTGGCCAGCAGGTAACATTTTGTGTAAAATGTCAAGCTTTCCATTTCCCTTTCTGCATAAATCATGGCTCAATGTATTGCCCAGTTAGCATTGCATTGTAATGCTGAAAATGATGCCAGCATATCCTGTTTAGAAATGGAAGTATTTTCTGATTTATTCCATGAAGGGTAACTAAACACTGGGTGCCTTCTAACCCCATGAACACATACAGCCTTATTATACAAGGATATATGATATATATTTTGCACACATGATTATAAATCAGTGAACTGAGAACACACAGATTTATGTGAGCCATTGTCTGTCAGGCAGGAACCGATGCAGGGAGTCGGGCAGAGATGCAGGGAGACAGCGCTGAGGTCTCGGAGCTTCTTCCTCTCACCCACACTCGCCTCATGTCACAAAAGTTATGAGTAGGGGAACCACGGTGGGTAAAGGCTTAATCTGCAGGAAGTTGCCAGAATCATGGACTCCTAAACCCTGTGACTTTTTTTCAAAGCAATTACTCACAGTCTAAAGAAACATCATCTGAAAACATTTTGTCCCAAGCCAAAGGGGGCATAATGATATAGAGGGTGGTCCCGTTGCTCTGGACCTTGCTCACTACAAGCCAAAATTAGAAGCGGTTCTGGCCAGCCCATCCTGTCCATGCATTACATTAATGGGCAGCATCAATGATTTTTGTCACCTGAATTAGGAGATGCAGATAACATGTGTTGCTACTGGCTGTTTCCTCCAGCGATCATAGCTGGGCCCGGGGGCAGAGTTGTGGGGTCTGCAGACATCATTTGTTAAGGCTTATTCTGAATGTTGGGGAACTTGTTCCAGACTCCTTGGGTCTGCAGTATTGTGGAGTCCATGTGCTCTGTACATGAACGTGTCTGCCCGGCACGTGGTACCAGAGATTGGCGGTATGTCCCTGTTTTTTTTTTTTCTAGTCCCTGTGTAAATTGTATCCACATTTTTATTTTAACTCCTTTGCTGTTTTTGTCTCTATAGGTGATATCTGATAGAGGCAATGTTCACACAGGTAAGAACGATAATGTGTTTTGTTACATTGAGGGATGAAACATTGTAACCATGCCTCTGCGGGCAGAGTCTACACCCCATTCATATATCTGCTCCATCGGGGGTTGGATAAAAAATTATATATATACTACTACACCACTGATGACTAGAGCTGTCAAATTTCTTTTTCATCTTTTGATTTTGAATTCCCACACTGAATTGAATGTGGGTAGATGGTGGTGTATGGCTGCTGGCGATCCATTCCTCTCTATGGGGTAGACTATATGAGTTGCTTGTACAGAGAGGAAGAGGACTTGAACTCTAGCACCACCTATTGCAAATAGCAATCCTAAAAGTCAGTATCGACCCTTTAATGAGCCTTGCCACATGACATGGGATAAAAACCACACCAGAATCTCAACTTGCAGACACGTGTTTCAGGATGTTGCCCCTCCTCAGTGCAAAGCATGAGATCTGGTTTGGCTGTATGAGAGGCCTCTGACTAGGGTCTAAAGGGTATCATTTCTCTTAGTTGAGAGTGACATGCCAGGATAAGTAAGCATGGGGTTGACTGAGATGGCAAGTGCTGTACTCTGCCACCTCTGTCTGTCCCATAGACCCAAAAAAGTGTGGCAGCAGTCATGGGCAACCATGTCAGGTATTCAATTCTCACTGCAGTGATGTGGAACAGGGATATTTGGAAACCTCGTTCTCATGATCCAGAAGGTCCTAGTGGTGGGGTCACCGACTATTTCTTGGAAAGTTGACAAATGCATTACTTGGGAAAACCCCTTTTAAGACACTGGCTAAACACATGTTTGGTTATTAAAAATCACATGACAGTATCTGTGTAAGACCAAAGAATAGTTTGTCTACAAATAAATATTTTTAGGTGCACTTCCACCCTGGATGCTGCCTGATGAAGAAGACGTGGGAAAGTCTCAGTGTATTGGACCATCGATTGAAGGGTTTTTAAAGCACAGTAAGGACACCTCCTTCTTCACTACTGGGATATTGAGATCTGTCTTAGGGACACAAGGGTAGTGTACAGGGCCACTAACACTAGAACATTACACAACATGTGTGCCTAGAAGACCCACTCCATGACTGTCTGCTTACCCCATCCTGGCCCATGGAGCACGACATGGGGACTATGCTGGCACTCCATAGTAATGGCGTAGACACAGGCGCTCCTTGGTCGCCTGCTTTATTATCTACAGCTATCGCTGTGCTAATGACTGGAGCAAAGAAAACCATGTCTGGGCTTTTTGCCCTTCGTTTCGTATGAGAGCCACTGGTCTCACTATGACCCCCAGGTCTGCCATCTTGGTACCCTCAAGGGATCCCTGTCAACATTGCGCTGATGGGTATAGTACTCTGCAGGACAGAGGGCCTATACGTGGTCAAGTCCACTAGTCAGACAAAAGGAAATATTTAAAAATATTGTTCTAAATATTCCCAATAAAAGGGAGAGAACCCCACCTATCTGTCCATTACCTTAAAAACTATGGTGACTGCTGTTTTTTTTTTTCTAGTTCCCAAGATAAAGTTAATAAAACGCACAGTTCATTTTGTTAGCAATTTGTTTTCTGCATGGAGAAATGCTGTGTGTTAACAATGTACTGGTACACTATTCATTTGCTTTGTTTATGTGCACTCACTTGACAAAATAAAAAAACAACAAAAAAAAACTAACAGAATTGACATTCTGTGATTAAAAAAAAAAAAAAAAAAAAAATTGTAAACGACATCTTAGAAATCTTTTATTTCAGAGACATTGTAAAATTAAGTTTGTTTTTTTCTGCTAAAAAAAAAATGCTCCAAAAGTGATGCAACACCAAAATGGTGTTTTCCTGTAAAAAAAATAAAAAAAATAATAATAATTTTTGTGGCTATGCTGAAAGAAAAGTATAAAAAAAGCTTTTGGAATCCCATGACAAGTAGATTGAGGATATTTTTCCCCTCATTCTTCCTATCCTGCAGTTTACACACAGCATTGTCCATAGGGGTCTGTCCTCCCCTCTATGCCAGCTCATAGGATAGAGAGTGACGACACGTTCTGCACTTTTTGTTTTAACAGAGGAGAAGATGGCATTGAAGAAGCTTCCCCCAAACAGAGTGGGGGCTAATTTTGATCACCATGCCCAAACTGATGAGGGCTGGCTTCCATCCTTCGGCAGAGTGTGGAACAGTGGACGTAGATGGCAGTCACGGTTAGTAGGGGCTTAAGTCTGTGAAATCCAATGGGATTATGTTACAGTAATAAAAATAAAAGGGGGCTGTCCGCCCCTGGTGAAGTATTCAATGAGCACTGTAACTTGCCGACTCCTGATGGTGTGTAATGTGCACACAGTTAGCATTCAGCTCTGCCTACAAGTTCCAACAGTTGTCACATGACTAGAAGTATGCGATTTGCTGACTTGTGATCACATGCCAACTAGAGTCTCAGCCATGTGTGTGGTGAGAACATGGCGAGACCTGGCCAAGACCTAGTCTGCAAACTGCATCCTTGTGGTCATGTGACAGCTGAATCCTAACTGTGTGTGTGTCACACACTATACATTATGCAGTGCAATGGTGATGCCGTCCATGGTGGGCCACATGCAGCCAAACACATGCGCTATCATTTATGCAGTGCAATGGTGATGCCGTCCATGGTGGGCCACATGTAGCCAAACACATGCGCTACCATTTATGGCATAAATTATACGAAAGATGGACTAAAAATCATGGTGCAGATTTTGATATTTTTTGGTACACGAACAAACAAGCATTGCGCTAGATTTATTAAAAGGCATTCATCTATAAATCTGGTGATTTATAGGTCATTGAGCTTTGTATTAAAATCGCCAGAGTAAAGAAAAGGCTCAGAATTGTTTTAAAAAAAAAAAAAATACATTTATAACTTAATTTAATAATTACAAATGGAAACTACTTTTTAGGAAATCAGTCCGGACCGGGTCGTGTGTCACTTATTTTTTGTTTTCCTTGCAGACACCAATACAGAACAGAAGCCGGGAATAAAGGAGCGAAAAGAAAACGGACGGAACAAGCATGAAGTGTCCACGTTACGTCCGCGAAGCTCTGTAGTTTATTCATGCTGTAAATATTGGACAATTACCAAATGGCCTTTTTTCTTTTTGTAAAATCTTTATTAAATACAAGTCTGAAGATTGTCTGCATTAATAAAATGTTACTCTGACACCTGCTAAGAGAAAATGACATTTATTAACCCCTTCAAGACGCAGCCCTTTTTCGTTTTTCGCTCCCCTCCTTCCCATAGCCATAACTTTTTTTTAATCTTTCCGTCAATATGGCCATGTGAAGGCTTCTTTTTTGCGGGATGAGTTGTACTTTTGAACGACATCATTGGTTTTACCATGTCTTGTAATAGAAAATGGGAAAAAAATTCCATGTGTGGTGAAATTGGAAAAAAAGTGCAATCCCACACTTGTTTTTTGTTTGGCTTTTTTGCTAGGTTCACTAGATGCTAAAACTGACCGGACATTATGATTCTCCAGGTCATTACAAGTTCATAGACACCTAACATGTCTAGGTTACGTTTTATCTAAGTGGTAAAAAAAAATTCCAAACTTTGCTTAAAATAAAATTTTTTTTTAAAAAATGCACCATTTTCCGTTACCTGTAGCGTCTCCATTTTTCGTGATCTGGGGTCATGTGAGGGCTTATTTTTTGCGTGCCGAGCTGGCGTTTTTAATGATACCATTTTGGTGCAGATATGATCTTTTGATCGCCCGTTATTACATCTTAATGCAATGTTGCGGCGACCAAAAAAAGCGTATTTCTGGTGTTTCAAATTTTTCTCTCGCTACGCCATTTAGCGATCAGGTTAATCCTTTTTTTATTGATAGATCGGGCGATCCTGAACACGGCGATACCAAATATGTGTAGGTTTGATTTATTTATTTTTTTTTATTTTGAATGGGGCGAAAGGGGGGGTGATTTAAACATATATATATATATATATATATATATATATATATATATATATATATTTCTTAAAACCTTTTTTTTTTAAACCATTGCCATGCTTCAATAGCCTCCATGGGAGGCTAGAAGCTGGCATAGCCTGATCGGCTCAGCTACATAGGAGCGATCATCAGATTGCTCCTATGTAGCAGAAATGCAGGTGTTCTATGAGCGCCGACCACAGGGTGGCGCTCACAGCAAGCCGGCATCAGCAACCATAAGACCTCAGGTTGTCATGCCGACGCATCACTGACCCCCGATCATGTGACTGGGTCGGCGATGCGAGCATTTCCGGCCGCGCAGCCGGAAGCGGTAGTTAAATGCCGCTGTCAGCGTTTGACAGCGGCATTTATCTAGTTAATAGCGGCAGGTGGATCGCGATTCCACCTGCCGCTATTGCGTGCACATGTCAGCTGTTCAAAACAGCTGACATATCGTGACTTTGATGTGGTCTCAGCGCCGGAGCTGACATCTAAGGGGGAGACAAGACATCCGCTGTACTAGTATGGCGGAGGTCATGAAGGGGTTAAAAGTTCAACCTGTTACTGGTGCCTTAGTTTTACAATATCTGGGGCCCGTGCACAACTATCATTAATGTCCCTCCTATCTCCGCTCCTACGTCCTCCCCCATCTTTGTTATGACCATCATCTGCACCCACCATAGATGGGCACATGTGCCGCCATCCAGTCCTTCCATGCAGCCGTTGTGGCTTGTTATGTCTGGCTAGAGTGTGTAAATATCTACCGCACAGCCCAGAAGTATTACTGGGGCCGTCCAATGCTGGAAATACTTCTATGTGCGTTTTTTTTTTTTTCTTCTACAGCCCAGTTATTTGTTGGTTCATCCTGTGCGTCACTATCTGGCGCCATCGTTCTCCCGTTTATTCCCCACTCCTGGTGCTATGGCAGATACTGGCACAATACAGACTATATGCCCAGAAGTCCCCGTGCTGGTCGCTCTCGCCCACCTTACCTCTCCTCCATGGTAAGACCTGCTGGGTGACACTGAGCACGTGTGTGACTACCCGGATGGCCATGCCCAGCTGAAGATGAGGGCTGACCGGCCCATCAGGTATGGTTCACATTCTCCTCCTATTAATGGGACATCATTGGTGCAGTGAATGGTGCCTGTGGGATTGGGAGCACAGGACTTTTTTTTTTAATATTTTCAGTATATTACAGTAATGCTGGTACATCTGTGATGTCGGCATAAGGACTTTTTTTTGCTTTTAGGCGAAGTTCACACTAGGTGTTTGTTCTCAGTTTATGCACATTTTCAGCTGCATTTTACAGTAGCAGCAAAGATTTCAGACATCTCACAGCTTGGTTTTTTTATCATCAGTGTTTTGTGCTTTGCATGGGTTTTTTGCACAATGGAGCATGTCACTTCTTTCAGCGTTTTTCACCGATTGCCTTGAATAGGTGGTGAAAAAAAATACAGGTATTGGGTTTTGCTGCATTTTTTATGCCAAAACCTGATTCTATAAAATAGGACTTTTTTTTTGAGCACTTCACTTTATCAGCATGTACAAGAGTCAAATCTATCACACCAATACCGCCGCAAAAAAAACTCTTAAAGACCACAAAAAAAAAAACAAGGAAAACATTCTTCTTTTTCTGCAGCTTCTTTCCTGGCAAGAGATCTGGTTTTGCTGCAGAAAAAAAACGTTAAGTGTTTTTGTCCAGGCTTGGGGTTTGTCTGTGACTGTAGACTTGTAGCCCCTCAGTATGCGAGCTGTCGAGATTCTCCGATGCTGGACACACATGTATACATGTGACGTGCTGCTCAGATGTGTGTGACCTCAATACAAGTGAAATGAGAGGCCGGACACCTCTAGTCTGACTGTGCTGGGAGTATGCAGATCACGTGCTTGTCCTGCTCCCGGAGAATCCTAACTGCTCGTACACTGCACGCTGTGAGGAGTCGCAGACCACAGTCACATAGAGCCTCGTGCCGGACAATCCCTTTCTGCCATCGGACGGGATAGTATGTCCAATGGCAGATCTCCTGCTTTGCTGCGGGCTCCAGCAGTGAGCCCGCATCAAAGCCTGGATATGTCAGCTGTTTAGAACAGCTGACGTGCCCGCCATAGGCGCGGGTGGAATCGTGATCTACCCGCACCTATTAACTAGTTAAATGCCGCTGTCAAACTCTGACAGCGACGTTTAACAAGCGCTTCCAGCCATCCGGCCAGAAACGTGCGCAGTGGTGACCCCCGTCACGTGATCAGGGGTCATCGGTGCGTTACCATGACAACCACAGGTCTCGAGACCTCTACGGTTGTTGCTGGTTTGCTATGAGCCCCACCCTGTGGTCGGCCCTCATAGCAATGCAGTAATTCTACTACATAGAGGCGTTCTGAGCTTCGCTCCTATGTAGCAGAGGTGCTGGAGTTATGGTAGCATCTAGCCTCCCATGGAGCCTATTAACCCCTTCATGACCAGGGGATTTTTCGTTTTTCCGTGTTCGTTTTTCGCTCCCCTCCTTCCCAGAGCCATAACTTTTTTATTTTTCCGTCAATTTGGCCATGTGAGGGCTTATTTTTTGCGGGACGAGTTGTACTTTTGAACGACATCATTGGTTTTAGCATGTCGTGTACTAGAAAACGGGAAAAAAATTCCAAGTGCGGTGAAATTGCAAAAAAAGTGCAATCCCACATTGGTTTTTTGTTTGGCTTTTTTGCTAGGTTCACTAAATGCTAAAAATGACCTGCCATTATGATTCTCCAGGTCATTACGAGTTCATAGACACCAAACATGACTAGGTTATTTTTTATCTAAGTGGTGAAAAAAAATTCCAAACTTTGCTAAAAAAAAAAAAAATTGCGCCATTTTCCGATACTCGTAGCGTCTCCATTTTTCGTGATCTGGGGTCGGTTGAGGGCTTATTTTTTGCGTGCCGAGATGACGTTTTTAATGATAGCATTTCGGTGCAGATACGTTCTTTTGATCGCCCGTTATTGCATTTTAATGCAATGTCGCGGCGACCAAAAAAACGTAATTCTGGCGTTTCGAGTTTTTTTCCCGCTACGCTGTTTAGCGATCAGGTTAATACTTTTTTTTATTTGATAGATCGGGCAATTCTGAGCGCGGCGATACCAAATATGCGTAGATTTGATATTTTTTTTATTGATTTATTTTGATTGGGGCGAAAGGGGGGTGATTTAAACTTTTATGTTTTTTTTATTTTTTTCACATTTTTTAAAACTTTTTTTTTTTACTTTTGCCATGCTTCAATAGCCTCCATGAGAGGCTAGAAGCAGGCACAAGCCGATCGGCTCTGCTACATAGCAGCGATCTGCTGATCGCTGCTATGTAGCAGAATTGCACGTGTGCTGTGAGCGCCGACCACAGGGTGGCGCTCACAGCGACGGGCAATCAGAGTAACCATAGAGGTCTCAAGGACCTCTATGGCTACAATGGAGACGCATCGCCGACCCCCGGACATGTGACGGGGGTCGGCGATGACGTCATTTCCGGCCGCCCGGCCGGAAGCGGTAGTTAAATGCCGCTGTCTGCGTTTGACAGCGGCATTTAACTAGTTAATAGGTGCGGGCAGATCGCGATTCTGCCCGCGCCTATTACGGGCACATGTCAGCTGTTCAAAACAGCTGACATGTCCCGACTTTGGTGCGGGCTCACCGCGGAGCCCTGCATCAAAGCAGGGGAGCCGGCATCGGACGGTATAGTACGGGGGTTAAAGCATGCAAAAGTAAAAAAAAAAAGTTTTTAAAAATTTGACAAAAATAGAGTTAAAATCACCTCCCATTCAAAATAAAACAAAAAAAATCAAACCTACACATATTTCGTATCACTGCGTTCAGAATCGCCCGATATATCAATAAAAAAAGCATTCAACTGATCGCTAAACGTCGTAGGGATTAAAAAAAAAAAAGTCAAAATGCCAGAATTACGTTACTTTTTTTTGGTTGCCGCAACATTGTATTAAAATGTAATACCGGGTGATCAAAAGATTGTATCTGCACAAAAGTGGTATCATTAAAAACGACAGCTCAGCACGTAAAAAATAAGCCCTCACCCAACCCCAGATCCCGAAAAATGGAGATGCTACGGGTATCAGAAAATGGCGCAATTTCTTCTTTTTTGTGCAACCTTTGGAATTTTTTTTCACCGCTTAGATAAAAAATAACCTAGACATGTTTGGTGTCTATGAACTCATAATGACCTGGAGAATCATAATGGCAGGTTAGTTTTAGCATTTATTGAACCTAGCAAAAAAGCCAAACAAAAAAGAAGTGTGGGACTGCGTTTTTTTGCGATTTCATCTCACTTGGAATTTTTTCCCCCGTTTCTAGTTCAGGATATGGTAAAACCAATGATGTCGTTCAAAAGTACAACTCGTCCCACAAAAAATAAGTCCTCACATGGCCATATCAATGGAAAAATAAAAAAGTTATGGCTCTGGGAAGAAGGGGAGTGAAAAACGCAAAAAGCTCTGGTCAAGAAAGGGTTACGGACCGAGTACAGGGGCCACAGTACAGACGGACCGAGTACAGGGGCCACAGTACAGACGGACCGAGTACAGGCGCCACAGTACAGACGGACCGAGTACAGGGGCCACAGTACAGACGGACCGAGTACAGGGGCCACAGTACAGACGGACCGAGTACAGGGGCCACAGTACAGACGGACCGAGTACAGGGGCCACAGTACAGACGGACCGAGTACAGGCGCCACAGTACAGACGGACCGAGTACAGGCGCCACAGTACAGACGGACCGAGTACAGGGGCCACAGTACAGACGGACCGAGTACAGGCGCCACAGTACAGACGGACCGAGTACAGGGGCCACAGTACAGACGGACCGAGTACAGGGGCCACAGTACAGACGGACCGAGTACAGGGGCCACAGTACAGACGGACCGAGTACAGGGGCCACAGTACAGACGGACCGAGTACAGGCGCCACAGTACAGACGGACCGAGTACAGGGGCCACAGTACAGACGGACCGAGTACAGGGGCCACAGTACAGACGGACCGAGTACAGGGGCCACAGTACAGACGGACCGAGTACAGGCGCCACAGTACAGACGGACCGAGTACAGGGGCCACAGTACAGACGGACCGAGTACAGGGGCCACAGTACAGACGGACCGAGTACAGGGGCCACAGTACAGACGGACCGAGTACAGGGGCCACAGTACAGACGGACCGAGTACAGGCGCCACAGTACAGACGGACCGAGTACAGGCGCCACAGTACAGACGGACCGAGTACAGGGGCCACAGTACAGACGGACCGAGTACAGGGGCCACAGTACAGACGGACCGAGTACAGGCGCCACAGTACAGACGGACCGAGTACAGGGGCCACAGTACAGACGGACCGAGTACAGGGGCCACAGTACAGACGGACCGAGTACAGGGGCCACAGTACAGACGGACCGAGTACAGGGGCCACAGTACAGACGGACCGAGTACAGGGGCCACAGTACAGACGGACCGAGTACAGGGGCCACAGTACAGACGGACCGAGTACAGGGGCCACAGTACAGACGGACCGAGTACAGGGGCCACAGTACAGACGGACCGAGTACAGGCGCCACAGTACAGACGGACCGAGTACAGGGGCCACAGTACAGACGGACCGAGTACAGGGGCCACAGTACAGACGGACCGAGTACAGGGGCCACAGTACAGACGGACCGAGTACAGGGGCCACAGTACAGACGGACCGAGTACAGGGGCCACAGTACAGACGGACCGAGTACAGGGGCCACAGTACAGACGGACCGAGTACAGGGGCCACAGTACAGACGGACCGAGTACAGGGGCCACAGTACAGACGGACCGAGTACAGGGGCCACAGTACAGACGGACCGAGTACAGGGGCCACAGTACAGACGGACCGAGTACAGGGGCCACAGTACAGACGGACCGAGTACAGGCGCCACAGTACAGACGGACCGAGTACAGGGGCCACAGTACAGACGGACCGAGTACAGGGGCCACAGTACAGACGGACCGAGTACAGGGGCCACAGTACAGACGGACCGAGTACAGGGGCCACAGTACAGACGGACCGAGTACAGGGGCCACAGTACAGACGGACCGAGTACAGGGGCCACAGCCTCTGGCGGCTCTGCCTTATGGCTGCTGGAGGGTTCTCTTCATTCACATTCGCAGTTCAGCTCCACACGCGGTAATCTGTGCTGAGGAGCCGGCGGACAGGCCGGGATACACGTTACAGTCAGCCGGGACGGAGGGAGGGACGCCCTGAGTGACCATCAAGGCCGAGCAGCCCCTGACAGTCGCCCCCAGGCATGCCGGGAAATGTAGTACGAGCAGCTGGACTGGTAGTTCTCTGCAGCGGAAGAACACGCCCCCTACGGGGTTTCCTGTACTGCGTGCACGGAGCCTCTTCCTTTCTGTCCGACATCTTTGATCGAGCAGCAGCATGGTGAGGAGCCGCCGCCTGCAATGGGCTAATAGCGAGCGGGATGCGGGGTCCTGGGGGGCCTCTGCCCGGTGTGTGTGATGTGCTGGGGCGGGATGAGCCGCGGAGGCTGCGGGCGGGAGGTGCCGGCCTGTGACGTGCAGCACCGGTCGGACACGTACGCCGAGCTCCGGGCCTGCGGTGTGCCTGCTCCCGTGTGTGCCCTGGGCGGCGGGCCCTGCGGGTGTGGAGCCCGCGTTCTCGGGCCTGGGCCCTGCGCTGTGTAGTGTGGCGTCCCCAGGGGTAATAACCCGCTACCTCCCCGGGTCCAGCGCTCAGGGTCGCCTCTATTGCGGTGTGTGCAGACGCTGGCCGCGCTTTGGACGGTGTGTGCAGACGCTGGCCGCGCTTTGGACGGTGTGTGCAGACGCTGGCCGCGCTTTGGACGGTGTGTGCAGACGCTGGCCGCGCTTCGGACGGTGTGTGCAGACGCTGGCCGCGCTTTGGACGGTGTGTGCAGACGCTGGCCGCGCTTTGGACGGTGTGTGCAGACGCTGGCCGCGCTTTGGACGGTGTGTGCAGACGCTGGCCGCGCTTTGGACGGTGTGTGCAGACGCTGGCCGCGCTTTGGACGGTGTGTGCAGACGCTGGCCGCGCTTTGGACGGTGTGTGCAGACGCTGGCCGCGCTTTGGACGGTGTGTGCAGACGCTGGCCGCGCTTTGGACGGTGTGTGCAGACGCTGGCCGCGCTTTGGACGGTGTGTGCAGACGCTGGCCGCGCTTTGGACGGTGTGTGCAGACGCTGGCCGCGCTTTGGACGGTGTGTGCAGACGCTGGCCGCGCTTTGGACGGTGTGTGCAGACGCTGGCCGCGCTTTGGACGGTGTGTGCAGACGCTGGCCGCGCTTTGGACGGTGTGTGCAGACGCTGGCCGCGCTTTGGACGGTGTGTGCAGACGCTGGCCGCGCTTTGGACGGTGTGTGCAGACGCTGGCCGCGCTTTGGACGGTGTGTGCAGACGCTGGCCGCGCTTTGGACGGTGTGTGCAGACGCTGGCCGCGCTTTGGACGGTGTGTGCAGACGCTGGCCGCGCTTTGGACGGTGTGTGCAGACGCTGGCCGCGCTTTGGACGGTGTGTGCAGACGCTGGCCGCGCTTTGGACGGTGTGTGCAGACGCTGGCCGCGCTTTGGACGGTGTGTGCAGACGCTGCTGTCCGTCCCTGGATACAGAGTGCAATGCCATCCACTGCTGTCCGTCCCTGGATACAGAGTGCAATGCCATCCACTGCTGTAACAGCTGGACTCTGCATAAGTACACAGCATCAAATTATCTGCACATACCCTGACTGCAGCACTGACATCACACCATCAGCGCTGCAGACAATCGCTGAGCAGCCTGTGGCTCCTAAACGGGTATAACAGACACCAGCAGACGTATGTGCTGGGCTTATAAATGTGTGAGGAGGTTATATGGAAACTGAGGGGACGACCCCGTTACCACCGCTGAGCCTTGTCTACAAAATCGGGAAGGGGAGAGAGCCTCCGCCCGGAGCCTTCCCGCTCTGGACACCAACAGAGTAATATGAAAAAGGAAGGGATTCTCCGGTGTAGGTAAAACATCATTTATTTTGTCCTCATAATGTCTGCCTGCGCCCCCCTCGCTCGGTCTGCTCTGTATACACAGATGGAGTATACGATCCCAGCTATTTGTATGGCAGCGGTGGGATCAAGGCCCCCCCCCCCCCCCCCCCCCCTCTCCGGAGCAGAAAGTGTCCTGAGGAAATTAATGCTTTTTTATTTTTGTGACAGCCACCCAAAGACGACAAGAAGAAAAAGGATGCGGGCAAGTCCGCCAAGAAGGACAAGGACCCCGTCAACAAGTCTGGGGGCAAAGCCAAGAAGAAGGCGAGTGATTAAGTATTGGTCCTTGTGTGAGGTGGTCCCCGGTCTCTAGTGCCTGTGCTGCAGCAAAGAGGGCTGCTGTCTGGTCACTGTGCACACTAGTCCGGGGACGGATACATGAGGCCTTGTCTGCTTTCTGTGCACGGACCACTGCCCAAATGTTAGTAATATCTTTCTTTTTGCCTTGAGTAGAAGTGGTCCAAGGGGAAAGTCAGGGACAAGCTGAACAATCTGGTGCTGTTTGACAAGGCCACATATGACAAACTGTGCAAAGAAGTCCCCAACTACAAGCTCATCACCCCAGCCGTGGTGTCCGAGAGGCTGAAGATCCGAGGCTCGCTGGCCAGGGCCGCCCTCCAGGAGCTGCTCAACAAAGGTGAGACCTGCTGAACAATGTGGGGCAGATCTCATTCAGTCCTGCAGTGGGGACTGTGTATGGTCACAGGGCCGAGAGGACAATATAGTAGGGCTGCAGCTTTTGTCCAGCTGGATCAGATTGACATGCTCAGTGATGAGATTGGCACTTTTTATAACTGATCTTCTCTCCATGGACCTGATGGAGGACACACAGGACGTATTAGAATATTCTTAGGTTATGGCAGGCACAGGGCTGTCCGTC
Source organism: Ranitomeya imitator (assembly GCF_032444005.1). Lineage (NCBI taxonomy): Eukaryota > Metazoa > Chordata > Amphibia > Anura > Dendrobatidae > Ranitomeya > Ranitomeya imitator. The sequence continues at coordinate 90,459,416 of NC_091291.1, forward strand.
ATAGCCTCTGAGATTGTAGATCAGTGTTCCCCAGCTCCGGTCCTCAAGAGCCACCAACAGGTCTTGCTTTCAGGATTTCCTTTGTATTGCACAGGTGATGGAATTGTCTGTGCAGGTGATGCCATTATCACCTGGGCCATACTAAGGAAATCCAGAAAACATGACCTGTTGGTGGCTCTTGAGGACTGGAGTTGGGGAACACCGATGTAGATGGAGACCATCGTCTTGATGGATATGTCAAAAGCCAGTTATAGGGTAAGAAGCATTCTAGAGTAAGTGTTCAGTTAGACCCCAATGGAGTCCCTCAGTGGCGATCTTCAGGTTCTCACTTGATAAGTTGGAGTTTGTAGTTGATGGTCTGGACCTGTCTTTGTAGATCGCGCTCTCGGGGGTCTGGACCTGTCTTTGTAGATCGCGCTCTCCAGGGTCTGGACCTGTCTTCATAGACCTTGCTCTCCTGGGTCTGGACCTGTCTTTGTAGATCGCGCTCTCCGGGGTCTGGACCTGTCTTTGATCGCGCTCTCCGGGGTCTGGACCTGTCTTTGATCGCGCTCTCCGGGGTCTGGACCTGTCTTTGATCGCGCTCTCCGGGGTCTGGACCTGTCTTTGTAGATCGCGCTCTCCGGGGTCTGGACCTGTCTTTGATCGCGCTCTCCGGGGTCTGGACCTGTCTTTGATCGCGCTCTCCGGGGTCTGGACCTGTCTTTGTAGATTGTGGTCTCTGGGGTCTGGACCTGTCTTTGTAGATCGCGCTCTCCGGGGTCTGGACCTGTCTTCATAGACCTTGCTCTCCTGGGTCTGGACCTGTCTTTGTAGATCGCGCTCTCCGGGGTCTGGACCTGTCTTTGATCGCGCTCTCCGGGGTCTGGACCTGTCTTTGTAGATCGCGCTCTCCGGGGTCTGGACCTGTCTTTGTAGATTGTGGTCTCTGGGGTCTGGACCTGTCTTTGTAAATCGCGCTCTCCGGGGTCTGGACCTGTCTTTGTAGATTGTGGTCTCCGGGGTCTGGACCTGTCTTTGGAGATCGCGCTCTCCAGAGTCTTGGTGTTCTGCATTGGTGTTTCGTTAAATGTTTTTCACACAAGCGGACTATAAAAATGGTGGTTGCAAGCTGATTATAAGGGCTACATCTGGATTTCTCCCTCTGCATCACACACGCAGCACAAAGTGTATTTGAAAATGTGCTTGATGCCATAAAATGCAAGTGTAAATGTATGACAAGCTTTTCCACAGCCTCAATGCAAAAAATTGGCAAGTTATGCTACATGAGTTTACGGACGTACATTCACACAGCCATATGTCATGCATGGACTGTTTGTGAGTCTGCTGACCCCCAACTCGACAACCTCATATACCTATGTTTTTAACCCACGACTGGTCTGTACTGGGGCCATTGAGGTAATTAGGAAAACACTGCACTTCTGGAATTCTGGTGGTGCACAATTACGATAACCAAATCCGTCAGCTGTGATGTAGAAATACTTCTTATTCGTATAGGTGTGTTGAAGAACTTATTTATCGAGACGTTTTGGTCAATACCTGAGCTCCATCAGTCATCTGGATAGAGGAGATCTGTGTGGCAGCGCGCTGTGCGGGAATCTGCAGTGTCGAAGCGCTTCCTGTCTTAGCAGTGGGCACTGCAGACTCCCACACTGATGGTCAGGTATTGACCGAAACGTCTTTTATTTCTGGAAATTCTTCATTCAATACGTTCTTGAACACACCTATACGAGTGCCAAGTATTTCTACATCACATGTACTGGGGCCATGACACATGGTTGTGTGAATGTAGCCTTCCTGTGACGTCAACCACTGCAGGCACTGCCTCTAGAATCGCAGTCCTAATTCCCCCTCTGCCACAACTGGGATTTCACATTTCTAATATGAAGTACAGCTGGGGAGGCAGATCCTTGGATTTCTGCTGCAGATCTAGAGACTGACCCCATTAATTCTCTTGTGGCGTCCTCAGGCTCTTCTTCCATAGTAAGGTTTTGTGCACTGTCTTCTTCAGGTGGGAAAAGTGCTGCAAAAAATAATACACTTAATGCAAAACGACGTTGCTGTGCACATGATAATCTTATGTCACTTTTCTGCTTGGGGCTCAAAAACCATAATGTGGTTAAGTGACCTGTTCGTTCTCCGGGCGACGTCCAATAGTATAGCTATATAGATGGTGATTAAACTGCTGAAAAAGTACAGAAAAACCGCTTCACCTGGGAACTTGGCCTTTGCACCAGCAGCTTAGTGACTGATGTCCCTTATGCACAGTGCACACACTCATTGCTACATAGTCCACCTGTGTACATCCTAATTGTGCTTTGTTTAATCCTGGTGCAGACTTGGTCCTGAGCCTCGCAGGATTGTCTCCGGGTGACTGTCATCTTGAAACTTTCATTGTTAATAAAGGAAAATGTAGAAACCATAACCGTTTTTGTCTTGTGTCTCTAAAGGTTTGATCAAGCTGGTGTCCAAACACAGAGCACAGGTTATCTACACTAGGAACACCAAGGGAGGAGACGCCCCTGCAGGAACCGAGGAGTCCTGAACAGGTGAGGCCCCGCATAGTCAGGACATAAGTGCAGATCTCGCTGGCTATACCCACGCCCTGCACAATCCAGCTCTTCATTCGTTTAATCTGTCCTCTGGATAAAGAACGTGATGACCACTGCAAACGTTTCTAGGGATTTTCCTATATACTTGTCCCCAGGTGTTGCTTTCTCTGCAGCCATCTCCTCTGACCTTCTCATACACAGGAGCACTCGCTCGGCTGAGCGTTCTTGTGATTTCTATGAGAGCCGCCAGCCCGCACGTCAACTGGAGGTCTGTCTCTGAGAGAGCAATGTGATTGACAGTTGACATGTCTCCCGGCCATCAGTCGGCCGGTGGCCCATACACATTAGACCATCGCCTGAACCCATATATATCCGCAGGTTTGGCCAACCTAAGCCTGTGTATGGAAGCCCGAGGTTTACACTACTAGTTTTGGGCTGACACTCCCTTAAGTTTCTTAGATTGGAATGAAAAATGTTCAAACTCTCAATTCTTAAAGTTTTGAATTGTTGTTTTGCTCGTAAGTTTAATAAAAAGTACAGTGGCTTTGTGCCAGCTGTCAGACTGGTAGATAAGTCCGTTCTTTATTATGCAGAGGATAGGAAACCTAATACTGAATGTTTTCTTCTCTCTTTACAGGACCTGGATTGGGAGCAGCCGTGTTTTTTTCTATGTAAATGATCTAATAAAAAAAATGGTGACTTAGTTTGTGTGGCGTTTCTGATCTTTGCTTGAAGGGACCCTTTATACCAGTGTTTCTCAACTCCAGTCCTCAAGACTCCACAACAGGTCGTGTTTTCAGGGTTTCCTTAGTATTGCATAGGCGATGGAATTAATGCTTGAGCAGGTGATGAAATTATCACGGGGCAATACTAAGGAAATCCTGAAAACATGACCTGTTTGTGGGGTCTTGAGGACCGGAGTTGGTGAACACTGCTTTATACTGAAGTAATCTAGCTATGTGGAGAGTAAACTCTTCTGGATAAATTCCCATTGGTTGGCATGGACTTGGGTATGTGGGCTTGCCCCAGGGGGTCCTGCTGCACTGTGTGACACTATGACTTGTGCTTTGGATGTTGTAGTAGTTCTTCTGAGGCTGAGTTGCATACAGGCAGTTTTGATATTTCTTCCCTTACCGAAAACTGGAATAATAATCCGTGCTGATCGCCATAATTTGATCTTTAGCTGAAAGTGACGTGACTTGTGAATACAAAGCAAAGCTGCACCTTTTAGAGATATCAGACATCTAAAATTATCTGGCTACTAGGTGCCTGACTACACCTTATATGATAGATTAGGAGCAGCCGCTGTCTCATCTGTGGGAAGAAGGGTGCCTGTGGATTAATATGACTGTCAACACAGAATAACTGCTCACACTAAGCCCCGTCGGATAGTTCTTCATGGTGGGGCCAGTCATTTACACACTTTCCCACTGCTGCTTGTTTTCACTATCTCCACTCCCCTCATCTCCTTTGGTTGACAGCTCTGTCTTCATAGAGCCAGCCAGAGAAGGGTGGAGATAGATGGAAACCAAGCAGGTGGGAAGGTGTGTATAAATGGTCTTATTAGGCGGGGAAGGGGAAAAAGTCTATGAACCTTCCCAGCCTATTAATATTAGCTCACAGCTGTCTGCTTTCCCTTGGCTGGCTATAAAAAAAAAAAAAAAAACGGCATGGCTATAATGAGGCTGGAAGTACGCATAGCCCTAAAGATTGTTTACTGGCTGTACTGCAGCCTTTCAACAAGCTTTATTCAGCAGGTGGTCCCAAACAGTAACACAGACTTTTGTTTAGAAGGCAGTGTTTAGGGTTCAGTATCGGACACTAGGTGTCCAGTACGACCTCCAAACTTTACAGTTCCGGTTCGCTTATCCATATACACATCTACTGACATCACCCGCGCCTTAAGGCTATGTGCACAAGTATTTTTTAGCTGTGCGGATTTTCCCGCAGCGGATTTCATAAATCCGCAGGTAAAAGGCACTGCGTTTTACCTGAGGATTCCACTTGCGGTTTTACACCTGCAGATTCCTCTTATGGAGCAGGGGTAAACCGCTGCGGAATCCACACAAAGAATTGACATGCTGCGGAATGTAAACTGCAGCGTTTCCGCGTGTTTTTTTTCCCGCATGGGCACTGCGGATTGCGTTTTCCATAGATTTACATTGTACTGTAAACGCATGGAAAGCTGCTGCGAATCTGCAGCAAAATCCGCAACGTGTGCACATAGTTTAATACAGAACACCAGGGATTGTTTGCAGTCTCTTAACACCATGTCCTCCCTCTATCTGAACCTGAATCTCTCCAAAACTGAACTTCTCGTATTTCTCCCCTCTACTTGCCTACCTACACCCGAAATTACAGTTGCTTTGGATGGTTCAACCATAGCTCCCAAGCAGCACGCTCGCTGTCTTGGCGACGTATTTGACAAAGAATTGTATTTTCTATATCCAATCACTCACTCGCTCATGTTTACCTGCATCTTAAAAACAGTTGTATTTCTGTACAGCTGCTACACCGATGCCTCCATCTTGTGCCAGTCATTGCACTGGTTACTAGAGTTGGGCGAATTTGTATTTGGTTCCGAACATGATTGGCAGTGAATATTGTTTTTGCAATATTTGTCGAACACAGCTTAACGTTTGAATCAATGGGAGTAGAAATTACCAATTATGTTCGGAACCAATCAACAAACGTACATTCGGCACAAACATAGCATTCAGATTCGCTGACCGAATCCGAATAAATTTGCTCAACTCGACTGGTTACCTATGCTTTATGCTCTGCAACTGATCGACACCTACGACTGCTTTCACACATCAGTTTTTGCCATCAGTCACAATCAAAATGGAACCGTTGCAGATAGTGAGAAACTGATGTGATGGATCCGGTTTTTCGCCTGATCCGACTAGCTGATCCAACTAATTGGATCCTAAAAAAACTTAGAGCATGCTCAGTTAAAAAAATGGAATCTGTCGCTGGATTCTGTCATTTGATGGATCTGGCGCCATAGGATTCCATTCTTGCAAGCGACGGACAGCAATGGAGCCTGCACTGTCCGTTTTTTCAACGGACACAAAAAATGTTACTATGTCCGTTTTCTCCAGCTGCCGGATAAACAATTTTCGACAGATCTGACGAAAAACGGATGAAAGGTGAGGCCATCCGTCGCTAATACAAGTCTATGAGGAAAAAAAAAACATCCGGCGGTAACATTTGCTGGATCCGGTGTTCTCACAATTCGACGGATTGAGACTGCCTAATATTCTCCGTAATCCGAACCTCACACCTCCATCTCCAAGATGTCTCGCATGGTGCGACAGTTTTCTGGAATGCACTATCCAGGGTGATCTGGCGAATATACAGGCCATCGCCTCATTTCACTAATCTGACTCTTAGCTAATCCCTCTTTCTATATTTTCTCCTAATCTGGTCCCTCCTGTTCAGCTTTGTCTACATCCTCCGTACACCAAGTAGCACTTGGGTGGCAGATACTGCCCGGTGACCGGATCATGCAGCATTATATGAATACCCATATTTATTGTAACCAAACGTGATTACCACTTTTTACCAATTCCCACCCCCCATTTCCTAATGGATTGTAAGCTTTTGGGAAGGACAATTACTACTACTACTGTGACTGTTACACAATTAGCTACTTTGTATTCTCTTTATACATATCCCTGCCTCATTGTAAAGTGCTGTAGAATATGTCGACGCTATAGAAATAAAATATAGCTGATCTGTCACCACAATATGCTGCAGTGTCTGGAGGGGTCCAGGAATATTCTCTTGGCCTCCCACCGTGCAGCTCTCTGCCCGTAAAGTAGGATCATGAGTGCTGTAGTGATGCAGCTATTGCCAGGGTCGGTCATTACTGCGCCCTACTGCCAGACAGAATGTCGGCCTGGATTGCTGTCCTGGTTAAGACTTGGTACCAGTAAAGGAGCTGCTGTTTGTTTTGGGGTCTTCTAGCCCCCCACTACCACTCCTAACGTAATAGTCCTAGAACATCAGGCAGGCTCATGGACTGAAAGGAGACCTGAAAGAGTGGGAAATGGTCTCGAGGCCTACAAAACATTTCGGTATGGTAGCGCTTGCCCAAGAACATCATGGCAAAGGATGGCTTTAGCAAGTGGGGTTCATAAAAAAAGGTGTGTGGGATTCACAGCTTAGATAAAATACAGACTAGTGGGCATCACTAGAGGACAAATCAAGTATTTATACCCTGCCTAAAACAAGTTCAGTAACCACGGGACTGATAACATCCAGAGCCACCAGCAAGTGACTGTGGCCGAATGCCGGCCATAGAGGAAACACTCTCCACATGAAAGAAATGATGAGTACCAGCCACAGCTATGGGGTTACTGAAATCTCATGCACACATTGGTTTATTTTGTTCCTGACTGAATTGGAAAACTGCTGCTTTTTATAAAAACCGCAGCATGTCACTTCTTTTTGCAGTGTTGTTTCACCAATAGAAAGCAAGAAGTGTGTCCGACCACTGTGTGAAATAGAACAATGCCCGACCAACTCAATGGCCAATGTGTTAGGCTACTTTCACACTAGCGTTTTCTGCAATCCGTCACAATGCGTCGTTTTGCAGAAAAAACGCATCCTGCAAAAGTGCTTGCAGGATGCGTTTTTTCCCCATAGACTTGTATTGACGACGCATTGCGACGGATTGCCACACGTCGCATCCGTCGTGCTTTGGCGGACCGTCAGGAGCAAAGAACGCTACATGTAACGTTTTTTTGCTCCTGACGGACCGCTGTTTCCGACCGCGCATGTGCGGCCGGAACTCCACCCCCACCTCCCCGCACCTCACAATGGGGCAGCGGATGCGCCGGAGAAATGCATCCGCTGCCTCCGTTGTGCAGTGCGTTAACCGCTAGCGTCGGAATCTCTGCCTGACGCAATGCGACGGGGAGATTCCGACGCTAGTGTGAAAGGAGCCTAAGCTGAACTCTGCCTCACCTATTCAACTCCCCCCACTTTTCATGACCTCATATTAAGCGGGAAAAAAGCAATGTGTGAACATAGCCTAACAGGCTGCAGAGACTCCGCACAGGACTTGGGGAGGGGGAGTAAAGCAAAAGTTTTTTTTTAATAAACCACAGGAGGGTGGTTTTTTGAAAAATCTCTTATTAGCAGAAAAAAATGTGTTTTTGAATGCTGTTTCTTCGTAATGCGCATGTCAGCTGCATCTCCGGGCAGAGGGCTCCTGCACTGACACTACACAGCCCAGCATGCCCTGGGAATCTCTCGCTCCAGTTACAGCCGCCTGCATCCTAGTCTTTCTCAGTGATAGTCTCCATAATAAAACTACATTTCCCATCAGCCCTTGGACCCGGAAGTGACGTTTGTCGTCAGGTCAGATGACAGCACAGACTACGGAAACATGGCGATCTTCAGTGTGTATGTGGTGAATAAGGCTGGCGGCCTCATCTATCAGCTGGACAACCAGAGCCCGCGCTCCGAGACGGAGAAGACGTTCAGTTTCCCTCTGGATCTGGTCCTCAAGGTGCACGATGAGCGGGTGCTGGTGTCATTCGGACAAAGGGACGGAATCAAAGGTGAGAGATGGGAGCGGCCTGCGCCGCCGCAGGGAGTGAAGGGAGGAGCTGCGCTTAGCAACCAATCAGGGTGCTGCTGGCATTACAGCCATCACCATGTAAGAATGAGAGCTGCAATGTGATTGGCTAATCAGTAGAACAGCACAGATCAGCTGTGTCCATCTCTCTCTTTCCAGTGGGACACGCCATACTCTCCATTAATGGGATAGATGTGAATGGCAGATACACCGCGGAAGGGAAGGAAGTGCTGGAGTACCTGGGCGCCCCCTCCAACTACCCGCTCTCCATCCGCTTTGGACGACCCCGGCTTACTTCCAATGAGAAACTTATGCTGGCCTCCATGTTCCACTCGTGAGTGATGTGTGGGGTATTGTGAGAGTGAGCCCCTCCGGAGGGCCACAGTCTGAGGTACATGGGGACCACCAAAGGCAGTGAGGATAGTGTAGGCCATACGTCACTTCAGGTCCCTGTTCACACCACGACTCTGTCCATTGTGGTCACTGTGATAGTGCTGCAGCGGCCGCGGATCACTGGGCCACGTCACCGACCCCTGACAGGTGGGACGCACGGGGGGCTCTGCCGATATACCAGAGATGGCCACTCTACTCGCAGCGCTCCCTTGTCTGGCTTCTATCTGTGCACCACCTCTGAGAATACAGTGGCGCAGCCACAGATACTATGGGGTGCCATAGACTTAGCAGGCTGGTATTCTGACGGTGCCATGTCCTGCCTCCCAGTTACACTAGTGTCCTCCATGTTCTTACACAGGTTACACAGGTCCATGTATGCGGGCGTGCAGCTGTAGAATACCCAGTTGTGTGGGTCCGTGCCCTGGGGTCCAATATGTTATCTGTGCGTTACTGCTGTATTCTCTGCCTGCAGGCTGTTCGCCATTGGATCCCAACTCTCCCCAGAGCCGGGAAGTTCTGGAATAGAAATGCTGGAGACCGACACCTTCAAGCTGCACTGCTTCCAGACCCTGACTGGTGAGCCGGCGTCTGCACTGGAGATAGCGTGTGATATTCCTGGTGCTACTCAGGATATGACATTGATTGTTCGGTCCTCGGGTCCGGCTCTCGGCACCCTCATGTCAGCCGAGTAGTGCCGCTGCCGCAGCTTTGTGCCATGCAGGCGCCCATCTAATATTTAGGGTCGCTCCCGAGGATTGTCCAAACTGTATAACCCCTGTAAGGACCCCTTATAGTACAGTTGATTTTGGATATGTTTTACACTATTCAATAAGACCAGATATATGTCAGGTTTGCACTAAACATCGCTCTGCATTTCTTCTTCTTTTGTAATGATATCCTGCCTGGGTTTTATCTTTTTTTGAAGTTTTGAAATTTGGGTTTCATGAAAACGAGGGGGGATTTGAACTTTTTATACATGTGTGGATTTATATACATGTATAAAAGCCGGATTACTTACCGGTAATTGTTGTGAATTCTGTGGCAGAGCTCCCTCCTGTGGTCACAAGTGGTACTTCGGCTGATTCTCTCTGGGAGCTTCCGTTTGTGGAGGAAACTGGTACTGCTGCTTCTGAGTTTCCTCCCTCAGGTGATCTGGTGAGGTCGTTAGGTGCTTCTCTACTTAACCCCACCTAATGCTTTGATTCATGCTTCCTGTCAATGTTCCAGTGTTGGACTTGTGTTTCTCTGGATCATTCCTGTGGCCTGCTGCTCTGCATAGCTAAGTGCTTCTTTGCTATTTGTTGCTATTTTTTCTGTCCAGCTTGTCTATTTGTTTTGCTGGAAGCTCTGGGACGCAAAGGGTGTACCTCCGTGCCGTTAGTTCGGTACGGAGGGTCTTTTTGCCCCTTTGCGTGGTTTTCTTTAGGGTTTTGTGTAGACCGCAAAGTTATCTTTCCTATCCTCGTTCTGTCTAGAATATCAGGCCTCACTTTGCTGAATCTATTTCATCTCTACGTTTGTCTTTTCATCTTACTCACAGTCATTATATGTGGGGGGCTGCCTTTTCCTTTGGGGTATTTCTCTGAGGCAAGGTAGGCTTATTTTTCTATCTTCAGGCTAGTTAGTTTCTCAGGCTGTGCCGAATTGCATAGGGAGCGTTAGGCGCAATCCACGGCTGCCTCTAGTTGTGTTTGGAGAGGATCAGGGATTGCGGTCTGCAGAGTTCCCACGTCTCAGAGCTCGTTCTGTTATTTTGGGTTATTGTCAGATCACTGTGTGTGCTCTGACCTCCATGTCCATTGTTATACTGAATTGCCTTTCATAACAGTACAGGAAGCCCAAAGTACTAATGATTCTCAATAGAGGGAAAAAAGAAGTTCTGAGACCATTTTTTTTTCTTTGCACTGTGTTTTGTCTTTTTTTTCCCCTAGACATTTGGGTGGTTCAGTACACAGGTGTAGCGATGGACATTAGAAGTCTGTCTTCATTTTTGGATCAGCTCTCGGCAAGAGTACAAAAGATTCAAGACACTATTGATCAGAAATCTATGTTAGAACAAAGAATTCCTATTCCTGATTTGTTTTTTGGAGATAGAACTAAGTTTCTGAGTTTCAAAAATAATTGTAAGTTATTTCTGGCCTTGAAACCTCGTTCCTCTGGTGATCCAGTTCAACAGGTTTTGATTATTATTTCTTTTTTGCGCGGCGACCCTCAGGACTGGGCGTTTTCTCTTGCGTCAGGAGATCCTGCGTTGAGTAATATCGATGCGTTTTTCCTGGCGCTTGGGTTGCTGTACGATGAGCCTAATTCAGTGGATCAGGCAGAAAAGAATTGGCTGGCTCTTTGTCAGGGTCAGGATGAGATAGAGGTATATTGTCAGAAATTTAGAAAATGGTCAGTGCTCACTCAATGGAATGAATCTGCGCTGGCAGCTATGTTCAGAAAGGGTCTCTCTGAAGCCCTTAAGGATGTCATGGTGGGATTTCCTATGCCTGCTGGTCTGAAAGAGTCTATGTCTTTGGCTATTCAGATCGGTCGACGCTTGCGTGAGCGTAAATCTGTGCACCATTTGGCGGTATTACCTGAGCTTAAACCTGAGCCTATGCAGTGTGATAGGACTTTGTCCAGAGTTGAACGGCATGAACACAGACGTCTGAATGGGCTGTGTTTCTACTGTGGTGATTCCACTCATGCTATCTCTGATTGTCCTAAGCGCACTAAGCGGTTCGCTAGGTCTGCCACCATTGGTACTGTACAGTCAAAATTTCTTCTGTCCGTTACCTTGATCTGCTCTTTGTCATCATATTCTGTCATGGCGTTTGTGGATTCAGGCGCTGCTCTGAATTTGATGGACTTGGAATATTCTAAGCGTTGTGGGTTTTTCTTGGAGCCCTTGCAGTGTCCTATTCCATTGAGAGGAATTGATGCTACGCCTTTGGCCAAGAATAAGCCTCAATACTGGACCCAGCTGACCATGTGCATGGCTCCTGCACATCAGGAGGTTATTCGCTTTCTGGTATTGCATAATCTGCATGATGTGGTCGTGTTGGGGTTGCCATGGCTACAAGCCCATAATCCAGTATTGGATTGGAAATCCATGTCGGTGTCCAGCTGGGGTTGTCAGGGGGTACATGGTGATGTTCCATTTCTGTCAATTTCGTCATCCACCCCTTCTGAGGTTCCAGAGTTCTTGTCTGATTACCGGGATGTATTTGATGAGCCCAAGTCCGATGCCCTACCTCCGCATAGGGATTGTGATTGTGCTATCAATTTGATTCCTGGTGGTAAATTCCCAAAAGGTCGACTGTTTAATTTATCCGTGCCTGAGCACACCGCTATGCGCAGTTATGTGAAGGAATCCCTGGAGAAGGGGCATATTCGCCCGTCATCGTCGCCATTAGGAGCAGGGTTCTTTTTTGTAGCCAAAAAGGATGGTTCGCTGAGACTTTGTATAGATTATCGCCTTCTTAATAAGATCACTGTTAAATTTCAGTACCCCTTGCCTTTGTTGTCTGATTTGTTTGCTCGGATTAAGGGGGCTAGTTGGTTCACCAAGATTGATCTTCGTGGTGCGTATAATCTTGTGCGAATTAAGCGAGGCGATGAATGGAAAACTGCATTTAATACGCCCGAGGGTCATTTTGAGTATCTAGTGATGCCATTCGGACTTGCCAATGCTCCATCAGTGTTTCAGTCCTTTATGCATGACATCTTCCGAGAGTACCTGGATAAATTCCTGATTGTGTACTTGGATGACATTTTGATCTTCTCGGATGATTGGGAGTCTCATGTGAAACAGGTCAGAACGGTTTTTCAGGTCCTGCGTGCTAATTCTTTGTTTGTGAAGGGATCAAAGTGTCTCTTCGGTGTGCAGAAGGTTTCATTTTTGGGGTTCATCTTTTCCCCTTCTACTATCGAGATGGATCCTGTTAAGGTTCAAGCCATCCATGATTGGACTCAGCCGACATCTCTGAAAAGTCTGCAAAAGTTCCTGGGCTTTGCTAATTTTTATCGTCGCTTCATCTGCAATTTTTCTAGTATTGCCAAACCATTGACCGATTTGACCAAGAAGGGTGCTGATTTGGTCAATTGGTCTTCTGCTGCTGTGGAAGCTTTTCAAGAGTTGAAGCGTCGTTTTTCTTCTGCCCCTGTGTTGTGTCAACCGGATGTTTCTCTTCCGTTCCAGGTCGAGGTTGATGCTTCTTAGATTGGAGCAGGGGCTGTTTTGTCGCAGAGAGGTTCTGATTGTTCAGTGATGAAACCATGCGCTTTTTTTTCCAGGAAGTTTTCGCCTGCTGAGCGGAATTATGATGTGGGCAACCGAGAGTTGCTGGCCATGAAGTGGGCATTCGAGGAGTGGCGTCATTGGCTTGAAGGAGCTAAGCATCGCGTGGTGGTATTGACTGATCATAAGAACCTGACTTATCTCGAGTCTGCTAAGCGTTTGAATCCTAGACAGGCTCGTTGGTCGCTGTTTTTCGCCCATTTTGACTTTGTGATTTCGTACCTTCCGGGCTCTAAAAATGTGAAGGCGGATGCTCTGTCTAGGAGTTTTGTGCCCGACTCTCTGGGTTTGTCTGAGCCAGCGGGTATCCTCAAGGAAGGAGTAATTGTGTCTGCCATCTCCCCTGATTTGCGGCGGGTGCTGCAAAAATTTCAGGCTAATAAACCTGATCGTTGTCCAGCGGAGAAACTGTTTGTCCCGGATAGGTGGACAAATAAAGTGATCTCTGAGGTTCATTGTTCGGTGTTGGCTGGTCATCCTGGAATCTTTGGTACCAGAGAGTTAGTGGCTAGATCCTTTTGGTGGCCATCTCTGTCGCGGGATGTGCGTTCTTTTGTGCAGTCCTGTGGGATTTGTGCTCGGGCTAAGCCCTGCTGTTCTCGTGTCAGTGGGTTGCTTTTGCCCTTGCCGGTCCCGAAGAGACCTTGGACACATATCTCTATGGATTTTATTTCAGATCTTCCCGTCTCTCAAAGGATGTCAGTCATTTGGGTGGTCTGTGATCGCTTTTCTAAGATGGTCCATCTGGTACCCTTATCCAAGTTGCCTTCCTCCTCTGATTTGGTGCCGTTGTTCTTCCAGCATGTGGTTCGTTTGCATGGCATTCCAGAGAATATCGTTTCTGACAGAGGTTCCCAGCTTGTTTCGAGGTTTTGGCGGGCCTTTTGTGGTAGGATGGGCATTGACTTGTCTTTTTCCTCTGCTTTTCATCCTCAGACTAATGGCCAGACCGAACGAACCAATCAATCAGACCTTGGAAACATATCTGAGATGCTTTGTTTCTGCCGATCAGGATGACTGGGTGTCCTTTTTGCCTTTGGCTGAGTTCGCCCTTAATAATCGGGCCAGCTCGGCTACCTTGGTTTCGCCATTTTTCTGCAATTCTGGGTTCCATCCTCGTTTCTCTTCAGGGCAGGTTGAGTCTTCGGACTGTCCTGGTGTGGATACTGTGGTGGACAGGTTGCAGCAGATTTGGACTCATGTAGTGGACAATTTGACCTTGTCCCAGGAGAAGGCTCAACGTTTCGCTAATCGCAGACGCCGTGTGGGTCCCCGACTTCATGTTGGGGATCTGGTTTGGTTATCTTCTCGTCATATTCCTATGAAGGTTTCCTCTCCGAAGTTTAAACCTCGTTTCATTGGTCCTTATAGGATTTCTGAGGTTATTAATCCTGTGTCTTTTCGTCTGACCCTCCCAGATTCTTTTTTCATACATAACGTCTTCCATAGGTCATTGTTGCGGAGATACGTGGCACCTATGGTTCCATCTGTTGACCCTCCTGCCCCGGTTTTGGTGGAGGGGGAATTGGAGTATATTGTGGAGAAGATTTTGGATTCTCGTGTTTCAAGACGGAAACTCCAGTATCTGGTTAAATGGAAGGGTTATGCTCAGGAGGATAATTCCTGGGTTTTTGCCTCTGATGTCCATGCTCCCGATCTTGTTCGTGCCTTTCATGTGGCTCATCCTGGTCGGCCTGGGGACTCTGGTGAGGGTTCGGTGACCCCTCCTCAAGGGGGGGGTACTGTTGTGAATTCTGTGGCAGAGCTCCCTCCTGTGGTCACAAGTGGTACTTCGGCTGATTCTCTCTGGGAGCTTCCGTTTGTGGAGGAAACTGGTACTGCTGCTTCTGAGTTTCCTCCCTCAGGTGATCTGGTGAGGTCGTTAGGTGCTTCTCTACTTAACCCCACCTAATGCTTTGATTCATGCTTCCTGTCAATGTTCCAGTGTTGGACTTGTGTTTCTCTGGATCATTCCTGTGGCCTGCTGCTCTGCATAGCTAAGTGCTTCTTTGCTATTTGTTGCTATTTTTTCTGTCCAGCTTGTCTATTTGTTTTGCTGGAAGCTCTGGGACGCAAAGGGTGTACCTCCGTGCCGTTAGTTCGGTACGGAGGGTCTTTTTGCCCCTTTGCGTGGTTTTCTTTAGGGTTTTGTGTAGACCGCAAAGTTATCTTTCCTATCCTCGTTCTGTCTAGAATATCAGGCCTCACTTTGCTGAATCTATTTCATCCCTACGTTTGTCTTTTCATCTTACTCACAGTCATTATATGTGGGGGGCTGCCTTTTCCTTTGGGTTATTTCTCTGAGGCAAGGTAGGCTTATTTTTCTATCTTCAGGCTAGTTAGTTTCTCAGGCTGTGCCGAGTTGCATAGGGAGCATTAGGCGCAATCCACGGCTGCCTCTAGTTGTGTTTGGAGAGGATCAGGGATTGCGGTCTGCAGAGTTCCCACGTCTCAGAGCTCGTTCTGTTATTTTGGGTTATTGTCAGATCTGGTGTGTGCTCTGACCTCCATGTCCATTGTTATACTGAATTGCCTTTCATAACAGGTAATGCTCTTTTAATGAGTCCACGACAGCACCCACTTTGAGAGAGGGACCCGTCCATAGGAACAGGAAACCTACAGAGACAAAGGGGTGGTCCCCCTCTCCTCCTCAGTTGTTTTTCAGAGTACGAGAGGAACCGCCATTGTTAATTTAATATATGTCCATATTTTGTTACAGATTGTGTCTTATCTATATTCACCTATGAAGTAATTATTATTGTGCACATAATATCTAAATATATAACTAACTAGGGTGGGAAGTGAGAGGGTGCTGTCGTGGACTCATTAAAAGAGCATTACCGGTAAGTAATCCGGCTTTTTACCCTTCACCATGACAGCACCCACTTTGAGAGACTTACAGAGAACCTTCACCTGGGTGGGATCACCGTGCTGAGGACCGCTCTCCCAAAAGCCACGTCAGATGATGAAGATAGGTCAAGCCTATAATGTTTATAAAAGGTCGAGGGTGTCGACCATGTTGCGGCCTTGCATATGAGCTCTATGGAGATGTCTGCTTTCTCCGCCCAAGAGGATGATACAGCCCGAGCTGCATGTGCCTTTACTCCTTCTGGAGGAGCCTTGCCTTTTGCAGAGTAGGCCAGATAGATGGCATGTCTGATCCATCGGGACAAGGTAGCTTTAGTGACCCCGTGACCTTTCCTATATAAACAGAGCCCTACTCTGTCTCCAGGACTGGGTTCTCTCTATGTAACTCTTTTCACATCCAACATTTGTAGCTTCTCCTCCTCCGGACTTGACGGATTGTCATAAAAGGAAGGCAGGAAAATCTCTAGAGACCAATGGTACTTTGTTGCTACTTTAGGAAGATATGATGGATCTGATTTGAGAAGTACAATAAACAAATGATTTATGCACCTGCGCTATACACCATAATACACATTGACTTCCCAGTACTGATGTTAATTACCTGTTGGGTAGAAATAGTGCCCGAGTTGCTCTATACTGAAGTGAATCGGATCAAGGATAATGTAGGGTCGAATTAAGATAAGGAAAGAGAGGGGTTATTTTTTATTTTTTATGCCTGTATTAATATATTATGTTGCGTCTAGATATATACGGCACCACTTTTTACCAGACAAAGTGCTTGTTAGTGCATCTACAAGATAAGTAGCTAAAAATGTCCTATATAAAAAAAACAAATACACTCAAGTGTGAGCCTGAAAGGACCTTGTGATGTGCTAGTTAGAATTCCCAAGACCTGTATAAGAATGTGACAAAGTCATTACTTTCTACCTGTAATAGAAGTACTCCACGGGTTAGAACAGTCCGTAGATCCCAAGCGGTGGTAACAAAGCAAAGTTACTTATCTGCCGCTTGTGTTCGCTTGTCAGTTCCTGTGTGGCTTCAGCGAGCGCCGTCCCGGCTAGTGACGGACGCTCGCGCGGTCAGGGATCCTTGCGCAATGTTCAGCAGGACCTTCCCGCTATTCGAGTCATGTGATCAGCAGTCACGTGGTGCCCCTGTAGAAAGTACGGATCATAGTGGGAGCCAATAACCTACGCGTTTCGGAATTACAGCGGATTCCTTCATCAGGGTTGCTACTTTCGGGAGATATGATGGATCTGGTTTGAGAACTACCCTATCCTGATATGTCAGTAGGAAAGGAGGGTCTACAGAGAGTGCCTGGATGTATCCAACTCTTCTGGCAGATGTTAAGGCTATCAATAAGGCTACCTTATATGAGACATTCTATAGAGGAATAGACTGTAATGGTTCAAAAGGGGGTTAAGTTAAAGCATCAAGGACTAGATTCAAGTCCCAGGGTGGTAACCGTGGAATATGTACTGAGGTACTCCTTTCGCATGCTTTAATAAATCTTGCTATCCATCTGTCCCCCGCTACATTAGCACCATAAAGGGCTCCTAAAGCAGACACCTGGACCCTTAATGTGTTAACGGAGAGTCCTAGATCATGACCTTTTTGTAGGAACTCTAGGATGGCCTTAATTTGGAACTGTGTTAGAGAGGGGTTTTGCATAAAATTTTCTCCATACTCTGCTATATATCATGGTTGTGATTAATAAGATCAGAGCCACATCTACGTCCTATACTGGACAGAAAGAAACTCCCATAGATAATATGAACAATTAGAAAGAATGGAGTCAGAACGCTGCCAAATAGATCAATACAATTACAAATATTTATTAAATAGTACTATAAGATATACAATCACATAAACATCTAAAAAATCTACAGTACATGTAAGGTAACTCATGTGAAGGGTACAGGTAACAAAATCATGTACCACCCCAAAATGTAATACGACTTAAGGTCCAAGGTTCAGAGCGCAAGGTAAGTATACAAAAGATGAAAGCACACTTGTGAAATCCCTCAATGAGCCTCTATGTGCTAGCTGTATCAAAGAATGTTAAGGACTGGACCTTACCCATGTTAGTCGTGGAGTGGACGTGACGATTGCCAGCCCCTACGCGCGTTTCGCGTAGGCTTCTTCGGGGGGCCGTACAGCGTGTGTCACTACCCGATATTTATGATGCCACCGCACCTGAAAATCATTTATGGGACTGTGTAAACTGCGCATGCGCTATGACGTCAGCGCCGGAACTAGCATCGCCGCTCGGCTTCCCGAGCAAAGCGAGACGCCAGAGAAGCCATAGCCATGGCAACAATGACAGACCCGCCTCACCCAATGGGCGCCGGCAGCGATGCACCGTCACACCGACGTCACAGGCATGCGCACACGTCCCCCTGTTGCAACCCGAATGAACTGAAGGTTTGGGGGATTGACAGGATCCATGCTGGTATAAGAGGTGGGGACATTAAACGCCTTCTTTTCCAGAAAGAATGCAGGTGGATCACTGTCCTTAATACATTGGTCCCCTTTGGGCTTAATGAGCAAATCAGTTTTGCTTCTTTTCTCTAATCTGGTCAAATTATAGTATCTGGACTTAGCTTTTAGTCTGTGTGTGTCTTTGTACTGTTGTATTCATATTTTGATTATTTTTATTATCCTTTTAGTGATGTAGTATGGGACTATTTTGTGACTGATGCTCACCTCACCATTGTATGTGATCATGAAGGCAGGAAACGCATCGAATTTTTCATACCACTATTTGGACAACTGGACCACGTGTCTATACACGGATTTATATACTGTGTTTTATATGTTTTTTTGTTGCATTTAATAATTGATCTTTGTCTTCACGAGTGTACATTGTTTAAATGTGATGTAACGCGTTTATGTTATATACCTAGTCTTAGGACACTTAGCAACTAGTTTGCACAGCACTCCGCACTTTATTTACATATGCACTTTGTATTACTGCACATTGAGCGTATCACTGACCTGCTTTCGCGTTCATTTCTATTAGGGGGACGTGTGCGCATGCCTGTGACGTCGGTGTGACGGTGCATCGCTGCCGGCGCCCATTGGGTGAGGCGGGTCTGTCATTGTTGCCATGGCTATGGCTTCTCTGGCGTCTCGCTTTGCTCGGGAAGCCGAGCGGCGATGCTAGTTCCGGCGCTGACGTCATAGCGCATGCGCAGTTTACACAGTCCCATAAATGATTTTCAGGTGCGGTGGCATCATAAATATCGGGTAGTGACACACGCTGTACGGCCCCCCGAAGAAGCCTACGCGAAACGCGCGTAGGGGCTGGCAATCGTCACGTCCACTCCACGACTAACATGGGTAAGGTCCAGTCCTTAACATTCTTTGATACAGCTAGCACATAGAGGCTCATTGAGGGATTTCACAAGTGTGCTTTCATCTTTTGTATACTTACCTTGCGCTCTGAACCTTGGACCTTAAGTCGTATTACATTTTGGGGTGGTACATGATTTTGTTACCTGTACCCTTCACATGAGTTACCTTACATGTACTGTAGATTTTTTAGATGTTTATGTGATTGTATATCTTTATAGTACTATTTAATAAATATTTGTAATTGTATTGATCTATTTGGCAGCGTTCTGACTCCATTCTTTCTAATTGTTCATATATATCATGGTTGTAGACTTTTTCCTACTTAGCAGTAATGCATTAATTAGATCTTGGGAAAACCCTCTTAATCTTAATATTTGCCTCTCAAGTTCCACGCCATTAGGTGAAGACTCTTCACCTGCGGGTGGTGGAATGGACCTTGAGATACTAGGTCTGGGATCTTTGGCAGAATCGAGGGATCACAAACCGACATTGCTCGAAGACATGAGAACCAAGGTCTTTTTGGCCAGAAGGGTGCTATTAGAATCACCCTTGCTCTTTCTTCTCTTCTCTTTTTGATCACCAATGGAATTAACATCATTGGCGGGAAGGCATAAGCTAGGTCGAACTTCCAAGGATACTGGAGCGAGTTTATCATGTCTGGATGATCCGCTGCGTTTAGGGAGGCGAACATTTGCGCCTGTCTGTTTTTTCTGGTCGCAAATAAATCTATTTGTGGAAGACCCCATATGTCCACTATGCTTCTGAGTATTTGAGGATTGAGAGTCCATTCTCCTTGGCGCAGCGTGTGGCGACTTAGGAAGTCGGCTTTTAAATTCTCTACTCCTCTGATAGGAGAGCCGTGAGGGATAGAAGATTGACTTCCGCTAAATTGAAGATATTTGTCACTGAAGACATTAGACTTTCTGATCGCGTTCCGCCTTGACGATTTAAATATGCGACGACTGTCATATTGTCCGACAGGATTCTTACGTGAGATCCTCGGAGCTGGGGAAGTGAAAAATTTTAAAGCATGATTAACTGCGTTCAGTTCCTTCCAATTGGAGGACTGCTGAATCTCTACAGCATTCCAGCGACCTTGAGCTATATTATGAACCAGATGGGCCCCCACCCCCCTGGGCTTGCGTCAGTGGTAATTATTTTAGAGGGTTTTATCGTCCATGGGACTCCTGGACAAATGGTTTTTATCTAACCACCAGACCAATGAATTAAGCACCTCTTCCGAAAGGGTGATATTTGTATTCAAACGCTTTTGACAATGAAATTGCGCCAAAAGGATCTCATGTTGTAAGGTACTAGCATGATATTGGGCCAATTGAACTGCAGGGATGCAGGAAGAGAGAGAGCCTAAGAGGGACAAGGCATCTCTAAGTGACATTTGAGGATTAGACCTTGCCATACTAACTTACGAGATTATGGCCAACTTCTTGGATTCTGGTAAGAGACATCTCTGACTTAAGAGTCCAAGATTAGCCCCAGGAAGGACTGCAGGGTTTCTGGATGAAGTCTGAACTTCTTGAAATTCACGATCCAACCTAAAGCCATTGTGAGGCAGAGTTTCCAACTATTAAAAAATAATCCAGGTAAGGTACAATTAATGTATCCTGATGTCGCAGATAAGCCATCATCTCGAGCATAACTTTCGTGAAAACGCGAGGAGCCATTGAAAGGCCGAATGGCATAGCTGTAAATTGGAAGTGACGGATCCGGCCTCCTAGGTTGACTGCCACTCTGAGGTATTGTTGGTGTTCTGCATGAATGGGAAGATGGTAATACGCATCCTTCAAATGTCATAAAACATCTAGGAAATAAAACTTTAATAGTAGACCTGATTGATTCCATCTTAAAGGTGTGATCATAAGATTTATTATAGTACGGAATGAACCATCAGGTTTGGGAATCAGAAATAAAGGGGAATAAAATCCCCTTCCTTCCTGATTCCTTGGTACTTTGATGAGAACATTTTTAGCCAAAAGGCTGAAAATTTCCAACTGGAGCGCCTTTTGCTGTTCTGAGAAATGTTGCAATGAAAGTATCTTGTGGCAGTCGGAAGAATTCTAATCTTAGTTCTGATTTTATTAGGTGGAGGATCCACTGATTTGAAGTTATATGTTCCCATTGTCGGTGAAAAAAATTTTAGTCTTCCACCTACTGGTACTTCCTTACTGACGGTATCTACTGCGTCTAGCTGTTTTGGAGTTACTAAATAAGGCACCTCTCTGTTTTGTTTCCCTCGTTTCCCAACGATCTTTGTGGTTCATACAGCCTCCATCTGTTAAATGGCCGTCTTCTAAACGCTCTCCTATAGGAAGGAAGAAACTATTTAGGAAAACCCTTCCTTCTTTCTCCTGCTTTAGTGAGTAGGTCATCAAGAACCTTACCAAGCAAGAACTCACCCTGGCACGGAATTGTACATATTCCAATGATATATTAAGAAAAAAGGAGCGCACTCAGCTATCTTAGGTTGGTGCTGGCTGTACTTGGGAAAAACCCAACAACAAGTCCAATATAGAAAAATCAGCCGCACTCTTTGCAAAAATGTGATGTATTTATTCACATGTGTTGAGACAAAATTTTCATATATATATATACACACACACAGCAGGGAGTATAAACGAAGTAGTAACGTTTCGACCCTGCCTCGGGTCTTTCTCAAACTGCGTTTTCTAGATAGTGTGAAAAATAAGAAGTGTGGTCCCTTTAAGGGCTCCTATTGTTGTGGTGTCAGGTCTTCCAGGCTTAAAGACTCCAGTATTCGTCTCCCAAGACGTCCTTAAGAAGAGCTTCAGTCTTACGGTCTAGTGGGTCTAACAAAGCCCCCGCATCTTCTACAGGGTGAGACGATTGTTTTGAAGTGGATGCTACTGCCGCATCTCCTTTTGGAATCTTAGACCACACTGCTAACTCATCATCACTGAAAGGGTAACCTCTTTTGGAAGAGGATGGGAGAAAACCTTTTCCTTGTTTGTTCCACCTTTTTTTTTTTTTTTTTTTTTTTTTTTTAACAAGGTCTTTAATGGTGGAAATGCCTTTGAAAGCTCACCGTTTCTTCTGGCCTAGGCCAGCAAACATAATATCTTGTGCCGTACTGATTTAGTGTCTGGGCAACCCATAGTGTTTCTAACAGATTTACAAGATTGTCTATGCTATCAACTGGAAAGCATGTTCGTCCCTCATCCTCAGAAGAACTAGATGATGATCCCGAGGAGTTTGAAGATCGGATCAAGCCCTCTTCAGACTCCGAACTGGAGACGGGGTGGGGTGGGGGGGGGGGAGGGAAAAGGCTTTTGCTTTCCTGTGTTTTTTTTTTTTTACTTTTTGACCCCAGAGATTGGATTTCTTGTCTATTCATGGCTCTGATATTAGTGGTTGTTACCGCAGCCTCCTCCTGTAGGGTCTGATTAATACAACCTGGACACAATCTCTTAGGATATGAATCGGGAAGGGGTTGCATACATAGGGCACATTCCATATGTTTTGATTTACTGGATTTCTTAGCCTATGGGGAGAAGGAAGGGATCATCTTGTAGGTAGAGGATTAAATACACTCACCCAGTGAAACCATCACTATACCGGTTTAGGAGGTGGAGACGCTGTGCGGAATCTGAGTAGATCTGTTTCTCTACTCCGTCTTGTGTGAGTGTCAGTCACCTCATTGGAGCGTCCACTCTTTTTTTTTTTTTTTTTTTTTTATATTCTTTGTGCCTGCAGATTTGGAACATTTAGCGCTGCTGTCCTTACTAGCGCTATCCTGCTCCACCGCTGGTGGGTGCTCCCCATGTGCCGGAGACAATGTTATGAGCACAAGTGCTCTGTGTCCCGGCTCCTTTCTTGAACATGCGGCGTTCTGAGCGCGCCGACGACCGCGCATCAGAAGTGCTCCGAGCACTGCCGGTTCAGCGTGGCAGAGCGCACTTACCTGTAAGACGCTGCCGCCGCCTCCTATGCCGGCCGATCCGCACCACTAGCGCTCCCTTCCATAGGCCAGGGCTGGCTGCCCGGAACCTAACGGAAATGATCAGTCGAGGGGGGAGGCTGCATGCAGTGGCTCCCCTGCCCCTGCTACTGATGCCACAGCCCCTGCTGTTCACATGGAAACCACACAGGCGGGTGCACAGCTCAGGATACTCCATGTAGGTATTCCAGGTTTTCCAATAGGAACAGGAGGAGAGGGGGACCGCCCTTTTGTCTCGGTAGGTTTCCTGTTCCTATGGGCGGGTCCCTCTCTCAAAGTGGGTGCTGTCACGGCGAAGGGTAAAATGTATTTTTCACATTTTTTAGTAGGCTCCTTAGAGAACTTATAGCACATGTCAGGACATAATCCACACCCCGGGACTAGGAGCAAATGATCCTATGGAGAAAACGTCATCCATCAATGTGTGAGCCTCACACATCACTTCTGCTTTTATCTCCCTACTCCCACAAGTCTTCAGACGCCAGCCCCCCTCAGTGACAGTTACCGCAGTGTTCCCCCTTCCTCAGTCATCAGAGTACCCCCTCTCCTTTTCCAGAAGTCACAGTAGCCCCCCAATCCAATAGTTACGGACCGCCTGAATTTTCCAGGGCTCCTCACTCTCATCGTTGAGAACAAAGTGTCCTCTTCACCCCCAGTCCTTACCCCGTGAATGTTCCCACAATGCTTTCCTTTCACAATGCATGAGCTGCATCTGAACTGTTAGGAGTGCAGCTCCATGTGTCCAACACTAGGTGGAAGCACTGACCATTGATTTCCGAAAGAGTTGGTAACAAATCCTGGCACCAGTGACCGGCGTTCTAGCCTCCATGACGCCCGTCTTATGTCACCGGAGTCTCTGCAATTATCTCTTTCTTTTTTTTTTTTTGCCTAAGATGAGAATTTTGTCTTATTTTGTACCTGTTTTGGATGTTCTCATTCTCTCTGAAATGCAATGTGTTATGGTCACATTCACAAACATGTGTAAACAGTCCAGGACCCGCCATTTACCCCTATTTCTGAACAAATACGTTTTCAGGTTTTTTTCGTACTTGTGGTTTAAAGAGTTGAGTGTAGTATGTGCGTGTATATATGTATATGTATGTATGTATATGTGTATATATATATATATATATATATATATATATATATATATATATATATATGAGTCTATTAATCTCCCCCCCCCCCCCCCTCCAAATGGGGGTGGTCTTTGTTGTTTGTTGTCCTTTCTCTTGTGCTTTTCTGGACAGAGAGTTCAGATGTTGCTCCTGGGATCTGTTGCGGCCATTCTTCCAACTTCGGGGTCACTGCTCCAAGTGCTCCTATCACCACTGGAATCACTGCTGCCTTCACCTTCCACATCTTCTCCAGTTCTCCTTTGAGGCCCTGATATTTCTCCAGATTCTCATATTCCTTCCTTCTGATGTTCCTGTCACTTGCCACATCTGCTCTCTTCTGATCCTTGTCTACTATCACAATGTCTGGTCGGTTAGCCAACACCTGCTTATCCATCTGGATCTTGAAGTCCCACAGGATTTTAGCCCTTTCATTCTCCACCACTTTTTCTGGGGTCTCCCACATGGATTTAGGGGGACGTAGCCCATATTCTGTGCAGATGTTCCTGTATACAATTCCCGCTACTTGGTTGTGGCATTCCTGCTTGCATTTTGAATCCTGCCACTATGTGTTGGACGGTTTCTGAGGTTTCTTTGCCTAGTCATCACCTTGGGTCTTGTCTTGTGTGGTAGATTCCTGCTTCTATGGATCTGGTACTTAGTGCTTGCTCTTGTGCCGCTGTGATTAGTGCCTCTGTGCTGTCTCAGAGTTCAGCTTTCTCCAGCCATTGGTAGGATTTCTCCATGTCAGCCACCTCCATTATCTGTTGATGGTACATCCCAGGCAGCGGCTTGTCTTACCATGGCGCTTCATATTCCTGTTCTTCCTTCCAGATCTGTTGTTGTTGCTGCCTTAGGCTTTCTCTCAGCATCTCAGCTTTTGGTGCCATTTTCCTGATGTATTCCTGGATACTCCTTGTTTCATCCATGATGGTGGCTTGGATGTTTATCAAGCCTCACCCACCCTCCTTTCTGTTGGCATACAATCTTTGGGTGCTAGACTCAGGGTGCAGACCTCCATGCATTGTGTTACCGTATCCCTGTGTCTGTACATCTGCTATGTGCCCCTTTGGTAATTCCACTCCATCTGTCTTGATTACCTTGCCGCTCTTTATTACCAACCGGCCGCACTCCTCTAGTCCAAAGGACATCCCCATGTCTTCGCTGTAGATCCTTGTCAGGTGGATCAGTGAGTTGATATCTCTTTCGTTTTTTGCATAAAGCTTGATGTCATCCATGGAGAGGAGGCGGATGATGTTGCTTCCACTCTTGAACTTGTATCCATAGCCAGACTCTGACTGAGAGGGTTCAAGCCTATGCAGAACAGCAATGGAGACAGTGTATCACCTTAGTATATGCCGCATTGATGGTCACTTGGGGTAGTTGTCCTGAGTTGACTTCCAATGTTGTTCTCCATAGCCCCATTAAGCTTCTGAGGAAGGTTCTTAATTTCCTGTTGACATTGTAGAGACCCGAGCATTCACAGGTCCATGTGTGTGGCATTGAGTCCTAGGCTTTCCTGTAGTCAATCCAGATTGTACTGAGATTGGTCTGTCAGGATCTTGAGTCTTGAGCGACTGCTCTATCTACTAGGAGCTGGTGCTTAGAGCCTCTGGTGTTGGTCCCAATACCTTTCTGAGCTGGATTCATGTACTGGTTCATATTGTTCTGTAGCTTGGTGGCTATGATGCCTGACAGGTGTTTCCATGTTGTTGTAAGGCAGGTTCTTGGGCGGTAGTTGGATGGAGCTGTTCCTTTGTGAGGATCCTTCATGATCAGCGCTGTCCTATCTTCTGTTAGCCAAGCTTGGGTGGTGGCCTACTTCTAGCCGTTGGTTCATCTGCTTTGCAATGCGTTCATGTACCGCTGGTAATTTCTTTAGCCAGTAGGTGTGGATCATGTCTGGGCCAGGTGCTGTTCAGCTCTTCATGTTCTTGACCCACTGTTGGATGTCTGCTTCTGTAATGGTGACTGGTTCTGGCTCTAGGTGGTTGCTGTGTTTCATTCTCAGATCTTGCAGCCACATTGCACTGGTGTTGTGTGTTTTTTCCTTCTCCCATATGTTCCTCCAGTATTGTTCAGTCTCTGCTATTGGGGAGTTGCTGCCTTTGTGCTGTTACTCTGTAGTTGGGAGTACACCTTGGATGGTTCTTTGGAGAACAGGGCATTTATCTTTTTGGCCTCAGCTTCTCTGATGTATCTCCCTAGTCTTGCAGCGAGTGCTGTGAGCCTTTGTTTAGCAGTCTCAAGGGCTTTAGTTGGGGTCAGGCCTTTGCACTTGTCTAACTTGGTCTTATTCTTGATCTTTACACCCTTCTGTATTTCTGTTAGTTGGCTGACTTCCCTTCGTGTCACCTTGATCTTGGTCTCCAGTCTTCTTTTCCAAGGGGGGCACATACTTCTGTTCTTGCCGGTTGCAAATGCTGACAAGCATTTCCATAATTGCTGAGGCAGTAGCATAGATCAGTCTATTGGTTTGAGATATGATGGTGGTAGGTATTGATGCAAGTGCTCCATTGGCATCTTCTAGCATACTGTCTGGTGGTGTTTCTGTGCTGAGCCTTGGCAGTCGATCTCAGGTATTGATGGTATTTAGTTTATCTAAGATCTTCTGTTTCAGATTTGGCTGAATATATAATTATTTTTTTCGCTTGGATATTCAAATACTTTATATCTTTTATACATCTTTTTTCATGATACACGGGGCCTAATTATTATATTTTCACATTCTCTTCTTTTCTTTATTTTTTCATATATCGAGCGATAGCCATGGGAAACAAGGAAATCTGTGTATGTTTTTCACTTTTCTCATTATTTATTTTTATAACCACAAAAATACTTTTAAATGTTGTTCTCATTTCCATAATAATTATTTTTATATAATGTCTTCTTTTGGGGTTTTTTTTTTGTTTGTTTTTCTTAGCAGTAGGGCAGGGCTAGTAAATTCAGTTTGGTAGCAACGTTTTTTCTTTTTTTTCCTCTGCTTTTTATTTCATAAATCTAATTTCCCCTCTAGACAGATATGGTATAGTAGCCCCTCGTTACAGTAGAAATTCAGCTTACTTGCAGCATAGCAAAGCTCAGTGGGTTTCCTAGAATCCTGCAGCTCCTGCTCCCTCTCTACACCAAGGAATTGTTGGCAGATATGCAACAGATACAGGATTGTGTGCAGGAGGAGTTAACACTTTTATTACAGTAGATGGCGATGCTGTTACTATTATATCCTTAGTTGAATGTAATGCATATACTTGTTGTACTTTTGGTTTCATTTTCTCTGTGATAAAAGGTCCTTGAGACTTCCTGTTATGCTGTATTAAGAAGCTGATGCATGTACCTCATGTTCTGTGTAGATACAAGTTGATTTACCGCATATAATCTACTCTCACAAGTTTCTTCTGCGACCAAACAATGCAACAGGGATCACATGATCACTAGGTCAGGAGAAGAAAGTGACATTAGCACTTCCCATTATTGTGTATACAGCGATCAGTAAGGCAAAGACGGTAATAAGCCCCCTCTGCTTTCTGTATGTGGAGTCTGGCTGTGCCTGACAGATGGGTCCCTGGTCCCACAGCTGCCTAATCACTTGTAGTTGCTACTATGCATTAAAGTTGTAGAACGTCACAGCAGAGCAAAATATGGGTGGTCCAGAAGTAGTTAACAATAACTGTGGCGCCTCTGTGACTCGGGGGGGAAGGGGGGGGGGGGGAGGAGTTGTAATGGATCACACTGGGGTGTTTGTTCGTTATCCAGCATTAGCAAATGTGTCCATGAACTTGTGGCTATAAGGAAGATGAAAAGGTTGTCGGAGACACAACTCGTTTTTCACATATTTGTTCTGTGATATCTGTATGCAGCTGTAGGGCCTCATCTGATTAAGACCTCACTGTATACTGTAATATATACACACAGTGGGAAAATAAGTATTTGATACACTGCCGATTTTGCAAGTTTTTCCACCTTCAAAGTTGGAATAATTTTTATCGTAGGTACACTTCACCTGTGAGAGACAAAATCTTAAAAATCCAGAAAATCCCATTGTATGATTTTACATAATTAGCATTTTATTGCATGAATTAAGTATTTGATAGAATAGAAAAACTGAAATCTTTGTTTGCAATTACAGAGGACAGACGTTTCCTGTAGTTCTTGACCAAGTTTGCACACACTGCAGCAAGGATTTTGGCCCACCCCTCCATGCCAATCGTCTCCAGATCCTTAAGGTTTTGGTGCTGTCGCTGGGCAACATTGAGTTTCATCTCCCTCCAAAGATTTTCTATCAGGTTCAGGTCTGGAGACTGGCTAAGCCCCTCCAGGACCTTGAAATTATTCTTATGGAGCCACTCCTTTGTTGTCCTGGCTGTGTGTTTCTGGCCATTGTCATACTGGAAGACCCAGTCACCAGGGCTTCAATGCTCTTACTGAGGGAATGAGGTTGTTAGCCAAGATCTCATGATACATGAACCCCATCCATCATCCCTTCAATACGATTCAGTCATCCTGTCCCCTTTGCAGAAAACCACCGCCAAAGTATGGTGTTTCCCTAACCATAATTCAGTTTTGGACAATGTTCTTGGGGTTGTACTCATCCTCCTTCTTCCTCCAAACATGGCGAGTGGAGTTGATACCAAAAAGTTCTATTTTGGGTTCATCTGACCACATGACTTTCTCCCATGCCTCCTCTGTATCATCCAAGTGGTCATTGGTGAACTTCAAACAAACCTGGACATGTGCTGGTGTGAGCAGGGGGACCTTGCATACCCTGCAGGATTTTAATCCATCATGAATGAGTGTGTTACTGATGCTAATGTTTGAGACTGTAATCCCAGCTCTCTTCAGGTCATTGACCAGGTTCTCCGTGTAGTTCTGGACTGATTCCTGACCTTTCTCAGAATCATCCTAACCCCACGAGGAGAGATCTTGCTTGGAGCCCCAGACAGGGGAAGATCTTGTGTTTCTACCATTTTCTAATAATTATGCCAATGGTTGCCTTCTTACCAAGCTGCTTTGCCTATTGTCCTGTAGCCCATCCCAGCCTTGTGCAAGTCTACAGTTGTCTCCCTGGTGTCCTTAGACAGCTATTTGGTTTTGGCCATGGTGCAGAGGTTTGTGTGGACAGGTGTCTTTTATGCAGGTAACAAGTTCTAACAGATGCAATTAATACAGGTAATGAGAGCAGAGTAAGAAGTTTTTCTTTAAGGGTACGATCCCAGAGTCTGTAATTGACAGCCCTTTGGACGCAGCACATGTCCGTTGTGTCCAAAGCGCTGCTGGCTTTTCAGCGCAGGGGATTCCTCATGTGTTTAGTGAACCGTGTGGAATCACCGTCTCCAATACATTGTACAGTTCTCCGCAAGATAAATTGACATGCTGCAGTCTGGAGAGACGCGCTGCATGTCCATCTTCGCTGGTGATCCGCATGTTTCTCAGCACGCATAGTGGACATGGGCTTTCTTGAAATCCCATCCACTATGCTGTAACATCTGGACACTGCAGATGTACGCAGCGTCCAACCTGCAGCATTTACTGACCGTGGGAACATACCCTAAGAAGCCCAATAGGTCTGTGAGAGCCAGAATTGTCGCTGGTTGGTCGGTGATCAAATGCTTACCGTATTTTCCGGCATTTAAGACGACCTTTAAACCTCTGAAAATCTTCTTAAAAGTCGGGGATCGTCTTATACTCCGTGTCTCGTCTTATAGGGCGGGTGCATATGGTGGGTGGGGCGGAGTGGTCCCGATGACGAAGAGAGGGGCATCTCACTGGGAAGGTGTAAGTGGAGTATCCCCCATTACCTCATTGTAGCAAGCAGCGATGCTCTCTGTGCTGGGGGGGCGGCGGCGTATCTCTGTGCAGCATCGGGGCTCTGCCGGCATTTCCTCAAAGCCCGGAGGCATCGGCAGCTCCATTGCTGCGATGCGGTGGCCTCCGGGAAAATGGCCGCTGGGGGCGGCGCATGCTCAGATTCAGACCTCGTCCCGACGCCCCCTCTCTTCGTCATCGGGACCACTCCACCCCACCATATGCACATTGGTCACCCGCCCTATAAAACGACACACGGCGTATAAGAAGACCCCTGACTTTTAAGAAGATTTTATATTTGAACTAGAAAAGTTGGGGGGTCGTCTTATACGCCGGAAAATACGGTATTTCATGCAATAAAATGCTATTTAATTATTTAAAAATCATACAATGTGATTTTCTGAATTTTATTCTTAGATTCTGCCTCTCAGTTGAAGTGCACGTATGATAAAAATTACAGATCTCTCCACTCTTTGTAGGTGTGAAAACTTGCACAATTGGCAGAGTATCAAATACTTATTCCCCCCACTGTTTATATACTGCTTCCTGTTGCCGAAACCCATTATCTGCTCTTTCTTTGAAGGTATAAAGTTCATGGTGCTTTCGGACCCACGACAGGCTGGCATAGATTCACTGCTCCGCAAGATTTATGAACTGTATTCTGACTTCGCTCTCAAAAACCCATTTTACTCCTTGGAGATGCCAATTAGGTAAGGAAAACAATCTAAAATGTAGTAAACCCCTTAGGCTGCTTTTACACATCAGTTTTTTGCTGTCAGTCTCAATCCGGCAAATTTTGAAAATACTGGATCTGGCGAATGTTGCCACCGGATCCTTTTTTTTTTCTCATAGACTTGTATTAGTGACGGACGGCCTCACGTTTCATCCGTTGTTCGCCAGATCCGTTTAAAATTGTTTATCCGCCGGCCGGAGAAAACGGACATAGTAACGTTTTTTGTGTCCGTCGAAAAAACGAACCGCGACGGATCCGTCACCGTCCCTCGTTTGCTAAAGCATCCAATTAGCTGGATCAGCTAATCGGATCTGGCAAAAAAAACGGATCCGTCGCATCAGTTTTTCACAATCTGCGACGGATCTGTATTTTTCAACGTTCGACAGATTGTGACAGATGGGAAAAAACTGATGTGTGAAAGCAGTCTTACTATGTCATATGTAGGGTGCCCATGTGCACCAGAACAGCAGCCACTTTTACTGGACAGTGTGGCTCATACAGAGCAGCAGTAAACTACTGTCCGTAAGTCGTTATAGATCATAATAACAGACGTCAACTCCCTTTAACCCCATTGCGCACCCTGCCGAACAGGTACATCCCAGTTGGGGTGCGAGTATATGGAGTATGCTCAGGAGCTGTGCCCGCTCTATACAGGGCGGATATTGGCTGGAATACTCAACCGGCATCTGCCTCTAACAACAGCGATAAGCTTCAGCCACGATTGCTGCTGTTTTTAATTATTCAAATGCTTTTTCAATCTGTGATAGTGGCATTTAAATGGTTCAATTATCGATGCTCGTGTTCATCAGTGCGCCCAGAACAACCATGGGAGACCGATATGCTACTCTGCCATTTGGAAGCCTGCTTGGTGGCCCCAATCGCTGCCATCTTGGCCCTCCTTTGAAGCTCAGCAATGCTTTGAGCTTCAAAGAGACTCCGATTTATACTATATACTGCAAGTTATGGCAATGACCAACAATTGCTGTACATGGTATAAGCTAGCCATTGACTGCTGTATATAGTATAAGCTAGCCAATGATTGCTGTATATGGTATAAGCTAGCCAACGATTGCTGTGTATGGTATAAGCTAGCCAACGATTGCTGTGTATGGTATAAGCTAGCCAACGATTGCTGTGTATGGTATAAGCTAGCCAACGACTGCTGTGTATGGTATAAGCTAGCCAACGATTGCTGTGTATGGTATAAGCTTGCCAACGATTGCTGTACATGGTATAAGCTAGCCAACGATTGCTGTATATACACCGTGTGCAGAATTATTAGGCAAGTTGTATTTTAGAGGATTATTTTTATTATTGATCAACAACTATGTTCTCAATCAATACAAAAGACTCATAAATATCAAAGCTTAATATTTTTGGAAGTTGAAGTGAGGTTTTTTAGATTTTGCTATCTTAGGAGGATATCTGTTTGTGCAGGTAACTATTACTGTGCGGAATTATTAGGCAACTTAATAAAATCCAAATATATTCCCATGTCACTTGTTTTTCACCAGGTAAACCAATATAACTGCACAAAATTTAGAAATAAACATTTCTGACTTGCAAAAACAAACCCCCAAAAAATTAGTGCCCAATATAGCCACCTTTCTTTATGATGACACTCAGCAGCCTCCATCCATAGATTCTGTCAGTTGCTTGATCTGTTTACGACCAACATTGCGTGCAGCAGCCACCACAGCCTCCCATGTAGTGGGTAAACGTGTGCACAACCTTAGGATGTGGTGCCCAGGTAGGTTCCAACACCTTAATAGTATATAACAAAACCTGGCACTCAACTTGTATGCAAGTGGTTTTATTTTACAGCAACAAAAACGTTTCGGTCACAAAGTTTGACCTTCATCAGCTACGTTTTGTGGGTGATGTATATCACAGCAAGGGCCGCTTCTCTGCATACACTTCCTGCATGGAGCAAGGATATGCCACAATTACTGCCTAACACTATAGGCCTCCAATATACATCACCCACAAAACGTAGCTGATGAAGGTCAAACTTTGTGACCGAAACGTTTTTGTTGCTGTAAAATAAAACCACTTGCATACAAGTTGAGTGCCAGGTTTTGTTATATACCACAGCCTCCCAGACACTGTTCTGAGAAGTGGACTGTTTTCCCTCCCTGTAGATCTCACATTTTATGAGGGACCACAGGTTCTCTTTGGGGTTCAGATCAGGTGAACAAGGGGGCCATGTCACTATTTTCTCTTCTTTGAGACCTTTACTGGCCAGCCATGCTGTGGAGTAGTTGGAGGCGTGTGATGGAGCATTGTCCTGCATGAAAATCATGTTTTTCTTGAACGATACCGACTTCTTCCTGTACCGCTGCTTGAAGAAGTTGTCTCCCAGAAACTGGCAGTAGGTCTGGGGGTTGAGCTTCACTCCATCCTCAACCCAAAAAGGTCCCACAAGTTCATCTTTGATGATACCGGCCCATACCAGTCCCCCACCTCCACCTTGTCGGAGTGGAGCTCTCTGCCCTTTACTGATCCAGCCTCTGGGCCATCCATCTGGCCCATCAAGAGTCACTCTCATTTCATCAGTCCATAAAACCTTTGAAAAGTCAGTCTTAAGATATTTCTTGGCCCAGTCTTGACGTTTTATCTTATGTTTCTTGTTCAAAGGTGGTCGTTTTTCAGCCTTCCTTACCTTTGCCATGTCCCTGAGTATCGCACACCTTGTGCTTTTTGTTACTCCAGTAACGTTGCAGCTCTGAAATATGGCAAAACTGGTGGCAAATGGCATCTTGGCAGCTTCACGCTTTTAATTTTCCTCAATTCATGGGCAGTTATTTTGCACCTTTTTTGCCCAACACGCTTCTTGCGACCCTGTTGGCTATTTGCCATGAAATACTGCAGAAAATGGCGGCTCAAATTATTTGATTTATTTTTGGAAAGTTCAGATTGTTTTCACTGTGCATTGCCGCTACATTTGTTCTTAGTTCGACCACTAGAGATAGTCGAGCATAGCATGCAGCCGATCCATCCTCAGCACTCTGATAAGAATGAATGGAGCAGTGGAGCGCATGAGCGGGCACTACTCCTGTCACACAGGGCTCCTCCGTCATGTCTCTCGGGAAGGGAGTGTCTGTGGTCGAACCCCTAACAATCAGGAAGTTATCCCCCTATCCCACAGATCCCTGACTTGAGAATATCCCTTGAAACATTTTACATTGATAAAGGGGTTGGGAAAACTGAAAAGCATGTGTCTGCATATTGTACCATTTCTGACAAGCATGCGTGTGTGAGAAAACGTCCTGATACATGACAACTACTTTAGTCATTTCTAAATCTGTTTCTTTTAGGTGTGAACTCTTTGACCAGAACTTGAAGTCTGCCTTGGAAGTAGCAGAAAAAGCTGGAACGTACGGACCCAGTTCTTAGCATCCAAAATCGATCTCTACGTACAATAAACAGGGGCAAGGATCGCCTTTGTGGGAACCTTAATGGCAGCTTGTCTGCGGTGCCCCTTCAGGAGTTACACCCTGTACTATCTATGCTTGTATATACTGTAAAATTGGTAACTTATGACTACGGGTTCAATAAGTAAATGTGATGGATGGTCCTTCTGTGTGTAAGTCGATCTGCCAGTAAAGATTTGGATGTCTGGATATGGTACAATCTGCAGGTGAAATTACACGATGTACAATATGCCACGTGTGTGATCAGAGTTGATGCCAATCGAAATAACATTGAACTTGGATTTCTGATCATCTAGGTTGGTATTTTATGTAATGTTTTTCAGGCCATCTAAAAGATACTTAAAGGGAACCTGTCAGTAGCCTCAACCCTCCTAAGCTGTCTATATGGGCATGTTGGTCATAGGAAGTTGAATAAATATAATTCAGTGATATCTACAATACAATGTCTTAATCCAGAGAAATCCATGTGTTTCCTATATATAAACGAGCTTTTAAGATCTGTCTCCTGCCCATAGATCTTATTTTAAATGAAAGGAAGTGTTACCAGTGTGAGGAATATAATGACTTATAGTCTTCTCTCCTCATCACCCGGCAGAGCTGTGTGTGGTTGCAATCAACATAGTACTGCAGAACTTTACTTTAAATAAACCACATATTCCATTGTGCGATACCACAACAGAAACAGAAGTGAGAAGAGGGAAAAAGATATAAAAAGGTAATAATTTTATTGAAACAACAATGTTAAAAATTAGTACAAAGCATTTGAAAATAGGGAAGGGGAAAGAAAAAAAGAAAAAAGGGGGGTTGAACCACCAAGATGGAGAAAACGAAACTGCACTATACCACAACGGGTTAAAATAACTAAACCCAATAAACATATGATGGTAGTACTAGTTGGGGATGAGGCAAACTAGATATCCTAATCCGAGATCAATAACAATGTAGCACAAGGTGTATCCCCCACAGGCATAAAGATATCCTATTACAAAATAACGTAACCAGGCCTGAAGTGAGTATATGTCTATCCCAAATACAAGGCAGGAAAAAAGACCTGCTGGTGTACTGGTGAATACTCCCACAGTCCGATACAACAGCCGAAAAAATGCCAAGAAAAGGATCAATAGCCAGGGAATGGTTTACCTGTGAGACAGATCAAATGCAGAGGTATCTAGTGCGGGTGGACAATGCAGATGCGGTTCCTATGCGCCCGACAAGCGCTGTTTCGCCGTAGCTTCTTCAATAGGGGCGAGTTCCTCACTTCAGGCCTGGTTACGTTATTTTGTAATAGGATATCTTTATGCCTGTGGGGGATACACCTTGTGCTACATTGTTATTGATCTCGGATTAGGATATCTAGTTTGCCTCATCCCCAACTAGTACTACCATCATATGTTTATTGGGTTTAGTTATTTTAACCCGTTGTGGTATAGTGCAGTTTCGTTTTCTCCATCTTGGTGGTTCAACCCCCCTTTTTTCTTTTTTTCTTTCCCCTTCCCTATTTTCAAATGCTTTGTACTAATTTTTAACATTGTTGTTTCAATAAAATTATTACCTTTTTATATCTTTTTCCCTCTTCTCACTTCTGTTTCTGTTGTGGTATCGCACAATGGAATATGTGGTTTATTTGATTTTTTGAGGTGACATTCAGCCTGTATTTCTATAAGGACTATGGGAATACAGAACTTTACTTTGTCTCATTACAAACACATTTGCTGCAGCAGTTATCCTCTCATAGTGCTGTCAGCTTTGCTGCTGGGCTGTATCCGATTATAATGCACACAGTACAGCAGAGATGAACCTTGTCTCATTACAAACACATTTGCTGCAGCAGTTATCCTCTCATAGTGCTGTCAGCTTTGCTGCTGGGCTGTATCCGATTATAATCCACACAGTACAGCAGAGATGAACCTTGTCTCATTACAAACACATTTGCTGCAGCAGTTATCCTCTCATAGTGCTATCAGCTTTGCTGCGGGGCTGTATCCGATTATAATCCACACAGTACAGCAGAGATGAACCTTGTCTCATTACAAACACATTTGCTGCAGCAGTTATCCTCTCATAGTGCTGTCAGCTTTGCTGCTGGGCTGTATCCGATTATAATGCACACAGTACAGCAGAGATGAACCTTGTCTCATTACAAACACATTTGCTGCAGCAGTTATCCTCTCATAGTGCTGTCAGCTTTGCTGCTGGGTTGTATCCGATTATAATGCACACAGTACAGCAGAGATGAACCTTGTCTCATTACAAACATTTGCTGCAGCAGTTATCCTCTCATAGTGCTGTCAGCTTTGCTGCGGGGCTGTATCCGATTATAATCCACACAGTACAGCAGAGATGAACCTTGTCTTATTAAAAACACATTTGCGTGTCTCTTCTCACAGTCTTCATAGCTCTGCTGTACTGGCTTCCTCAAGCACTGGCTGCCTGTGAGATGGAAGCTGAAGCACTCTGACAGGACAACTGCAGATGTGTTTGTATTGAGAGTGGACAAAGTTAATCTCTGCTGTACTATGCTAGTACTGATCTCACTGCAGAGCTGTGTGTGATTATGAGAGCAAAGTGAACAGCTTATTTACATATAAGAAAATGTAGATTCTCTGGAATAACATCAGATCGCAGATATCAAGGTATCATTGTATTCAGCTTCCTATGACCTGCATGCCCATATAGACGGCTTAGGTGGGTTGAGTCTACTGACAGATTCCCCATAACATTCCTAGCAGTCCATATTGTGTACATAGTATTTCAACCCTTCATTGAATTTAAATGTATAATAAGTAAAAATACTAATCAGAAGAGGAGCTGGAAAACCAGGCAGGTGGGGGAGATTTGGTGGCTATGGACTGCTGACATGGCTGGTGGACCCGGGGTACTGCAAATCTTTGTGGTCAACTGTACTATTAATGTCACTATTATGTAATAAAATATGATGTTAATTAGTTTTATTCCTTTGACTTTATAATGTTTTTACTCACTGTAAAATGCCCAATACTTACCACAGACTTCACTGGAGCTTACTTGCTGAAGCATCGCCTGTAACATTGCAGTACTATGACACCTGATGTGAATGTAATGGCGCAGAATCCAGGTCGGGATTGAAGGCAAAATGCAAAGACAGCACTAATGCTAAAGCCAAAGGCAGGTGATGTCTTGGTTACGTCTACAGCAGACTTAAAGGGAACCTGTCACCCCCAAAATCGATGGTAAGGTAAGCTCACCACCGTCAGGGGCTTATCTACAGCATTTTGTAATGCTGTAGATAAGCCTCCGATGTTACCTGAAAGAGGAGAAGAAGAGGTTAGACTATACTCACCCAGGGGCGGTCCCGCTGCTGGTCCGGTCAAATGGGTGTCTCAGGTCCGCTCCGGCGCCTCCCATCTTCATTCCATGACGTCCTCTTCTGGTCTTCACGCCGCGGCTCCAGCGCAGGCGTACTTTGTCTGCCCTGTTGAGGGCAGTGCAAATTACTGCAGTGCGCAGGCGCCGGACCTCTCTGACCTTTCTGGCGCCTGCGCACTGCAGTACTTTCCTCTGCCCAGAACAGGGCAGACAAAATACGCCTGCGTCGGGACAGCAGCGTGAAGACCAGAAGAGGACGTCATGGAATGAAGATGGGAGGCGCCGGAGCGGACCTGAGACACCCATTGGAGCAGGACCGCCCCTGGGTGAGTATAATCTAACCTCTTTTTCTCCTCTTTCAGGTAACATCGGCGGCTTATCTACAGCATTCCAGAATGCTGTAGATAAGCCCCTGATGAAGGTGAGCTTACCTCACCATCGATTTTGGGGGTGACAGGTTCCCTTTAAATAATAGTTTTGATGACTGTAGAAACTGCATAAGGAGAACTGCTTGAAAAATATCGAAAGAAACTTTTTTTTTTTTTGTCTCCATAATTTTTTTTCACCCTTTAGATTAAAAAAACCCTATATAATCACTAAAATTCTACTGACCTGGAAAATCATGTTGACTAGTCAAGAACAAAACCCAAAATATGGTTTTCAGGAGTTTTTTTTTCTGAAATTTCACCAATGTTTTTTCCACTTTTTAATACATTGAATGTTAAAATGAATGGTGTGTTTCAAGACTGCAACTCATTATGGCTCCTGGGGAGAAAAAGAGGGGGTAACAAAACAAAAGCACAAAAATGAAAAGGGGTTAAATACATTACACGGTTTCATTTATTTTTCGACACAAGTCTTGTCTGAGAGTTGCTGTTGTGCTGAACATGTCGCCGTGTAGCACCAGCCTTATTCTTATCACATTATTGTCACGGAGTTACAGCAACAGAGACGAGCCAGAAGACCGCAGTATCTGATTGCTACTACTCCTGCGCTGAAAAAGAAGTACTAAACCTTATTTTTAAATGGTGTTAATTTATTTTGGCAGAACAGGGGTTAATCGGCCATGTTTGGAGCTCTGGGAGTCTGAGCTCTCAGCTGAGCACAGTGAGCCACTCCTATTCCCTATATAATCTGGGTCCTGACTGAAACACATTGTCAGAGCTAGCTTATGCCGCAAGACTTGGAGGAGAGTTGTTTGGAGGTTATCTGTGAAGGAGTTTGGAGGAGCTATCTGTGACTGTTGCTTGGGTTTGTAAGTGTGATGATTCCATTTCCTCTCCTGCTTTGGTTTTTCCCCATCCTCCCCTCCCCGATGCCTTCCTCTGTTATATGTGACTGAATATTTGTATGTCTGGTATTTTAAGTTGCCCTTGTTCGTCTGGTTGATTTACTGCGGTGTATGGCTGCTCCCCGTTCCCTGGGTGGGTGGGGGATACAGATGAAGGGTGGATACAGGAGATAAGGCAAGGTACGTGGCCCCTGCATCTTCACCTTCAGAAGTAACTTGGGGAAAAGGGCGAGTTAGGGTGCACCCTAGTGTTAGAGACAGGAAAGGAGTCCCTGGACTGGGGTCACCCGACAACCGAGTTGTGACAATTATGGTAAGATACAATGTGTCATGGGATAAATGTAGACTCTTCTGTCTTTTTAAACAGGACACCAAAAAAATATTAGACATGAATGACATGAAGTACAGTTGCATCTTACAAGATTAGAATACCATCAAAAAGTTAATTTATTTCAGTTCTTCAATACAAAAAGTGAAACTCCTATATTAGGTCATTACAAACAGTGATGTATTTCAAGTATTTATTTCTGTTAATGTTGATGATTATGGTTTACAGCCAATGAAAATCTCAAATGTCCTTATCTCAGTAAATTAGAATACTTTATAACACCAGCTTGAAAAAATGATTTTAACATCTGAAATGTGGACCTACTGAAATGTATGTTCAGTAAATGCACTCAATACTTGGTCGGGGCTCATTTTGCATCAATGTGGCGTGGCATGGAGGCGATCAGTCTGTGGCACTGCTGAGGTGTTATGGAAGCCCAGGTTGCTTTGATGGCAGCCTTCAGCTCGTCTGCATTGTTGGGTCTGGTGTCTCTCCTGCATTAAAAATCTGCATCAAAATCGGAACGATTTTTAATGCACTAGTGTGTCTCCAGCCTAACAGGTCTTATTGCACCCGGTTTATTTTGGTAGAGCTGACAAATTTTCTTTATTCATTATAGATAATAGATAGATAACAATAGATAGATAATATATAATAGATAGATATATAATAGATAATAGATGGAAGATAGAATGAAGATAGATAGATAATAGATAGAAGATAAATAGATGATATATAGATAATAGATGGATAGATAGAAGATAGATAATAGAAGATAGATAATACATAGAAGATAGATAGATAATAGACGGATAGATAGAAGATAGATAATAGACGGATAGATACAGTAGATAATAGATAATCACATGTGGACAAGACAGTATTTTACTCCTCTGACAGCACATTTCATAGGACAAGGAGTTACAAAGATTTGCAGTTCATGGCCGGTCACTTGGATAATGACTAATCCTGAAGATTTTAGGTTGCAGTTACTAAATACACTAATGTATAACAGAGAACCACGTTAACCATTAATAATGGAAGCTCCAGCTTCGGTCAGGATTCTGTTCGTTCCTTATTTTATAACTGACTACAGACAATATCAGTCTTGTGACACAAGATGGATTTTACGGGAGGGGAAATTTATCAGTCCAGCTTTGACCCCAAATCGTACCTGGCCTCCTTTTGTAGTCTGGGATCTGGAAGAGACGACATTCTAACATTTCGCCTGAGAAAGTGCTTTGAGACATTTGGACCAGGCAAGTGCACCTCTTGTGATATAGACCATGCCAGTATACCATGGGCATCTAATGGTCTACAATTATATTTGTACAACTGGTATAGGTGATATATTGCCCTGCGTATAGCAATATGGACAGGGCCTGACTAGCCATCTCGCAATTCTGGTAAATTCCAGAAGGGCCTGTCTGGTCATGGGCTGCCTTGTCTGCTACGTTATTAGCAGAATCTGTGTTCTCAAGACACTCATACTGTTAAGAGCTGTGATGGAGCACAAAGTTGCTGACTCAGTAACTTAGCCCAGCAGGCCATTATTAGAAATATTGGTCTTGTAGGAAATCTTGCTTTCCTCCATCCATGGTAATATTAGTAATATAATCCCATCTGGTGCTTGGGGATGGGGACAACATGGCCCTGTGTGATTTAAAATGCCAGGGCTGAATTTCAGCCGCAGTCTGTACCTGCTTGTAGATGTGACCAACCCTCAGGTAAAACTACATGAAGGTCAATGGACACAGGTGGCTGAATTGATGGGATTGCTTCATCACCCATTTACAGTGACTTAAAAGTTACAAGTTGCTGATTTAACTCCTGGCATTTTTATGAAAAGAGTGGAAGAACTTGTTTTGTCTGTCCCAAAGAGGAGGTTTAATCGCAGATGGCATTGCTGCTTCAATGAAACGGAAAGAGACACTGCTAATAGAAAATAAAATTCTTCTGGCAGCTGTTTATGTGGACCCGAGTCATCGTATCGTACAGCTCACTAAAGAAAAAGAAGCTCTGATTGAGGTAGCAGTTAAGATGAGTGGGCTACAGGACAGCCAAGAGCAAGAGGACTCAGGTCCTGCCAGTGCTGCTGCTGCCGTTAGAAAACAGATTGACAATATTTCAGCAAAAGTTTCACTTGCTCTCAAAGTAGAAGAGTTCAATCATTCATCAAAAGTGACTGTGCACGAGGCAAATCCTTTATACCCATGAGGTTACTGCTTTGCCACCAACCCAAATTAGTGTAGAGAGGTCGTTCTCTAGCCTTAAAATAATTAGGTCAGATTTTACGTAATCTGTGAAGGAGGAACATGAGCCCAGTATGAGGAAGTCGGAGTCGTGGAGTCGGTGTCATGGAAATTGAGGAGTCTGAGGTTTGGCTTACCGAATCCACAGCCCTGATTGTGTGACTGTGTGGGTTTCCTCCCATGTTCTGAAGACTGACCTGTAGTAGATATGACCCCTGATGGGTGCAGTGATATCTGTAAAGTGCTGTACAATCAATATGCTTATTTATTATGCTTCATAAGAATGGTCTCACTTTGCAGACATTATTGCCCCATCAGGACTCACATCCTATCAGGATGTCTTTGGAAGTGGAGCTGCTCATATTCTGCTCCATTCATTTTTTTATGGGACCATCGGCGAATGTAGAGCTCCATTATTTCCAGACAGTCCCCTAGACAATGAATGCAGTGGAGGATAAGCCCGTGTACCTCTACTCCTTTCAAGAATGGGATGGATCTAGGACACTTGTGCACTGAGCTCTGGAGACAGTGTCATGGAGATTATTACGTGATGTTTTCTAGTACGTGGATGTGTCAGAAATAGCCCACATTGAACGGCCGCCCTCGCCGGTCTCCTGTCTGAGACCACAGACTAAAAGCTTTTTGTTCCCATCTCATAGATCGGTGCACAGCCTGCTGTTGCTGGTGGTTAAGCACCCATGGGGCAGCATGCTAACACTGTTGCTTTTTCTTGTTGCTGTTTTCATTGGTTCAGCTCTGACCAAGAACAATGAGATTCCTCCTCTCAGACACATCTCAGAAAATGAAATCCGTGACCACAACGGAACCTGCTCTTCCTTTTCATGACCTGTCGGTGGGCACTGATAGGCATATTGATGACCTAGCCAACAGGTAATTCTATGGTGGCTCAGTGGTTAGCTCAATTACCTTTCAACAATTGGGTCCTTAGTTCAATTCTGCCTAAGGTTAGACTAATTCTACCTCTCAATTGTACTTTAGAAATTGCAAATGGACCCGCTCTAGTTATTCATTACATGTCGGTGGGCACTGATAGACATATTGATAACCTTGGTCTTGTAGTAAATCTCCCTGTTCTCCATCCAGGGTAATATTAGTAATATATCCCATCTGGTGCTTGGGGACGGGGACACCATGGGCCTGTGTGATTGCAAATGCCAGGGCTGAATTTCAGCCCCAGTCCGTACCTGAATATGGACCATGCCGATATCACAAA
This sequence comes from Ranitomeya imitator, assembly GCF_032444005.1. Classification (NCBI taxonomy): domain Eukaryota; kingdom Metazoa; phylum Chordata; class Amphibia; order Anura; family Dendrobatidae; genus Ranitomeya; species Ranitomeya imitator. The sequence continues at coordinate 90,501,968 of NC_091291.1, forward strand.
TACACACATATATACACCCAGCTGGTATCAGTAATATAACTTATTGCATATAGTGATATGGATTATTCAGGTATAGCCTTGGCTTCTCCTGGTTTATTATGATGTGCGTGGAGCTTTTGTAAGACAGGTATTTTCTGGTATACATTAATGTATGGGCACAGCTGATATCTTTTTGCATATAATGATATACACTGTTCTGGTATACTTGGGCATCCTCTGGTATGCAATTATATATGTACAATTTCCTATATGTAGGGATATGCACTATGCTTGTAAGGGTGCGGTCAAGTGGAATTCTTGTAAAGAAACAGTTACAGACAAGTTAATTGAAAAAAAAAATAATTTTTTTTCCTTTACAAACTTCGGCACAACAAGCTGGATAGTCGTAAATCTCATATAAGGCACAAGACCTTTTTGAGTTACTTATTGAAATTTCCTGCTCTATTCCTGGCCCTACTTGTAAGAGACCTACCTTAACTGACCCTTACCTACTATGCTACAGTAATAAGAAGCAGTGAAGTCCCTGAAGAACTCTTGAAGGACGTGCCATTAATGAGAGACTGCCATCTCAGAGTTAGGTATCAGGTATCAGACTCAGGTATCAGAGTTAGGTATCAGAGTCAAGTATCAGAGTTAAGGTACCGTCACACTAAGCGACGCTGCAGCGATACCGACAACGATCTGGATCGCTGCAGCGTCGCTGTTTGGTCGCTGGAGAGCTGTCACACAGACAGCTCTCCAGCGACCAACGATGCCGGTAACCAGGGTAAACATCGGGTTACTAAGCGCAGGGCCGCGCTTAGTAACCCGATGTTTACCCTGGTTACCATCCTAAAAGTAAAAAAACAAACAGTACATACTTACCTACCGCTGTCTGTCCTCGGCGCTGTGCTTCTCTGTACTGGCTGTGAGCACAGCGGCCGGAAAGCAGAGTGGTGACGTCACCGCTCTGCTTTCCGGCTACCCGGCGCTCACAGCCAGAGCAGAGAAGCAGAGCGCCGAGGACAGACAGCGGTAGGTAAGTATGTAGTGGTTGTTTTTTTACTTTAACAATGGTAACCAGGGTAAACATCGGGTTACTAAGCGCGGCCCTGCGCTTAGTAACCCGATGTTTACCCTGGTTACCAGCGAAGACATCGCTGAATCGGTGTCACACACGCCGATTCAGCGATGTCTACGGGGAGTCCAGCGACGAAATAAAGTTCTGGACTTTCTTCCCCGACCAGCGACATCACAGCAGGGGCCTGATCGCTGCTGCCTGTCACACTGGACGATATCGCTAGCGAGGACGCTGCAACGTCACGGATCGCTAGCGATATCGTCTAGTGTGACGGTACCTTTAGGTATCAGACTCAGGTATCAGACTCAGGTATCAGAGTCAAGTATCAGAGTTAGGTATCAGAGTCAAGTATCAGAGTTAGGTATCAGACTCAGGTATCAGAGTCAAGTATCAGAGTTAGGTATCAGAGTCAAGTATCAGACAGAGCATTTCTGATGTTATTTCTGATGTTTGACTTTGATTTGTGACCATGTGTGAAAGTCGGGTATAAGAGTCAAGTATCAGAATGAGGTATCAGACAGAGAATTTCTGATATTTGACTTTGATTTGTGACCATGTCCTAAAATGAACACTGTACATCTGCTGGCCAGGCAAAATCAAGCGGAAATAAATTGTGCTGAAATATTTGCAGGGGAATGACTTTGTGTGCTGAACCTGATCAGGTGACACACAGGAAGACCTTTCTTGATATAAAAGCCCTGCTCACCAAACCGCAGGCAGATTTGTTGACAGAGAAGAGAGTGGAGCAGGCGCACTCCAGGGATGTCGCTGAGGCCAACGTAACAGGCCTCAGCGGAAAGTCTATAACATCCAAGTGTCAGCCATTGCCTGACAAGGCCTGGATTCCACACAGGAGGACTCCAAGTTCCATCTCCACTAGTCGGGACATGCCAGTAAAAATCAAGAGACCAGACATCACCCGTCAAGAGCCGAGGCCTGTTCCACTCTTGACAGACTTCTGTGAACCGTCAAGCCAAGAAGATCCAAGAGGAGACTCTAACAGGAGGGACATGCCTGCGAAAGAACAGTGCATGTGATCCGTCAACACCTATGCTCTACAGTACCAGGGTCGGCTGACATTAGGCTCTCAAGTTGGGAGGGGGCCGGTTGGTGCATGGGAAGGTCAACGGGCTTTGATAGACTACATCAGAGGAAGACTTGCGGCTTAGGCTGGGTTCACATTGCGTTAACAGCAGCCCGTTCAACACATACGTTAACGGGCTGCTGTTAACGCAAGTGCCGGTTTTGCAGCGCGCTAGCGCACATAGAGCACCTGCTAGCTCTATCTGCGCTAGTGGTGACGGACCCGGAAATGCTGCAGCCCGCGTCGCAGGGTCCGTCACTCAATGACGGCACATCCCTAGCGCACGCCCATTGTGGGCATGCGCTAGCGATGCGTCCGACATTGCTTTCAATGGCGGCGTTAACAGACTACATTACGCCGCATTATGCCGCGGTGTAACGTAGTCCATTTAACAGGCACAGAACGCAATGTGAACCCAGCTTTAATGGGAAAACCCGGTGACCCCCGTTAGGGCCAGATTTCCAGAGTTTCTGTTGTGAACAGAACATTAATGTTAGAGAGAAACTTACTTTCCTTTTCGAAGTTTGTTATCTTTGTTTAAATGTTAATCTGCCTAGTTACCAACACTAATTGTCCAGATGCACATGAAGTCACTGTATATAAATAAAACTATAATGATCCCGGAATGTTTCTGCCTCGTGCATCTGTGCGTTGCATCCAGACACCCACATTACACTACCATAAAGTTCATTACAGCACAGTGCTAATCCAAGCAGGTCATACTGCAGACCTCGGATCAGCCAACTCCCTGCTAAACACTATTCACTAATCCAAGCAACCCCATTCACTAATCCATCTTAAAGGGAACCTGCCACCCCCAAAATTGAAGGTGAGCTAAGCCCACCGGCATCAGGGGCTTATCTACAGCATTCTGGAATGCTGTAGATAAGCCCCCAATGTATCCTGAAAGATGAGAAAAAGAGGTTAGATTATACTCACTTGGGCGGGCGGTCCGATCCAATGGGCGTCGCGGTCCGGTCTGGGGCCTCCATTTACTTACGATGATGTCCTCTTGTCTTCATGCTCCAGCTCCGGCGTACTTTGTCTGCCCTGTTGAGGGCAGAGCAAAGTACTGCAGTGCGTAGGTGCTGGGCTTCTCTGACTTTTCCCGGCGCCTGCGCACTGCAGTACTTTGCTCTGCCCTCAACAGGGCAGACAAAGTACGCTTGCGCCGGAGCCGCGGCATGAAGACAAGAAGAGGACGTCATCATAAGAAGATGGGAGGCGCTGGACCGGACTGCGACACCCACCTGACCAGACCGCAGCGGGAACGCCCCTGTGTGATCTAACCTCTTTTTCTCATCTTTCAGGTTGCATCGGGGCTTATCTATAGCATTACAGAATGCTGTAGATAAGCCCCTGATGCTGGTGGGCTTAGCTCACCTTCGATTTTGGGGGTGACAGGTTCCCTTTAACCCCAATGTGAATTGAACACCACTCAACCCACCTTGACTTCTTCCTTCCCTGAAGTCTTTTACAGCCCCAGCGGATTCCCCAGAACTGGCCTCACCACAGACTGAAAAAGCAGTTGAGCGCACACCCTTCAGCAGCAGATTTCAAAGAGTTCCACAAGCTGCTCTCTTTTGCATCTAGACTACCCTACTATCTCATGAGGTCAGCTCATTATTTGCTCTTTGTTACACTTTCCAACCTTTGCTATGTGATATTAAGGTTAAAATTTTACCCAATGGGTTTCCTGAAGAACACAAGGTGATCCATTGAGCAGTGCCTCCACAGAACCTGCGTGACAGTCCACGGCTTCTGTCCTGTAATAGATAAGACACTTCAGCTTCCAGTTCATCGCAATTACCCCAGTATACCAGCCTGGCCTCCAGATCACCGTCACTCTTCAAATGTACAAACCACTCTTAATATGGACCAACTGCAAGTTCTCCTGACACCACATGCTGATGATCTGAAGACTGGCCCTTTGTGCTCAACTACTCATTATCAGCTTCTCTCTGTCCCTTCTTCTAACAAGCCTGTGGTGCAACATTCTGGCGTTTCAGTGTACCCTTCTACGTCAGTGTCAGGCTTTTCCTGGTCATATGATGATGTCCCTCTTCTTCTTAGCCAATATTATAGCATACTATATATTATAGGATCACCTAGTGAGGTGGATCCATTAAGCCTCAGGTCTGGGTGGGCACATGGACCCCAGGCATTTGTTTATCAGGGATGAAGGCATGTGTGGAGCGAGGTCTTGGAACACTGGAGATCACAGGAGGGCAGGTGCAGAGAGGATGCAGGAAAGTCCAACAGCAATAAGACAGCAGGACTGCAAGTTCACAAGGCAGATGCAGACCAGGATCTGATAGAGGAGCAGCACAAACAGAACACAGGACTAGGAGTCTTAATACCTAAACACAAATGATGTGATGGAAGCACGCCAGTCCACTTGGAAAACCCAATGTGGAGCATAGCAGACGGCGGCAGCCATACGGGAAGGTGGCGAAGCACTGCCGAGCCGAGACAGGTGCACAGCAATATATTTACTTTGCATAAGCAGGACAAGAACAAATAAACCATAAAGCAGTACTTGTGAAACAGCTAATTAGTTTCTCATACAACTAAACAATCTTTCATGAGAAAAAAACGTTATGGGTGATTCTATAAGGTATTTAAGGCAGAAATCTGGAGTAAACACCTCAATAAATTGCAATATTTTTGCACAACTCAGAAGTTGTGCAAAAAAGGTGCAACTTTTGGCATTTACATGCCAGCCAATATGGGCGTAGCAGGAGCGGAACAGGATGTGGTCATGCCCGTCTGTCAAACGCATCATAAGTAACACCACTAAAGTGTTGTAACTTACTTCGGGAATGTTCCCAGGCTGCGAATGGTGTACATTTCTGGTGGCAGCACATGCTGGGTAACAGAAGTGTCTAATTTATTAAGCAATGCACCCTTTTGCACATTAGTTGGTAACAGTTATTTGTGATAGCCCTACCCTCTTTCATCAGGGACACAACCAATCATCTCACCAAAAGACAGGATATTCATCTTGAACCTGGGACAATTCTCACATGAATTGATGTAGAGTCATTGTACAACAGCATTCCACATGTGAAAGGGATTTAGGCTGTGCAATATTATCTCAGCACTAGGGCGACCCACCTGACATCACACAACAGGTTCTCAGTGGATTTCCTGAATTTTGTTCTTGGTCATAATTACTTTGACGGCAGGTACTACAATCAGCTCAGGGGCACAGCGATGGGGAGTCTATGTGCCCCACATATGCCAACTTGCTCATGAGCTGGTGGGTGGATGCAGTGGTGTTCCAGGTTCGAGGATGTCACATGGTGTCCCCACATACAATTTTGGAGATGGTACATTGATGACATCCTCATCCTGTGATCGGAGGATAGTAATTCTTTTGAACAATTTCTGGCACATCTGAATGTCAACCACCTCAGCCTTATGTTCACATGTGAGGTGGGTGGGGACAAGATTGCATTTCTTGACATCTAAGAAAGATTAGGGTTCCTTAACAGCCTCTTAAGGTGGGGAAGTCATCACCACACAAGCCTCAAAAAAGGTATCCCTAAGGGACAATTTTTGAGGCTAAGAAGAAATTATTCTTCCATAACAGACTTTCAATTACAGGCGAATAATCTGAAAAGGAGACTTTTAAATATGGACTATTCATCTCAAGTTATTGATGCCAGTTATCGTCGTGCACTAAGGAGTAATCAAACAGAACTTCTTACTCCAGAACAGAAAAACACACCAACAGAGATCACATGATTCATTGATTGGTACTTATGACATATGTCATGTCCAATATTCATTATAATACTCTTCTCTTTTTTAGGAGGTATCAAAGGAGATGTTTTGGTTGATATTGGAACTGGACCATCGATCTACCATCTTCTCTCTGCCTGTGAATCTTTTCCACATATTATTGCCACTGACTTCACAGATATTAATCGCCAAGAGCTGGAGAGATGGTTGAAAAGAGAACAAGGAACCTTTGATTGGTCAGAGATTGTGAAGATTGTTTGTGACCTGGAAGGCAAAAGGTAGATTGTTTATTTACAACACTTAATATTTCTTATCTAATTATCTAGGACCTAATGATTCTTAACAATTCCCATAAAGGAACTAACAGTATACTCATACAAAAGATGCATATTGATGAGATTCTGGCCCACAAATGCATCTCTGAAGATGTTCCTGTGGCCTACGCTTCAATGGAAGATAACCATGCGGAGTGGTAGCCTTATTTTCGTTCATATGACACATGGAGAAAAAGAATGGGTCAACCTAATTTGGCCCTAAATCTTTAAAGGCGTTGTCCTCTACTAGGATAACCCCCTCTTGATCTAAATGTTAGCCCGATAAAATAAAAAAGCTCAAACTCACCTCCGGTGCTGTCGTCGTTTCAACTGTTTTGGCACTCGTGCTCCCGGGGCTCTCATGTGGTTGCTGTGACACGTGACCCCGGCGCTCAATCAGCGCTGGCATCACTGTCTCTACTTTCGGACGCTTTGAAAACGAAGATGAAGCAAGGGCTGCAGCTGATCTCTAACTTCCTCTTCATGTTAAAAACATCCAGGGACAGTGATGACAGCGCTAATTGGGTGCCCAGATCACGTATCATAACAACCGCACAAGAGCCCCGAGACTGCGAGCGCCAAGACCGATGGAACGCAGCCAGCATCCGAAGTGGGCATTGGTTGTTTTTAATTTAATTGAGGCAAAACATTTAGATCAAGAAGGGGTTGTCCTAGTAGTGGACAACCCCTTTATTGGCATCAGTAGTTGTATTTGTAGTTGCATTCATTCCATGTACACTCTTACGTTGAAGACTTTCCAACATAGAAAAAGTGATAATGGTCTGAGATAAACACCTAGAGAACTTCTGAACATCTCTAAACATGAAGAAGACCTTTATATAGCTAATTGTTTCCATTAATAATATATTTTAATTAAAGGTAAGCTATCACCAAGTTGGTCCCATATGAAGTAGGGCCAGCACCTGTACGCCCTCATGTACACCAGTCTAGTTACCAATGTGCTCTGCATAACAGAAACTATAGCCTTCATTATACTCACCTACTGCTTGGTCCAGTCCAATGGGCACCTCTGGTCTTGATTTGGGGTCCCACGTCATGCACACAGTGTCTTCCATTGTGCTCCTGCATATATATTCTTCTCTCTGCCCTGCCGAGGGCAAAGTACTATAATGCGCATGTGCGTGGAAAGGCCAAAGAGTGCTGGTGCATGTTCACTACATCGGCAGGGCAGAGAGAAGAACACTTATGCAGGAGCGCGATGGCGAACATGGTGTAGATGACGTAAGATACATCATCTACATGAATCAAGAAGGAGGATGGAAATCGCTAACGAGAGGAGGCATCGGATCAAGACCAGAGACGCCTTTTGGACCGGACTGCCCTGTAGTTGAGTATAATGAAAGCTCTGTTTTGTGTGCATTGGGGACTTATGCATTCTAGCTTACAGGTGCAGACCCTACTTTATATGGGAAAACCTTGGTGACAGGTTCCCTTTGAAAGAAACCTACATTAAATATATTTAGCTCAACAGGGTAGACAGGGATCTAATATTAATGATTTATCTGGTTTTGCTGTGGTCTTCAATTTTTTTTGTAACACTTTTTTAATATAGAGATAATTGGGAGGAAAAAGAGAATAAATTACGATCCAGAATCCATAAAGTCTTGAAGTGTGATGTAACGAAGAGTAATCCACTAGATCCCGCAGAGATTCCCCTTGCGGACTGCCTGATCACAGCGCTATGCCTGGAAACGGCCTGCAGAGATACTGATGCATATTTCTGCTCTTTGAAAAATATCACAACCCTTTTGAAGCCTGGTGGATACTTGGTCTTGATTGGTGTCCTTGGAGATTCTTTTTATAAGGTGGGAGAGAAGACTTTTTTTTGTCTACCATTGGATGAGCAGACAGTGAGAAACGCTGTCACAGATGCTGGATACCGTATAAAGGATCTGGAGGTTTATTACATCTCTGATCAGGCATCATCTGCCCATATCACTGATACCTATGCTAATATTTTCCTTGTTGCACAGAAAAAATGAGACATAATCAATCTTCCATATACCATGAAGAAGAGATTAGTATATATGCTAGGAGGTGAAAAGGTTTATCGTAGAGCTTTGTATCGTGTAAATCTATTAAAATAGATTTTTAAAATTCCATGTCTTGTCACATTCCTGCAGTGGTTTCCTAAGAGGAGGTGTCTTCTCTTGTAATTGATAGAGATCCTCAAAATGGGAGCTTTTCATCACCCATAAAGCTAATGGGTTGTTTTATGGGGGGATTTAGTTTGCTCATTTTATGCTAAATGAAGTCAACGTACAACGCAGAAGGGTAACTTGCATCTCCAAGGGCCCCCAATATAATCTGCAACATGACCTCCAGCTAACGTCTGTATTTGCAACACTGATTTATTCTTATGTAGTCTTCAGACATCCAGGCAAAGGTGCAACTAAAACACTTTTGCAACCCCTAAATCTATGCCCCTGATAGAAAGTAAAGCGTTGTGATGGAGATGTCAACCTGGTGGAGCCATTCACAGGCTGGTATGAGAGCATGAGCATGTATCAAAGTGGGCAGGGCTGCCACCAGGAATTTCAGAGCCCCATACTGGCAAAATTTGTCCAGACTCCGCCCCAGCATCATCTCCACCCCTCAAACCTTCCACAGTACCGCCATCCACTCTTGGAAAAAGTCCACTTCTGCACATCGCCTTCTTCAATAACACATTAACAGTTCCCATCAAACACCATATCACACACATAGCAATCAACTTTTGTTTTGCGTATAATGTCAGTGTACAGATAACACAGGGCTCAACAGTGCCATTATTCACAGGAGTTCTGTATATAGTCTACAGGTAATACAGTAATCACCAGTGACATAATACACAGGAGCTCTGTATATAGTGTAAGTGCACAGGTAATACAGTGATCACCAGTGACATTATACACAGGAGATCTGTACCTAGTATACAGTGTCAGTGTACAGATAATACAGGGATTACCAGTGCCATTACTCAAAGTAGCTCTGTATACAGAGTACAGGTGAATCAGGGATCACTAGTGTCATTATAAACAGGAGCTCTGTATATAGTATATAGAGTCCAGGTAATACAGTTATTGCTGAGGACATTATACACAGAAGTTCTGTATATAATGTCAGTGTACAGGTAATGCAGAGATCATCAGTGACATTATACACAGGAGCTCTGTATATAGTGTCAGTGTACAGGTAATACAGTGACTCACCAGTGATTATACACAGGAGTTCTGTATATAGTGTATAGTTTACAGGTAATGCAGTGATCACCAGTGACATTATACACAGGAGCTCTGTATTTAGTGTCAGTGTACAGGTAATACAGTGACTCACCAGTGATTATACGCAGGAGTCCTGTATATAGTGTATAGTTTACAGGTAATGCAGTGATCACCAGCGACATTATACAAAGGAGCTCTGTATATAGTGTCAATGTACAGATAATACAGTGATGACCAGTGACATTATACACAGGAGATCACAGGAGCTCTGTACATAGTATACAGTGTATAATGTCAGTGTACAGGTAATACAATGGCTCACCAGTGACATTCACAGGAGCTCTGTATATATTGTACAGGTAATACAGTAATCACCAGTGACATAATACACAGGAGCTCTGTATATAGTGTACAGGTAATCCAGTGACCACCAGTGCCATTATTCACAGGAGTTCTGTATATATTATATAGTGTAAGTATACAGGTAATACACTGACTCACCGGTGACGTCTCTAGTTCTGTATATAGTATATAGTGTAAGTATACAGGTAATACACTGACTCACTGGTGACATCTCTAGTTGAAGTAATTTATCTTCGCTTTTCTTCTTAATCCAGCGCAGACTGCCATCACTTCTTCCGGCCAGGCCTTATCTCTACAGAAAATAACAAACAGTTATCTAGAGCCTTGCTTCCAGTACACATTCCGCACTTTTTCCCCAACTTCTACGCTACGCAGCTGAATACAGATATGCACCTACCATTAATATACATTTGGTTATTATGCAACTTACCATTCCAAATGGAACTTGTAATCCACCACTGTGACCCCACTAACTATAAATAGCCACTTTCCCCACCCAATATACATAATTTAATTAGCACTTGTACTCTTTCCCCCAATTCATTACCAGTCATACCCCTGCATCATCAAGGCCCCCCGCTCTACACCTCCTGCTCCACCGATTCATTATATTTACATAACATCCTCAACCCCAATTCATTTTATTATGTCCTCTCTCTCTCCCACCCTCTATTCATCATCAACTGCTCTCCCCCACCCTTAATTCATCATTTGCTCTCCCCCACACTCAATACAGCACCATTTTCTCTTCTCCATCCTCAATATATCATTTTTTGCTGACCCCACTTCCAATTCATCATCATTTATTGTCCCCAATCATCCAGTCTCAATACATCATCATTTACTCCCTCACCCTCAATTCATCACTATCATTTGCTCTCCACACCTCCTACCTGCAATTCATCATTTGAAGTCCCCCACCCCAATTCATCATTATTTGCACTCCCCCACCTCAATACATTATCATTCACTGTTCTCTGTCCTACATCCTCAATTCATCATCATTTTCTCCCCCCCCCCACACCCAATTAATTCAATTTATTAAAAGAAAAAAAAAAGCTTTTCATACTTGCCTCTTATATGATACCCTGTAAGCGCAGCTCCACTTCTGGTATTCTAGCGAGTGGTGCACATACGCAACATCATTTTGCAGACACCGTCATGAGCGCATCACAGAAGAGGTGGAGGGAGCTTCTCTGGACCTGCCCGGCTGTTCTGTCTTGAAAGCTGTACAGCACCAGGAAAGCTCCCTGGGCTGAGATGTGCGCCGTCTATGGCGCACGATACTTTATTATACAATGGAGTCCGGTGAGCAGAAGCAAAAGGGGGGGGACTTCTTTTTCTTTTTAATGTACGCTCTGCACCCCATCTTGACAGTAAAAAAACAGAAATGTAGAAATTTTTGCAAATTTAATAAAAAAGAAGAACTGAAATATCACATGGTCATAAGTATTCAGACCCTTTGCTCAGACACTCATATTTAAGTTACATGCTGTCCATTTCCTTGTGATCCTCCTTGAGGTGGTTCTACTCCTTCATTGGAGTCCAGCTGTGCTTAATTAAACTGATAGGACTTGATTTGGAAAGGCACACACCTGTCTATATAAGACCTCACAGCTCACAGTGCATGCCAGACCAAATGAGAATCATGAGGTCAAAGGAACTGGCCAAGAAGCTCAGAGACAGAATTGTGGCAAGGTACAGATCTGGCCAAGGTTACAACAGAATTTCTGCAGTACTCAAGGTTCTTAAGAGCACAGTGGCCTCCATATTCCTTACATGGAAGAAGTTTGGGACCACCAGAAGTCTTCCTAGACTTTGCCATCCAGCAAAACTGAGCAATCAAGGGAGAAGAGCCTCGGTGAGAGAGCCTGTGGCTCAGCTCCAAAGATGCAGTTGGGAGATGGGAGAAAGTTCCACAAAGTCAACTATCACTGCAGCCCTCCACCAGTCGGGACTTTTTGGCAGAGTGGCCCGACAGAAGCCTCTCCTCAGCGCAAGACATATGAAATCCTGCATAGAGTTTGCTAAAAAACACATGAAGGACTCCCAGACTATGAGACATAATATTCTCTGATCTGATGAGATGAAGATAGACCTTTTTGGTGATAATTCTAAGCGGTATGTGTGTAGAAAACCAGGCACTGCTCATCACCTGCCCAATACAATCCCAACAGTGAAATAATGACCCAAAGCACACAGCTAGAATAACAAAGGAGTGGCTTCGGAACATCTCTGTGACCATTCTTGACTGGCCCAGCCAGAGCCCTGACCTAAACCCAATTGAGCACCTCTGGAGAGATCTGAAAATGGCTGTCCACCAACGTTCACCATCCAACCTGATGGAACTGGAGAGGATTTGCAAGGAAGAATTGCAGATGATCCCCAAATCCAGGTGTGAAAAACTTGTTGCATCATTCCTAAGAAGACTCATGGCTGTTCTAGCTCAAAAGGTGCTGTTACTCAATACTGAGCAAAGGGTCTGAATACTTATGACCATGTGATATTTCAGTTTTTCTTTTAATAAATTTGCAAAAATTACTACATTTCTGTTTTTTTTCAGTCAAGTTTGTGTAGAGTGTACAGTAATGAGGAAAAAAAGCACTTTTTTGAATTTACCAAATGGCTGCAATGAAACAAAGAGTGAAAAATGTAAAGGGGTCTGAATACTTTCCGTGCCCACTGTATATATGCCACATGAAATGCTGAATTATACAAGTCAGCCTATACAGAGATAGCCAATATAGAAAAAAAGGAAAAATATACTCTATATTCGGTCTGGTGCGACCTTGCCTTGCTGTGAAGGTTGCACAGTGACGCCCTGCTCGGATGTCGACTCACCCTAACTGCTCCTATAAGGCCCTGAAAGGGGAGGAGAAAGATAAAGAAAAAGGTGAGTGACCTCTAGACACTGTCAGGTCAGCGCCGTTATACTGATTAAGATGATACCTTGGTTGATTAAATCTGTCTTGTGGTTGTTGCTTAATCTTTACTTTCAGTTTTGTGTTAATGATATTATGACTCCAACTATAAATATCAGTTCATTTCCACATCTAATATAATCATATTGACTCAATTGTACCTAATCCCAATTTAGCACAGTGAGTCACCTAATTGTCAATTATGATTATACGGACACAGAGTGGAAAAAGAAAACCATATACTGTATATATCTTTGGTAATAGTGAGTAACAGATTATAGTGATATCAGCTGCCCCACGATGGAGGCATCCTCATGCTGTATTCAAAGCCTCCAAACAGTATGCTTATTTCTCAACGCGTTTCGCCCCTCTTTGGGTTCATCAGGAGAGCATGCTTAGCAAGTAGCGATTAGAAAGCAATATGATGGACTTAGCTTAAATCATAGTCACAGATCCAGTCTAGCTGTAGTGGGTGGCACAGTGTCCTTCCATATTCACCAGTAGGTCAATGTACGCCATGAGCAGTACTGATAAGTGATCCTCCATTTGTACTTCCATCTCAGAGTTCCCCTTCCGGTTCAAAGTGTGCTTAGCTGCGGTGAACAGCACTGCTTTCTAGATCGCGCATGCGCACTCAGTCATTTTCTATGAGGTTAGCCATCATGATTACTCAGCTGATTTTACTTGTTGACTGTTCTCCTTACCGCGCGGGCACGCCCTATAAGTCTGGTGGATTGTTACGTTTGCGCATGTGCCTTTGATAGACTGATGTTTAGCACTCAGTGCTTTATTCTCAATCTAATATGGGAGATTGGAGCCGACATGTAGAAGCTCCATTTCAGTAGTGTTTGTGTTTTCCATTAGTATGGTATATTTTTGTGTTCCATATTTAAAGTTAATTGCACATATATGGCGGAAGGGACAAAAAAATTCACCCATGGTAATAAGTAATTTAATAAACCTGTACTTATAATATGGCCAATAATAGATGTACGGTATAAAATGTAAATATCCAAAATAAATTATGGCCAGACCCTCTTATGGTTAATGGGCCATTTTGATAGATTTTATCTCAGAAACTCAGAGATCCAGTGAATTTAATAATCAATTCTGACGGCAGCTACAGGATTAGATGTATTTTGTGGGGGAATTGTATAGTTGTAGAGTCAAACCTATATGAAACAGCCAAATTGTGGTTGGTCATTGAGGACATCTGGTTTGTCGCTTTTCAAGCGGTAAGTCCATCTGGTCTCCTTTAGTAAAATTATATGATCCCAATCCTCACCTCTATTATTTGGTTTGATCATCTCAATCACCTAGAATTTGATGCTTTCCACATTGCCTTCATGTATCTTCTTCACATGATTGGAGATCGGGGTATCTCGGCATTCAATATGTCAGCTACATGCTCTCCCACCCTCCTATTCAGCTCCCGCCACGTCTTCCCCGCGTAATCCATGGGGCATGTGCATTGACAGAGATACACCACCCCCATTGTTCTACAGTTTGTGAAATGTCTGCACTGTATGTTTGTTCAGTGGTTGTACTAGAAAAACATTTTGATTTACAAATATATTTGCAAAATTTGCATTTCCCACATCTGGGAAAGTGCCGCATTCTCTGTTCTCCAGCCATGTGGACAATCGTTTTATTGGGGAATAGTTTCTATGTACCAATTTATCTCTATACGTTATAGATGGAAAATTCAGGACAAGATCACAAATGTCCGGATCACTATTAAAGGGAACCTGTCACCCCGAAAATCGCGGGTGAGGTAAGCCCACCGGCATCAGGGGCTTATCTGCAGCATTCTGTAATGCTGTAGATAAGCCCCCGATGTTACCTGAAAAAGGAGAAAAAGACGTTATATTATACTCACCCAGGGGCGGTCCCGCTGCTGTTCAGGTCGGATGGGTGTCTCCGGTCCGCTGCGGCGCCTCCCATCTTCATTACAAGACGTCCTCTTCTGATCTTCAGCCACGGCTCCGGCGCAGGCATACTTTGCTCTGTCCTCTTGAGGGCAGAGGATAGTACTGCAGTGCGCAGGCACCGGAAAGGTCAGAGGCCCGGCGCCTGCGCACTGCAGTACTTTGTCTGCCCTCAACAGGGCAGAGCAAAGTACGCCTGCGCCGGAGCCGTGGCTGAAGATCAGAAGAGGACGTCTTGTAATGAAGATGGGAGGCGCCGGAGCGGACCAGAGACGCCCATCTGACCTGACCAGCAGCGGGACCGCCCCTGGGTGAGTATAATATAACGTTTTTTTCTCCTTTTTCAGGTAACATCGGGTTCTTATCTACAGCATTACAGAATGCTGCAGATAAGCCCATGATGCCGGTGGGCTTACCTCACCCGCGATTTTCGGGGTGACAGGTTCCCTTTAAGTACACTCCAATATTTCTGGATTACCTTCTTGACTTCCCCCGCTTGATCATCAAATGTACCAATGATTCTCATTTGAGATTCTGAGTCGTTGTCATAGAGTGGTTCTCACTCTAGAATTTGTTGCCTTAAAAACCTCATTGAGAACATTCGGTGGATATCACCTTTCCAAAAATCTATTTTTGAGTTCCTGGACCTGTTGATGGAATCTGGAGGCTGAGGAACAATTCCTCCTAATTCAAAGGTATTGCCCATTCGATATCCACCTTTTCAGGCTGGAATAGTGATGGCTATACCAAGGTAATAGATTATTGGTGACCGTGGGTTTACGAAAATCTCAGTGGAGATATGCCCTGTGGTATCCCTGCTGATCCTAATGTCCAAGAAGTTGATTGAATCATAATTGATTTCATAAGTCAATCTAAGACCCACATAATTTAAGAAGATCCCCCACAAAATTTGTGAACCCCGACTGAAGATAAGGATATTTTCTGTGTATCTACCCCAAAAGAGTATCTTGGGGTTCCATCAAGACGACCCATTCTCAACGAACACAATAGTGTCCTCCCACCAGCCCAGGAACAGGAACCCCAAAATACTCTTTTAGTGAAGATTAGGGTTGAGCGAAACGGATCGGACAAATTCAAAAATCGCCGACTTTCGTCAAAGTCAGGTTTCATGAAACCCGACCCGATCCTAGTGTGGGATCGGCCATGAGGTCGGCGATCTGCGCGCAAAAGTCGCATTTCGTATGATGCTTTCAGCGCCATTTTTCAGCCAATAAAGGAGGACGCAGAGTGTGGGCAGCGTGATGACACAGGTCTTGGTCCCCACCATCTTAGAGAAGGGCATGATAGTGATTGGCTTGCTTTCTGCGGCGTCAAAAGGAGCGTGCACGCCGACCGCCATCTTACTTCTGCCGATCTTAGCATAGGGAGAGGTTGCCGCAGCTTCATCAGAAGAAGGGATATAGTTAGGGAGGGAAGATTAACCCCCAAACTGCTTGTGCTGTAGCGATTTCCACTGTCCAACACCACCATTTTTTGCAGGGACAGTGGAGTTTATATTTTCGTGCATCAGCTCTGTAGCTTATTAGGCTGCCTTATAAGGCTCCCTGATAGCTGCATTGCTGTTTGTACGCTGCTGTGCAAACCAACTGCTTTTTTAAAAGCAAAAATCCTGTTGCTCCTTTCTGCACAGTTCTCTTGTTTATTTGTCCACACTTTTGTGTGCAGCAGTCCTTTTTATTGCTGCCATACTTGTCCTGAGATCATTGTAGGGAGATTGAAATTGTACTACAGTCCTTGTAACATACATAGTTAGTAAGGCCGAAAAAAGACATTTGTCCATCCAGTTCAGCCTATATTCCATCATAATAAATCCCCAGATCTACGTCCTTCTACAGAACCTAATAATTGTATGATACAATATTGTTCTGCTCCAGGAAGACATCCAGGCCTCTCTTGAACCCCTCGACTGAGTTCGCCATCACCACCTCCTCAGGCAAGCAATTCCAGATTCTCACTGCCCTAACAGTAAAGAATCCTCTTCTATGTTGGTGGAAAAACCTTCTCTCCTCCAGACGCAAAGAATGCCCCCTTGTGCCCGTCACCTTCCTTGGTATAAACAGATCCTCAGCGAGATATTTGTATTGTCCCCTTATATACTTATACATGGTTATTACATCGCCCCTCAGTCGTCTTTTTTCTAGACTAAATAATCCTAATTTCGCTAATCTATCTGGGTATTGTAGTTCTCCCATCCCCTTTATTAATTTTGTTGCCCTCCTTTGTACTCTCTCTAGTTCCATTATATCCTTCCTGAGCACCGGTGCCCAAAACTGGACACAGTACTCCATGTGCGGTCTAACTAGGGATTTGTACAGAGGCAGTATAATGCTCTCATCATGTGTATCCAGACCTCTTTTAATGCACCCCATGATCCTGTTTGCCTTGGCAGCTGCTGCCTGGCACTGGCTGCTCCAGGTAAGTTTATCATTAACTAGGATCCCCAAGTCCTTCTCCCTGTCAGATTTACCCAGTGGTTTCCCATTCAGTGTGTAATGGTGATATTGATTCCTTCTTCCCATGTGTATAACCTTACATTTATCATTGTTAAACCTCATCTGCCACCTTTCAGCCCAAGTTTCCAACTTATCCAGATCCATCTGTAGCAGAATACTATCTTCTCTTGTATTAACTGCTTTACATAGTTTTGTATCATCTGCAAATATCGATATTTTACTGTGTAAACCTTCTACCAGATCATTAATGAATATGTTGAAGAGAACAGGTCCCAATACTGACCCCTGCGGTACCCCACTGGTCACAGCGACCCAGTTAGAGACTATACCATTTATAACCACCCTCTGCTTTCTATCACTAAGCCAGTTACTAACCCATTTACACACATTTTCCCCCAGACCAAGCATTCTCATTTTGTGTACCAACCTCTTGTGCGGCACGGTATCAAACGCTTTGGAAAAATCGAGATATACCACGTCCAATGACTCACCGTGGTCCAGCCTATAGCTTACCTCTTCATAAAAACTGATTAGATTGGTTTGACAGGAGCAATTTCTCATAAACCCATGCTGATATGGAGTTAAACAGTTATTCTCATTGAGATAATCCAGAATAACATCCCTCAGAAACCCTTCAAATATTTTACCAACAATAGAGGTTAGACTTACTGGCCTATAATTTCCAGGTTCACTTTTAGAGCCCTTTTTGAATATTGGCACCACATTTGCTATGCGCCAGTCCTGCGGAACAGACCCCGTCACTATAGAGTCCCTAAAAATAAGAAATAATGGCTTATCTATTACATTACTTAGTTCTCTTAGTACTCGTGGGTGTATGCCATCCGGACCCGGAGATTTATCTATTTTGATCTTATTTAGCCAGTTTCGCACCTCTTCTTGGGTTAGATTGGTGACCCTTAATATAGGGATTTCAGTGTTTTTTTCATATATCTTCCAGCCACTTTCTGCCACTTACATTGTGTTGTTTTATACACTGGGCCTGAGTTTTGGTTCAGTTCAGTTAATGAAGGTCATTCCCCTTTGATTACTGGGCATCTAAAATAGACACCTGGCCTGAATTGGCAGAATATGCATTACAGGAGCTCGCTTGCCCAGCAGCTAGTTTGCTATCAGAAAGAGTCTTCAGTGCCGCTGGTTCAATACTGACCGAAAAAAGGACACGTCTGGCTACCCAGAATGTTGATGATCTAACCTTCATTAAAATGAACCAATCATGGATTTCAAATTATTTTGCCCCACCTTCTCTTGCTGACACGTAGCTTGCCTGAAAAATGTCTTGCTTTTGACCTCCTCTTACTGACTGTTCCAATTCCTCCATTTGCAGCTGCTGAATGTCCACCATAGGCCATTTTTATACCTCCCTAAGTGGGCTAACTCCCCCCACAGGGCCGTGATCACCACCTGGCGCAAGCACCCGTGTGAGTGTCGTTTGCCTGGACAGGTGGGTGCGCCCACTCTTGGGCGACGGCACTGGCACAGGGTCCCTCATAGTACAATGAAGTGTTTCTGACGGTGGTGGTGCACAACCAACGTCAGACACTCCGTTGTAATATGAAGGGCCCTGTGCCAGTGCCGCCGCCCACGAGAGAGTGTTCCCCCCCAGCTCGAACAGTGCTCTACCACTTGCAAAACTTACCTGCCCCTGCTCCACCACTGTGTAGTCTGTGCTGTTAAATCCTTCAATGGCACTGCCAATACTAATTTGTTGAAATGATAGATGATAGTTAAAATATACAGGGGCCCTGGCCTCCATTTAGACCAGTTAATACTTTGCGCCTACTACCACTCCACTGTCTGCTACTCAGCAGAGGAGCCCACCCCTGTACCTAGCTATGCCACCTGTTTATTTATGAACAATTTTTTGGCAGACATTTAGCCCACTTTATTATTTGGGCCTACTAACTGTGTCTGCCACTCATTACAGTTTTCCTCCACTGATCAAAGCAATGCCGCCTGTTTAGTCCTGTTACCAATTTTGAACTGCATTTAGCCTACTTTTTTTGGGGGGCCTATATCTGTGTTTCCTCTTCATCCGGCCCATTGCCCAGCCAGTGATAGATGAGTCTGCTGGCACATTGACCCAGACCACTACATTCCCCTTTCACTCTACACAGCCAGAATCTGACCTTGCTGAAAGTCAGGTTCCCCTTCCCGCATACTATACCACCTTACACGGGGGCAAAGAGGAAGGTGCAGATGAAAGTGCAGGTTCCTTCATCAGGTGGGGGGGGCATACTCGTTGGCGACATCACTGGCACAGGGCCACTCATAGTACACAAAAGTGTCTCTGCCAGTGGGAGGCACCACCCGTTGTCAAACACACCGCTGAACTATGAGGGGCCCTGTGCCAGTGCCAATGAGTGGGCCCCCCCTGCTTGCTCAGGATCACAGCACGTGCAAAGTTGAAATACCTACCTCTCCCTGCTCCACCGCCGTGACGTATTCTGCGTTTCCTGGGCCCACGAAAATCTTGAGCCAGCCCTACCCCCCCACAACTTTAGCAAAATGACCCCCAGTTTTCAATGCCTAACTATTATTATAAAGTAAATTAAGATTGACAAGCTTAAGAAATAAGAATTGATGTTTTTGGCATTAAAATGGGCACTGTAGGTGTTTTCCTGTCCTCCACTCACTGCCGAATTTGATTCCTGTTGTGAATTCCGCTCTTGGGCTCCCTCCGGTGGTTGTAAGTGGCACTTTTGTGAGTTCTGCTCTTGGGCTCCCTCCGGTGGTTTTAAGTGGTATGGCTGCTCCTTGGATTTAGCAGTCTGCAGCTGCTTCCACTGATTGTCTTTCTGCTTGGCTATTTATGCCTGGCTTTTCCCTTCAGCCAGTGCCACTTGTCAATGGTTCCTGGTTGGATTCACATCTCTCTTGGATTTCCCTGATATCCTGACCTGTCCTGCAAAGTTAAGTCCTTGCTTTGCTCTTTTCTGTCCACATGTTGTGGACTTATTCATTCAGTGCATTCTATGTTTTGCCCAGCTTGTTAGTATTGATTATTTCAGTTAAGCTGGAAGCTCTGGGAAGCAGATTTACCCTCCACACCTTTAGTCAGGTGTGGATTTTTTTGTATACTCTGTGTGGATTTTTGTAGTTTTTAATACTGACCGCACAGTAATCTATCCTGTCTTATCTATCTAGCTAGACTGGCCTCCTGTGCTACATCCTGGTTTCATTCTGTGTATGTCTTTCCCCTCTCCACTCACAGTCATTACTTGTGGGGGGCTATCTATCCTTTGGGGATTTTCTCTGAGGCAAGATAGTTTTCCTGTTTCTATCTTTAGGGGTAGTTAGTTCTCAGGCTGTGACGAGGTGCCTAGGGAGTGACTGGAGCATCCCACGGCTACTTCTAGTGTTGTGTTGAGCTTAGGGACTGCAGTCAGTACAGGTACCACCTCCTTCAGAGCTCGTCCCATGTTGCTCCTAAACCACCAGTTCATAACAGATTCCCCATTGACTTGCATTGGGTTTCTTCTTTCGGTTGGCCCCCCAACTTTTCGCAATAATCGACCGATTTCACCCGACCCGACTTTTGACAAAGTCGGGTTTCGCGAAACCCGACTCGATCCGAAAAAAGTAAAAGTCGCTCAACTCTAGTGAAGATACATAGATGATGTCTTTATCCTGTGATGTTTTAACATAGTTATTTGTAAATAGTGGCAACCCTAGTCAATTGTAAATCAGTGACATTTGTTCCACTACACACATAGGAAATAAACATGTGCAATTGCAATAGTTTTCTGGGAGAAATACTTCATTTTCTGGAACAATTTCAAGGGCGCCAACACTTTCAGCCATGACTGTATAGTATATTTAATGAGAGAAGACTTTTTAATATAATCCATACCTGAGAATTATATCTGCTCCGTCATTTATGGATGCAGCTACTGTAACTAGGCTTGCTGGATGGGTGTGATACTATTTTTATGAGCACTTCTGGGAATCAGATTGTGCCAGAGTCAGCCTGGCACACCCATCATCCTCATAACAGCACCAGCCGAGGTCAGGTATAATTATAGGATCAGGACACAAAGGATCGAGTGGTAATAATATTAATAATGACATCAAAAATACTGCAACCTATATACACAGTAGTGGATTATAGGGGCCATAATAGGCACTACAAGAAGGGATATTATATGACCCATTCTATTCACATTACAAAATAGATGTCAGAGCATGCAGGCAGCCCAGAGATTGGCTAATATGGAAAATGGTCTCCATGCATTCACAGATCCAACATCAAGATTTGGGGATGAAATCAATACTTGGTCTACTGGGAGTGAAGCCAGATCGGTAAGAGGCTGTGATGGAATTTTCAAACTGGCCATTAAAAAATTATTTGATTTTGAGGTTAAAACAATGATTCAATATGCAATTTTAAAGGGATTGTCCGGTCCAAATCGATAAGTCTGCAGTCACTCTGATTCTCTGGTTTCTGGGCTGGGACTGGAGAGTATGTATGAGTTATATCTACCCCAGTCAGAGCCCGTCTATCGATTTTGACAGGACAACCCCTTTAAAACCACATCAGTTCTCCGCCACAGTCCAGCTGCATTATGCCCCAAATGCCCCATCCAGCCTTACCCTTAGAACATAGGGATTAATTATGTAATTCCTATAGACAAGCAAACTGTGATGTGGTTGCTGTGTCTGCCACTGATATCAAGACCTCTGGATGACACGGTTATGGGGCTGGCTGCCAGTATTAGGGGTTCTGAGGCTGCCACTCTATTGTAAATGATCTGTTGCTGCCATTATTATGGGTACTGAGGCTGCCACTATTAGGGGTACTGAGGCTGCCACTATTAGGGGTACTGAAGCTGCCTCTATTAGAGGTCCTGAGGCTACTACTATTAAGGGTACTGAGGCTGCCACTATTAGGGGTACTGAGACTACCACTATTAGGGGTACTGAAGCTGCCTCTATTAGAGGTCCTGAGGCTACCACTATTAAGGGTACTGAGGCTGCCACTATTAGGGGTACTGAGACTACCACTATTAGGGGTACTGAAGCTGCCTCTATTAAGGATGCTGAGGCTGCCATTATTAAGGGTACTGAGTCTGCCACTATTTAGGGTACTGAGGCCGCCATTATTAAGGGTACTGAGGCTGCCACTATTAAGGGTACTGAGGCTGCCATTATTAGGGGTACTGAGGCTGCCACTATTAGGGGTACTGAGGCTGCCACTATTGTAAATGATCTGTTGCTGCTGTTATTAAGGGTACTGAGGCTGCCACTATTAAAGGTACTGAGGCTGCCATTATTAGTGGTACTGAGGCTGCCATTATTAGGGGTACTGAGGCTGCCATTATTAAGGGTACTGAGGCTGCCACTATTAGGTGTACTGAGGCTGCCACTATTAAGTGTACTGAGGCTGCCACTATTAGGGGTACTGAGGCTGCCACTATTAGGGGTACTGAGGCTGCCATTATTAAGGGAACTGAGGCTGCCACTATTAGCTGTACTGAGACTGCCACTATTAGGGGTACTGAGGCTGCCACTATTAGGGGTACTGAGGCTGCCACTATTAGGGGTACTGAGGCTGCCACTATTAGGGGTACTGAGGCTGCCACTATTAAGGGTACTGAGGCTGCCATTATTAAGGGTACTGAGGCTGCCACTATTAGGGGTACTGAGGCTGCCATTATTAAGGGTACTGAGGCCGCCACTATTTAGGGTACTGAGGCTGCCACTATTAGGGGTACTGAGGCTGCCACTATTGTAAATGATGTGTTGTTGCCGTTATTAGGAGTACTGAGGCTGCCACTATTAAGGGTCCTGAGGCTGCCACTATTAAGGGTACTGAGGCTGCCACTAGTAAGGGTACTGAGGCTGCCATTATTAAGGGTAGTGAGGCTGCCACTATTAAGGGTACTGAGGCTGCCATTATTAAGGGTACTGATGCTGCCACTATTAGGGGTACTGAGGCTGCCTCTATTAAGGGTACTGAGGCTGCCATTATTAAGGGTACTGATGCTGCCACTATTAGGGGTACTGAGGCTGCCATTATTAAGGGTACTGAGGCTGCCACTATTGTAAATGATCTGGTTCTGCCACTATTAGGGATCCTGAGGCTGCCATTATTAAGGGTACTGAGGCTGCCATTATTAAGGGTACTGAGGCTGCCACTATTAAGGGTACTGAGGCTGCCACTATAAAGGGTACTGAGGCTGCCATTATTAAGGGTACTGAGGCTGCCACTATTAGGTGTACTGATGCTGCCACTATTAAGGGTACTGAGGCTGCCATTATTAAGGGTACTGAGGCTACCACTATTAGGGGTACTGAGGCTGCCATTATTAAGGGTACTGAGGCTGCCACTATTAAGGGTACTGAGGCTGCCATTATTAAGGGTACTGAGGCTGCCACTATTAGGGGTACTGAGGCCGCCATTATTAAGGGTACTGAGGCTGCCACTATTGTAAATGATCTGTTGCTGCCACTATTAGGGGTACTGAGGCTGCCACAATTAACGGTACTGAGGCTGCCACCATTAAGGATGTTAAGGGTCACGCTGCCGGTAACTCGACCGCGACGTTATCGAAGGTCCTTCGCTCAATGCATCCTTAGGAGCGGAGGCCGCCGCTTGCACCGCTGAGAGCCGCGGGCCGTCGGAGGGTAAGTATATCCCATTTTTTTTTTTTTATACTTTTTTACATGAATATGGATCCCAGGGCCTGAAAGAGAGTCTCCTCTCCTCCAGATTCTGGGAACCATACAGGATCGCTCCCTGCACACGCCGCACCCGGCGTATAAGACGACCCCTGACTTTTGAGATGATTTTCAGGGGTTAAAAAGTCATCTTATGCGCCGGAAAATACGGTATATATTTATATTTAATACAGAGCTAGATAGCAGAAAAGCCGGTAATTGCCATCTCCTTCCCAAACCCGACAGGATGTGAGACATGGTTTACATACAGTAAACCATCTCATATCCTTTTCTTTTTTTTTTGCATATTCCTCACTACTAATGTTCGAAGTGTATGTGTGCAAAATTATGTGGCTCTAGCTGTTAAAATAAAGGGTTAAATCACGGAAAAAATTGGCGTGGGCTCCCGCGCAATTTTCTCCGCCAGAGTAGTAAAGCCAGTGACTGAGGGCAGATATTAATAGCCTGGAGAGGGTCCACGGTTATTGGCCCCCCCTGGCTAAAAACATCTGCCCCCAGCCACCCCAGAAAAGGCACATCTGGAAGATGCGCCTATTCTGGCACTTGGCCACTCTTCCCATTCCCGTGTAGCGGTGGGATATGGGGTAATGAAGGGTTAATGTCACCTTGCTATTGTAAGGTGACATTAAGCCTGGTTAATAATGGAGAGGCGTCAATAAAACACCTATCCATTATTAACCCAATATTAATAAAGGGTTAAAACACACACATTTGGAAAAAAGTATTTTAATGAAATAAATGCACATGGTGTTGTAATATCTTTATTATACGCTCAATCCAATTGAAGACCCTTGTCACCTGAAAAAAAGTTAAAATAAAAAAACAACAATATCCCATACCTGTCTGCCGTACAGTCATGTCCCGCGCTGTAAATCCATCTGAAGGGGTTAAACCCGTAGAAGCGCCGGAGCTGTGCGAAACGGCCGTCGTTTGGACCTATACACTCTGCTCTATGTACACTCCCCCCCCCCCCGAGCCGCGAAGATTTTATCGCAAAAAAGAGTTACCTGTTTTGAAGATCGGTGAGTGCTGTCGCTTTCTTTCTGCTCATGATATATATATATATACCTATTCTATGTGTAGACATTTATTCTATCTATTCTATTCTAATAAAACCTGTCAGTGTGATTTTACTGTACACCGCGCTGAACTGCCGGCTTTTCTATAGAACACCGCTGCGTATTTCTCGCAAGTCACACTGTTGGTCCGTGTGTAATCCGTATTTTTCTTGCCCCATAGACTTTCATTGGTGGATTTTTTGCGCGATATGCTGACAAACGCAGCATGCTGTGATTTTCTACGCCCGTAAAATACGGCTGCGAAATATACGGCAGATAGGAGCTGCCCCCCTAGAGAGTCATTGGTCCGTGTGCAATGTGTCGTTTTTGTGCCTCTCATACGTCCATAAAACTGTCTAGTGTGACCCCGGCCTTAGGGGTAGGTACTGAGGCCGACATTATTAAGGGTATTGAGGCTGCCATTATTAGGGGTACTTAGGCCGACATTATTGGGGTACTTAGGCTGCCACTATTAGGCTGCGTTCCTCTGATTAGGACTAGCAGGGTTCTGGAATCCAATTCCCACTGTTCTTCTATTTAACGCTGCATAAACTCTCCCGCGGTGCGGGTTTGTGAGCCCCAGCATGCTAATTTGGGGTACTGTTGCTGCCACTTGTATGTTGTGCTATGGTTGCTAATCTGAGCTGCTGTTAACCTGCGATTTCTGAGGCTGGTGACTCGGATAAACTTATCCTCAGAAGCAGAGGTGACTCTTGGTCTTCCTTTCCTGGGGCGGTCCTCATGTGAGCCAGTTTCTCTGTGATAGAGATCACAGTGTTATGGGGTTCAGTGGTTATCACTGTAATCCATTCACCCACATCTGTATTCCAGGTAGTCATATATCACGCCCTGAATCACATGAGAACGCCCTAAAATTCTTTGGAAGAAAATGAGCATAGTCGTAGATATGTCCTTGCTGTCTGATTTTTAGGATATTCTTGCCAAAATCAGGACTTCTGGTAAATAACAGGGACTTCTCACTGCTCATGGGAATAGGGATCAGATAAGTGGAGGATCTCCATCCTGAAGTGGCTGATAACAGGGAACAGTAAACTGCAATGAAAAGCCCAGCACACGGCGATAGAAGAGACCATGGATTTAGAATATATTCATGAAACTTAGTGTTACTAATACAAGCGGCTACATAAGAAGAGGCCGTGATGTAAGGAAACATTGATGGCAGTGAGATCACGGATTTATAAATATACCGCATATATCATGTCCATATATTATCACCGCCGTGTAATCCATTATATCACATTATAATCAGGATGATATCATGTGTTTCACATGCTTTAGCGCCATTGATAAATTTAGATCCTGGCACATGTGCCCTATAGAGAACACAGTGTTCCGCCCAGAACAATGATGACTCCTGCAGAATAGTTTTATATGGCGATAATTATTATTATTTTTTTTAACTTGGTGCGTTTCTTGCAGCTAATGATAATTCTATCCTTGCTGTGATGGAGTAGAGTTTCGCATTCACCGACTTTCTCCTATGTTTCTGTTATATGAAGCAGGCTGCAGTGTAAAGCATGGCGGCAGAAAAGCACTCGGAGCCTCTAGTGAGCTGAAGTCACTCTCTTAGTGTATGACGCAGATTTCACACACCTGAAAATGAATGTCCATGGGATGGTAATCAGGTACTAGGATTACTCAGCCTGATTTTAGGTCAGAATGATGTAAGAACAGAGACCCTGGCTCTAATGTTGTCACATATATAGATGTAAAAGTGAGCACACCCCTATTGAAATGCCAGGTTTTTGTAGGGTAAAAAATCATACTGAGAATAATTATTTCAGAACTTTTCACACCTAATGTCACCCATAATCTGTACAATTCATTTGAAAAACAAATTGAAGTATTTGTGGGTAGAAATAATTAAAAAAAATTACTAAAATAATGAGGTTGCATAAATATGCACACCCTTAAGCTAACACTTTGGGGCTCATGCCCAAATGCGATGAAATCGGACGAATTCAATCCGATAAAACAATCGGATTGAATTCGGGCCAATGGTAATCTATGATTGCGTGCTCATCTGCATCTTCTTTTCCAGTTTGGATCGGATCACAAAAAAAATTTGCAGCATGCTGCAAATGTAATTAGAAAATGGATTGCATCCCACAATAGAAGTCAATGGGTGCGATAAAAAAAAATCGCACAGCATGGTGCGAGTGCTGTGCTATTTTTACGCACCGGTGTCCTTTGAAAAGCCGGTAATTCATATGCGGCTACTGTAAAAATACACTGACAGGTTAGAATAGAAAAGATAGATTACATACAGTACAGAGCAAAAGTTTGGACACACCTTCTCATTTAAAGATTTTTCTGTATTTTCATGACTATGAAAATGGTACATTCACACTGAAGGCATCAAAACTATGAATTAACACATGTGGAATTATATACTTAACATAAAAGTGTGAAACAACTGAAATTATGTCTTATATTCTAGGTTCTTCAAAGTAGCCACCTTTTGCTTTGATGACTGCTTTGCACACTCTTGGCATTCTCTTGATGAGCTTCAAGAGGTAGTCACCGGGAATGGTTTTCACTTCACAGGTGTGACCTGTCAGGTTTAATAAGTGGGATTTCTTGCCTTATAAATGGGGTTGGGACCATCAGTTGTGTTGAGCAGAAGTCTGGTGGATACACAGGTGATAGTCCTACTGAATAAACTGTTAGAATTTGTATTATGGCAAGAAAAAAGCAGCTAAGTAAAGAAAAACGAGTGGCCATCATTACTTTAAGAAATGAAGGTCAGTCAGTCCGAAAAATTGGGAAAACTTTGAAAGTGTCCCCAAGTGCAGTGGCAAAAACCATCAAGCGCTACAAAGAAACTGGCTGACATGAGAACCGCCCCAGGAAAGGAAGATCAAGAGTCACCTCTGCTTCTGAGGATAAGTTTATCCTCCACCAGCCTCAGAAATCGCAGGTTAACAGCAGCTCAGATTAGAGACCAGATCAATGCCACACAGAGTTCCAGCAGCAGACACATCTCTACAACAACTGTTAAGAAGAGACTTTGTGCAGCAGGCCTTCATGGTAAAATAGCTGCTAGGAAACCACTGCTAAGGACAGGCAACAAGCAGAAGAGACTTGTTTGGGCTAAAGAACACAAGGAATGGACATTAGACCAGTGGAAATCTTTGCTTTGGTCTGATGAGTCCAAATTTGAGATCTTTGGTTCCAACCACCGTGTCTATGTGCGATGCAGAAAAGGTGAACGGATGGATTCTACATGCCTGATTCCCACCGTGAAGCATGGAGGAGGAGGTGTGATGGTGTGGGGGTGCTTTGCTGGTGACACTGTTGGGGATTTATTCAAAATTGAAAGCATACTGAACCAGCATGGCTACCACAGCATCTTGCAGCGGCATGCTATTCCATCTGGTTTGCGTTTAGTTGGACCATCATTTATTTTTCTACAGGACAATGATGCCAAACACACCTCCAGGTGGTGTAAGGGCTATTTGACCAAGAAGGAGAGTGATGGGGTGCTACGCCAGATGACCTGGTCCTCACAGTCACCAGACCTGAACCCAATCGAGATGGTTTGGGCAGAGTGAAGGCAAAAGGGCCGACAAGTGCTAAGCATCTCTGGGAACTCCTTCAAGATTGTTGGAAGACCATTCCCGGTGACTACCTCTTGAAGCTCATCAAGAGAATGCCAAGAGTGTGCAAAGCAGTCATCAAAGCAAAAGGTGGCTACTTTGAAGAACCTAGAATATAAGACAAATTTTCAGTTGTTTCACACTTTTTTGTTAAGTATATAATTCCACATGTGTTAATTCATAATTTTGATGCCTTCAGTGTGAATGTACAATTTTTATAGTCATGAAAATACAGAAAAATCTTTAAATGAGAAGGTGTGTCCAAACTTTTGGTCTGTACTCTATATATATATATAATGTGTGTGTGTGACTGACATATACAGTGGGGCAAAAAAGTATTTAGTCAGTCAGCAATAGTGCAAGTTCCACCACTTAAAAAGATGAGAGGCGTCTGTCATTTACATCAAAGGTAGACCTCAACTATGGGAGACAAACTGAGAAAAAAAAATCCAGAAAATCACATTGTCTGTTTTTTTAACTATTTATTTGCATATTATGGTGGAAAATAAGTATTTGGTCAGAAACAAACAATCAAGATTTCTGGCTCTCACAGACCTGTAACTTCTTCTTTAAGAGTCCCCTCTTTCCTCCACTCATTACCTGTAAGTAATGGCACCTGTTTAAACTTGTTATCAGTATAAAAAGACACCTGTGCACACCCTCAAACAGTCTGACTCCAAACTCCACTATGGTGAAGTCCAAAGAGCTGTCAAAGGACACCAGAAACAAAATTGTAGCCCTGCACCAGGCTGGGAAGACTGAATCTGCAATAGCCAACCAGCTTGGAGTGAAGAAATGAACAGTGGGAGCAATAATTAGAAAATGGAAGACATACAAGACCACTGATAATCTCCCTCGATCTGGGGCTCCACGCAAAATCCCACCCAGTGGGGTCAGAATGATCACAAGAACAGTGAGCAAAAATCCCAGAACCACGCGGGGGGACCTAGTGAATGAACTGTAGAGAGCTGGGACCAATGTAACAAGGCCTACCATAAGTAACACACTACGCCACCATGGACTCAGATCCTGCAGTGCCAGACGTGTCCCACTGCTTAAGCCAGTACATGTCCGGGCCCGTCTGAAGTTTGCTAGAGAGCATTTGGATGATCCAGAGGAGTTTTGGGAGAATGTCCTATGGTCTGATGAAACCAAACTGGAACTGTTTGGTAGAAACACAACTTGTCGTGTTTGGAGGAAAAAGAATACTGAGTTGCATCCATCAAACACCATACCTACTGTAAAGCATGGTGGTGGAAACATCATGCTTTAGGGCTGTTTCTCTGCAAAGGGGCCAGGACGACTGATCCGGGTACATGAAAGAATGAATGGGGCCATGTATCGTGAGATTTTGAGTGCAAACCTCCTTCCATCAGCAAGGGCATTGAAGATGAAACGTGGCTGGGTCTTTCAACATGACAATGATCCAAAGCACACCGCCAGGGCAACGAAGGAGTGGCTTCGTAAGAAGCATTTCAAGGTCCTGGAGTGGCCTAGCCAGTCTCCAGATCTCAACCCTATAGAAAACCTTTGGAGGGAGTTGAAAGTCCGTGTTGCCAAGCAAAAAGCCAAAAACATCACTGCTCTAGAGGAGATCTGCATGGAGGAATGGGCCAACATACCAACAACAGTGTGTGGCAACCTTGTGAAGACTTACAGAAAACGTTTGACCTCTGTCATTGCCAACAAAGGATATATTACAAAGTATTGAGATGAAATTTTGTTTCTGACCAAATACTTATTTTCCACCATAATATGCAAATAAAATGTTAAAAAAACAGACAATGTGATTTTCTGGATTTTTTTTTCTCAGTTTGTCTCCCATAGTTGAGGTCTACCTATGATGTAAATTACAGACGCCTCTCATCTTTTTAAGTGGTGGAACTTGCACTATTGCTGACTGACTAAATACTTTTTTGCCCCACTGTATATATATATACATATATATATATATATATATATATATATATATCTTTATATCTCATAGACAGATAGATAGAAAAATAGCCGTTAATTCATTTGTTGGCTTCTGTAAAATCACTGCAGGAGCCGACAGGATAGAAGACATGGATTAGATACAGTAAATGCAAATAGAATAGGTAGATATATAGATGTAAGTGATCAATAGAAATAGTACAGTGTGTGCAAATTATCGGACTTGTATGTATTTAATGAAAGTTTCTTTTTGGGGAAAATAATGGTGTCGACTTTCTGTGTCAGAGAGGAAAAGCCAGCAACCAGGGGCCGATGTTTATAGCTTAGGAATGGGTTAATATCCATGGATTTTCCCAGGCTATGAATATCAGCCTGCAGCTGTAGATTTAGCCTTTACTGGCTATTAAAATAGGGGGACCCCCCAAAAAAAAGACGTGGGGTCCCCCCATATTTAATAGCCAGAAAAGGCTATGCAGACAGCTGTGGGTTGATATTCAGAGCCTAGGCAGGCACCATGGATATTGGCCCCCCGGCTAAAAACACAAGCACATAGCCGCCCCAGAAATGGCGCATCTGTAAGATGCGCCAATTCCGACATATAGCCTCTCTCTTCCCACTGCCTTGTAGAGATGGCATATGGGGTAATGAGGGGTTAATATCACCATTGTATTGTAAGGTGACATTAAGCCGGCTTAGTAGTGGAGAGGTGTCAATAAGACACTTATCCATTACTAATCCTATAGTTGTTAATAGGTTAAGAAAGACACAGTCAGAAAAAAAGTGTTTTAATGAAATAAAACACTAAACACTGTTTGACCATTTTATTGTAACTGCTATTCCACGCAACGCCCTCGATCTCCAGTAAAAAATTAAAAAAACAACAATATACCCATACCTGTCCGGCGTTCAGTCCCACGCCGTAATCTATATCTGTAGGATATATAATTTACAACCAGTAGCAGTGATAATGCGACTGGCCCAGCTATAAACTACTGGGGAATGAATGAAATGCTGGGAGCGGAGCTTCAGTGCCTAGCGCTGACATCACTGAAGCTGCGCTCCCTCACAGCCAGGACCCAGATGAACTCTTGAGCGTGGGAAAATGCCAGCTAATTTTCTTACGCTCAAGAGTTCAGTGCTGGTCAGGCTGTGAGGTTTTTTTACATCCGAACATAACATAACTTTTAACAATGAGATCCTTTGCTGTGTTGTAAGCTCTTTACAGACCATGGCTTTTGTTATAAAATGAAATGTCAGAAAAATCCTACTAGAACAGCTAAACTGTATAAGCAGTTTATCAGAATCGCTGTAAATGATGACAGCCGAGCACTGACGACTATTGACCAGGAGTTTAAATGTGACTAATTATGAACACAATCACATCCACAATTACAAGAGGGTGTTTACACTTATGTAACTACATTATTTTAGTTGGTTTTTTTTAAATTTTCTCCCTCAAAACGATTTCAGTGTTTTCCTCAATTAATTTGTACAGATTACAGGAATTAACCTCTTTACAAGCTATGCCATATAGATATGTCACAGCTCGCCTCCCCCTCTAGTGCTGAGCCCGTACCTTTTCTGATCAGCTGCAATGTGCCCCTAATAGCTGTTAACATGTTAAATGCCGCTGTCGATCTCTGACAGCGGCATTTAACTTGCGCAAACCAGGCAGATGCACGTCATTAGCTCTGCCAATTAGTGTTCCTGTCGCATGACCGTGGGGTGCCTATGGGTTGGCATGACATCCTTGTGTCTGCATGAGATCCCTGTGGTTGTCAGTGCCGAACTGCTGAGCGGCGCCCCATGGTCGGCGCTCATAGCAGATGAGCATTTTTGCTGCACATAGCAGGGATGCAGCTCTGCTCTATGTAACACAAGTGATCAGATGATCGCAGCTTCAAGTCTCCCTTGGAGACTACTGAAGGCAGTAAAAAGTTAGAAAAAAAAAAGTTTTAAAAATATTAAAATATTAAAATAATATAAAAACTTAAATCACTCCCCTTTTGCCTTTTTCGAAATAACAATTTAAAAAAAAATACAAAACACACATTAGGTATCGCCACGTTCAGAATCGCCTAGTCTAGCAATATATAAAAAGAATTAATCCAATCAGTAAACGGTGTAATGAGGAAAAAAAAAAAACGCCAGAATTTTTTTTTTTTGGTTGCCGCAACATTGCAATAAAATACAATAACGGTCAATCAAAACATATCTACCCTGAAATACTATGAATAAAAACATCAGCTCGGCATTCAAAAATAAGCCCTCACCCGACCCCAGATCACGAAAAATTGAGAAAATGGCGCCATTCTCTCTCATTTTTTGGGGGGCGGTTCAGTAAAAAAAAAAAAAAACAACATGTATTTTTGGTATCTATGAACTTGAAATGACCTGGAGAATCATAATGGCAGGTCAGTTTTAGCATTTAGTGAACATTTGAAAAAAAAAACACACCAAAAAAAAGAATTGTGGAATTGAACTTTTTTTTACAATTTCACCGCACTTGGATTTTTTTTTCTGTTTTACAGTAAACTACATGGTAAAACCAAATGGTGTCTTTCAAAAGTCATCCCGCGAAAAACAAGACCTCACAAGGCCATATTGCTTAAAAATTTACTTATAGCTCTGGGAAGGGGAGCAAAAAACAAAAACGCAAATATTGAAAATCCCAAGGTGGTAAAGGGGTTAAAGATGAAAAAGGTTGTGAAATGATTCTTATTAGTATGATTTTTTTTCTACATGGCAAAACCCTGGCATAACAGAGGTGTGTAGACTTTTTATGTCCACTGTATGTCTATCCTATGCACTTGAGACGGAAATTCTGCACAATATTCAATAGCGGCAAGCTAGCCAAAATCAGAGTCACGTGACCGATAGAGAATGATGGCCACCTCCTCATTCCTTTTGGGCCATTGTGAACCGATAGAGGATTACTTATCTAGAAAGATACCAGTGTTCTATGTTTAGTGTATGTGCACATGACGTTTGTAAGGCGCAGGAAGAACGGCCACGTTGTTTAGTTGGGTCTTTTTTTCGGTAATTTTCTCTGCGGCTCCGCTGCCGACATCTATGTTCTTTAATTTGTGCTCTTGAGCTTCTGTAGAGTGGGTCATTACCAGAAGCAGGAGCCTTTTAATTTTTGTACACACATGGAAGTACACATTACATAATTTCGTTGCCAGGAATAACTATTGGACAGCGCTGAAATCTTCTTGACAACACACTCCCCTTGGCTGGTTATGTCACACTCCATTCTATTGAGCAATGACTTAACCATAGGTCTTAAATTATTCATGAAAAACCGGTTATTTCTTCTTTTAACACATTACTTAGCATTAAGTTAGGTGGATATAAAAGACGCAAGAACTGGGATGTCCTCAAATACTCATCATCCAGAGCGCACACTAGGGTGTCCAGCCACCAGCTCAACACCGGGAAAATAAGATGTATCCTTACAGACAACGTCAATACTCATACAGCCCGTACAGGAATTCTGCTCTGGAACCAGAACCAAACCCAGACATTGACCTCCTTGCCAGACAGCTGGATGAAGACATGATGAACATGAGGACTGAACTTGAGAGGAGGATGCAGCAGTTCCACCAGGTCCCCTTGGCATTGCCACCACTGGACATGGAAATGAGGAGGAGTCCAACTTGGAACAGATACTCGGTCGCCCCTTTGACCAGGTCTTCTTCATTGGTAAAACCAAGAACAGAGAAGTTTGAACTTACCCTGGATGTGAGTCCTTTCTCTCCTGAAGAGCTGACCGTAAAAACAGAAGGCAGGAAACTGACTGTAACTGGAAAACGTGACAAGAAGACAGAGACCGAGAATGGCGGCTGCCACCATGAACTCCGGGATTTCAAAAGGGAAGCAGAGCTGCCAGAGGATGTGAATCCAGAGGATGTCCTGTGCTCCTTGTCTAGTGATGGGCAACTCCACATTCAGACTCAATGCCTGGCTCTACCAGCTGCCGAGGAAAGACTTGTTCCTATCCAAGTAGGCCAGGCCTCAAGTGGTCGACTGAGAGGTCTCTATTAGTCCACAGCATTTATGTACTATAGTTTTAATACGTTACAGTTGCCAAGAACAAGGGATTTGTATTTTGACTAAACAATCTAATCTTCTACCCTACAGCTCTACAAGTATGAGGGACATCATGGGAAGAGAGAAGAGTGTAGAACATAGCAAAAGTCATAATGACAACCCACCTTACTAGAACCTGCACATATCGCTTCCTCATGTACTAGTCTTTATGATAAATGTGCCGTTGTCGTCTGCATAAGACTATGATGTGCCCCAATATTTCACAATTCAATTTTGTGTGAAAATAAGGTCACAATGACTTCCATACCAAACTCTAATCATGGTTCTTACATGTCATCCTTAGTCTGGGTATATATTCTCTGATGTACGATGTTTCTTACATTGCTAATGATAGGTTGATATAAGTGACTGTTGTAGATACTAATGGTATGATTATTATATCACAATTAAATGAATTTGTAAAGTTGTATTTGTGTAATAATTTCTTACATGTAGTAAGCATGGAAACAATATGAAAGTTGAGGCACTCCAGCTAATATAAAATGTATACATTAGCAAAAGGAAAAGGAGTCACGAGAATCTCAAAAAGGTACAAATATATTTTATGGAAATATATGGATTAGCATATAAGGTCTCCATGAAAAAGATGGAGACAAGCAAACATAATGAGTAAAAAAAAGTCTACAATGAGACAAAGCTGACAAAATCTAAGATAAAAACAAAATGAGCAAATATATAGTGAATGGAAATAACACAGGGGACATAGGTAACATTGTTTTTATTTAAAAACACCATGTAAAAGCCAATCCACCATGTCAAGGTGACCCTGCTCGGGACAGTCCTAACCTCTAGTATCAAAACCTTACCATATGTCAAATGATGTAAATGTGAATAAGGGCCTAAGTACCCAGTGTTATTTTTATGGAATATTGCCATTTACTCACTGCAGGGCATTTGCACCTTTTGTTTTTAACTACGGCTTTGTCTGTTTAGTGGCCAGTGTGAACATGCTCCTACATGTTACATGCATTCCAACTTACGGTATATTCCAGCTAATTTCTTTTGTTTTCTTTGCATGAGACTATATAGACTGACGACAATATGCAAAATAGTTATGCCCACAAGAATTAATGGTAAAAAGTCAAAAGGTGAAGCATAGTGGAATATATAAAGCAGTAAGAAGATACAATTTATGAAAAAGTGTGTATAAATATCCAATAAGTATTAGGAGCATATAGCGGATCACACTATATACTAATGTAAACAGTCCGTAAGGTATATGCAATGCATCCAGAGAAAAGTGGAAAGATCGCTGAACTGGAGAGCGTCATGATAGCAATTCCTATAGTAACACTCATATGTAAAGCGGTGTAATGGATATGTGCCCCAACAAGTGTTTCACCTTTCTTCATTATAGTGGGGGAGGGGGTGTGTGCGCGCATTAAAAAAAAGCGTAGGGGTTTAGATGTACATATAAACATCCATACACGATGCCTCAGTGCTCTCTGATGACTGAATACATGAACTCCAATGTTGCTGTAAATGTTAAAAGCGTAAAGTACTTAGCGTTTTCTCACAACAAAGAGTACAAAAACTATCCAACCACGTCAAGGTGTACCTAAGTGTCCTAACCAAGCCTCCTCTGAAGGGATAGCGAAAAGGAGGCCAGGCATAGCTCGCAAGATAAAGGGGTTTGAAATCCATCAAAACCCCTGTATGCTTTATTTAAAGAGGTTGTCCACTACATTGTATAATGCACCCACCAATTTAAACCTTGTAAAGTAGTATTATTGTAAATACCTCTTGTTGCCATCGCTGACCGCTCACTTGGCAGCACGTGACCTCGGTTGCAGCCACCACTTACATCTGCTGTCAAGTTCCAAAAACCCTTACATCACCGAGGCATGACCAAGCCACATGCACAACACCCCAACAGTTGACTAGGCTGCGGTCAGTGTTTCACCACACGTGGGCTGTTCTGTGAGGTGAAACTCTGCCCACGGCACAGTTAACCCAGGTGTGGGGGGTATTTTAGGGGCTATATATGCAACTGGGTCACACCTACTGTAGATAATGCAAAGGAATCTGGAATTTGACATCAACGACAGCTGCAGCCAGGGGTCTCATGATGCTGAGTAAGCAGTCAACGATGGCACTGCTCACAGGAACAGATGGCAACAAGAGGCATTACAAAGATACTTTACAAGGTTTAAATTGGTGAGGGCGTTATTGATTGTAGTGGACAACACCCC
The DNA here is from genome assembly GCF_032444005.1 of Ranitomeya imitator. Taxonomy (NCBI): domain Eukaryota; kingdom Metazoa; phylum Chordata; class Amphibia; order Anura; family Dendrobatidae; genus Ranitomeya; species Ranitomeya imitator. The sequence continues at coordinate 90,538,700 of NC_091291.1, forward strand.
TTAAAAAAAAAAAATCTGCATTTCCAGCTTGTCCTTTGAAACGTGTTAAATTAGTTACCATGTGGATTTTCACGTCTTGCATTACTGCATTGTTGTAATAACAGTGACCCACCCTTACTGACACTGCCGATTAGCTATACCTCTTAATCGCAGTCCAGGTAGTTAGAACATGTGCTGATTGTATCAGTGGGGCACACTGTATGAGACTTTCTATATTGCCAACTCTTAGACTAGCCTTAGACCATTGATTAGGACCAAAAACAGGTGCGTTAATAAATCTGGCTCATTTTGGACTCAAGACACCCTCATCTGTTCTTGGACTTAAAACTATATAATAGTAATATGTGGGGTGAATGATGGAATGGTTTGGAGAACAGGTAGAGAATAGAGTAGAAGCTTTGAGGAGGATCCTTTCAGCACTTAGAAGTGAACTTGTCAGCAGGACTGTGCACAGTAACCTACAGCCAGTGTCAGGTCAGCACCGTTCTACTGATTAATGATACCCGTGATGAAATCTATCTTGTGGTTGTTTAATCTTTATTTCTCTAGTCACCTTCCACAACGGCATATGGAGGTTACCTCTTTGTCCTGATGGGGAACAGGAAATACAGAGAGGTTAAAAGGAACTCCCACCTCCCACTTACCAGTGTCTTTCCTGTTCCCCATGGGACAGGGAGAGGTTCCAAGTGGTGTGCTGGCCGGCTCCTGCAGCTCCTTATGGCAGGCTCTGCCTGCGTAGCCGGGCAGCAGGCAGTCACTCCTTGCCTTCCCTGATTCTGCTTCCGTCGTCCCTGGTGTAGTGTCCTCAGGACCCCTCCTGGCCTTCCCGCACCCCCAAGAGGGCAAAGCAGGCCAGGGACCCCCAGCCGGGGGCCTCCCTGAACACCCCGGTCTTCTCCCCCTCCATGCACGGCGGCCGGCGTTCCAGAAGTGACGTCAGCAGGTGCGCGCGCATCACTTCCGGGACTTGCGTTCCAGCTGGAGCGCATCGACTTCTGCCAGTTGCCGGCTGGCGTGTTGTGCCCGCATTCAAGTAAACGCCGGCACATGGATCCAGGAAGGGGAGTGTACTCACGCTGGAGGCAGATGCTGGCGTTCTGATGAATATAGAAATCCTGCCGAAGTCGCCACAGAGGTAAGACTAACCCTCAGTATGGATGACACTTCATGCCCTGCGTCTGCAGAGCCCAGCGCTGCCCCTGCTACAGTGAGTGTATGCGGGGAAGGGGTCTGGGAGGTGGTTGATATTTAGGGGATCCCCAGCCCTGACACCTCCTTCCCTCTTATTTTAGAGAGACAAGTCTGCCCCCAAAGCTGCCTATAGGAAGAAGTGCCCGGTCTGTAATATAAAATTCCCACATCTACGGGATAAAAAGCTCAGCCAGCCATGCACTGACAGAGAAGTCAGAGTGGAGCAACCATCCCTGTTAGAGGAAATTCACTCGCTGGTAAAACAAGACGTGCAATCTTCTTTAGCAGCTTTTACTCCCCCACCTCTGCAACCACCGTCTCCGGGAAAAAAAAGAAAATGACAAGTTGAGGACTGAGTCTGCATCAGACCTGTCCTATACATCGTCCACAGGTAGATGGGAGCATCCCGTGTCATCCAGGGCTGAAGCCAGGAAGTACCTCTTATCCTCTGACTATATTGACGATCTGGTGTCCGCAGTACGTAACACCATCGACCTAGAGGAGGAATCTGGGCCTCAGTCCATCCAGAATCAAATGTTTGGTGGGCTAAAATTGGAGAAAAGTTTGGGGTTCCCGGTTCACGCCAACATTCTTAGTATGATTGATCAGGAATGGGAGCTACCGGAGAAGCGCCTCAGCACCACCTTGGAAATGAAACATAGATTTCCCCTGGAAGGTGAATTTGTCAAATGGGGTACTCCCAAAGATGATGTTCAGGTGGCTAGAGTCACAGAAAGAACTGTGCTCCCATTTGAGGATACTTCACAATTGAAAGATCCTATGGACAGGAAAATAGAGAGTCTCTTAAAGAAATCGTGGGAGACATCTACAACTGCCTTGAAGGCTAACATCGCCTCCACCTGTGTAGCTAGAGCCCTAACCTGCTGGCTAGAAAAATTAGAAACCCATATTTCTCAGGGTACCTCCAGAGGTGAAATACTGGACTCATTGCTTATCCTTCATAAAGCTACCGGGTTCCTAGCAGACACCTCTATGGAAACTATTGGAGTTGCTGCCAGGTCACTAGTGCAATTTAACTAAGTGTGGAGCGGTGACATCACTTCCAAAGCCAAGTTGTTTGCGCTTGGAGCACCCCGTAAGGGCAAGGGGGTACTCGGTACCATGTCCTGCGGTTCACAAGGGGGATGTCACGGTGGCTGACCTGGTCCATGGCCCTGGGACGTCTGTATAAAAGGGAAAGGTCTTTAAAGGGATAAAGTTTATGTTCGTGACGCCACCTGTAGTATTTGGTCAGGGTGACCGACGCTGCTTTAAGGGGTCCGCTGGGGTGATGTTATGGCATCTAGATAGTATACCTTCCCACCGGTGAAGTATATCCCCAGGGCTTTCCAGTATGTAGATGGTAGAATGGTGAGAGGTGCAGTGAAGAACAAGAACAAAGGTTTGCAGTCTCTTTACCTTGTTTACTGTTGGTTTCGGCAGCCACAGTCCATGGCACCAGATCACAGGGCAGGTAGAGTCCGACCGGTTTGGAGGCAATTCCAGAGTCCCCTTGTCCAGGTGGAAATCAATAGCCTTCCCTTGCGCTGTAGCGGTGTAGTCCCTTACTGCATAAGCTTCAAATAAGGTCCTCACAGATATAGTGTCTCTCTCTCTGTCCCCCGTAGTTGGATAGGACAAAACCCGTATAACTGGTTACATAGTTATTAAGGTTGAAGGAAGACTATAAGTCCATCTAGTTCAACCCATAGCCTAACCTAACATGTTGATCCAGAGGAAGGCAAAAAAACCCATGTGGCAAAGAGTAAGCTCCACATTGGGGGAAAAAATTCCTTCCCGACTCCACATACACAATCAGACTAGTTCCCTGGATCAAAACCCTAAGAAGGAAGCTAGTGTATATACCCTGTAACATTATACTTTTCAAGAAAGGCATCCAGTCCCCTCCTAAATTTAAGTAATGAATCACTCATTACAACATCATACGGCAGAGAGTTCCATAGTCTCACTGCTCTTACAGTAAAGAATCCATGTCTGTTATTATGCTTAAACCTTCTTTCCTCCAGACGTAGAGGATGCCCCCTTGTCCTTGTCTCAGGTCTATGATTAAAAAGATCATCAGAAAGGTCTTTGTACTGTCCCCTCATATATTTATACATTAAAATAAGATCACCCCTTAGTCTTTGTTTTTCCAAACTAAATAGCCCATCTTGGTATTGCAGACCCCCCAGTCCTCTAATAACCTTGGTCGCTCTTCTCTGCACCCGCTCTAGTTCAGCTATGTCTTTCTTATACACCGGAGACCAGAACTGTGCACAGTATTCTAAGTGTGGTCGAACTAGTGACTTGTATAGAGGTAAAATTATGTTCTCCTCATGAGCATCTATGCCTCTTTTAATGCATCCCATTATTTTATTTGCCTTTGTAGCAGCTGCTTGACACTGGCCACTGAATATGAGTTTGTCATCCACCCATACTCCCAGGTCTTTTTCATTGACGGTTTTGCCCAGAGTTTTAGAATGAAGCACATAATTATACACCTTATTACTTCTACCCATGTGCATGACCTTACATTTATCCCCAAGCTCATTGGCCATTTATCAGCCCAAGCTTCTAGTTTACATAAATCATCCTGTAATATAAAATTGTCCTCCTCTGTATTGATTACCCTGCAGTTTAGTGTCATCAGCAAATATTGAAATTCTACTCTGAATGCCCCCTACAAGGTCATTAATAAATATGTTAAAAAGAAGAGGGCCCAATACTGACCCCTGTAGTACCCCACTGCTAACCGCTACCCAGTCCGAGTGTGCTCCTATCCCTGAGCCAGCTCTCAACCCACTATGCAGCATCAATAGTAAAAAGATCTAATGTTAAAGATATGAAGAAAAAAAAACCATTACATACTCACCTTCTGGCGCCTTTCCCGCTCCTCGCGACTCTCCGGTCCATGCATTGCGGTCTCGCGAGATGATGACGTAGCAGTCTCGCGAGACCGCAATGCACTCTTGGGACCAGAGCGTCGCGAGGAGCATTGGTAAATCCCTCACCTGGATCCGGGGGGGGCCGATGGAGGGTGAGTATATAACTTTTCTTTTTTACAGGGATATGGTGCCCACATTGCTATATACTATGTGGGCTGTGTTATATACTACGTGGCTGTGGTATATATTTTACGTGGCTGGACAATATACTACATCGCTGTGCTCTATACTATGTGGCTTGTGTTATATACTACGTCTCTGTGCTACACACTACGTGGCTGGGTAATATACTACGTGTTTGTGCTATTTACTATGTTGGTTGTGCTATATACTACGTGACCTGTGTTATACGCTACATGGCTGTGGTATATTTCTCTGCTGTATCTGTGCATCAGGAATCGTGGTATGTGTTAAAGAAGGGGGCCCACTGAGACTCTCACCTGGGGCCCTCAAAAACCTGGAGCCTGCCCTGGCTTCACTGATCAGCGACAGGTGCAGTCCACCCGTGAATTGGTGCAGAATTTGAACCACGCTTCGCTAATTGGTTGCAGCCGGCCGAATTCTGTGTATCAATTGCATTATTCTGAAAACTTCATAAATAAACTACATACATATTCTAGAATACCTGATGCGTTAGAATCGTGCTACCTTGTAATTACCAATAAAAGACTACCTCCTCTCAAGGGGCCCATTCTCCACTCAGATGTGGAACCTAGCGGCGTGGTTACTGAAGCCCAGGTACTGAAAGCAAAAGGCTTATCAAACCCAGTAATTGCTACCCTGCAGAGATCTAGGAAGCCAGTAACCAACGTCATCTACAATAAAGTCTGGAAAAAAAATTTCATCTTTTTGCTTACCTGAACTTCCAGATCTGCTTAACCCAAATGTATCTTGAATTCTAGATTTTTTACAAAAAGGCTTAGAAATTGGTCTTAGACCTAGTACCCCGAAGGTCCAGGTCTCTGCTCTCAGCTCTATTTTTTGACCAAGATCTAGCAGGTCATCACTGGATCGAAAGATTTATGACATCAGGATGAACCCCAAGAGACAGGTTGTACTTCCCCATGGGACCTTAATTTGGTACTCCAGGTCCACCCTTTGAACCCTTGTCTTCCTGTTCTCCTCAAAACCTTACATACAATACAGTCTTCTTGGTGGCCATAACTACGGCTATGAGAGTAGGAGAGTTACAAGCCTTATCAATAAGAACCTCATCTATTGATTAGAGATGACTCAATAGTCCTTCATCTCGATCCATCATTCCTCCCAAAGGTAGTCTCTGAATTCTACCGTTCCCAAGAACCTGCAGACTTGAAAGAGGGGAAAGTCAAACACTCGATGTGCGGTGCATTGTCCTACATTACTTAGACCAAACCCGTTCTTGCAGGATTTATCAAAACTAGTGATGAGTGAGTGTACTCGTTGCTCAGGTGACCTCCGAGTATGTTAGTGTTCATCACGGCAGCTGAATGATTTATAGCTATTAGCCAGGTGGAGTACATGTGGGGGTTGCCTGGTTGCTAGGGAATCTCCACATGTAATCAAGCTGGCTAATAACTGTAAATCATGCTGCTGAGGCGATGAAAACTTAATCTCCGAGCAGTCAAATACTCAGAGACCACCCAAGTGTGCTCGGGAAAACCTGAGCAGTGAGTACAATCGCTCATGACTAATCAAAACCTATTTGTCCATCTCTCAGGACAAAGTAAGGGTACCGTCACACAGTGCCATTTTGATCGCTACGATTCGTGACGTTCCAGCGATATCCATACGATATCGCTGTGTCTGACACGCAGCAGCGATCAGGGATCCTGCTGAGAATCGTACGTCGTAGCAGATCGTTTGGAACATTCTTTCGTCGCTGGATCTCCCGCTGTCATCGCTAGATCGGTGTGTGTGACACCGATCTAGCGATGCGTTCGCTTGTAACCAGGGTAAACATCGGGTTACTAAGCGCAGGGCCGCGCTTAGTAACCTGATGTTTACCCTGGTTACCAGCGTAAATGTAAAAGTGCTTCCCGCACTCACTGACTACCGGCCGTAAAGTTAAAGCAGAGCACAGCGGTGACGTGTTAGTCACTTGGTGCCTACTGTCTGAAGATGTACAGGCACTCTGAGCAGTGGAAGAACGAGGAGGAGCAGCAAGTATTGTGCTTATGGGAGTGCATTATATGCAATAGAGTTGTCTATGGCAAGTGCATTATACAATATGGAGGCTATCTAGGGGGAGAACTATACTGTGTATAGGAAGCTGTACAGGGGTTACTCGATATTTAATAAAAAGTGGGCGCTTGATAAAGGGGAACTCCGGTTATTGTGACTGGTAGAGAGGTGCACAGAGGGTGTTGACATTACCATATTCTAGAGAGTTGAGAGTTGCTTTAGAATTTAGAGGGTACAGAGAACCACACCGCAAGTGCAGTAATAAGGACACAAAGCAGCAGCGGCTCAGTATTGGGGTATCAGCAGGATGGGGATAGATGTGGACGCTGCTGAAAATATGGGAGACGTGAAATGTATCTTTTGTTGTAATCTCTGCAGCCAAGCCATGGCTGGAGAAGTTGTCATGTTGGTCTGGGCCAGATGGAAAAGGCATGAAGTGAACGATTCCATCAGAAAGAACGTCAGCTGTAAGTCACCATCTATATCTGTGCTGTAATTTTATATGTTCTGTATGACTGGTATCTACCACTGATCATATGGTGGTAATATCCATGTTGGTCATGGTAAAGAGATGTCAGCAGCAGTGGTCATCTCCTACATCCACCATTAGGGTGTGTCACCTAGTTGCAGTCAAGGTTACCTGGTTAGGGGCCCACTCAGAAGTTTATCCCCCTGAACCAAAACCCTAGCTATGCCTCTGCCTTTAAGTGTTGTCTTGGAGCAGCCATTCTATATTATATCCTTTGATTCACACTTTAAATAGAACATTTTTAAGATTAAATCTAGACATGACACCTAGTAACACTGATTTATTATCATTATCAGGACAAAGAAAGACCAGGGCACAGCAATGACTAAAGGACCCAGAACCTTGAGCACCATCAATGCTCCTCAGATATTACTAGATATAGTTAAGGTGGGAGAACAGCCTCAACAAGACAGTTTGTTCCCTCCACGGGCTCCAATACTTCCATGATGAGGAGTCGAGGACCAGCATCAATAAGCTTGTAGATTCTGTGGTAGTCTAAATGGAGACAGTTGATCCCATTTACTGACTTGATAAACTGGCAGATCTAGACAATGAGAAGGACATTTAGAATGGCAGAAAAAAAAAAAAAATGTTTTAAAGGTTTCCACCAACAACCCCCTTGTCTTTATACCTCCATCCCGGCTTCATCAGCAGGGCCGTCAACATCCAGAGCTTGAATAAAAGTAGGGCCTGGTCCTCGGGCCATAAAACCCCAACCTACATCATCACCCTGGATCTGGAAGAAAGAATTTGGTTAAAAAAATGACTCACTAATGTGTGGCAGAAGCCAAGTTAAAGTAGGACGACATTCATGAACATTGTGGGTCATCAACTAGTTCTCAGAAGGATCTTTGATGGGTAGGACAGAAGGGAACACTGGCTATTTTTAAGCTAACCTTATACTTGAGTCAATTGCTAGAAATTTTATTTTTTTTAAGTTTAAGGGTATGTCATACGGCTGTATTATGCATGAGGATCGCATTGCAATCCTTGGACTGGCTGTTGGCTCTCCTGACCCAAGCGTGATGGCTGCATAGAAATACATGAAGTCAAGCTCAGGAGAGCCGACTGCCAGTCTGAGGATTGCAAAGAGATCCTCACGCGAGCTGGATGCCAGTCTGACTGCACCCCAAGACTGCATAAAGGGCTTTAATTTGAGGATAATGTTTTACTCCAATGACAGCGCATTTTTGCTTTGTTAGAGCTTGTTTACATGCAGCATTTTACAGCAAAATATAAGATTTCTGGTGTATTCACATGGTGCATTCCCTTGTGTTAGAGCTGCAGTGGTTCTTCATGAACCCCAGCATGTCACTCCCTTCAGTGCTTTTGTCAGTTGACTGCATCAGAAGTGCACATTATATGCAGAGTTTCATGAAGAAAAATTGAAAGGGGCTGGGGGGTGTAGGCACTGAAAACAGCCTGTTAAATTCTGAAGAAAAATCTGACACCAACAGCTGAGCTCTATGCACCAAGCACAGGGCAAATACTTTGAATGAAGCTCAAATTCTGACTGGAGTAGAGCATGTGGAGCGCCCGCTAGGACTGTGGGGGTACTTGGGCCAGGTTTGACGGTTCTTTGGGGAAACTCACGGCAGCAGTGAGCCGGTCTGTGGCCCTGGGTGTCCAATAAAAGTGAAATTAATATGGGGGGGGGGGTATAAAATTTATAGGGGGATTAGTTTGTGACTAGTGGTGCCGGCAATGAAGAAGTGGCTGTTGCTGCTGTTCAGGTCCATTGGGGTAGTTTGTGACGCAGCAAAGATGTTACAGCTCTCCATGGGTAGAGCTAGGCCCCAGAGCAGTTAAAGCGCAAGAGTCAGTGATGGTGAGCGTTGTGGGACAGGTGATGCAGTAAATAAATGCCGAGGACACAGTAGGGTGCAGTTTCCACACTTTAGTCACAATTCTTCGATGCAATACCCAGCCGGGTGCTGTGTCCTCTGGGTCTGAACCAACCAGCTCAGGTAATTTGGGGTTCAATTTCCTGAGACCCCCTTTCTTATATTCCTTCCCTGGCCGTCTCTGCGCTGGCTTTGCCCTCCTGCCCCTCAGTGTCCCAAGCCAGCAGCCTCGGATCCTGTCAGGTGACGTCCTCATGGTCACCTTGATACTATGTTACTGCCTTTTCAGCGAATGTGTGTGGATGTGGTAGTGGCACAGATACCACAGCCTCTGGCTTGCTAGCTGAGCCTTGTAGTTCCTCCACTAGTCTGGGGGCTGGTTCCCCCACTGCGACCTGGTCCTTTCATCTGATTATGGTCAGCATGGATTTGGGTGTCCAAGGTGGATTCTTCACTTCCCTGGCCCCTAGGACCCCTTCTCTCAGTAGCTTCTGTCTCCCCTCTTCCACTCCTCCCCACTAACTCCGCCTCTCCATACATACACCCTCCACCTAGTTCCCCCTCCAGCCTGAGATGGGGCCCTCCCTCAATAGGGTCCACCCGAATCCCCTGGCCAGGAGTGGTGTGGTATTGATGTCCCCCCTTCCTGAGGTGCAGTACCTCTGTGGTGACTAGACCCTCAGGGGCACCACACATGCAAGCAAGACCTGTCATTGCAAACTAGCGAGGGGTGGGGGATAGAAAGTTTTGATTCCTTACACTGCCAGTAGTTCGGAGCAGCATGCATTACCCACAGAACAGTATAGAGAGGAGAGCAGCATACTCACAACAAGTGTCTTTTGGATGTACATTTTCCCTGGCGTCCTCAGTTCCTCCACCGTTACAGGCTTTTTGGGCACTAGAATGCAAAGTCAACAATGAAACCTGGGAACATTGCTCACAATAAATTATGCTAGTGACATCAGAAAATATTTCTCAGATGCAAGTGATAGAAGTGTGAGCAGCAGCCATAGTACCTAGAGTGACTTGCTTTGGCTTGTTGATTGATGGGCAGTGGGAAGAAGAGCCTCCAGAACCACCTCTAGCATTCTTAAAAAGAAGAAGTGGAGGCTGTGGATCATTTTCTTCAATCGAGAAAAAAAAAAAAAAAAAAGTCATTTAGTTTAACAATTAGCTAAAAGGCAACTATAGTGCTGGTGCCTCGGGGACCAGTTGAAACAGTTACTAGTGTAGTGTATGAGGACAACGTTAGTAAGAACCACATTGAACCCCCTGTGCCATCCTTTGCTTCCTCATACCCAACCAAGAGTCCATTTTGCATGGACTGCTCCTTTATGAAGACCATTTTCTGAAGTCTCTTACCACACACAAAGCCAATACGGGGAAGCTCAGAGCTTAGTTTGCGCAGGCAGAATGGACTGTCTGGAGAATCTGGTCGGGGCTCATTGGATGAGATACGCTTATCAAGGACCTCAATTAGTTTTCTTCTGCGTCGGACATTTATAGCGAACCGGTACAGCATATCCGAGTCGTAGAATTGATATTGCCCAGATACTGCAGAGAGATTAGAGGTCACCATCATTACACTTATCTTCATGTCACTCCTCCTGTGGTCAGAAGTTCTACCCAGCAATCACTTATATCCGCTCTGAGTGGCAATGACCAGCCATCAATGAGCGCCCATTGATTTACCACACTGCTTTATTAGAGTGACATGTTAGCCAAAATTAGAAGCCAACATTTGCCTTTTAGGTGGTCTAGGAAAGCATGGCAGTGCTTCTGATGCAGTTATACGGCAACTATGGATTTTCTTCTCCAGCTTTAAGCAGGTTTTATTAAAACCAGTAAAGCCAACAAAGGCTGAAAGTTTTGTCATGAGAGTTTCTAAGTCACGACACCAATTCTATATTACATTGCAGCAGTGTTTACACCACAAGTTTTGGAGTGCCCTGGCTGAAGTGGGCAATAAGGCTGGTGCTACATGGCAACTTCAAAGCCCTAGTAAGATGTGGAGAACAGCAATAGTTCCCATGTAATAGAAGCACACGACCCAAGATTCAGCTGGAGAAAGCTAGTTGCAGATGTGACCGGCTTCTTGAGCTCGTCTGCCCAGTGGACAGATGCATTATGCAATTTCACCTAGATCAGTAGGGGGTAAAAAACAAACCAATACCGTGGTGGATGATCCCATACTGTAGCATTGTTCTGCATAGTGTTTCACCATCAGCTCTAGAGGCAACTTCACCACGATCTACCAACCAATCCACGATCTGCGAGCCGATGAAAGCCCTTTTATATTGTGCAGAGTCTTCTTCACGGACTTGAAGAATACAGTCTTCGTCCTCCATCATCCTTACAAAATAGTGGTAGATGCTTACAGTAATTTATGGTTATATGACCACTGAACATTTAGCATAAAAAAAAAAAAAATATAGAAGTCCTTTAAAGATTACCATGTCTCAACATATGGCAGGTACATTCCAAACATTTGGTCATACACGACCTTCCTTAGTGTACCGACTGCCGAGAGAAATAAAATTAGTTGTTGGAAAATGCAGATTTAAGCGGTGTCTTATATCGGTATAATGATTCTATGTAATATGAGACATGGGAATTAGGCATCCGGAGCCAGGTAAAAGATTGTGACCTACTATTAGCGGGGCTATTGTCAGAGGATATTAGAGGATCCGGTATCCACCAGTTATCCAGCATGCAGTCAGTGGGAATGTGTCCACAAGGGTACGGCATCGATCGTATACCCTTGTGGACACATTCCCACTGACTGCATGCTGGATAATGGATTCTCTAGTTATATCCTTGGACAATAGCCCCACTAATAGTTGGTCACAAACAATATTACCTGGCTTCAGATGCCTAATTCTCATGTCTCATACTATATAGGATCATTATACCTATATAAAACAGCTTAAATCTGCATTTTTCAACAGCAACTAGTATATTTATCTCAGCAGTCGGTACATTGAGGAAGGTAGTGTATAACCAAAATGTTAGGCTTGTACCATTTCTGGATTCTATTAAACAATTTGCGTCAAAGATTCTCAAGTTGAGTGCCAAGTTTATTACACTTTACATTTACTGGTTTGGGACCCTACTTGAGCACCACAGCTTACTCAAGAACATATGGCAGGTGGCATTACAGCTGTACAAGACCCTGCCGTAGTGCCACAGCCCAGTTTATAGGCCTAGATGTAGCCAGTACCACAATGTATGCTACAAGTTTATGGAAGATAGAGGTGAGTGGATTGGTATTCATGTACAAAATGAGTAGGAAGGCCAACCACCTCTCCACCGAGTGGCAAATCAGGGCCCATTAATGTCATCTGCCATACAGTATGTTTATGCTGCATATTGTAGTTATGCCATAAGTGAAATACAGGGAATAAAAAGGAAGATTTAACACTTACATCTCAAAGAGCCTCTGACTTTTAAATGCTATCCTGATCAGCTCAGTGAAGTCTAAGGTGCCGTCATCACCGCGAAACCGATAATAGTATGGTTTATCCTCAAACTTTTCATATTCGTCACATGCTGTTTGGAGGGCAGGAAATTTGTAAGAAAAACAAAAATCTGTTTTGATTGTGATAGAGGGATTGCCATGATATCCAAGCAACCTCTGAGGAAGACTTCCTAGTTAGCAGATCTATTCTTGTAGATACGGTACAAGTCAAGAGCCAACAATTGTTCATACAATGTACATGTTGTAGATTCAGATTAAAAAGGCAGCAAAACCATAAGCCACATATGGAAAGCATGAAAAAGCACTCGTGAAGAGCCTTAGGATTCCTGAAAGTACTTGTTTTAATCAGCCAACCGCAGCAATCCTGCGGGCACAGGAGCGGTGCACGCACAACCACCACAAGGAGCTCTGCTTAAGGGATAGCAGAGACCTAGCCGTCACTGTCAGAGGTGCCTGCACCGCCCCTGGCTGTTTAAGGCCATGTTCACATTAGCGTTCTGCTGGGCTGCGTCGGGCGCAGCCACGGCGACGCATGTGCCCCTATATTTAACATGGGGGTGCATGGACATGCGTTTGCATGCATTTTGCGATGCATGCGTCTTTTGTGTCGCAAGCGTTAGGGCGCAGGGGACGCAGCAAGATGCATTTTTTTGCGTCCAAAATCCGGCAAAAAAAAAAAAAAAAAGCATGTGTTGCAAAACTACGCGTTTTGCATGCGTTGTACGTTGTGTCGCCGATGCAGCCCCGCACAACGCAAATGTGAACGTAGCCTAAGCCACCAAGTACAATGTTTAACAACAATCCCAGTAATTAGAAGGCAGGAGAGGGAGCTCCTTTCTGACTGGTGCCCACATGAGGTGACCAGCGTGGTAGTCATGACGAGAGGCTGTTGTGTTACTACACCCTGGCACCCCACAAAGAAATCCATGTCCCGTTAGCTGTGTGTGCAGTGCCATTCACTTTTGGGTTGGAGTCCTCCTCAGATTGCAAGGTTTAGGTTTCCATCACCACAGTGATTGAAAACATACATGGATTTTGCTAAACACCACAACATTACCCAGCTCATCCACATTAGTCACAGGCATTGCACAGTAATCCTCGTAGAGTATATAGCATATATATTTTCCTTCCTCTGATGTCCCTTGTTCTTCCTGAAATTCTTTGTTCCCATACTGTACCCTCCGATACTGCAGCTTCCCGGCTAGCCGAGTTAGCTCGTGCCTGGAGTTCTGACCGTTTTCCCCTCCGAGAGTGAAATTAAAGGATGGCGCTTCCAATCCTTCTCAGGCTGTAGGTCTCAGACAATGCAGGATTTCCCATTAAGCCTAGCTGCTGCCACTCATGCTGCTCTTGTCCTCTCGTGCATCTTTCAGCCCTGAACTGCTGGGCTCCTCTGCTTAAACTTGTTCCTGCCACAGCCTAAGGGTATGTTTCCACGTTCAGGAAACTCTGCATGTTTGACGCTGCATAGAGCTGCAGCGTCCAAATGTTACAGCATAGTGGAGGGGGATTTCATGAAATCCCATCTCCACTATGCATTAAAAGACGCATGTGGCATACCTGCGGAAACGGACATGCGGCGCGTCTTTTCAGAACGCAGCATGTCCTTACATTTCTGAAACACAAGAATGCAGGTGACCTGCCAGTGACCTCAGGTGCAGATTTGGTCAGGATTTTACCTGGGTAAAATCCTGACTAAATCCTGAACGTGGACACATACCCTTACCGTTCTTCATTCCCCTCTCCAACTCCCCCAAGGAAGTGCCTCAAACAATGCTACTCAAGCCCCTCCCACTCCGTAATGTTCCCTGTCATGTGGACAAAACCTATTAGTTCCCCCACTAAACTAACTCCCTTAGAAAAACTAGTCTTATACTGGTGGAACACCCGCCAGGGATGTTGAGTAATCTGTACCGGGTTGGTACTTAAAAGGATGTGTCACGGCAGCGGTGACCCGGTCCATGGCCCTGGGTGCTCATGTTAGAGGGACGGTCTTTAAAGAGGTTCATTGAATAAGAGTTTGTGACGCCACCTGTGGTATTCAGTCAGGGGGTGACCGACACTGCTTAAAGGGGTCCACTGGGGTGATGTTATGGCTTCCTACAGGTGAAGCTGGCTCTCCAGGGCTCCTGGTGTAGTATGGACAGGTGGTGCAGAAAGAAGCGGAGGACACAGGGTTGCAGTCTCTTTACTGTACGATTCAGGCAGCCACAGTCCAGGTTACTGGATCATGGATGCTAGTGTGGTATGGCTGGCTTGGAAGCATCTCAGTAATCCCCTAACCAGGTGGATTTGGAAGACTTCCTTCTAGCGCTGTGTAGTTGTAGTCCCTTGCTGCCTTAGGCCTCACATTCTCTGTCCCCGTTTAGGTAGGACACTAGCCTGTACGACAGTTAACTCAAGCCTTTTTACAGGATCTCCATCACGACCCAGGCTCTATTTGCTACTGTGTCCTCGGGTGTCAAATGGTGGACAGGTAACTTGCAATCAGCTGGCTTCTGCCATGGGGCATGAAGTTACCCCCACAACCTCAGTCTTCTGGCTACTGGTATCTGCTCAGCATGGAAGAAGCCCAGTTGCAGCTTCTCTCTCAGCTCTTTACTCTTCTTCACTTTTCCCTCTCCTACAGACTGCTCTGCTTTATTTTTCCTTCTCAGGAGCCACAGAATCACTTGTCTCCATGGCCCCAGCTTTCCTTCCTCTCAACTGTCTATAACTGCCTAGCAACTGACTCCTCCCGACCAGAGCAGCAGCTCCCCTGAAGTCAGGTGTAGAGCTTCCCCTTCTGGCCTGCAGTCAGAACGGTGTTCCATGTGCTAATTACCTGTTAAAGGGATCCTTCTTTGCTTCCAAGCATGACACTTCCCCATGAAGAAAGCGATGCCGCTGTGCCAACTTCTTACCTGGGGTGTTACACTGGCACCCTAGTTTGACTATTGTGCCCCACTATAATAAACCCAGTCCTATCTCAATTCCTATCCTAAATCTTTCCCCAATCTTGTTACAATATCAAAACATACAAAGTAGATGTAAATGATTGTGTACCTTACTTATATTGATGTGGTTATTATATTGTGTACCGGTTTTACATTACCACACATTAGCTATGGACATTAGGGGGAGATGTGCATGACACCTTCTGTCACACCCTTATGACAACGTTGTGGGGGCCTGATTGTTGCAATGAGGCAGAAGGTCACATGACAACCTCCTTGTCAGCTACAGATGCCTGCTTAGACCATGCCCAGAGCATGGTCTAAGGCTTCCGTTGACCGGTATAAGGCATTGCAATAGTTAAGCAATTAGTAAAAAGTTAGATTAGTAAAGTCACACCGATAAGGAATAGTGAGGCATCCCAAGTAGGGTTACAGTCTTAAGGATAATAACACTGAGCACTCCGTAGGATGCATGGCAACAGATGTGACGTTTACCTACAATTTAACCAGTCTGGAGAAGACAAGCTAGTAAAGTTGCAGTACAATTCAAACCATCACATAATTGCTGTATAAGAAACCGAGAGTATTCATCTTGAAAAGACATAATTAATGGGGTGGGGAGAAGCATGAATGGACCTGACAGTAATAAATCCTTATACTTTGGACAGTTCACTTGTTCTTAAAACTGAAAAGAAGGCACCATCATACCTCCCCCATTTTTCCTATACAGATGGATCTCAGCCATACTGTGCTTTCCACAACTTGCACATCACATTTACTAGTCACCAATAGTGGTGAGCAAAAGTGCTCGTTACTCAAGTTTCTCCTACGGTGGTCAGGTATGCACCAGGTATTGTGGATGCTCGAGTAACATGTCAAAGTCCCCTTGGCTGCGTGTTCCTCAGTTGTCTGAGCCATGAAACACATGAGCACAGGGCCTTAAACATGTCACTCGAACACCTGCAATATTTGGTGTATACCTGAGCGCCCTAGGTAAGCTTGAGTAGTGCGCACTTGCACTCACAGGTTGGCTTCACCCTCCTTTGTATTAAATAATCTTACTGACCTTTATCTCTAAAGCCCCATTCACCACAATACTTACAATCTTGCTCCCCTAGCAATTGCTCTTCATTTTTTTTTTTCCCTCTTTGTCATTCTGGTCCACAATTGGGATTTACAAAACTGGACACTAGATATTCATTTTGCAGCTTATGGCTTTAGTGCCACAACACTTCAAAGATCAGACGCTCAGTGGCCCATGCTGATCACCTTTTGATCTGTTTATTCTAATTTTGTACATTTAACTGTATATTTATGCCTTTGTACAGCAATTATCTGATAAAGGTCTATGTGACCGAAATGTTGTTAGCAGTTTCTCCAGACTGGTTAGGTTGCAAGTAAATTTTACATCTATTGCCACGCATTGTACCGGGTGTAGAGTTTTATCATTACTACTTCCATCTGAGAACTGGGTACACCAGGTCACAGTTGTGGGGAGCAAGGAACCATTTTTTTGCAGCATGCACAGTGCTACACTTCCCTGTCACTGCTCAGAGCGAGCGGAGAGAGGAGGTGCAGTGAACACCAATAGGACAGTATTGTCAGCAAGCAAGTGGTTTTCCAGCCCAATATTGTACTACCGTTGGGCTACGGCGAGGTTCTCACCACAGGAGAAGTCCCTGCCGCAGTGTTGCTCTGAGCGGTGAAAGCACTGCGTATGGCAGAGACTTTCCAATGGTGAAGACAGTGTGGTAGGCTGGGATTAATAGAACTGCCCTGTGTAATCCCATCATGCGATACAGTCCTTGTATCCAACTCCCACATGTAGCACCAACTAACAGAATTGCCACGGTCCACATCCATCACTTTGCAGTCAGCAATAAAAGGCCTCCACTGATTCCAACCGTGAGGGTATGTGCACACGTTGCGGATCTGCAGCGGTTTTGATGTTGCGGATTCGCGGCTATTTTCCCCGAATTTACAGTACCATGTAAACCTATGGAAAACAATCTGCAGTGCACATGCTGCTGGGAAAACAACCAACAACAAAAAAAAAAACACGTGGAAACGTAGCATTGTTTATTCCGCAGCATGTCAGTTCTTTGTGCTGGTTCTGCAGCGGTTTACACCTGCTCCATTATAGGAATCTGCAGCTGTAAAGCCGCAGATGGAATCCACACAGACTGGTAAATCCACAAGTAAGACAGTGCTTTTTACCTGCAGTTTTCTCAAAACAGGTGCGGAAAAGTCTGCAGAGGTTCCATCTACGTGTGCACATGTCCCAAGACTCCCTTATCCTTTTGCAAATGCCCAGAACGGGAGTAGATCGATTAGTGCAGATGAAGGCTAGCAGCCATTGTCTGATTAGATTTTCAGGTTTAGCTACTAAGCGTGCATGAAAATCCGCAATATGTTGTAATCAGGGTTGGCTCCAGGTTTTTCAGGGCCCCGGGTGAAAGAGTCTCAGTGGGCCCCCCCCCCCCTTTAACACATACCACAACTCATGATCGCATATAAGACAGCCATGTAGTATATAACACGGCCCATGTAGTATATAGCACAGCCCACGTATTATATAACACAGCCATGTAGTATATAGCACAGACATGTAGTATACAGCACAGCCCCCTTTCCCCCCCAAGAATGGCCCCATAGTCCAGTACTCACTGTTATAGTTAAAAAAAAAAAAAAAAAAAAAAAACACTCCTCAGCTCTCAACGTGCCTGCGCTGCTCCCGTCTCGGAGACTGCCGCTGCACTGCCTGACACACAGCGAGTGCACGATGAGGTCATCTCGCAGCAGTGTCAGAGGCAGAGTGTGGAATGATGGGAGAGGGAGCGTCAGGTGACGCTCTCTCCTCCATCATCTGCTTTGAACTTTACCGGCAGACGCCGGTATAGTTCAACGCAGCGTTGGGGGGAGTTGGCGCTGGTGACAGGCGGGCCCCCCTGCCTCACAGAGGCCCCATAGCGGCTGCGTGATGTGCCACTAGCTGAGGCCCCTGGGGGAGGGGGGCCCTAGGCAGCTGCCTGCCCCTAACGCCATCCCTGAATGGGCCCCCCTGTCTCGCCAGGGCCCCGGCACTTGCCCAGGTATGCCTGGTGCTGACGCCGGCCCTGGTTGTAATAACTGATTTCAGGTCTTTAATTTTTGGTGCAGGCTCAGGAGCTGTACCTGCATCATTAGGGAAAGGGTTCATAGTATGACAAGAGACATCTCAGTCACTAGATCTCACCATGATGAATTAATTGGGAATCCATGAACACCTGCATGATTTTGATTGCAGTTTCTCGATCTGTAGCCTCCTTGTGCTTTATTAACCAACTAATCAGTTCATTGGCCACAAAGCAGTTAGGATAGGTGAATGATATTTGTGGTCTATCCTTTATCAGCCTGGCATTGTGCAGTCGCTGCCTGCAAGAAAAAAAATTATATGGAGGCATCAGGTTTGGTGACAAGTAGATCATTTACAAAATACTCCATGCATAATGAGGTTTCAACATCTCTGTTGAATGCTGAGAAAAATTGTATCACCCTTTTTGGAAAAGATGTCAAGTTGTAAAAAAAAAAAAAAAAAAACCCCACACAATGCTGGGCTCCTACCACGAATTGAAGCTAAACTGACAAATTGTGTCTAATATGACTGGGCAACTTTTCTAGAGGGCTTTTCCAGTGAGACATGAGGTCTGCAGTCACTATGACCACGGACTGCACATCTCACTGTTCAGTTACCCGTATTACCAATCTGAATGGACAGTTTCATGACCAACTTGTGGCCATGTGTGTCTCACCCAGCTTCTCAAAAAAAAAAAAAAAAAAAAAATTAGTATTGTATGCGGTAAATCTGCATGGTTCGGTGATCACATGTGGCTTTATCTGTATTCAGTAGGCAGCAGTGCTTTGGACACAACATACATATGGTGCGTCCAAAGCGCTGCTTGTTCCAGATCATGGGCACCCGGCCTAACGTGCTACGTTATCAGGCTGTAGTGCTGCTTGATGGCTTTTTTTTATCTCTGCTTGCAGCAATGTTGTGACAGCCAACATGCCACTGTCAGATAGCAAGAAACATTCAAATTAACAACTGCAGGCAGACCTCCGCTCCAGCTTCCAGGAAAGATGCGGCCTCAGCATGCAAGCCCACATGAAACAAGTATTAATGGTGGTTGGTAGCCTCATGGTACATTCAGTTTTTGCACAAGGATTGGAAGGTGGATTCAGCTTCTAAGTCCACAAATTGCAACAAGCTTTTTTTTTTTTTTTTTTTTTTTTTTAATTAAGCTTGACCAAAATGGACATCTCCTGTAGCACACAGCACTTTTCACACATTATGTTGAACATTTCCTAGTTAAACCAGTAGGAAACTTATTCAGAGCACCTGAACCATGTTTGATATGGATTTGCAGGGAAATATGGCCTCCAGGCCGCAGCTTGTGCCCTAAGTCTCCATCAGTTTACCTCAGCTGTTCCCCAGCCAGGATGATTTCTGTCTCTTTCTGGTAGGTTGCCGCTTTCTCCTGAAAACTGTTGCTCAGAATCTCCATGTCTCCAGTAGGAGACCCTCTAGGATTAGGTACAGGTATTTCAGCCCCCGAGGAACTCATTTTCTTATCAGGCTCCGTCATCTCAGCTGCTGTTTCCCAAACCTTCTCCTGCAACCTAGAGCCTCAAGCCAACTATCCCACCCCTCAGTCCAGCCAGCAATTTATATTGTATCACCCCTCCCCCGCCCCATCCTGAACAGATCACCCATCCAATCCACCGCCTGCCCTATCTCCGATCTCCCAGGTGTCCTCTGAGGGTAGCCGGAGAGCAAACCTTATGTCTACTTTCACACTAGCGTCGTTTTCAATACGTCGCAATGCGTCGTTTAGGGGAAAAAACGCATCCTGCAAAGTTGTCTGCAGGATGCATTTTTTCCCCGTACACTAACATTAGCGACGCATTGACACACGTAGCAACTGTCATGCGACGGTTGCGCCGTGTTGTGGCGGACCGCCGGCAGCAAAAAACGTTACATGTAACGTTTTTTGCTGCCGACGGTCCGCCATTTCCGACCGCGCATGCGCGGCCGGAACTTCGCCCCCACCTCCCCGCACCTCACAATGGGGCAGTGGATGCGCTGGAAAAATGCATCCGCTGCCCCCTTTGTGCGGCGCATTCACTGCTTGCGTCGGTACGTCGGCCAGATGCATTGCGACGGGCCGAGTATGATGCTAGTGTGAAAGTAGCCTATGTCTACATTCAGGGAAACGTTGCAGATTTTCTACAAGGATCTTCGAAGTCTGCTGCAGAATTTAGAAGCAGCAAAGAGGATATTTTAACAAGTTAAGGGGTTGTCCACTACTTAGAAATGACCTCCTTCACGAAATGATCCGTACACCTAGAGCTGAAGTCGAAAGCTGGTGATGGCTGTGTGTTAGGCCGGAGTCACACTAGAGCGTAATACGGACGAGTGCTATGCGATAAAACATCGCATAGCACTCGGACCAGTATTCATCTATGGGGCTGGTCACATAACCGTTTTTTTCCTCGGCCGTTTCAGTGTGCGAGGGAAATTGCAGCATGCTGCGATTGTCACTGACACTCGGCCGTGTCTCGCTCACTCGCACCCATATAAGCCTATGGGTGCGAGTGAGACAACGCACATCACTCAGATATCATCTGAGTGATGTGCGTTATACGCTGACCCCGGCAATGGAGGAGATGGAGAAACTCATTTCTCCGCCTCCTCCGCAGCTGTGCTCCGATCCACTCTCTGCGAGAGGCTCAGAGTACAGACGCGTGACACTCGGCTCCTGCTTGCAGCAGAGCAGGAGCCGAGGGTCATTAGCATATCGCACCCGATGCTCTCGCATACGATGCCATACGCTAGGGTGACTCCTGCCTTACAGCCAGGACCTGCCTCAAACAATCGCCGGTGGTGCAAAGAGCTGCCCGTGATTGGTAACTTGGTCAATCTCTGACAGACGCCGGTATGGGGGCGCATCATTCCATGCATACATTTGCACGCCCATGATGTGGTCTCTGATTGCCGATGGGTTGCTATGACAGCAGGGGGTCTATAAAAGAAATACGTCCAGGCTTGTCATTACAGACCTTCCCTGAAACCCAGCCCGAGGCCTGGCTTCAAAGGAGACTGTGATGTTTGCCAGATACAGCAGCTTCAGGTCCCCTAAGGAGGCCAACAAGTACCTGGAAAAGTAATAATAAAAGTTTAAATCACCCTCCTTTTGTCCTATTAAAAATATAGATAATAAAAAAATACACATATGTGGTATCGCTGAGTTCAGAAAAGTCCGATCTATCAAAATATAAAAATAACCTGAACAGTAAACACTGTAAATGGAAAAAAAAGGAACGTCAAAACTAAGTTTTTTGGGTCTCTACAAAACCCCCAAAATTCTGTAGCAAGCAAGCAAAACTTTATCATAAAATGGTATAAAAAAATAGCCATCTTGACCAGCAAAAAATAAGCTGTCACAGATCTCCACTGACCGAAAAATTAAAACGTTATGGTTGTCAAGAAATGGCAACACAACCCCTAAATTTTTTTTTTCAAACTTCAGATTTTTTTTTCTATACTAATTTTAAAAAAACTGGACATGTTTGGTATCGCTGTAATCATACTAATGAGGAGAATTATAATGCAGGGTCATTATTATAGTGCAATGTACCCTGTAAAAACACCCCCCCCCCAAAAAAAAAAAAAAAAATTGAATTTTTTTCACAATTTCTCCCCACATGGCATACTTTCCCCGTTCTCTAGTAAGAGATGTAGTAAAATGAACAGTGCCATTCAAAAATACAAATCATTCCGCTAAAAAACAAGCCCTCATATGACTTTGGGAATAGAAAAATAAGTTAAAGCTCTGGGAAGAAGGGGAGGCAAAAACGAAAGCACAAAAATGGAAATTGGCAGCGTCATGAAGGGTTAATGATCTATTTTAAGCACCTCACCCAGTAAGATCACACAAAGGCTACAGGGGTGCACAAAGCATTTCCCATGTGGCACCACACAAGTGCGACAATTCTGCATGAAATGACTTCCAGCTGCAGCAAAATTACAGCAGAGAACGCCTCCCCAATGCCACGTGCCGCACATCACAGCAACTGCGAGCATAGAAAATGATCAGAAGGTACGTCTCCGCAGCCCAAAACAGATAAAGAGCAGATTACAGAAGGCATGTTCCCTTGCTGAACATACATCGGAAGCTGGATTTGGGAAATTCCCCCTTTTAGCATCTTCCCTTTGTGTGTGATGATGTTCGGGGGTCTTACTCACTGGACCATTGCTCTCACATAGCTCAGATGCAGAGGGGGAATGAAGGGAGAGGGAGCATCAGCGGACAGCTCCTTCTCCCATCATTATTTTCAACTGTATTGGCAAGCAGTGCAATGAGGGGGTCATTCACACTGACACCGGGCCCCCTCTAAGGCCGGCTTCACACTCAGCGTATGAAAATACGGTCCGTATATTACGGCCGTAATACGCTGAAATGTCCCGAAAATAGTGGTCCGTAGCTCCTCCGTAGGCAGGGTGTGTCAGCGTTTTTTGCGCATGGCATCCTCCGTATGTAATCCGTATGGCATCCGTACTGCGTGGTTTTCTCGCAGGCTTGCAAAACCAACATACCGCTATAGAAATGATCCATGTGTCCCAAAAAGAAAAAAATATATATATATACTGTCTATATATATATATATATATATATATATATATATGTCATTAGACACATATATGTATATATATTAATATTTATTCCAGCGCTATACAGCTTGAAAGCCGGTACTTCAATTACCGGCTTTTTCTTTCTCCTTCCTAAAAGCCGACATGATTTGAGACATGGTTTACATACAGTAAACCATGTCTTCTCTCCATTTTTTTTGCAGATTCCACACTACTAATGTCAGTAGTGTGTATCTGCAAAATTTGGCCGTTCTAGCTCTTGAAATAAAGGGTTAAATGGCGGAAAAAATTGGCGTGGGCTCCCGCGCAATTTTCTCTGCCAGAGTAGTAAAGCCAGTGACTGAGGGCAGATATTAATAGCCTGGAGAGGGTCCACGGTTATTGGCCCCCCCCTGGCTAAAAATATCTGCCCCCAGCCACCCCAGAACAGGCACATCTGGAAGATGCGCCTATTCTGGCACTTGGCCACTCTCTTCCCATTCCCGTGTAGCGGTGGGATATGGGGTAATGAAGGGTTAATGCCACCTTGCTATTGTAAGGTGACATTAAGCCTAATTAATAATGGAGAGGCGTCAATTATGACACCTATCCATTATTAATCCAATTGAATGAAAGGGTTAAATAAAACACAAACACATTATTTAAAATTATTTTAATGAAATAAAAACAATGGTTGTTGGAGTATTTTATTCTACGCCCAATCCAGTCACTGAAGACCCTCGTTCTGTGAAAGAAAAAACATAATAAACCAACAATATACTTACCCTCCGCAGATCTGTAACGTCCAACGATGTAAATCCTTCTGAAGGGGTTAAAACATTTTGCAGCAAGGAGCTTTGCTAATGCAGGCTGCTCCTCGCTGCAAAACCCCGGGGAATGAGTCTAAATATAGATCAATGAGCTATATTTAGCTTCATTTGCGGGGAGGCGCCCTCTGCTGGATGTTCATAGATCGTGGGAAATTTCCTAGAAAGCTCCCAGGCTTTCTAGGCAAGTTCCCACGATCTATAAACAGCCAGCAGAGGGCGCCTCACCGCAAATGAAGCTAAATATAGCTCATTGATCTATATTTAGACTCATTCCCCGGGGTTTTGCAGCGAGGAGCAGCCTGCATTAGCAAAGCTCCTGGCTGCAAAATGTTTTAACCCCTTCAGAAGGATTTACATCGTTGGACGTTACAGATCTGCGGAGGGTAAGTATATTGTTGGTTTATTATGTTTTTTCTTTCACAGAACGAGGGTCTTCAGTGACTGGATTGGGCGTAGAATAAAATACTCCAACAACCATTGTTTTTATTTCATTAAAATAATTTTAAATAATGTGTTTGTGTTTTATTTAACCCTTTCATTCAATTGGATTAATAATGGATAGGTGTCATAATTGACGCCTCTCCATTATTAATTAGGCTTAATGTCACCTTACAATAGCAAGGTGGCATTAACCCTTCATTACCCCATATCCCACCGCTACACGGGAATGGGAAGAGAGTGGCCAAGTGCCAGAATAGGCGCATCTTCCAGATGTGCCTGTTCTGGGGTGGCTTGGGGCAGGTGTTTTTAGCCAGGGGGGGGGGCCAATAACCGTGGACCCTCTCCAGGCTATTAATATCTGCCCTCAGTCACTGGCTTTACTACTCTGGCGCAGAAAATTGCGCGGGAGCCCACGCCAATTTTTTCCGCCATTTAACCCTTAATTTTAAGAGCTAGAACGGCCAAATTTTGCAGATACACACTACTGACACTAATAGTGTGGAATCTGCAAAAAAAATGGAGAGAAGACATGGTTTACTGTATGTAAACCATGTCTCATATCATGTCGGGTTTTAGGAAGGAGAAAGAAAAAGCCGGTAATTGAATTACCGGCTTTCAAGCTGTATAGCGCTGGAATAAATATTAATATATATACATATATGTGTCTCACTGACATATATATATATATACCTATTCTATGTGTACACATTTATTCTACCTATTGGACTGTAAGCTGTCAGTGTGATTTTACTGTACACCGCACTGAATTACCGGCTTTTCTCTCTAACACCGCTGCGTATTTCTCGCAAGTCACACTGCTTGTCCGTGTGAAATCCGTATTTTTCACGCTTCCATAGACTTTCATTGGCGTATTTCTTGCGCAGTACGGTGACAAACGCAGCATGCTGCGATTTTGTACGGCCGTAGAAAGCCGTATAATACTGATCAGTAAAATACGGCAGATAGGAGCAGAGGCATAGAGAATAATTGTGCCGTATTTTTTGCGAGTTTTACGGACGTAGTTTCTGCGCTCTTACGTCCGTAAAACTCGCAAGTGTGAAGCCGGCCTAACTCATGGGCCCCCTCCAACTCATGGGCCCCATAACAGCTGCGTGGTCTGCCACCATTGGCACTATGCCACTGAGTGCTCCCCCATTTGTCTGGGGTTCCAGTACTTGACCGGGCGTGCCGGGTGGTGCCCTGCGTCCATATTTCATCCATAAAAAGCAGATAACTTGTCATCTGTATTGTCATCCATATGGCATTCATTTTTTATATATAAGCAGCTATTAACATTTACAAGATCAATTCCAGTTTCCTATGTATAAGAATTGCAAGGTAGCCGCAAAAATCGGATGTTATATGGTTGATCCATTTGGAATAAAAATTTTTTTTGCTCAGTCATAGACTTCAATAGAAGACTAGTGCATGCTGCCATTTTTTTTTCTCGTGGATTAGTGGTCCGTTGAAAAAACATACAAACGATCATCTGAATAGCCCTACTGATTAACATTGGTCTGAGTGCTGTCAGTTCTGATAAAGGACAGCACATGAACCGAAAATAGGGATGTGTGAACTGAGCCTTAGGGCCCCTTTCCACTTGTGAGGAAAACGGACGAGTGCAATCCGATAAAAAATCGGATTGCACTCGGACCAATGTTTTTCAATAGGTGACATTCCATTTGCGATTTTTTTCTCAGCCGAAATCGGACTGAGAAAAATCTGTGTCGGCTGAGAAAAAAATCGCAGCATGCTGCGTATTGCTGCGATTCTCGGACGAGACTCGCCAATGCAAGTCAATGGGTGCGAGAAAAAAACCGCACAGCACTCGCACCATGCGAGTGCTGTCCGATTTTTACGCACCCGTATCCTTAGAAAAGCCGGCAATTCAGCGCAGAGTACAGTAAAATCACACTGACAGGTTAGATTAGAGTAGATATATACACATAGAATAGGTATATATACATATATATGTCAGGGAGACACCTATATATATATATTTATATTTAATGCAGCGTGAGATAGCTTTAAAGCTAGTAATTCAATTACCGGCTTTTGCTTTCTCCTTCCTAAACCCGACATGATATGAGACATGGTTTACATACAGTAAACATCTCATATCACCATTTTTTTTGCATATTCCACACTACTAATGTTAGTAGTGTGTATATGCAAAATTTGGCCGTTCTAGCTAGTAAATTAAGGGGTTAAATGGTGGAAAACATTGGCGTGGGCTCCCGCACAATTTTCTCCGCCAGAGTAGTAAAGCCAGTGACTGAGGGCAGATATTAATAGTCTGGAGAGGGTCCACGGTTATTGGCCCCCCCCCTGGCTAAAAACACCTGCCCCCAGCCACCCCAGAACAGGCACATCTGGAAGATGCGCCTATTCTGGCACTTGGCCACTCTCTTCCCATTCCCGTGTAGCGGTGGGATATGGGGTAATGAAGGGTTAATGCCACCTTGCTATTGTAAAGTGACATTAAGCCTAATTAATAATGGAGAGGCGTCAATTATGACACCTATCCATTATTAATCCAATACTAGTAAAGGGTTAAAAAAAAAACATACACACATTATTAAAAATTAATTTATTTAAAAAATCACAAAGGTTGTTGTATTAATTTATTCTACTCTCAATCCACTTACTGAAGACTCATATGAGGACAACCAGCAGAGGGCGCCCTCTTATGATCTCGAGCAAGGGAGCTTTCTAGGAAAGTTCCCACGATCTAGGAACAGCCAGCAGAGGGCGCCTCACCGCAAATGAAGCTAAATATAGATCATTGACCTATATTTAGCTTCATTCGCCGGGGTTTTGCAGAAATGAGCATCCTGCATTAGCGGAGCTCGTGTCTGCAAAATATTTTAACCCCTTCAGATGGATCTACATCGTTGGACGTGCCAGATCCTCGGAAGGTAAGTATATTGTTGGTTTATTATTTTTTTTTATTTACAGATCGAGGGTCTTCAGTGAGTGGATTGAGAGTAGAATAAATTAATACAACAACCTTTGTGATTTTTTAAATAAATTAATTTTTAATAATGTGTGTGTGTTTTTTTTAACCCTTTACTAGTATTGGATTAATAATGGATAGGTGTCATAATTGACGCCTCTCCATTATTAATTTGGCTTAATGTCACCTTACAATAGCAAGGTGACATTAACCCTTCATTACCCCATATCCCACCGCTACACGGGAATGGGAAGAGAGTGGCCAAGTGCCAGAATAGGGGCATCTTCCAGATGTGCCTTTTCTGGGGTGGCTGGGGGCAGGTGTTTTTAGCCAGGGGGGGGCCAATAACCATGGACCCTCTCCAGGCTATTAATATCTGCCCTCAGTCACTGGCTTTACTACTCTGGCGGAGAAAATTGTGCGGAAGCCCACGCCAATTTTTTCCGCCATTTAACCCCTTATTTTACTAGCTAGAACGGCCAAATTTTGCATATACACACTACTAACATTAGTAGTGTGGAATATGCAAAAAAAATGGGGATATGAGATGGTTTACTGTATGTAAACCATGTCTCATATCATGTCGGGTTTTAGGAAGGAGAAAGCAAAAGCCGGTAATTGAATTACCGGCTTTCTGCTATCTCGCGCTGTATGAAGTAATAATATATATACATATATGTGTCTCCCTGACATATATATATATATAGAGAGAGAGAGAGAGAGAGAGACAGTATATATGTTTTGTTTTTGTTTTTTTAACACATGGATACCTTGTATACCCGTATGTCGGTTTTGCAAGCCTGCGATAAAACCACGCAGTACGGATGCCATACGGATTACATACGGAGGATGCCATGCGCAAAAAACGGTGACACACCCTGCCTACAGAGGAGCTACTGACCACTATTTTGGGGACTTTTCAGCGTATTACGGCCGTAATATACGGACCGTATTGTTTTACGCTGTGTGGGACGCCGGCCTTACTGTGATGTACTATGACACTGGCTTGCATTAAAAGGGGCTCTCCGGTGCTTTCCCATTGAGTAGGGGCAGGGCCGGTGTAAGGGTGGGCAAACTTGGCATTTGCGGCACACCACGCAGCCGATATAGAGCCCGTGATCAGGCTCCGCACCCAGCCGACATCGCACATTCAACTGTATCAGCATCGCTAGATATCGATACAGTTGAAAGCAATGATATTTCGCTACTCTATGGTGGGCAGTTGAGCTGCTGACGAGTCACACCACAGAGACCAGAGCAGCAAGGGTACAAGGATAAATGAGTGTTGTTTTCTTTTTTTTAATCAGTAAGTACGTGGTGGCCATAATATGGGAGTACTATGGGGTGTGTATTATACTATATGGGGTGTGCGTTATACTATATTGGGCTGCATTATATTATATGGGGCTACATTATACTATAAGAAGGTTGCATTATATTATATTGGACTGTATTATACTATATGGGGCTGCATGATACTATAAGGAAGCTGTAATATACCATATGGGGGCTACATTATACTATGTGAGATGTGCATTATGCTATATGGAGCTGCATTATACTATATTGGGCTGCATTATACGATATAAAGCTACATTATACTATACAATGCTGCATTATACTATTAGAAGGCTGCATTATACTATACTGGGCTTCATTATACGTTATGGGGCTGCATTATACTATATTGGGCTGCATTATATGATATAAAGCTACATTATACTATACAATGCTGCATTATACTATTAGAAGGCTGCATTATACTATACTGGGCTTCATTATACTTTATGGGGCTGCATTATACTATAAGGAGGCTGTATTATACCATATGTGTACTGCATTACACTATATAGGGCTGCATTATACCATATGGAGGCTGCATTATACCATATGAGGCATGCATTATACCATATGTGGGCTGTATCATACCATATGGGGGCTGCATTATGCTATGTGGGATGTGCATTATGCTATATGAGGCTGCAGTATACTATATTAGGCTGCATTATACTATATGTGGCTGCATTATACTATAAGAAGGCTGCATTATGTCATATGGATTCTGCATTATACTATATGGGGCTACAGTATACCATATGGGGGCTGTATTATACTCTCTCAAGGACTATGTGCTGGACATTATACTATATATACTATAAGGGGACTGCATTATACTCTATCGAGGATTATGTGCTCTGCATTATACTCTATGTTCTATGTGGGGGCTGCATTATACTCTGTCTAGAAGTATAGGGAGCATTATACCATGTGTACTACATGGGACCTGCATTATACTCTATCAAAGACTATGGAGTTCATTTTATTTATGGAGGACTATGGGGAGTGCATAATACTATTTGAAGGACTATGGGGTGCATTATACTATGGGGAGTGCATTGTACTATATGGAGGACTATGGGGGTGCATTATTCAATATGGAGGACTATGGGGTGCATTATACAACATGGAGGACTATGGGGCACATTATACTATATGGTAGACTATGGGGTGTGCACTAAACTATATAGAGGACTATGTGGTGTGCATTATACTATGTGGAGGACTATGGGGTGCTTGTACTAAATGATCAAAATGCTGCCTACTCATTGAATGATTGGATTGCTTATGCAGGAACAAAAATCCTTGTTCTCAGAAGCACATCGCCGGTGTGAACTGCAAAGGTGCTGCTGATAACATGTTACTGTATGGGGTCAGCTAGATCTACTGGTGATCGTTCTGTTCCCATCATTCTTTGTCATCCTGTGTAAAGAGGCCACAAACAAGAGTCGAACAACTTCAAAATTGTCAATCACATTTGTTTAACAGCCTGCAGTTAGTGCATGTAAATACAACAGACATATTTTTCTGGGATGGTGCAATATACGGGCAGCACAGTGATGCACGGGCAGCACGGTGGTGCAGTGGTTAGCATAGCAGCCTTGCAGCGCTGGAATCCTGGGTTCTAATCCCACCCAGGACAACATCTGCAAAGAGTTTGTATGTTCTCTCCGTGTTTGTGTGGGTTTCCTCCTGGTACCCCGGTTTCCTCCCACATTCCAAAGACATTCTGATAGGGATTCTAGATTGTGAGTCCCATCGGGGACAGTGATGATAATGTGTGCAAAACTGTAAAGCGCTGCAGAATATGTTAGCGCTATATAAAAATAAAGATTATTATAATATGCTAGAATTTAGGGTCCCAATTTACCCTTTTTCCCAAGGCTCCACTTTGTCTAAAACTGGCCTTGTATAGATAATAACTTATTGATTGGTGGGGGTCTGCCCAACCACTGCTCCATTCATTTTCAATGGGGCTGTTTCGGTGTCAGTACAGACTGACAAGGATAAGTGTGAGGATAATATCATGTTGAAGAACAGAGAAAAAGGAGAGGTTTATGTATTTGAGGGTCCTCTAGTCACCCATTTAAAAAAGGAGGTAGAGGAAAAACTTGGAAAGACAAGATAGAACAACATTTTTCTCTTCTCCCTTTGGAGAAATTTAATTTAGACAAAAAACAAAATAAGAAAAAAAGGAGGGGGGAAAGCATAGGTGGCAGCTCATTCCACAGACGTTCATAAATTGGTTGCAAACGTTTGCTGTTCTGGCCAGTGTCATTGGTGAAAGAACTTGGAAGCGTTGTACTGGGCGACTTTGCTATATGGACATCATAGGGGAGGCTCATCGCACTCACACTGGGAAGACTTGACTTCGGTACAATGAAAAGTTTAATCAGAGAAAAGCAATGCAGCCCAGCAGATGCTGGCACCACAAGGATATAATCAGTCCTGGATTGACATAGACGGCCAGTCATTCCAGATGGGGCTAGTCCAACCTGCCAGAGGTGGTGAGTTCTCCTTCAGTGGAAGTCTTCAAACAGAGGCTGGACAGACATCTGCCTGAGATGGTTTAGTGAATCCTGCATTGAGCAGGGGGTTGGACACGATGACCCTGGAGGTCCCTTCCAACTCTTAACATTCTATGTTGCATGTGGTTCGTTTTGGATTAAAAAAAATGTCACTTGCTTATCAGCACCTCTCGGTCGTGTCTCAGAAACTGATGCAGGAGGTTTGATTAGGGCATATGTTGGGGCTTTCTGAGTCTCAATTTTTGACAAATAAATGTTGCCTCATTCACCATCTTTCTTACCCCAAAGTGCGTTCGGTGAATTTTGACGTGGCAGTTAGTTGGGTTAGGTCTTACGGGAATGTGGCTCGTTTAGCAAAACCAGATATTGAGTCTGCTTCCACTATTTGCTTGTTCACCTCAAGAGTTTATATTTGTTGGGATGTTTTTAGGAGAGTGGTTATTTTGTGGATTGGTTCTTTCAATGGGCTTTCTGTTATTGGGCTCTTTAAAGAGGTATTCCCATCTCCAAGATCCTACCCCAAAATGTAGTAGGTGTAGTAATGATAATAATAATAATATTAGCAAATACATATCTCCAATTAGAAATCTAGTATAGTTCTTCTGATTCACTTTGTCATGTACCCCATGTGCAGGGCATTGAAGTAGCTTAGATATCCAGAGTTTCAAGTACTCACAACTAACTGTCATTATATAAGTGGTCATAACCATGGATACCTAAGCTACTGCAATGCCCTGCACATGGGGTAAGGGACATAGCTTATCAGGATCAAGATGTGGTGATTCTACTTAATTCAATTGAATTTTGGGTGTGTTGCTCTAAGATGGATCAATGAGGAAAATGAAAAAGGGTATTGTTGGCAACGGTTCAGGGGTCCTCTAGGTGTCCAGTGGCTTGTATTACATTGTATTTGAGTTTGAATATGGAAGGTTCTAGCCCCCTATTAAAATATTGGAATGGTTCATTTTTATGCCAGTAACATTTTTCAAGTGATTTTAATAAATTGTCTAGGGGCCTCGGGGATGGGAGCGGGTAGGTTTGCCCCTCATTCTCTTTCAGTTGGGGCTGCAGTTGACGTTTGGGGCCTTCCTTTTGAGGTGGTGTAAAGGATAGGCAGGTGTGAATCTAGGAAATATAAATTGTATGTGCATCTTCATTTGGTCTGTGGAGAGATTGTGGACATCATTGCTACCCTTATTTTTGGAGTAACTTAGTTGGTTTCTCTGCTCCTTTACGTCTGAGGAATGGCATGGTGTGTTTCAGGTTTTTTTTACTGACGTGACGATTCCATTTCTTAATATGCAGAATGTGTCTAGTGTGGGTTTTGAGGGACAATGTAGAAAACGGTCAATTGAGCGCAAAGAACACAAGGTAGTAAGTTCTTAAGCTCACAACGCGTTTCGACGGTAAACATCTTCATCAGGTGGAAATTTAAAGAGGTATTCCAATCTCCAAGATCCTACCCCAAAATGTAGTAGGTGTTATCTACCTGATGTAGACGGTTTACCCTCGAAACGCGTTGTGGGCTTAAGAAATTACTACCTTGTCCTTGTGTTCTTTGCGCTCATTTGACCGTTTTCTACATTGTTCCAGATCCTATCCTCCATTGGAGGTTCACGGCTGGAGCTGCATTGGACCGCTTATTAATTTAATTTACCTCATTCACAGCTTTCCTGGCGCTCCCCAGTGACCGCTACTTTCACTGGTTTTTAGTGAGGGTTTTGAGGCACGTATTAATTTATTGTGGAGCAATGAAGGCAGATCTTTGCATGCATTGATTTACCCTGGAACAAGGTCATGATCAAGTGGATTGGAGAGATGAGTTAACAAAGGGTGTTTCCAGTGTTTCACTGTTGCAGGGATTTAATTTTAGATGACCACTAGTGTTGAGCATTCCGATACCGCAAGTATCGGGTATCGGCCGATATTTGCGGTATCGGAATTCCGATACTGAATTCCGATACTTCCCGCGTATCGGATACCGGAATCGGAAGTTCCCAGAATTCAAATTGAACGCAGCAGCCAATGAGGAATGAATGAAAGTGTGGGCACATCCTGTTTAGCATGGTGGGCATGTAAGTACTGGCAAGGCTTGGATTGGCTGCTGAAATGATGTCACTCTGCACTATAAAAAAGCGCTGCCGCCATTTTGCGCTCACTCTGCTGTGATTTCAGTTAGGGACAGGACGCTGTGTTCTAACTGAGGGCCAGTTGAGCTAGCTAATTGCTTTATTTTCCTTTCCAAAGGCTAATTTAGCAAAACGCTGTGTGTTCTTCACTGTTCACCTTGCTCTTGCCTTGCAGCGCTGTTTTAACAGCGTTCTGCAAGGTCTCTGTGTGTGTGTGTGTGCAGCTCACTCTGTAGTCTGTGTGCAGCCATATACCCGGTTGTATTCAGCTCAGGGGGGGTTCACACTGCCTCACACAGTTGTTCTTTTTTGCTCTTAGTGCAGCCTGCTGCACATTTTTTCTCAAATTTCCTATTAGTGTTTTTCCACCAGTCTCCAGCTCTATTGTGGAAAAACACTACATAGGATAACCTAGAGGGGGGTTTTTGGACCTTGCAGCGCCGTTTACGGCTGTCTGCACGGTCTCCGTGTGAGCCCAGCTCGCCCTGTAGTCTGTGTGCAGCCATAGCCGGTTGGATTCAGCTCAGGGTTCGTTACTGGCTCATACCTTGAGAAAAATTTTCCTTTTTTTCAAATAGTGCAGCCTGTTTAAAATTTGAAAAAAAAAATTCCTATTAGTGTCTTTCCACTCGTATCCAGCTAAATAGTGGAAAAACACTATATAGGATAACCTAGAGGAGGGTTTTTTGGCCTTGCAGCGCCGTTTACGGCTGTCTGCACGGTCTCCGTGTGAGCCCAGCTCGCCCTGTAGTCTGTGTGCAGCCATAGCCGGTTGGATTCAGCTCAGGGTTCGTTACTGGCTCATACCTTGAGAAAAATTTTCCTTTTTTTCGAATAGTGCAGCCTGTTTAAAATTTGAAAAAAAAAAAAATTCCTATTAGTGTCTTTCCACCAGTCTCCAGCTCAATTGTGGAAAAACACTACATAGGATAACCTAGAGGTTTTTTTGGGGGCCTTGCAGCGCCGTTTACGGCTGTCTGCACGGTCTCTGTGTGAGCGCAGCTCGCCCTGTAGTCTGTGTGCAGCCATAGCCGGTTGGATTCAGCTCAGGGTGCGTTACTGCCTCATACCTTGAAAAACAATTTCCTTTTTTTCAAATAGTGCAGCCAGTTTAAAATTTGAAAAAAAAAATTCCTATTAGTGTCTTTCCACTTGTATCCAGCTAAATAGTGGAAAAACACTATATAGGATAACCTAGAGGAGGGTTTCTTGGCCTTGCAGCGCCGTTTACGGCTGTCTGCACGGTCTCCGTGTGATTTAAACTAGCTCTGTAGCCCGATCTGCACCAAAAAAAAGGTTAAGTTCACCAAACACAACTTACACTTGTGTAGGCCACATTTGAAAAATAATAAAGTTTAGTCCACAATTTACAACATTAGTGTTTCTTACACCTGTTAGGAGGAGCATTACAGGAATAAGCACACTAAGGCCTTAGTACTTTTCTGCTTATCTTTATCTGTCAACCAAGATGAAGAGGGCAGGGAGTAAGGCACGTGGGCGTGGGCGCGGAGCAGGGAGAGGAGCAGGGAGAGGACGTGGTGATTCTGTGCCTGCTGCGGGCGCCGGTGACTCGTCGTCACTCAGTTTCAGCAGGGAACAGTCCTTCATGCGCAGCTTTGTCGGAGAGCGCCGTGCACCGCTGCTGCGTGAAGACCAAATTGAAGCCGTTGTCGGGTGGATGGCAGCTAACGCCTCGGCATCGACTTCAGTTAGTGCCACATCCTCTCAGGCACAGAGCACTGGAGAGCAGCCATCTGTCTCTTCACCACCTGCCAAATTGGCCAGGCAGTCAGAGAGCCCAGGACAGGAGCCGTCTCTACTTCTGTTCTCTGAATCTCTTGGCTTGGAAACAGGGGGCCAGCCAAGCAGCATTGGAGAAATGGAAGAAGAGGCAGTGTGCAGTGATGCCCAACACCTTTTTCTCTCTGACTCTGAAGAGGCAGGTGGGCCAGTGCCTCCGGTGACCACAGCGCAGTACGCATCTGATGATGAAACTCAGGTGCCGCTTTCTCGTGCGTACTGTGCTGCTGAGACTACCCAGGAGGAGCAGTTGGTGGCAGAGGGTAGTGGAGATGATGAGGTCCTTGACCCATCGTGGCGTGAGGAACAGGAAGGTGGTGGGAGCAGCTCAGAGGAAGAGCTTCCTCTTACGGGCCAAAGAGGGAGAGGGAGGGGGAAGACTGCGGAGCCTGTAGCCTCCACTTTGGCACCCGTTAGGAGCCTGTCTCTTTCCAAAGCCAAAAAGGGCGCTCCCAAGACTTGCAGTGCCTGGTCCTTTTTTGACACAGTTGCAGATGACATTTGTTTTGTCAAATGCAAGCTGTGTCATCATAAAGTAAAAAGAGGGAAAAATGTCAGCAACCTCAATACCACAAATATGTGGAAACATGTGCGGACCAGGCACGCGGTGGAGTTACAGAAACACACTGAAGATGTAGGCCAACCAACAGCGGCAGCTACCACCTCTTCAGCTCGTGTTGCCTCTTCCTCCAGCTCACGCACAGCTGGTTTGGCTTCCTCCCAGAGACCTTGTGTAATTCCACCCACAGCACCACCTTCCCAGTCATCCTCACACTCCCAGTCTACTCTACAGCCATCGGTAGTACAGGCATGGGAGAAAAGGCGGGCATTCTCGGCCAACCACCCCCGAGCACAGGCTCTGAATGCAGGCATTGCCAAACTGTTGTCCCTGGAAATGCTCTCGTTCAGGCTGGTGGAGACTGACAGCTTCCGTGACTTGATGGCATTGGCAGTCCCACAGTACAAGGTGCCCAGCCGCTTTTACTTCAGCAGGCAGGCTGTCCCTGCCCTGCACAGGCATGTTGAGGCAAACATAAAACATGCGCTACTGAACGCCGTCAGTAGCAAGGTCCACCTCACCACCGATGCGTGGACCAGTCAGCATGGACAGGGGCGATATGTTTCCCTCACTGCCCATTGGGTTAATGTTGTTGAGCCAGGTACAGATCGTGCGAGTGGCGCAGGACGTGTCCTGCCCACTCCAAGGATTGCAGGAATCCAGTCTGTACGCATCGACTCCTCCTCTTACACCAGTTCCTCTGATTCCTCTCTGCAGGATCCGTCACAGTCCACCCCCACATGGACCCGTGAACGTTTACCTATGACCGACATGAGCACAGCCGTGGCCAAACGTCAGCAGGCCGTCTTGAAACTAGTTTCATTGGGGCATCGAAGCCACACAGCGCAGGAGCTCTGGAATGCCATAAAGCAGGAGAGCGATGTGTGGTCACTGCCAGCGAATCTCCAGCCAGGCATGGTAGTGTGTGACAATGGCCGAAATCTGGTGGCAGCTTTGGCCCTTGGCAACCTCACTCACATCCCATGTCTGGCACATGTGCTCAATTTGGTTGTGCAGAGTTTTCTGAGGGACTATCCGGATCTTGATGCCCTGCTGCACAAGGTCCGCCTAGAGTGTGCTCACTTGCGGCGTTCCAGCTTGGCCAGATCCCGCATTGCTGCTCTGCAGCGCCGATTCCGCCTTCCGGAACACCGCATCATATGTGACCTACCTACCCGGTGGAATTCCACGTTACATATGTTGGAGCGGTTGTGTGAGCAGCAGCAAGCAGTTATGGAGTACCAGCTGCATCAGGCGCAAAGAAGTCGCAGTCAGCGCCGATCAGACTTCACAACCACAGAGTGGGCCACTATGAAGGACGTCTGCCAGGTTTTGCGTCCTTTTGATTATTCCACGCGGATGGCAAGTGCAGATGATGCACTAGTCAGCATGACTGTCCCCCTTATCTGCCTGCTTCAGCAAACTTTGCAAGGGTTAAGGGATGATGTGGTGGAAGAGGTGGAGGATGAGGAGTCACCTTTTCCATCAGCTTCTGGAGAGTCAGCGCCACGTGGTTCCTCACAAAGGGGTACGCAGGGGCCAATTTGTGAGGAGGATGAGGAGGAGTCAATGGAGGAGGAAGAGCTCCGTCCAGAGGAGGGAGCGACACAATTGTCCAGTGGTCAGTGTGTACAGCGAGGGTGGGGTGATGACGAGCGGGCAGAGATCATGTCTCAAGCAGGGGACAGCGTTTCTGGGCCGGTTGGCACTCTGCAGCACATGGTGGATTTCATGCTGCAGTGCCTGAGAAACGACCGCCGCATCGACCACATTCTCAACATGCCTGATTATTGGGTGTTCACCCTCCTCGATCCTCGCTACCGGGACAACGTCCAAAACCTCATCCCTGCGTTGACCCGGGAGCGTAAATTGCGGGAGTACCACGACACACTGGTGAATTCCATCATCTTCTCCTGTCCAACTGAGAGGAGTGCTGCTAGTGCTTTACAAAGCAGCTCAGTGCGTCGAGGCAGTGGGGGAGGCTCTGCCCAAAGAGGGAGCAGAAGCAGTGCCTCTGCCCAAGGCAAGCCCAGTATGGCACAACTCTGGCACACTTTTGTGTGCCCGCCCCAAATGTCTACACCATCACCGGCGGCTCCAGTCAGCAGGAGGCAACGGTTCCGTCAGATGGTGACAGACTACATGGCTTGCCCTCTTACTGTACTCCCAGACGGCTCTTCCCCGTTCAAGTTTTGGGTCTCTAAGCTGGATACATGGCCAGAGCTAAGCCAGTATGCATTGGAGGTGCTGGCTTGCCCTGCGGCTAGTGTCTTATCGGAACGTGTCTTTAGTGCCGCAGGTGGTGTACTAACAGACCGTCGCATGCGACTATCCTCCGATAACGTTGACCGGCTTACTTTCCTGAAAATGAACCAGGCCTGGATCTCGCAGGAATTTGCCACTCCTCTGCCTGATTAAGTAATTGGGTGTCATCCAGGTCTCCTGCTGTGTTCATCTTTCTACCACCTGAACTGCTATTCCTGGGCTCCAACACCGCCAGTTGCGGCTCAGAAGTGCAGGCTGCACAGTAAAAACATACGACCCAGTGTTATTGGGTTTCAGTAACGTCAGCTGATCCCCAGCTGTGTAGCCGGCAATGTGTCCTGCGACCGCCACGCTGGCACAACAACCTAAATGTAAGGGAACCTGTCCCCCCCCCCCCCCCCCCGTCGTTTGTTACTGAAAGAGCCATCTTGTGCAGCAGTAATGCTGCACAAGGAAAAGGTAGCTCTTTTTTTTTAGCTCTTTGCACACGCAGAACTTAACACTTATAAAATGTGTTCACTGATACCGTTATACCGTCCCGGAGCTGGGACTTTCCTTCGTAATGTGACGCAGCACAGCCGTCATTCCTACCCCCTTGGTGCCATGCGCTGCCTCCTCAGCGTTGTTTTAAGCTGTCACGGAGCCTGCGCTGTTCTGTTATCCCTTGGGCATGCCCTATTTGCGCTGCCTGTCTTCTGACATAATTTGGTGTCAGGCTGGCTGCGCCTGTGCGGCCGCGGTGCCCGAGATCCCGCCTCGCAGTGTCTTCTGATTGAGTCACACTGCGGGCCTGGGATCCATGGGCATGCGCAGTGCATATCTTCCCCTCGGGCTCTCGCTCATTTCCCTCCGCCTTCTTTAGACTGTGCGCCGTCAGCTGATCCCTAGCATGCCACGGCCGTGACACCGCACAGTCTGAAGAAGAGGGAAGGAGGGGAGTGAGAGTCGAGGTTATGCACTGTGCATGCCCATGGTTCCAAGGCCCGCAGTGGGATTACGTTAGATGAGACTGCGAGGTGGGATCTGGAGCAGCGTGGACGCACAGGCACTGACAGCCTGACACCAAATTATGTCAGAAGACAGGCAGCGCTAATTGGGCATGGCCAAGGGCTAACAGAACAGCGCAGGCTCCGTGGCAGCTTAAAACAACGCTGAGGAGGCAGCGCACGGCATCAAGGGGATAGGAATGACAGCTGTGCTGTGTCCCATTACGAAGGAAATTCGCACCTCCGGAACGGTTTAACGGTATAAAGGGACACATTTTTAGTGTTTACTTCGGTGTTTGCAAGGAGCATAATTAAAAGAGCAACCTTTTCCTTTTGCATCCTTAGTGCTGCACAACATGGCTCTTTCAGCTACAAACGTCTTGGGGGGGGGGGTTAAAGGTTTCCTTTCAACTTGCTCCAATCAGGCTTCGGCCTACACTCTGTTCCTCTGCTCCTCCTGCTGTCCCTGGGCTCTAACACCGCCAGTTGGTGCCTGGAAGTGCTGTGTGCACAGTCAACAGTCGCTCCTCTGTTATTGGGGTTCAGTAACGTCAGCTGATCCCCAGCTGTGTGTGCGGCAATACCTCCAATCTGCTCCTCCTGCTGTCCCTGGGCTCTAACACCGCCAGTTGGTGCCTGGAAGTGCTGTGTGCACAGTCAACAGTCGCTCCTCTGTTATTGGGGTTCAGTAACGTCAGCTGATCCCCAGCTGTGTGTGCGGCAATACCTCCAATCTGCTCCTCCTGCTGTCCCTGGGCTCTAACACCGCCAGTTGGTGCCTGGAAGTGCTGTGTGCACAGTCAACAGTCGCTCCTCTGTTATTGGGGTTCAGTAACGTCAGCTGATCCCCAGCTGTGTATCCGGCAACGTGTCATGCGACCGCCACGCTGGCACAACTAAAATGTAAGGGGACCTGTCCCCCCCCCCCCCCTAGGCGTTTGTTACTGAAAGAGCCACCATGTGCAGCACTAATACTGCACAAGGGAAAGGTCGCTCTTGAAATTATGCTCCTTGCAAACGCTGAACTACACACTCATGTAATGTGTCCCCTCACACCGTCCAACCGTCCCGGAGGTGGGACTTTCCTTTGTAATGTGACGCAGCACAGCCGTCATTGCTACCCCCTTGGCACCGTGCGCTGCCTCCTTAGCGTTGTTTGATTCCGTCATGGACCCTGCGCTGTTATGTTATCCCTTGGCCATGCACAGTTTGCGCTGCCCGTCCTCTGACATCATTTGTTGTCGTCCTGGCTGCGCCTGTGCGTCCACGCTGCCCGAAATCACACCTCGCAGTGTCGTCTAATGTGATCCCACAGTGGGCCTGGTATCCATGGCCATGCGCAGTGCATATACTAGCCTCTCACTCCCCTTCTTCACGCTTCTTCAGACTAGGCGGCGTCAGCTGATCCCTAATAGCATGCCACGGCCGTGACGCCGCACAGTCTGAAGAAGCAGGAAGGAGGTGAGTGAGAGGCGATGATATGCACTGCGCATGCCCATGGATCCCTGGCCCGCAGTGGGACTACATTAGATGACACTGCAAGGTTGGATCTCGGGCAGCTTGGACGCACAGGCACTGCCAGCCTGACACCTACATGATGTCAGAAGACGGGCACCGCTAACTGTGCATGGCCAAGGGATAACATTACAGTGCGGGCTCCGTGACAGAACCAAACAACGTTGAGGAGGTGGTGCCCGGCACCAAGGGGGTTGGAATGACGGCTGTGCTGTGTCACATTACAAAGGAAAGTCCCACTTCCGGGATGGTTTGACGGTGTGAGGGGACACATTATATGAGTGTGTACTTCAGCGTTTGCAAGGAGCATAATCTTCGGAGCCACCATTTTCCATGTGCAGTATTACTGCTGTACAAGATGGCTCTTTCAGCAACAAATGCCTGGGGGGGGGGTTAAAGGTTCCCTTTCAACTTGCTCCACTGCAGGCTTCGGCCTACACTCTGCTCCTCTTTGATTCCCTGGGTTTCAACACTGTCAGTTGCCACCTGGAAGTGTTGTCTACACAGAAAAAAACACTAGGTGATGTGTCAGTGGGGTTCAGCACCGCCAGCTGTTCCCCTGCTGTGTAGTCGGCAACGTGTCCAGCACAAGCCACGCTGGCACAACAGAACAAAAGCTGCCACCAGTGCAGGCTTCGGCCTACACTCTGCTCCTCTCCTCCTCCTGCTGACCCTGGGCTCAAACACCGCTAGTTTTTGCCCGGAAGTGCTAGCTGCACAGAGAAAAACACCAGCCAATGTGTTAGTGGGGTTCAGCAACGCCAGCTGTTCCCCTGCTGTGTAGCCGGCAACGTGACCTGCAAACGCCATGCAGGCACAGGAACTGAAATTAAAAGGGAACCTGGCCCCACCCCCCCAGGTGTTTCTATGTATAACAGCCACCTAGTACAGCAGTACTGCTGCATTTGTACAAGGTGGCTGACTTTTTCTCCTTGCCCACGTGGAACTCAACACGTACAAAATGTGTCTCATTGAGACCATTCCACTGTCCCTGAGGTGTGACTTTCCTTTGTAATGATACGCAGCACCCCCCTTGGTAGCGTTTCCCGTCTTTTGTCATCATGGTTAGCTGGCTGCGCCTGTGCATCCGCCCTGCTAGAAACAACGCCCCTCGTTGTCATATTTATTTTGTCAGCGAGGGTGTGGTTTATGGGCACGAGCAGTGCATATGTTCGCCTGTCTTAACTCATCTCCTTCCGCCTTCTTCAGACTGTGCGGCCTCCTGGCCGTGGTAGGCGATAAGGGATCAGCTGAGGCCGCCCAGTCTGGAGCAGGTGTAAGGACATGTGTAAGCGGCAAACCTATTTACTGCACAAGGCCACGAATCCCAGCCACGCAGTGTGATTTTTTGAAAACACACTGTGGGTCTGGGATTCATGTCCATCGCTAACCGCAACGGCCGACATGAAATGAGGTCAGAAGACAGGAAGCGCTCACAGCGCATGGCCAAGGGATCACAATAGCGCAGACTCCTGTACAGCAAATAACAACGCTCAGGAATCTGCGCCCAGTACCTAGGTGCAAATTTTGACACCTGTGCTGCGTCTCGTTAAAAAGACAAGTCACACCTCCACAACTGTTTGACAGTATAATGGGCTAAATAGTGTACGTGTTTTAGTCAGCGTGTGCAAGGAGCAAAACAAATAGAGCAACCTTTTACTTATGCAGCATTAATGCTGCACAAGGTGTGGCTCTTGTACCTTGCAACACCTGAGGGGGGGGTTAAAGGTAACCTTTGAAATTGGTTCAACTAGGCTTCGGCCTACACTCTGCTCCTCTACTCCTCCTGCTGACCCTGGGCTCAAACACCGCTAGTTTTTGCCCGGAAATGCTAGCTGCACAGAGAAAAACACCAGCCAATGTGTTAGTGGGGTTCAGCACCGCCAGCTGTTCCCCTGCTGTGTAGTCGGCAACGTGTCCAGCACAAGCCACGCTGGCACAACAGAACAAAAGCTGCCACCAGTGCAGGCTTCGGCCTACACTTTGCTCCTCTCCTCCTCCTGCTGACCCTGGGCTCAAACAACGCCAGTTTCTGCCCGGACATGCTAGCTGCACAGAGAAAAACACCAGCCAATGTGTTAGTGGGGTTCAGCACCGCCTGCTGTTCCCCCGCTGTGTAGCCGGCATCGTGTCCAGCACAAGCCACGCTGGCACAACCGACCAAAAGCTGCCACCAGTGCAGGCTTCGGCCTACACTTTGCTCCTCTCCTCCTCCTCCTGCTGACCCTGGGCTCTAACACCGCTAGTTTTTGCCCGGACATGCAATCTGCATAGAGAAAAACACCAGTCAATGTGTCAGTGGGGTTCAGCAACGCCAGCTGTTCCCCTGCTGTGTAGCTTGCAACGTGACCTGCAAACGCCACGCAGGCACATGAACTGAAATTGAAGGGAGCCTGCCCCCCACCCACAGGTGTTTCTATGTATATCAGCCACCTTGTACAGCAGTACTGCTGCATTTGTACAAGGTGGCTGACTTTTTCTCCTTGCCCACGTGGAACTCAACACGTACAAAATGTGTCTCATTAGAGACCATTACAATGTCCCTGAGGTGTGACTTTCCTTTGTAATGACACGCAGCACCACCCTTGTTAGCGCTGCCCGTCTTTTGACATCATTGGTTAGCTGGCTGCGCCTGTGCATCTCCCCTGCTCGAAACAACGGCCCTCGGTGTCTTATTTTTTTGGACAGCGAGGGTGTGATTGATGGGCATGTGCAGTGCATATGTTTGCCTGTGTTCACTCATCTCCTTCCGCCTTCTTCAGACTGTGCGGCCTCCTGGCCGTGGTAGGCGATAAGGGATCAGCTGAGGCCGCCCAGTCTGGAGCAGGTGTAAGGACATGTGTAAGCGGCAAACCTATTTACTGCACAAGGCCACGAATCCCAGCCACGCAGTGTGATTTTTTGAAAACACACTGTGGGTCTGGGATTCATGTCCATCGCTAACCGCAACGGCCGACATGAAATGAGGTCAGAAGACAGGAAGCGCTCACAGCGCATGGCCAAGGGATCACAATAGCGCAGACTCCTGTACAGCAAATAACAACGCTCAGGAATCTGCGCCCAGTACCTAGGTGCAAATTTTGACACCTGTGCTGCGTCTCGTTAAAAAGACAAGTCACGCCTCCACAACTGTTTGACAGTATAATGGGCTAAATAGTGTACGTGTTTTAGTCAGCGTGTGCAAGGAGCAAAACAAATAGAGCAACCTTTTACTTGTGCAGCATTAATGCTGCACAAGGTGTGGCTCTTGTACCTTGCAACACCTGAGGGGGGGGTTAAAGGTAACCTTTGAAATTGGTTCAACTAGGCTTCGGCCTACACTCTGCTCCTCTACTCCTCCTGCTGACCCTGGGCTCAAACACCGCTAGTTTTTGCCCGGAAATGCTAGCTGCACAGAGAAAAACACCAGCCAATGTGTTAGTGGGGTTCAGCACCGCCAGCTGTTCCCCTGCTGTGTAGTCGGCAACGTGTCCAGCACAAGCCACGCTGGCACAACAGAACAAAAGCTGCCACCAGTGCAGGCTTCGGCCTACACTTTGCTCCTCTCCTCCTCCTGCTGACCCTGGGCTCAAACAACGCCAGTTTCTGCCCGGACATGCTAGCTGCACAGAGAAAAACACCAGCCAATGTGTTAGTGGGGTTCAGCACCGCCAGCTGTTCCCCCGCTGTGTAGCCGGCATCGTGTCCAGCACAAGCCACGCTGGCACAACCGACCAAAAGCTGCCACCAGTGCAGGCTTCGTCCTACACTTTGCTCCTCTCCTCCTCCTCCTGCTGACCCTGGGCTCTAACACCGCTAGTTTTTGCCCGGACATGCAATCTGCACAGAGAAAAACACCAGTCAATGTGTCAGTGGGGTTCAGCAACGCCAGCTGTTCCCCTGCTGTGTAGCTTGCAACGTGACCTGCAAACGCCACGCAGGCA
This sequence comes from Ranitomeya imitator, assembly GCF_032444005.1. Lineage (NCBI taxonomy): Eukaryota > Metazoa > Chordata > Amphibia > Anura > Dendrobatidae > Ranitomeya > Ranitomeya imitator. The sequence continues at coordinate 90,582,725 of NC_091291.1, forward strand.
CATGAACTGAAATTGAAGGGAGCCTGCCCCCCACCCCCCCAGGTGTTTCTATGTATAACAGCCACCTTGTACAGCAGTACTGCTGCATTTGTACAAGGTGGCTGACTTTTTCTCCTTGCACACGTGGAACTCAACAAGTACAAAATGTGTCTCATTACAGACCATTACAATGTCCCTGAGGTGTGACTTTCCTTTTTAATGACACGCAGCACCCCCATTGTTAGCGCTGCCCGTCTCCTGACATCATTGGTTGGCTGGCTGTGCCTGTGCGTCCCCCCTGCCCGACACAACGCCCCCCGTTGTCTCATATATTTTGACTGCGAGGGTGTGATTGATGGGCACGAGCAGTGCATATGTTCCCCTGTTTTCACTCCCCTCCTTCCGCCTTCTTCTGACTGTGCGGCCTCATGGCCGCGGCATGCGATAAGGGATCAGCTGAGGCCGCCCAGTCTGAAGCAGGTGTAAGGACATGTGTGAGCGGCGAACATATTTACTGCACAAGGCCACGAATCCCAGCACCGCAGTGTGACTTTAGGAAAAGCCACTGTGGGTCTGGGATTTATGGCCATCGTTAACCGCACCGGCCAACATGAAATGAGGTCATGAGACGGCCTGCACTAACAGGGTATTGCCAAGGGATAACACAAGAGCGCAGTTTCCTGTACTGCAAATAACAACGGTAAGGAATCTGCGCACAGCACCTAGGTGTAAATTTGTACACCTGTGCTGCGTCTCCTTAAAAAGACTAGTAGTCACGCCTCCACTACTGTTTGACAGTATAATGGGCTAAATAGTGTACGTGTTTAATTCAGCGTGTGCAAGGAGCAAAATTAAATAGAGCAACCTTTGACTTGTGCATCATTAATGCTGTTCAAGGTGTGGCTCTTGTACCTTGCAACACCTGAGGGGGGGGTTAAAGGTAACCTTTGAAATTGGTTCAACTAGGCTTCGGCCTACACTCTGCTCCTCTACTCCTCCTGCTGACCCTGGGCTCAAACACCGCTAGTTTTTGCCCGGAAATGCTAGCTGCACAGAGAAAAACACCAGCCAATGTGTTAGTGGGGTTCAGCACCGCCAGCTGTTCCCCTGCTGTGTAGTCGGCAACGTGTCCAGCACAAGCCACGCTGGCACAACAGAACAAAAGCTGCCACCAGTGCAGGCTTCGGCCTACACTTTGCTCCTCTCCTCCTCCTGCTGACCCTGGGCTCAAACAACGCCAGTTTCTGCCCGGACATGCTAGCTGCACAGAGAAAAACACCAGCCAATGTGTTAGTGGGGTTCAGCACCGCCTGCTGTTCCCCCGCTGTGTAGCCGGCATCGTGTCCAGCACAAGCCACGCTGGCACAACCGACCAAAAGCTGCCACCAGTGCAGGCTTCGTCCTACACTTTGCTCCTCTCCTCCTCCTCCTGCTGACCCTGGGCTCTAACACCGCTAGTTTTTGCCCGGACATGCAATCTGCATAGAGAAAAACACCAGTCAATGTGTCAGTGGGGTTCAGCAACGCCAGCTGTTCCCCTGCTGTGTAGCTTGCAACGTGACCTGCAAACGCCACGCAGGCACATGAACTGAAATTGAAGGGAGCCTGCCCCCCACACCCCCAGGTGTTTCTATGTATAACAGCCACCTTGTACAGCAGTACTGCTGCATTTGTACAAGGTGGCTGACTTTTTCTCCTTGCACACGTGGAACTCAACAAGTACAAAATGTGTCTCATTACAGACCATTACAATGTCCCTGAGGTGTGACTTTCCTTTTTAATGACACGCAGCACCCCCATTGTTAGCGCTGCCCGTCTCCTGACATCATTGGTTGGCTGGCTGTGCCTGTGCGTCCCCCCTGCCCGACACAACGCCCCCCGTTGTCTCATATATTTTGACTGCGAGGGTGTGATTGATGGGCACGAGCAGTGCATATGTTCCCCTGTTTTCACTCCCCTCCTTCCGCCTTCTTCTGACTGTGCGGCCTCATGGCCGCGGCATGCGATAAGGGATCAGCTGAGGCCGCCCAGTCTGAAGCAGGTGTAAGGACATGTGTGAGCGGCGAACATATTTACTGCACAAGGCCACGAATCCCAGCACCGCAGTGTGACTTTAGGAAAAGCCACTGTGGGTCTGGGATTTATGGCCATCGTTAACCGCACCGGCCAACATGAAATGAGGTCATGAGACGGCCTGCACTAACAGGGTATTGCCAAGGGATAACACAAGAGCGCAGTTTCCTGTACTGCAAATAACAACGGTAAGGAATCTGCGCACAGCACCTAGGTGTAAATTTGTACACCTGTGCTGCGTCTCCTTAAAAAGACTAGTAGTCACGCCTCCACTACTGTTTGACAGTATAATGGGCTAAATAGTGTACGTGTTTAATTCAGCGTGTGCAAGGAGCAAAATTAAATAGAGCAACCTTTGACTTGTGCATCATTAATGCTGTTCAAGGTGTGGCTCTTGTACCTTGCAACACCTGAGGGGGGGGTTAAAGGTAACCTTTGAAATTGGTTCAACTAGGCTTCGGCCTACACTCTGCTCCTCTACTCCTCCTGCTGACCCTGGGCTCAAACACCGCTAGTTTTTGCCCGGAAATGCTAGCTGCACAGAGAAAAACACCAGCCAATGTGTTAGTGGGGTTCAGCACCGCCAGCTGTTCCCCTGCTGTGTAGTCGGCAACGTGTCCAGCACAAGCCACGCTGGCACAACAGAACAAAAGCTGCCACCAGTGCAGGCTTCGGCCTACACTCTGCTCCTCTCCTCCTCCTGCTGACCCTGGGCTCAAACACCGCTAGTTTTTGCCCGGAAGTGCTAGCTGCACAGAGAAAAACACCAGCCAATGTGTTAGTGGGGTTCAGCAACGCCAGCTGTTCCCCTGCTGTGTAGCCGGCAACGTGACCTGCAAACGCCATGCAGGCACAGGAACTGAAATTAAAAGGGAACCTGGCCCCACCCCCCCAGGTGTTTCTATGTATAACAGCCACCTAGTACAGCAGTACTGCTGCATTTGTACAAGGTGGCTGACTTTTTCTCCTTGCCCACGTGGAACTCAACACGTACAAAATGTGTCTCATTGAGACCATTCCACTGTCCCTGAGGTGTGACTTTCCTTTGTAATGATACGCAGCACCCCCCTTGGTAGCGTTTCCCGTCTTTTGTCATCATGGTTAGCTGGCTGCGCCTGTGCATCCGCCCTGCTAGAAACAACGCCCCTCGTTGTCATATTTATTTTGTCAGCGAGGGTGTGGTTTATGGGCACGAGCAGTGCATATGTTCGCCTGTCTTAACTCATCTCCTTCCGCCTTCTTCAGACTGTGCGGCCTCCTGGCCGTGGTAGGCGATAAGGGATCAGCTGAGGCCGCCCAGTCTGGAGCAGGTGTAAGGACATGTGTAAGCGGCAAACCTATTTACTGCACAAGGCCACGAATCCCAGCCACGCAGTGTGATTTTTTGAAAACACACTGTGGGTCTGGGATTCATGTCCATCGCTAACCGCAACGGCCGACATGAAATGAGGTCAGAAGACAGGAAGCGCTCACAGCGCATGGCCAAGGGATCACAATAGCGCAGACTCCTGTACAGCAAATAACAACGCTCAGGAATCTGCGCCCAGTACCTAGGTGCAAATTTTGACACCTGTGCTGCGTCTCGTTAAAAAGACAAGTCACGCCTCCACAACTGTTTGACAGTATAATGGGCTAAATAGTGTACGTGTTTTAGTCAGCGTGTGCAAGGAGCAAAACAAATAGAGCAACCTTTTACTTGTGCAGCATTAATGCTGCACAAGGTGTGGCTCTTGTACCTTGCAACACCTGAGGGGGGGGTTAAAGGTAACCTTTGAAATTGGTTCAACTAGGCTTCGGCCTACACTCTGCTCCTCTACTCCTCCTGCTGACCCTGGGCTCAAACACCGCTAGTTTTTGCCCGGAAATGCTAGCTGCACAGAGAAAAACACCAGCCAATGTGTTAGTGGGGTTCAGCACCGCCAGCTGTTCCCCTGCTGTGTAGTCGGCAACGTGTCCAGCACAAGCCACGCTGGCACAACAGAACAAAAGCTGCCACCAGTGCAGGCTTCGGCCTACACTTTGCTCCTCTCCTCCTCCTGCTGACCCTGGGCTCAAACAACGCCAGTTTCTGCCCGGACATGCTAGCTGCACAGAGAAAAACACCAGCCAATGTGTTAGTGGGGTTCAGCACCGCCAGCTGTTCCCCTGCTGTGCAGCTTGCAACGTGACCTGCAAACGCCACGCAGGCACATGAACTGAAATTGAAGGGAGCCTGGCCCCCACCCCCAGGTGTTTCTATGTATAACAGCCACCTTGTACAGCAGTACTGCTGCATTTGTACAAGGTGGCTGATGTTTTCTCCTTGCCCACGTGGAACTCAACACGTACAAAATGTGTCTCTTTGAGACCATTCCACTGTCCCTGAGGTGTGACTTTCCTTTCTAATGATACGCAGCACCCCCCTTGGTAGCGCTTCCCGTCTTCTGACATCATTGGTTGGCTACTTGCGCCTGTTCGTCCGCCCTGCCTGAATAAAATGCTCCTCGTTGTCTTAATTATTTTGACTGCGAGGGTGTGATTGATGGGCACGAGCAGTGCATATCTTCGCCTGTCTTAACTCATCTCCTTCCGCCTTCTTCAGACTGTGCAGCCTCATGGCCGCGGCATGCGAGAAGGGATCAGCAGAGGCCGCCCAGTCTGAAGCAGGTGTAAGGACGTGTGTGAGCGGCCAAAATATTTACTGCTCAAGGCCACGAATCCCAGCACCGCAGTGTGGCTTTATGAAAAGACACTGTGGGTCTGGGATTTATGGCCATCGTTAACCGCACCGGCCAACATGA